>NC_090926.1:441593957-442274791 GCF_040938575.1 Ambystoma mexicanum
GCGGATTGCCTCGAGGCACTCGGCCCGCCTCAGGGCCCTCCGCATGGAGTTCTCCGCCCTGACCATTGTGAGCCGCGCTTCTTCCGCCCGCCGCCGCTCCGCACCTATGGCGTGGCCCAACCGCTGCCACACGGAAGACACTCTCTGTCCTGGGTCCCCCTGCCCTCCGGACGATGCCTGCCCCTCCGATGTCGAAAGCCCCGAGCCTTCATGTCTCCCACCATGTTGCTGCTGCTGCTGCTCTGCCTCTGCCCGTGCACTGCCTCCTGCTGCCTGCACATCCTCCGCCGGATGGGGTGCAGTTGTTGATGTGGCCACCCCTGCTGGACCTCCGACTCCCGACTGTGGCAGGGATGCCTCCTCCACCAGCCTGGCCGCACCGTCAGAGGCAGCTCCACAGGGCACCCAGGTGACTGATGGGTGGGAAGATGGCACAGAGGACGACTGGTGCGTAGGGGGTCCAGTTGAGGAGGGGGTCGGAGCAAGCCCCATCAGACAGCGGAATCCGGCCTGGGTGACCTGTCCCAGCAGGCTGACGTGGTCAACGAGCCATTCGAGATGACGTGCAGTCTCTCCATGAAAAGACTGCAGGTCACCTCGCATGGCCCGTTGACGCAACGCCACACCAGCCAGGACAGGCTCAACCCGGACCTGGATGGCCACGTCCGCAGGCAGAGGAAGGCCAGTTGACGTCAGCTCATCCCCTGCCTGAAAACGGGTCTGGACGTAGGCATCCCTGCTGGTGCAAGATGATGCAGGGACAGGATCGCGGACAGGATTGCACACAGGCACCTCCGCGGCGGCCTGTGCTGCCTCCTGTCCCTGGTCCTGCACTGCACCACTAGCACCAGTGGGATCCCCACCTCCAGACCCTGTCTCTGGTGCTTGAACGGCCTCCTCCTCCACCAAACCCCCCACCAACCTGGATGACTCCGTGCCATCTTCCCCTGTTGGGCCCTGTGGGGTCCCAGCTGCCCCTTCTGCTGCCGAGGAGTCCAACTGCAACCTCCGCCTCTTGGACCTCCCCCTGGCAGCTGCGGCCTGGGACACGGCACCAGACTCCTCACTCCCCGACGAGATGACAACACGGGAGGGGAGCCGGGCCTTGCGTCTCCGGCTGGCGGTCGGATCCCCGCCGCTGTGCTCCACAGCACCTTCTCCGCCCTCTTCATCAGTTGACGCTGCAGACAGGGAGAAACAAAACACAGGCATCAGGGCACTATACAATGGACCCATACACACATGACAGTTGCACATGAGTGGCATTGGCAAACCTCAGACATGTCATCACAATCCCCAACACACATGTCATTGCAACTCGCACACATGAGCCATACAACAGCCATATCGCAACTGCCACCACCATCCCTACACATACAACAGCATCAGCAGCCAAAGGGGAGCCAGACATCACATGCAACACAGGAAGTGCACCACACATGTACACACACCACCACACTTGCATGCATGTCTACACCTCTGCCAAGTGTCGCACTGTTCAGACGGGCATCCATGTCACATCTGCCAATCAGGCTTCCACATACCGCTGTCACATGAATCCCTGTTGCATCACTGTTGCACCCTTGTCAAATACACACACATGCACATGTACACAGTGCTCATACATGCAGCCGAAAAAAACATACATGCCTGACATCACGGACATGTCTACTTACATACACATTCATCCAAACATGTGTGCACGCACAACTGCATTTGCCATGCAAGCCCACACACACAAGCACCATCCATGTCTCACACATTACAGCCCTCGCATGTGTCAGCCCCAAGGCCCTGTACACCCCCACCCATACTCGACCCCATACAAACAGATGTGCAACCTGCACAATACCGAATAATCACCACATGCACTGCTCACAATCAGGATGCATGTACACTCACCGCTCGACTCCAGACGGGTCTGCTTCTCTAGGACCTGGAAGTGGAGCGCTGGGGATATGCGTTCCAGGACCCCCATCTGTTCTTCCGACAAGTGGCCCCGGCGCCCCTTGGCATCCGCTGCCTTCAAGAGGCGCCGGGCCTTGTTCAGGGTCCTGGACCTGAAGTCCTCCCAGCGCTTCCTGACATGTTGTAAGTCCCGGACTGCCACCCCCTCCGCGTTGATGGCAGTCACGATGTCAGTCCAGATCCGAGTCCGTCCTTCCTTGTCGGCGCGGGAACCTTCGAAGAGGGCATCATACTGCCCCAGGACTTGCTCCACCAGGACACCAACTTCGGTGGCACTGAAGCTGGTGCCCCTCTGCCTCTCTGGCCGGGGGTTGTCAGTGGTCACAGATGGTGTTTGCCCCGACATGATAACCCCAGAGGCAGGAGTGGGTGGGCAACTGGGTCCTGGGGCTGGGCTGTGGAGCGATGGAATTCCAGTCGGGAGTCTTCGGTTCCAGCAGGGGTGGTCACAGCAACAGCACCCCTGGCTGATGTGCAGGCAGCAAATGGCAGTGCACGTGGGCAGCAGGCAGTCAGGCAGCAGCAGATGGCAGGTGGGAGCGTGCTCGGGGCTCTGGGGGGCAGTAGTTCGGCCTTCTGGGCAGGAGCATGGTCTTCTGTGTGCTTACGCGTGGCCAGCTTGGTACGGAGTGATTTGGCACGTGAAAATCCTGCACGTCAGCGTGAAAATCGAGGAAAGGCCCTTAGCGCGTAAGCGCGTCAGCACGCATACGCGATTCTATTGGACCAAAGGCCCTCAGAGCGTAAGCGCGTCTGTGACGTGACCCGCACGGGTGTTTCCCACACAGCACGTGATGACAGAGCACACGTGGAAAGACTGCACGTCAGAGTGTCATCGCGTGTGATTGGTGGAAATGGCCCTACACGCAGAAGTGACAAAGCGTGTAATTGGTGGAAATGGCCCTACACGCATAAGTGACAAAGCGTGTAATTGGTGGAAATGGCCCTACACGCATAAGTGACAAAGCGTGTAATTGGTGGAAATGGCCCTAGCGCGTACACGCCGCGTAAGTGACGCTGGACGTGTGGGCCTGTACAAAAGGTACGCGTAGAACACCATTTCCTTGTACGTGCTATTCGTGGAGAACGAGTGGGTGAATTCTGTACTTCTTGTCGTTTCACACGCAATTTACTTCACGGCGTTTCAAGTTCGTATTCCCTGTTACCTCTGACAGCTTTTTCTCTTTTTTCTCTTTTACTGGTTTACCTGGGCCTGTTCCCTCAAACAGTGTTCCCTTCTACTGTTGTCCTGTCTCCTCAGACAGCGTACAAATCTTCTTTTGGCGGGGGTGTTGCCAACCAAACGCGCTCCTTTTTCACGCTCTTTGACCTGGCAGACGGTGAGTCACGCACGTATCGAACATCTGTGCTTGCCCCGTGTGTAGCCTACCCCTTCAGAGGTCATTCTAGGCTGCGTGTGACACGCATTCGTTCATTCTTGTGTTACTGGGTGCCACAGCGTAGTGCAGGTTTTTCTTTCTGCACACGTGGTCTAGGAGGGGTTGCGTGCACGTCATCTCCCTTTTTTGGGGCTCCTGTGCGTAGCGTGACCCGTCATCTTTCCCCAGGGGTTACAATCAGCCTTGCAAGAGCACTAGGGTACAATTACCATCTGGTACACAACCCCTTTGACCCCCAATTGCCCAGGACAATATTTTACAGCCACTCCCATATGCACATTAACATCAGTGCCATGGCTGGGAGGCGAGGATTCCGTAAGGGTGGCAAAGGTGGAAGAGCCACAAGTGGTGGCCGTGGTGGATCCGGTAGGGGACGTGGTCGTTACTTGCAGGGTGAGCCTGTCCCCCCATGTGGGGAGGACCAGTCAAGGGCACCCATAATCCCCCCCCCCTCCCGTTGAGGCTGATGTGGCTGACACCATCCATGCTCAGCTCTTGTTGGACCAGCCCATTGTGGCACCAGACCTGGCTGACTTCCAGGTCAGCAGGCCTATGACATGTGCGCTGGTGCACGTTGATGTCACCATGCCACGTGCATCTGGGGCAGCAAGGTCATCTGCTGCACCAAGTAGGCAGGGCGGAGAGGCTGCAGGGGCAGCTGCGGCTCCATCCACCCCAGCCCTCACACACCCAGCCCGGACAGTGTCGGTCCTAGTCCATGCTGCTGACATTCCCCCTGACACCATCACACTAGAGCCAATGCCTGCACCAGCTCCCATGCTGAGTGTGCAATCCCACACTCCTGATACAGAGTCCACCAGGGCTCCTGCCCCTAGTGTCCAGAGCGGCGCAGGACACTCAGGATCACCACCACCTTCCAAGCGGAAGAGGAAGAGTGCTCGTCCGGCACAGGCTGATGCCCCAGACACGGCTACACAGTCCGGCCCGTCCAGGAAGCCCAGCTTCACGGATGACGAACTGAATGCACTTGTCGAGTATGTGTCCGCACATGACAACGAGATGGTCATTGTTGCAGGATCCAAGACCACACCTGCACAACGCCAGGCACACTGGCAGACCGTTGCGGACATCGTAAGTGCCCTTGGAATCGTGAGGCGCACAGCCAATGATTGCTATAAGCGCTGGAATGACCTAAAGCGCAGGGCAAAGAGTAAGCTGGCCTCAAGTCATGCCGCAACTCTAGTGACTGGAGGTGGGTCTCCAGTAGTAGACATGGAACTCACTCCACATGAGTCAGTCGCTGGGACGTACGTCACGGAGGAACAGATCCAAGGCGTGGGAGATTTGGCTGATTACGAGGCATTGTCCGGTGAGTGCACATGCATGTGTGTGTCATCCATGTGCATGGTGTGTGTGAGGGCTTCTGTTTGTGTGCCAGGTGAGAGTGTGTGCGCCTGAGTCGTATGGGTCAGCCATGTGCTTCATGCAATACATCCTGCACAGCTGCATTTGGCCATAGCAGTATCCCTTCTGCCAACAGTAGACATCTAGCCCAACTGCACGCCAGTTGCCCTTGAAGTGTCACCTTGCCACAACATTGTTGCTTAATTTTTCACTGTTCATTTAGACAGATTGTTTGCATTCCACCACTTTTACTAGGCATGTCGCAGTCCTCTAGTCACATGTCTGACATGGCTATGGTAAAGTGGAGTGACTTTGTTACCTGGATATCATTTGTTCAAACATGTACCTGTGCAATTGGACCATTTCGGACTGGCAGCTCCAGGTGAAGAATCTAACCTGTTTGAATTAGAAAAGCTATTACATGCGGGAACTGGACTGAATGAATAGGTGCTGCCCTCCTCTCCATCTTCACTCAATAGCAATGGTACATGCCATCTGTGTGATGGCATGTGTGTTTCACCTGGCAATCACAGGCCAATGTGTGATGCCACTGCCAGGCAGCATGCAGAAAATGTGTTCATCTTCCATCTTGGTGTCATCAGTGTGTGCCATTTGCCTGCCCTTCATACGCAGTGAGGGTGCATGCATGGGAGGGTTTTAGTCATGTGGGACATGTGTCAAACAAGTACTGGTTCTCTTGCTTCTCAGCCCTCATTGTGTGCCATGGTGCTAATGCCTGTTTCCATTTCTTTGTTTTTATGTTTTGCAGGGGAAGACGCACCTGATACTGCTGGGGTTGTGGAGATGGTGGAGACCCAGGAGGGGTCCGAGGGCCGACCAACCACCAGTGAGGGACGTGGTGTGGTGGTGGGTGAGAACCCACAAGTGCTGCAGGTCGTGCTCTCAAGGGGTGTCTCTGGCTGCACCTCCCCCGAGCTGTACTCAGGTGTTGATTCGGATGAGACCTACGTGCCGTCGCAGGTGAGTGTTCCAGGGAGGGATTCTGTTCTGTCCCACCCACCTGCACCAGGGTCAGAACCCTCAATGGGGATGTCAGTGTTTGCAGCTACGCCTTTGGTGGTTACGGATGCAGGGTCACACTCCGCGACATCTGATCCTGTTCCTGGGCCAGCAGATCAGAGGGGGAATGCAGTCCTGCAGCCTCAGGCAGTGCCGGCACAGCAAGGCGCAGTTCGCCTTGCCCCAGACAGGTGTGGTGCCCGCCGACGTGGTGGCCGTACGCCACCTGGCAATACCGCATGGGAGCAATCCATTTACGGGATGGCAACCCAACAGGCAGCATCATCCGAGATGATGGCTCAGGCCATGGATAGGGTGGCCACTTCCATTGTCCCCCCTGAAAGGTTGATGGAGCGACTGGAGCAGGCAACCGACTCCATCTGCCAGTCACACAGGGAGGACATGTTGGGGTCCAACAGGGACAGGCGGGCGGCACTGGCGAATCTGCAGGAGGCCATCTCCATTGAGTCCCAGGGCCACAGGGAAGCCCTGAGGCAGGAGCTCCTCCACCTCAGGACGACTCTTGTTGAGCTTGAGGCTTCAACACACCAAAGGACAGAACAGCAGCTGGAGCGTCTCACCTGTACGCTCTCAGCTGAGATGCAGGCAACGAGGGCGGAGGTCCGGGCATCCCGTGAGTTGTTGCATGGGGACCTCCGCACACTCATCCTCCAGAACCAGACCTACCACACCCGCATGCTTGCAGCCATGGAGGAGCAGACTAGGGCCTTGCGTGGGCTGCCTCCCATAGTGCAACCACCTCCGGATGCAGCTGCACAGGGTGATAATAGCGACAGCAGTGATTCTCCCAAAATAGGGTAGCCGTGTGGGCCATGAGCCCATGGAGGTGTTTTTTTTTCCCAGGATCCACGCAGGTGGGTTCTGGTGTGCATCCTGTCCTCGGACCTCCTGGGTGGCCTCCCCAACCCCCCCGGGCCCATCAATGGCCATTTTTTATTTTTTTTTATTTTTATTTTTATTTTTATTTTTATTTTTATTTATTTTATTCCCAATTTTTTTGGGACGATTTGTTGGCTTCCGTGGTTCCTGTGGGCATATGCTGCATTGTGGCTGGGCACATGCAGGCTTGTAATGTATTTGGTTCAGATCCTTGGGTTTGAGTCACACACACCCCTCCTGCTTCCCGTTTCCATGGGCTTGCAAAGGGTGTGCCCAAGTGACAGTGAATTACACAGTGACGTTGGACTCCCATGAGCTGTGTGGGCAGTCTGTAGTCAATACTGTGTATACATTCCTAGTGCATATTGCTGTTGTGTTGTACACTGCATGTTGCATTGATGTGTAACTCATCTTCTGTGTCTACCTCCCAATTTGCAGGTCCCTTCCTCATGTCTACACAAGGACCTCTAGTCTGGAGATGGGGTACATGTTGGCAGCAGTGCACCTACAACTCTACATGGCGCCAACACTGCACAGTTGGTAGTGGTGGGAGTGCAGGCATTTCCAGGTGGTGAGACTACTAATATTTAACATTTGTGATGTCATGTTAATGGTAGTACGTGCTCAAGTTTGTTGTTGGTCCGGCATTACTGTGAGCATTTCAGGTGTTGCAAGTTTCTAATAGGGACACTGAACATTGTGACACTAGTGTCATGTTGTGGGGATTACTTTGTTTACCTGCAAATAGCATGACATGGCACGGTGTGTCGTGTGGCGGTGCTGGGGTTGGGTTGGCTGACATGGCACTGTCCTCTTGTTGCATTTTGCAAGTGGGTATTCATTTTAGCTGCTTGAATGTGTAACTTCACAAAACTGCGTTGGTGGTGTCTGTGTGGGTAGGGATGCACACATTGTGACACTTCCAGGTGAACAATCTCAGGCTGATATGGTTTTCACGGTTCATTCTCCAGACATTCAGGATCAGTGTCAGGTTGAGTCATCATTGATTGTCAGATGGAATGTGCCAGGGCACTGTGCACTCCACAGGGGTGTGATTTCTATGTGAAGTAATTAGCCACTAGCTGTGTACGGGCTGCCTCCCCCCGTGCCCTTCCCCCTCCCATGCGCAGCGGCTGTGCATGTGGTTGGGGATGTGGTGCCACCACCATGTCCACGGCCAGGCCCCGGCGTGTTGCAACGTTGTGCAGGACACATGCTGCCACTATGATCCTGCACACTACTGGGGGAGCGTACAACAGCTGCCCGCCAGAACGGTCAAGGGAGCGAAAGCGTGACTTCAGCACTCCGAATGTGCGCTCCACTATGCCCCGGGTTGTAATGTGGGCTGCGTTATATCTTACCTGGGGTGGCGTGGTGGGGTTTCGAATTGGCGTCATCATGTGGGGGCTGAGAGGGTAGGCACTGTCCCCTGTGGAGGTGGTGATTGGTATCATTGGTGGGGTTGTGACCTTGCTCAGTATCTGACATGCATGCATGTGCAGTGGCATTCATACTCACCAAGCAGCCATGTATCGCCATGCCGCCCAGCTTCTAGGTCCCGGGTTAGGGTGGACATTCGGTAAATGAAGCTGTCGTGGGTTGACCCGGGATAGTTGGCATATACTGAGGTGATTATTCCCTTGGCATTACATACTACCTGCACTTTGATGGAATGCCAGTGCTTGCGGTTCCTATAGATGTGCTCAGATGCCCTGGGGGGACGTAGAGCCACATGGGTGCAGTCGATGGCACCTAGCACTTTGGGGAATCGTGCCACAGCGTAAAAATCCAGGGCGGCAGCATGCCTTTCTGCAGGGGTTCTGGGCAGGTATATGTGCCTGCGGACTGATGGGCGTGCAGTGATGATGTTCTAGACCTGGTGTAGGCAGCGTGACTGGGTGGCCTGTGATACACCACCCACAATGGCACTTGTCCGCTGAAATGATCCAGTGGCTAAGAAGTGCAGTACATTGAGGACCTTCTCCAGGGGGCTGAGTGCTTGGGAGCACAGGGTGGGTGATGTGAGCTCATCCTCCCACTCACTCACCAGGTCCAGTATGATGTGTGGTGGAAACCTGTACCTCCCATGCACCTGGTCATCAGGCATCCCGAAAAGGCTGGTTCTGGGTGTGAATATTCTGGCCCTGACTATCCTCCTCCTCCTCCTTTGGTAGGCCACACCCACTGCTGCTAGGAACGGTATGTTCATCCTGGGTCTGAGCTTGTTATTTTGTTAGCGCGCAAATTAATGCGTTGCGCGTGTTGTAGGCGAGCGTGTGACCCGCGCACCCCTGAAATCCAGTATCCAGTCCAATAGCGTGTGGAAATTTCCGCGCACCCCGGGATACAGGTGCGCTGACGTACTTGTGTGTGTAAGTGTCCGCGCACCCCTGATATACACGTACATATGCCAATCGCGTGTACGCGCACTTTTGTCCTATTACACGCGATGACACCCTGACGTGCTGTCCAATTACACGCGATGACACTCTGACGTGCAGTCTTTCCACATGTGCTCTGTCATCACGTGCTGTGTGGGAAACACCCGTGCGGGTCACGTCACAGACGCGTTTACGCGCTGAGGGCCTTTGGTCCAATAGATTCGCGTATGCGTGCTGACGCACTTACGCGCTAAGGGCCTTTCCTCGATTTTCATGCTGACGTGCAGGATTTTCACGTGCCAAATCACTCCGTACCAAGCTGGCCACGCGTAAGCACACGGAAGACCACGCTCCTGCCCAGAAGGCCGAACTACTGCCCCCCAGAGCCCTGAGCACGCTCCCACCTGCCATCTGCTGCTGCCTGACTGCCTGCTGCCCACGTGCACTGCCATTTGCTGCCTGCACATCAGCCAGGGGTGCTGTTGCTGTGACCACCCCTGCTGGAACCGAAGACTCCCGACTGGAATTCCATCGCTCCACAGCCCAGCCCCAGGACCCAGTTGCCCACCCACTCCTGCCCCTGGGGTTGTCATGTCGGGGCAAACACCATCTGTGACCACTGACAACCCCCGGCCAGAGAGGCAGAGGGGCACCAGCTTCAGTGCCACCGAAGTTGGTGTCCTGGTGGAGCAAATCCTGGGGCAGTATGATGCCCTCTTCGGAAGTTCCCGCGCCGACAAGGAAGGACGGACTCGGATCTGGACTGACATTGTGACTGCCATCAACGCGGAGGGGGTGGCAGTCCGGGACTTACAACATGTCAGGAAGCGCTGGGAGGACTTCAGGTCCAGGACCCTGAACAAGCCCCGCGCATCTTGAAGGCAGCGGATGCCAAGGGGTGCCGGGGCCACTTGTCGGAAGAACAGATGGGGGTCCTGGAACGCATATCCCCAGCGCTCCACGTCCAGGTCCTAGAGAAGCAGACCCGTCTGGGGTCGAGCGGTGAGTGTACATGCATCCTGATTGTGAGCAGTGCGTGTGGTGATTATTCGGTATTGTGCAGGTTGCACATCTGTTTGTATGGGGTCGAGTATGGGTGGGGGTGTACAGGGCCGTGGGGCTGACACATGCGAGGGCTGTAATGTGTGAGACATGGATGGTGCTTGTGTGTGTGGGCTTGCATGGCAAATGCAGTTGTGCGTGCACACATGTTTGGATGAATGTGTATGTAAGTAGACATGTCCGTGATGTCAGGCATGTATGTTTTTTTCGGCTGCATGTATGAGCACTGTGTACATGTGCATGTGTGTGTATTTGACAAGGGTGCAACAGTGATGCAACATGGATGCATGTGACAGCGGTATGTGGAAGCCTGATTGGCAGATGTGACATGGATGCCCGTCTGAACAGTGCGACACTTGGCAGAGGTGTAGACATGCATGCAAGTGTGGTGGTGTGTGTACATGTGTGGTGCACTTCCTGTGTCGCATGTGATGTCTGGCTCCCCTTTGGCTGCTGATGCTGTTGTATGTGTAGGGATGGTGGTGGCAGTTGCGATATGGCTGTGGTATGGCTCATGTGTGCGAGTTGCAATGACATGTGTGTTGGGGATTGTGATGACATGTCTGAGGTTTGCCAATGCCACTCATGTGCAACTGTCATGTGTGTATGTGTCCATTGTACAGTGCCCTGATGCCTGTGTTTTGTTTCTCCCTGTCTGCAGCGTCAACTGATGAAGAGGGCGGAGAAGGTGCTGTGGAGCACAGCGGCGGGGATCCGACCGCCAGCCGGAGACGCAAGGCCCGGCTCCCCTCCCGTGTTGTCATCTCGTCGGGGAGTGAGGAGTCCGGTGCCGCGTCCCAGGCCACAGCTGCCGGGGGGAGGTCCAAGAGGCGGAGGTTTCAGTTGGACTCCTCGGCAGCAGAAGGGGCAGCTGGGACCCCACAGGGCCCAACAGGGGAAGATGGCACAGAGTCATCCAGGTTGGTGGGGGGTTTGGTGGAGGAGGAGGCCGTGCAAGCACCAGAGACGGGGTCTGGAGGTGGGGATCCCACTGGTGCTAGTGGTGCAGTGCAGGACCAGGGACAGGAGGCAGCACAGGCCGCCGCGGAGGTGCCTGTGTGCAATCCTGTCCCCGATCCTGTCCCTGCATCATCTTGCACCAGCAGGGATGCCTACGTCCAGACCAGTTTTCAGGCAGGGGATGAGCTGACGTCAACTGGCCTTCCTCTGCCTGCGGACGTGGCCATCCAGGTCCGGGTTGAGCCTGTACTGGCTGGTGTGGCGTTGCGTCAACGGGCCATGCGAGGTGACCTGCAGTCTTTTCATGGAGAGACTGCACGTCATCTCGAATGGCTCGTTGACCACGTCAGCCTGCTGGGACAGGTCACCCAGGCCGGATTCCTCCATCTGATGGGGCTTGCTCCGACCCCCTCCTCAACTGGACCACCTACGAGCCAGTCGTCCTCTGTGCCATCTTCCCACCCATCAGTCACCTGGGTGCCCTGTGGAGCTGCTTCTGACGGTGCGGCCAGGCTGGTGGAGGAGGCATCCCTGCCACAGTCGGGAGTCGGAGGTCCAGCAGGGGTGGCCACATCAACAACTGCACCCCAGCCGACGGAGGATGTGCAGGCAGCAGGAGGCAGTGCACGGGCAGAGGCAGAGCAGCAGCTGCAGCAACATGGTGGGAGACATGAAGGCTCGGGGCTTTCGACATCGGAGGGGCAGGCATCGGCCGGAGGGCAGGGGGACCCAGGACAGAGAGTGTCTTCCGTGTGGCAGCGGTTGGGCCACGCCATAGGTGCGGAGCGGCGGCGGGCGGAAGAGGCGCGGCTCACAATGGTCAGGGCGGAGAACTCCATGCGGAGGGCCCTGAGGCGGGCCGAGTGCCTCGAGGCAATCCGCAGGGGGTTGGAGGAGGACACAGCGTCGTCCCTGCGGACCCTCGGGGCCATGGAACTGGACCGCCTCCGGGACATCGGACAGGAGTTCGATGATGCCCTGGCCCGGGACACCACGGAGTGAGCCGCTGGACTTGCCCGCCGCCTTTGTATATAGTTCTTTAGTTTTAGGTTTCCTTTCTTTCTTATTATGATTTGGAGTCGGCGGACACTGCTCCACTTTTTGTATATAGTTGATTTTTAGGTAGGCTTTTTAGTAGGTTTCCTTTGTTCAGTTGGGCTCATGGACCCTTGGTAGTTTCTTACATAGTTCTTTGTTGCATGGAGATTTTTTTACATTTGACTTTGGACGACATTTTTTTGGATTCTGATTTGCATTTTTTTTTTTTTTATACGGACATGCAGCTTTTTTTTTCTCATCCCCATTGTAGTTTGTTTCCTTTCTTTAGCATTCTTTATTTGTTTGAATACAATTTTGGGTTCCATACTTCACTGTGTGGTATCATCTCATTGGTTTCATGCATGTCATGTTGGGTGTTTTCCCATTCAATTGCAACCATTGTGTGTGACGGACATGGGTTCATTAGCTTCATGAACATTGGGGGTGTAACATGTGATTTCCATTTCCATGTGGGTGAATGGGTTACTTGGTAGGGCTTTTTGGCTGTGGAGGCTGACCATTACGCACATGATTGGGGATTGTGAGGACCTGGTGGGGGCTGCCCATGGTGGCAGGGGGGTGGGGGTGGTGGTAGACATGAGTGGGGGCCTGGTGGAGGCTGCCCCTGGTGGCTGGGGGGTGGGGGTGCAGGGGGACATGAGTGGGGGCCTGGTGGGGGCTGCCCATGGTGGCAGGGGGGTGGGGGTGCAGGGGGACATGAGTGGGGGCCTTGTGGAGGGTGGCCATGGTGGCAGGGGGGTGGGGGTGGTGGGAGACATGAGTGGGGGCCTGGTGGAGGGTGACCCTGGTGGCTGGGGGTGGTGGTAGACATGAGTGGGGGCCTGGTGGAGGCTGCCCCTGCACTGCTGGGGTGTGGGGGTGGTGGGAGACATGAGTGGGGGCCTGGTGGAGGCTGCCCCTACACTGCTGGAGGGTGGGGGTGGTGGGAGACATGGGTGGGGGCCTGGTGGGGGCTGCCCATGGTGGCAGGGGGGTGGGGGTGGTGGGAGACATGAGTGGGGGCCTGGTGGAGGCTGCCCCTGCACTGCTGGGGGGTGGGGGTGGTGGGAGACATGAGTGGGGGCCTGGTGGAGGCTGCCCCTGCACTGCTGGGGGGTGGGGGTGGTGGGAGACATGGGTGGGGGCCTGGTGTGGGCTGCCCATGGTGGCAGGGGGGTGGGGGTGGTGGGAGACATGAGTGGGGGCCTGGTGGAGGGTGACCCTGGTGGCTGGGGGGTGGGGGTGGTGGGAGACATGAGTGGGGGCCTGGTGGAGGCTGCCCATATTGGCAGGTGGGTGGGGGTGGTGGGAGACATGGGTGGGGGCCTGTTGGGGGCTGCCCATGGTGGCAGGGGGGTGGGGGTGGTGGGAGACATGAGTGGGGGCCTGGTGGAGGCTGCCCCTGGTGGCTTGGGGGTGGGGGTGGTGGGAGACATGAGTGGGGGCCTGGTGGAGGCTGCCCATGGTGGCAGGGGGGTGGGGGTGGTGTGAGACATGGGTGGGGGCCTGGTGGGGGCTGCCCATGGTGGCAGGGGGGTGGGGGTGGTGGGAGACATGAGTGGGGGCCTGGTGGAGGCTGCCCCTTGTGGCTGGGGGGTGGGGGTGGTGGGAGACATGAGTGGGGGCCTGGTGGAGGCTGCCCATGGTGGCAGGGGGGTGGGGGTGGTGGGAGACATGAGTGGGGGCCTGGTGGAGGGTGACCCTGGATGCTGGGGGGTGGGGGTGCAGGGGGACATGAGTGGGGGCCTGGTGCGGGCTGCCCATGGTGGCAGGGGGGTGGGGGTGGTGGGAGACATGAGTGGGGGCCTGGTGGAGGCTGCCCATGGTGGCAGGTTGGTGGGGGTGGTGGGAGACATGAGTGGGGGCCTGGTGGAGGCTGCCCCTGGTGGCAGGGGGGTGGTGGGAGACATGAGTGGGGGCCTGGTGGAGGCTGCCCCTGGTGGCTGGGGGGTGGGGGTGGTGGGAGACATGGGTGGGGGCCTGGTGGAGGCTGCCCCTGGTGGCTGGGGGGTGGGGGTGGTGGGAGACATGAGTGGGGGCCTGGTGGGGGCTGCCCATGGTGGCAGGGGGGTGGGGGTGGTGGGAGACATGAGTGGGGGCCTGGTGGAGGCTGCCCATGGTGGCAGGGGGTGGGGGTGGTGGGAGACATGGGTGGGGGCCTGGTGGGGGCTGCCCATGGAAGCAGGGGGGTGGGGGTGGTGGGAGACATGAGTGGGGGCCTGGTGGAGGGTGACCCTGGATGCTGTGGGGTGGGGGTGCAGGGGGACATGAGTGGGGGCCTGGTGGAGGGTGACCCTGGATGCTGGGGGGTGGGGGTGCAGGGGGACATGAGTTGGGGCCTGGTGGAGGGTGGCCATGGTGGCAGGGGGGTGGGGGTGGTGGTAGACATGAGTGGGGGCCTGGTGGAGGCTGCCCCTGCACTGCTGGGGTGTGGGGGTGGTGGGAGACATGAAGGGGGGCCTGGTGGAGTCTGCCCCTGCACTGCTGGGGGGTGGGGGTGGTGGGAGACATGGGTGGGGGCCTTGTGGGGGCTGCCCATGGTGGCAGGGGGGTGGGGGTGGTGGGAGACATGAGTGGGGGCCTGGTGGAGGGTGACCCTGGATGCTGGGGGGTGGGGGTGCAGGGGGACATGAGTGGGGGCCTGGTGGAGGGTGGCCATGGTGGCAGGGGGGTGGGGGTGGTGGTAGACATGAGTGGGGGCCTGGTGGAGGCTGCCCCTGGTGGCTGGGGGGTGGGGGTGGTGGGAGACATGGTTGGGGCCTGGTGGAGGCTGCCCCTGGTGGCTGGGGGGTGGGGGTGGTGGGAGACATGAGTGGGGGCCTGGTGGAGGCTGCCATGGTGGCAGGGGGGTGGGGGTGGTGGGAGACATGGGTGGGGGCCTGGTGGGGGCTGCCCATGGTGGCAGGGGGGTGGGGGTGGTGGGAGACATGAGTGGGGGCCTGGTGGAGGCTGCCCCTGGTGGCTGGGGGGTGGGGGTGATGGGAGACATGAGTGGGGGCCTGGTGGAGGGTGACCCTGGATGCTGGGGGGTGGGGGTGGTGATAGACATGAGTGGGAGCCTGGTGGAGGCTGCCCCTGGTGGCTGGGGGGTGGGGGTGGTGGGAGACATGGGTGGGGGCCTGGTGGAGGCTGCCCCTGGTGGCTGGGGGGTGGGGGTGGTGGGAGACATGAGTGTGGGCCTGGTGGAGGCTGCCCATGGTGGCAGGGGGGTGGGGGTGGTGGGAGACATGAGTGGGGGCCTGGTGGAGGGTGACCCTGGATGCTGGAGGGTGGGGGTGCAGGGGGACATGAGTGGGGGCCTGGCGGAGGGTGGCCATGGTGGCAGGGGGGTGGGGGTGGTGGGAGACATGAGTGGGGGCCTGGTGGAGGGTGACCCTGGTGGCTGGGGGTGGTGGGAGACATGAGTGGGGGCCTGGTGGAGGCTGCCCATGGTGGCAGGGGGGTGGGGGTGGTGGGAGACATGGGTGGGGGCCTGGTGGGGGCTGCCCATGGTGGCAGGGCGGTGGGGGTGGTGGGAGACATGAGTGGGGGCCTGGTGGAGGCTGCCCCTGGTGGCTGGGGGGTGGGGGTGGTGGGAGACATGAGTGGGGGCCTGGTGGAGGCTGCCCATGGTGGCTGGGGGGTGGGGGTGGTGGGAGACATGAGTGGGGGCCTGGTGGAGGCTGCCCATGGTGGCAGGGGGTGGGGGTGGTGGGAGACATGGGTGGGGGCCTGGTGGGGGCTGCCCATGGTGGCAGGGGGCTGGGGGTGGTGGGAGACATGAGTGGGGGCCTGGTGGAGGGTGACCCTGGATGCTGTGGGGTGGGGGTGCAGGGGGACATGAGTGGGGGCCTGGTGGAGGGTGACCCTGGATGCTGGGGGTGGGGGTGCAGGGGGACATGAGTTGGGGCCTGGTGGAGGGTGGCCATGGTGGCAGGGGGGTGGGGGTGGTGGTAGACATGAGTGGGGGCCTGGTGGAGGCTGCCCCTGCACTGCTGGGGTGTGGGAGACATGAATGGGGGCCTGGTGGAGTCTGCCCCTGCACTGCTGGGGGGTGGGGGTGGTGGGAGACATGGGTGGGGGCCTTGTGGGGGCTGCCCATGGTGGCAGGGGGGTGGGGGTGGTTTTTGACATGAGTGGGGGCCTGGTGGAGGGTGACCCTGGATGCTGGGGGGTGGGGGTGCAGGGGGACATGAGTGGGGGCCTGGTGGAGGGTGGCCATGGTGGCAGGGGGGTGGGGGTGGTGGTAGACATGAGTGGGGGCCTGGTGGAGGCTGCCCCTGGTGGCTGGGGGGTGGGGGTGGTGGGAGACATGGTTGGGGCCTGGTGGAGGCTGCCCCTGGTGGCTGGGGGGTGGGGGTGGTGGGAGACATGAGTGGGGGCCTGGTGGAGGCTGCCCATGGTGGCAGGGGGGTGGGGGTGGTGGGAGACATGGGTGGGGGCCTGGTGGGGGCTGCCCATGATGGCAGGGGGGTGGGGGTGGTGGGAGACATGAGTGGGGGCCTGGTGGAGGCTGCCCCTGGTGGCTGGGGGGTGGGGGTGGTGGGAGACATGGGTGGGGGCCTGGTGGAGGCTGCCCATGGTGGCAGGGGGGTGGGGGTGGTGGGAGACATGGGTGGGGGCCTGGTGGGGGCTGCCCATGGTGGCAGGGGGGTGGGGGTGGTGGGAGACATGAGTGGGGGCCTGGTGGTGGGTGCCCCTGGTGGCTGGGGGGTGGGGGTGGTGGGAGACATGCATTGTTGATCAGTAGTGCAAGGTGACATGTGGGTTGGCTGGGGGGCATGCCCATGGTGGATGGGCTGCCTGCGGGACATGAGCATGGGTGCAGGGTAGTCCCCCGTGGTGTGGGCTGCCTGCAGGGTCCGTGGAGGTTGTGGAGCGTACACCTGGGAGGGCCAACACGGCCAATTCACGTGTGGTACTCCCCAGAACCCCTGAAATACACATACCCTGCTGAAATCGTGTATGGAACTTCCCGCGCACCGCTGAAATACACATACCTTGCTGAAATCGCGTGTGGAAATTACCGCGCACCCCTGAAATACACGTACCCTGCTTGCACTGGGCCAATCGCGTGTGGAACTTCCCGCGCACCCCTGAAATACACGTACCCTGATGAAATTGCGTGTGGAACTTCCCGCGCACCCCTGAAATACACATACCTTGCCGAAATCGCGTGTGGAACTTCCCGCGCACCCCTGAAATACACGTACCCTGCTCACACTGGGCCAATCGCGTGTGGAACTTCCCGCGCACCCCTGCAATACACGTACCCTGATGAAATTGCATGTGGAACTTCCCGCGCACCCCTGAAATACACATACCTTCCTGAAATCGCGTGTGGAAATTCCCGCGCACCCCTGAAATACACGTACCCTGCTCGCACTGGGCCAATCGCGTGTGGAACTTCCCGCGCACCCCTGAAATACACATACCTTGCTGAAATCGCGTGTGGAAATTCCCGCGCACCCCTGAAATACACGTACCCTGCTCGCACTGGGCCAATCGCGTGTGGAACTTCCCGCGCACCCCTGAAATACACATACCTTGCTGAAATCACGTGTGGAAATTCCTGCGCACACCTGAAATACACGTACCCTGCTCGCACTGGGCCAATCGCGTGTGGAACTTCCCGCGCACCCCTGAAATACACGTACCCTGCTGAAATCGCGTGTGGAACTTCCCGCGCACCCCTGAAATACACGTACCCGGCCAAATCGCGTGTGAGACTTCCCGCGCACCCCGGAATACACGCACACGTATTTTTTGTCAGCGGGTGTCCGTGTTTGTGGGTACCCCTTTGCACGTCATTTGTCCTGGATGGCCACAGTATAGGACATTCATCATGGCAGTGTATAGGTGCTATTTGTTGGCGCACCTTTTGGCGCACATTTCTTACAGCCGCAGAGACGCTACCGCCTGCTTTCTTGTGGCGGTCGTGTTTGTGCCTGTGCGCTGGTTTGACCGTGCGCTTTTTTGCCCTATTCTATTCCATGAATACGTGTTGTAGGCGAGCGTGTGGGCGTTCCGCGCACTTGTGCCCTGTACTTCCCCCGTGACGCCCACGTTTTGGCAAGTTGTTCCCCATTCCGAGTGTTACGCCCGTGTTCCGCCTACTTTTGTTGCGTGCGCCGCGCTATGTGCGATTTTCGTTGTGGCCTGTGCGATTTTCGCTGTGACCTGGCGCACGCTGTGATTCCATGAATCGATGTGCGCTGCTTTTCGTGCGATTTTCGCACTTGCACTGCGATTTTCGCTATTCCACTGCGATTCGCACGTTTTTGCCCACTTGCGCCGCGCTAATTATTCCATGAATCGGCCTGCAAAGCTTTTCTAAATTGCACTCTGAGTCTTCCCCTTATGCGAGACTCCCACTTATTTCTTCTATTTTCCACTTATACCCAGAACTAGTCAAGATAGCACTATGCAGCGCTACCTTCTACCCCCTTGCAGATCTAGGTTCCCATACTGCTTTTTCACCTCGTAATCTCCTTAACTCATCCTAATGGCCATATCCAAAGAAAGAAAAAAGAATAAGATAGTATTGATTATACCCCTAGGAGCCCCCTTACTTTAGTCTGACCTTGTATACTATGTTCTGTTATGTTATGTTATTTCAACTTATAAAGCGCACAGTCGCCCATGGGCATCATGGCACTAGAGAGGAAGACTGCTCAGTAAAGGAAAAACTGATGGAGAAGCCAGGGACTAGAATAGATTAGTTTTCAAAGCTCTTCTAAAGCACAAGTGGTTAGTATTGGCCTTAAGTAGCGGAGGGAGATTGTTCCAAAGTTTGGCCGCGGCAATAGAGAAAGCTCTGCCGCTGAGCCTTTCCCGGTTGAATCTAGGAATGATGAGTAGATCAGAGGAAGCAGAACGGAGATCCCGATTCGGGGAGTATCGGGAAAATTTAGACTGCAGGAATTCAGCTCCATGACTGTGGATTGCCCGATGGACGATACCCAGTGATTTAAAACGAATTTGATGAGACACCGGAAGCCAGTGAAGTTGCAAAGCACTGGTGAGATGTGAGCACCATAGGGAGAGCCAGTGGCTAACCTAGCTGCAAGGGTCTGCATACGCTGGAGTCAATGAATAAGACCGATGGGTTGCGACAGATACAGCGAATTGCATTAATCTAGCCGTGTAAGGACTAGCGCAGCCACCACGGGAGGGCGGAGGGCTTCCGGGATCATAGGCATAACCCTCTTAAGGACCCGGATCTGATGGTTGGCGGACTGGCAGACGGCCGTAACGTGGTTGGACATGGACAAAGAGGCAGAGAGAATAACCCCTAGGTTCTTCACTTTGCTGACTGGACCAGGTAAAGGGCCCAGGGAGGAGGGCCAAAAGGCAGGGGTCGACAGTAAGGGGTTGGGGGGACATCCCACCAACAGTACCTCCGCCTTATCTCCATTTAGCTTTAGCCAGTTCTGATCCATCCAGACCCCGACTGCCATAAGGCAGTAATGGAGGCAGGCTGAGACCTCAGATTGCTCCTGATCCAAGCGGATCAGGATTTGTTTGTCATCCGCATAAGAGTAGCAATTAAGGCCATAGGAGCGGATGAGACAGACCAAGGCCCAGATGTATATGTTAAACAAAATCGGTGAGAGAGAGGATCCCTGAGGGACACCACAAGTGAGGGGACAGGAGGGGGAGAGAAAGGGTGGCATGGCGAGGGTCTGTGTGCGATCTGAAAGAAAGGAGGTAAACCAGGCAAGAACAGAGCCAGATATTCCAATCTGTGACAGACGAGCGAGGAGGATGGGGTGGTCAACTGTGTCGAACGCGGCGGATAGATCTAACAGGATCAGAGCCCCAGTTCCGCCTGCATCGACTAATCTGGACATGTCGTCCTGCACAGAGACAAGCACACTTTCCGTGCCTCTCCCTGGCCTGAAACCAGCCTGGGCATGATTAAAGATTTTTGAGGATTCCAGAAAAGAAGACAAAAGAGGTGTAACCAAAGATTCCACGAGTTTAGAGAGAAAGGGGAGCAAAGAAATGGGACGAAAATTAGCAGGAATTGTGGGATCCAGGGAAGGCTTCTTAAGGAGGGGAATAACCCTTGAAGATTTCAACTCCGAGGGGACCATTCCAGACTGGCAAGAATTGTTTATAGCCATCGTGATATCGGTCAAGATGTCAGGGGCAATCGTCTTCATAATAGCGGCAGGAAGGGCATCCTCGGGTGACGAAGATTTCATCTTTAGGATGGCTGCCAAGACTTCTGCTTCCGTAAATAGTGGAAAAGAGGACCAACTAGCACGGGAGTCAGTAGAAAGGGCGGGCACAAAGCCAGGAGTATCAGGGGACAGTATCGCAGGCGATTTAGCGATGTTGGCTCAGATGGCCTCAATTTTTGTGATAAAGAAAGAGGCAAGGTCGTTGCACAATTCTTGTGAGGGATTAACCATAGAGGTAAGAATCTCTGAAGAGGCAAGGGAGTGCACGATGGAGAAAAGAGTTTCAGGTTTGCACAAGGCATTTTCAATTTTCTGAGCAAAGAAAGTGGATTTCGCCAGTTTAATACTGGCCAGATAAGTGGACAGGTTAAGTTTGTGTAGGTCTAAGCCCAGGATTGTAGCTAATTCACCATTTACGCTCAGCTTGTCTGCATCCAACTCCTTTTAATGTTGCTTGCACTTGATACTCACGTGTCCGTCTTTTCCGTCCAGGCGCTGCCCCATGCTCAATGGCCACCCCCCGGTTCTGGCGAGGAGTACTATGGGTTTTGTAAAGGGGGACCCCTACCCTCTCGCTCTACTGCATGTGCACGTCTAAGCGTAACAGTTGCTGTAGGCGGTTAGCTCTCCTGAGGGGGCGCACCGTGGGTCTCCGTTGTGGCCAGGGACGTCTTGTGCCAAAAGGAACAAAAGGACAAATCATGTCCTAGAGGGTCACCACTTGAAAGTGAGCGTCCCCCAATAAGGCATTAAAACTCCCCATTGAGAGTCAATAAAGGACACACACCGAATGGGAATAAGACCAAGACCAAGTGCGGGTGAAGTCAAAAAGTAAAGGTTTATCTAAACCAATATAGGGCAAGCAGAGAACTCTGCAAAATCCGAGAGCGCTCTGAAAAACATCAGAAAACATTCTTATTTATTACAAAGTTGCATCATAGATGACATAAGCTATAGAGGGCACATAAGTTGTGGGGATTGGGTGGTGATGACTATGTGATCCATTTTCCTGTTTCTCCGGGATTGGTGGAGGTCCACGTGGTGCTAGCGCGATGCCTGTAGGTCAGCTGAACTCATCAGGGTGGAGCTTTGGTCGGTTGGTTGATACATCTTTTACTATGCTAACATTTGCCCTTGTGGCCTGACACACTCATTCTTTGTTAGACGTAATTCATAATGCTTTAGGAATCCTACATTATTCTAACATCACAGGAGTCATAACACATAATTCTGGGTGTGAGTCATTCATTATTCTAAAGAATATCATAACATCATACACGGGGTGAGCAATAGGTGAGCAGCTTTCACGGGTTCAGGAGGCTTATCAGGGGGCAGGTTCCAGGGATACATCTATCTTTTTCCATTGTTAGATCTAGCGGAGGGGGCCATCTCTATAGTATGTTTGTACAAGAACAGATATATGGCCAACGAGGTCAGTCAGGGTCGGGGTAAACTGGGATACTATCCAGTTAGAGGGCACATGGGCATTACATCAAAAGGTGGTGGGATGAGAGGAGTCTAGGGGCCCAAGGGTGAACACCGAGTGCTGGCTCAGGGGAAGTGTGAGGGGTTACAATCATAGTATCACATTGTCGGTAAAAGCAAGGCTTTATATCTCAGCCTGGCCAGAGGGGGGGGGAGTATGGCGGGGAGCTGGGCACGTGGCGCTGCAGGAGAGAGGAGAGAAGGCCCTGTAGCTTGTTGTGCCATATATCGTGCATTTTGCGGTGAGTACACATGAATAATACGAATGAGGTAGAAAAATAGGTGATTTCAATGCTTTTGGGGTTATACAAATGATAGAAAAGACACTCTATATAAAATTGCCATACATCATAATAACCCATACATACTGAGATACTACTTGAATATGTTGGAAATTGTACATGTTTAGAAAATCATTGATTACATATTGATATCATACATTGCTTTGTGTAGTATGTAACAACCAATACTACTTGCTCAGCGGTTAGAGGGGTAAACGTACAATTCATGGGTGCTCTGTGTGCATTCGGGGATGGGTGAGGGTTGCCTTATGTCATTATATACAATCAACCTCATGGCATACAACAACAGAAGTGAATTTACAGTCCCTTCAAAGGGATTAGGTTCATGGGTGAAACAGGGTGGCACACAGGCTTGGCATACTTGTCTGGCACTTCAAACGGGGACAGAGTTGGGGTTATCCACACCACGTGTCATAAATATGGGGTCTGTGAGAGGACAGGACAAGTTTTATGGTGATAGCTTGTTTTTCTCAAACCCCAGATTCAGCCAGGTCATCTGCAGGTCAATGATGGACTGCGGAATGTGAAAGATACAGTGTTTGTCAAGTAACATGTTTGTGTCTAGTCTCCCGTGAGAATAGGCCTGCAGCAGGACCACCGAGGGCAGGAGGGCGAGGGAAGGATCTTGCTTGCTGTGCGCGATCAGGAGTGGAGAGCTTCAGCCCTGCGGGCCACTTGGGCCATTGAGGCCTAAGCAATTATGTTCAAAATGGAGTCTGAGTGTGTCACAAAATGGAGTGTGGTACCATACCACAGATGAGCATTGCAGCCACACGTGTCGGCCCGCAGTCATCCCGCATCCCTGGCCACAGGTGCATAGGTGGCTGTTGGACGAGTCATAGGGCCTCATTACGACCGTGGCGGTCCGGAAATAACGGTGGCGGTAAACCCGCCGCCACCGTTGTTTCCGGACCGCCTGATCCCGACCCCTGCAGGCGGGAGGTGATGTTCCCGCCAGGTCTGACCTGGCGGGTTTAACACCGCCCGCCTGCAGGCGGACGAGGAAACACCGGCAGCATTACAAGATGCTGCCGGTGTTTCCATGATCCCGATTCTCATTGAGTCCCATAGGACTCAATGGGAATGGGGATTTACACCATTCCGCCTCCGTGATTCCCGGTAAACCGGGGTTGTGATGCCCCGGTAATTCCGGGAATCACGGAGGCGGAATGGTAATACGAGTCCGGCGTTAACCAGGCGGTTTTACCGCCTCGGTTAACGCCGGACTCGTAATGAGGCCCATAGTCTGAATGCTTGGTGAGGAATGGAGGGGAGGGGGCCATGAAGACCTTTCCTCCCATACACCAGTCTGGATGTCAAATCTCCGATCTAATTACCAACTGCAATGAAGTGTCCTGCTAAAGGTGTCAAAATGCAGTGTTCTCCAGACCTGCGGGCTTTGAAGGCATTGACTGCAGGAGAAGTTCTCCTTGGCTGGAGCATGAGTAATATGTGTGAAAATAGGGGCAACAACTTCAAAGAGCAAGCTTCCAACACAAAGAGAGTGATAAAAACTAAAACAAAAAACTCTGGGTACAGGCCGAACCAGTGACAACAAATGGCCGGAAGGTAGAAGGATGGCCATTTGTCCCACATGAAGATTCATAATTAATTTAAAAGGACTATTATCATTTAGGCTGTTTTCTCAGCAATCATACGCCAGATTGATTTTGTTTATGTACCATTGTTTATGTGATATGGAGATATACAATGCATCCACCTGCGACTCAGGCAACTGTAATGGCTATCTAAGATGTGTTTCTGGCTGATCTGAACATGTTCCATGTGTGAGAGTTGGTGAGCGAGTGGAGAATACAATTAGGGATATGGGTGATAACTTACATATTCATAAAGGTTATGCTTTTTATCGAAATGGCAGAAATGTGTCATATGGTTGTGCTACATAATACAGGCCTGGTGGTTGGCTTATCTATTTCCCCATGATTAGCTGGATCAGAAAATATGTTTATTATGTCAGTTGCTAGTACAATTATGAAGTTGTGATACATCAATACTTTTTGCCAAAAATGTGAAAGAAGACCATATGACAATTACAAATAGGAATTGCCATGCATTACGCCAGACCCCTATACCAATCCTGACTTGAAGGCTGGGTTTGGGAGGAGAGAGAAGGGTAACTGTCCAATCCTAGTTGCAGGAATTATTGCAGGGTACTTCCCCAAGGTTGTAAAATAGGTGGTATCATTGCTGCTATATAAGGGGGACTGCACTCGGAGGAAGAGACAGATGGACACAGACAGACAGAGAGACAGAGGGGCCTGCTGAAACATACCTTCTGAGAGCTGTAAGGAAACACTGGAGGAGATTGCTCAGAGTGCATCTGGGTGGAGCTGTCTATTTCTAGGAAGGCTTCAAACTTCAAATCGTACTGGGTACTATGGGGGAGAGTGGGAGGCCCTCTTTGAGAGTGGAGTGACCAGACCCATGCCATTTCCTGCAAGAGTGTCATGAGATGCGGCTGGCCTTCCTGAACTTTAAACAGAGTTTTTTTTTTTTAATATATGTAAAACTGAGCCCTGGGAAATTCAAAAGGTGGGGTAGTCTGCTTGCCTTAAATCCTTTCCCTTTATAGTGGCCGGGGTGTTGGGGCAAAACTGTGCATATCTTTAGCCTATTTAACGAAAAATATTAATTAAATTAATTCCCCATTTGGCAGAACACCACGTGTGAACATTGTTAAAATTTGAAATTAACAAAGCTCACTTCCCATTGTGCGCTGAAAACTATGGCCTATACTTTAATTGGGTAATTCTTTTTGTCCTGCTGACCCTGACTTCTTTAAGGAAGAGAGGTGTCTTTGTTCTTGAATCAGTCCAACCTTTTTATCCAGCTTCCCCAACACAGGCCATTCAGTGGAGGGGGTCTTAAATCTAAAATTCCCCAAACATTCCACTTTTTCTGTCTGAATTCCCAACATAGACCAAAGCAAGATGGGGAGTGGGGGCGTGGGTCTGGAAAACAAACAGCTAAATCACCCTGGCCCTCATTACGACCCTTGCGGAAATCAACCGACCGGACCGCCATAGCGTAAATAGCGTTTCCGCCATTGCACGATGGAGCAAAGTGCGGCTCATTCCGACCCATCGGGCACGAGCACCACGCCATGGCGGAAGTGCAAAGTCCGCGATGGCGGAAATGACCCCAAAACGGCCCACACCGCCACTGTACGGCGCCCTAGGTGCAATACCGCCACCCATCTCAGCGGACACCGCAGTGAGCGCCAACCGGAAAGTACGGTGACCGTAAATATACGGAAACGGAAGTAAAAGCATGGTCCCGGAACGGGAAACATCCCGCCGTACACCTATAAAACCACAAATTCCACACAACCATTAAAAATACTACCCTGAGACACATCCCAACCCGTCATCCACCCTAGTGAAACCAAGAAAAATGGGAAAAGTAGCGAAGAAAGCGTGCGACCGCAAGCGGCAGGTCCACTTCTCCCGTGAGGAACTCACCGTGCTCACAGAGACCCTCCAGGAGAATGCTGACGCCGTCTTCTCCACGCAAATGACCAGGACGGCACTTGCGAACAAGAAGGCCATATGGGCCCTGGTGGCACAGCGGGTAAGTGCGGTGGGGACCGCACCCCGCAACCCACAGCAATGCAGAAAACGATGGGACGACCTGCGGATACGCGTCCGTAGCATACTTTCTGCCAACCGCAACATTGCCACAGCTACCGGGGGAGGATCGGAATCACCCATCAAGTTGACCCCCTGGGAAGAAATCTGTGCCTCCACCATTGGAATGGAGAGCATAGAGGGAGTCGGAGGGATGGAGAAAGGAGTGCAGACATCCGAAGATTCAGGTAGGTGTCCCAAATAAAACAATGCCAAAACCACAATGTCCAATCATGTGAAGTACCACATGCCCACATAGTGCAACAGGAACACATGTCCAGGAGAACGTCCACATACATAGGCCTGATAGCACACTTTAAAACTCACATCAAATACATAAATAATTAAAAATCCTAAAAACACCCTCTACACGTGCAGCAGGCACACCCTAACTGCAGGCTGCCAAACAACTGCACCCTCACTCCACACACAAATGAAACCACCTCCAAGGCCCCGACCCAAATCACCCTCAGGTACCACCCCAATGCATGTGATACATTGCCATTCCAATTCCCACAGACCCATTAATAACGCTCGCCCTCCTTTACTCCACCACAGGGTCCGATCCAAACGACGAGCTCCAGGACACCCCTACCAGCACACCTGCAAAGAGGGCCAAGACCAACGGCCAAAGACCCTCCACCTCAGCTGCACGCATCAAGACACGGCAGCAGCACAAATCAAGTGGCAGCACAGAGGAGGGAACTCCAACAGGCACCCCAGCAGCCAGCATGCCCACAACAATACCACCACAGGTCCCCCCAATGGATGCCACAGTAGGCACTGCTTCTGGTGGCAGCAGCACCATAGGTGATACTGCATTAATGGCAGCATGCTCCGACACACAAAACGGGGATGTCGAAGTTAGATCCATCCATGACCTGTCTCAATCCCCCTGTCTGTTCCATCCCGTACACCATGAGGATACCACGCAGGGGCACCCACAAGACGACGACTGGCCATCCCCCACAAGCCCTGTGGCAAGGCAACATGAGGTGATCAGCCACTCTGTGACACCACCGCAAATGGCCATGGCCCAGCAGAGGCAACAGTCCCTCGACCAGGTAATCGTGCAACAGCAGCAACTGGCCACGCTCCTCAAGGACCATGCCGATGAATGTGGGGGCACTAAGGCAGACATAGAAACATCAACTGAGACACTTAGGGCAGAAATGGAGAGAAGTACAGAGACACTAAGGGCACAAATGGAGAGTAGCACCGAGAGCCTGAGAGTAGAAATGGAGAGAAGCACCGAGAGCCTGAGGGGGGAACTGCATGCGACGTCCAAAGACGTATGTGCCGAACTTGCCGCAGTGCGCCGTGTGCTCACTGAGCTCTCACAAACCCTTAGGGACATGCATGGACGTGAGCAGGCAGAGACATCATCCGTTGCAAGTTCCGTCCAGGGCAGCCCCCAACGTAGATCTGGGAGGAACCTGCGCTCCACAGGCAGGGGTGCCCCTGATACCCGCAGAGGGGGCTTGCAATAGCGACTGCCCACTGACAATGAGCATCTTTGGACACTGGTGTTCGGGGGGGAGGTAGGAGGGTGGAGGGGGTGTGTTGGGCTCACTTGGGTGGCGGGTCGATAGGGTGTTTAACATGATATCACATATGACATAAACAATGCACGATCATCCAATGAGATGTGTGGACATTGATCTTTGTGTACGAGGCCATTATAGGCGTACAGTCCATATTGTGCATGTTCCAGACACACACAGTGCCACGAGTCCCGTGTCCATGTATCAGCCACCAGGCGTGAGTGCTAGAAGCATGCATCTATGAGATGCTGACGAATGTCACGGCCCTCCTGTGCCTCGCAGACTCCTTGAGGTGCTGCCACATCCCCACCCTCATCATGACCATCATCAGGTGCTTGCAGTTCTGCGTCAGGGGGCATGGGCACATTTCTACGTACACACATGTTGTGGAGCATGACACATGCCATGACCATCTTTGCAACCTTCACATGGCGGTACAGGAGTGCCCCGCCAGACCTGCTGAGGCAGCGGAAACGAGTCTTCAGTAGGCCGAATGCCTGTTCTATGACTACACGGGTACGTGAGTGGGCATGGTTGTAGTCCTCCTCATGCTGGTCCCGTGAGTTCCGGACTGGTGTGAGGAGCCATCTCTTCAGTGGATACCCGGCATCACCTGTATGTGGACAATAAAGGAATTTCGAGGAATGCCATTGCTACGTACGCACCCCCCCCCTTCCTGCCAGGTCATTGCCGCATCACATACCCCACATCATCATGCATGAAATGAGACTCACCGAGTAGCCCGGATCTGTTCCCTGCGTGTCGCTCCATGTAGCGTGGTATAGTAGAGTTCCTCAAGACCATAGAATCATGGGTTGATCCAGGGAATCTGGCACAACAATGTGTAATGATCCTGTTGGAGTCACACACCATTTGTACATTCAGAGAATGAAATTGTTTTCGGTTGCGGTACTGGGCCTCCATGGCATGTGGGACGACCAATTCCACATGGGTGCAGTCGATGGCACCAATGCAACCCGGTATGCCGGCAAGTGCATGGAATCCCACTTTTGTGTTGGTAATTTCCTGCTCCGAGCGTGGTAGAGAGATGTAGTCGTCTGCGTGCTTCAGGAGGGCATCGAGCACTTGCAATAGTGTCCGTGAGAACAGTGGCTGTGATATGCCATGCAACTGTCCGACTGTGTGCTGGTAGGTGCCTGTGGCCAGGAAGTGGAGTACAGACACCACCTTCAGTAGGGGTGGGATGGCGGTTGGGCTATCTATCATGCTGACAAGGTCAGCCTGTGTCATGTCCACAATGGCGGTTATGGTGTCCCGGTCCAAACGGTAGAGGGTGTGGATCTGCTCATCAGTGAGGTTGAACGGATGTGCTCGGAGGCGTGGGATTGCGGGCTGCCTGCGTGGTGGTAGTGGCTGTGCTGGCGGCCCTTGCTGGGCCTGCCTTGCCCTCCTCCTCCTCCTGCGTCTCCGCCGTGCGGCCGGTTGTAGTTGGTGTTCGTCTTCTTCTTGAAGTTGGAGTACTTGCAGTGCTATCAGGTCCCCCAGGGCCAACATAGCTAGTCCTGCCGGTAGCATTTCGGAGTGGGTGTGGTTGTGGGAGGAGACTGGGTGTGCAATTTATGTGTTTTCAGGCTGTATGGCCTCCACCTGTGGTGATTCATTCCACCTGTGCAAGCTGCTCTCCCCTTTGGGCGAGCACTTCCCGCACACAACGCTGCAATTCGACGAATGGCATCTTGCTATTACAATCATGTATTTGTACCCGATGGCAGTGTAACATTGGTTGATATGTTCATTCGGCTATGGTCCCATTGTTTCACATACTATCTTTGCAGTCGCGAACAGACTTGTGAAGGGTCAGTGGAACGTAGTACTCGAGTAACGGTGGACCCTCATGCAACACTGTACCGAGCTTCACCGACGGGCGGGGCGTCCCATTTGTGAGTGAAGGCAGTTGCCATTTTCACACACAGCCGCACTAGATGGATCAATTTGTGAATTCAAGCGGCCACAGATGCCTTTTCGACGTGATGTTGCAAATGAGGAATTCGAAGGGCGGCGCTTTCGGTTTTCAGCTAGCGGCGAGGAGATGCCCACAGGTCTGACTGCAAATATAACGTTCTATTGTTCAATGTCCTTGGGACAGGGGCCATGGCGAGGATGCAATGATTGATATGAATAGTTTGGGATGCGCAATAGCGACGTGGGCGATGAGGCCGGACGTTCCCAAATACATGTTACTTCACAACACTGGAATTACGGGCTGGGGCACAGTGGATTTTGCAGGCTGCATAACGCACAGACTCAATGGAAATTTCACATGTTATGTGAGTATGGAAACAGGCGTTTTCATTACGGGATGAGGGAATGATGTATGGATGCATGGACAGATGATTTGATACAGAGTTTGCCATGTACAGGGCTTCTTGGAATCTATCCGCCTCCCCTGCGCTATGTGATGCAGGGCTGCCATAGTGGGACCATCGTCTATCTGGCCTTGTTGAGCCCTCCCTGTCTCGACGCGCCTTCAGACACTTGTGTCTATGCACGTTACCAATCCCATCAGATGGATTCTGTTTTAACAGACGCATGCACAGGTACACTCGTTTGTAATAGTGTTTTAACCTCGATATGGATAGTTATGATTCGCTAGTGGTTTTTGGGTGGTGATGATCCTTTGGAGTGGGCTAGCATGCATATGGCTGTGGATTTGGTGTGATCATTGAAGTGAGTAATTCAAATGTAGTTCTGATGGCCATACTATTCTTTTTCATTTCATTTGGTTGACAGGTATCTCCTCCCCTTTTGCCACTGCCATCTGTATGCCACTCCTGCAGATGGATTTTACTCCCGACACCTGCTGCTTCGTGTTAATCAGTGGAGCAGCATTACGATCTTATGGGACGATCGCCAATGGGCCACATGCCCTTACGCAGTACTAGTGGCTAGGAGCAACATTTCGGCCTTTCAGCTGGACTAGTGCCTCCCTATTGGGACGGCCCTGCGGTTCTAGGCGCTTCCATGTTGCCTTTTCGTACGAGAATGTAGCCCCTGTGTACCATGAAGGAACAGGGCGTCACACAAGAAGTATCTGGTCATTTATTGCGGATGCAGCCCACAATGGTGAAATGTATTTTGGAGTTCATGGCCTAATGGCTGTATGGGCTTGGAGATTTTGTTGTGCATTAAATTTCTATTCTGATATGAACCGTGTAGCGTTCTTCTTTGCAAGTGATGTGGCATATTCCTATTTGGGGAGCGATGTATTGTGAGGAGATCTGCATTGGGTTCCAGCTTCGGGGTATAGTTGCGTGGTACTGTGCTGGGCGCGTTTGCCTACGAAGCCCAGTGAGGTCAGGGATAAGGGCTGCCATTATGACTGTTTTGATGATGTCATGCTCAGGGGCGGGGGATTAGCTTTTGTGTAACAGATGCCGGTCAGCCAGTTGGATTGGTGGAATGATGTGATTATCGGAATATTGCTGGTCACAGGTGCCTGTGTTTGCGTGCGTTTCTTGGTGGGAGACTGAGGTCATGTCCATTTGTATAGCTTCTGTATTCATGCCATCTGTGCCCTGCAGCTCCCATTGGGCCCTCTTGAGATTCATTTGTTCGTTGGCAGCCATGGATGACTAGTACATTTCACTGGTTGCATTGTGTGACTTCATTGCACCTACAGGGGGTTGTACAATGTGGCCAGGGAGCGGTGTACAGGCACTCAGTAGGGCCGTTTACGGTTGGTTCGCCATGCCGTACTTCTCACCATGGCGGAATGGTACTTTCCGCCGTGCTTGATGGCGTTAGGTGCATGTCCGCTAGGGTCGGAATTCGCATACCGTTGCGCCATGGTGGTAATTACGGTTTGGCATGGCGCGCGCGTGCGTACTTGGTGCAGTTAGCGTTGGCGTTCACTACGGTGTCGCTAATGGCATCGTACTTTGCGGTGACGGGTCATGATCGCACCGAGCGCTATTCGATGGCGGTATTGCATTTCCGCCATCGTTTTTCGATTTCCGCCAGGGTCGTAATGAGGCCCCCTGTGTTTATTTTTACCCAAAAGTGTGAGCCAAATCATAAGTGCCATAGGTATTTGTACCATTCTTGAAATCATACTGCTAGCCTTTCAAGCCTGCAGGAAAATCAAAATCGCACAACACTACATGATAATTGCTTTTGTTATTGATCTAATTATTTTGTGAAGTGAAATTTGCAGAAAGTGAAGAATTTTGATTGTGTTCTTTTCAGCTCACTTTTGTAATTTATTTATGCTGAGAGGAGTTGATTGTGTTGTGCCACTGATAAAGTGGTGTTTGACATGTATGTGCTAATTTCTATAACTTTTATTTAAATAACTAACAATATATTTCCCGTACACCAGCCTGGTTCTTGGCTCATTGGTAGCTCACAGGAGAGCGATCCAAGGGGAATGATATGTGCCTGAGATAGGGCTAAAGAAAATAATTTTTTAAACAGTTTGTTATGTAACCCCTTGCGAGGGGAGGGAGGAACTCCCCATGTTGAGGGTGGATTCTCAGTAAACTGTTAAGGTCCAGGGATGAAGATCTATGATCAGTGCATAGGATTGGGGTGTGGGAACTGGATGAGGAATTAGGAGAATAGCTGAGATTAATGATTAGGAGTAAGGCTAGGAGAAGGGGCTGGTAGGAGGGACAAGGAATGGGACTGGATGAAGGACAGGGGGCGGACAGTATCGAACACCTGGGTCTAGGATTGGAATGGTGTAGAGGGACAAGGGTCTCTGGTAAGAGAGTAGGGGTAGCACTTGGATGAGTGATTTGGATGAGTGATTAGGAAAAGGACAGGAATGAGGGACTAGGAGTAGGATGGCACCAAGGGCCCAGGACAAGGGAATAGGAGTGGGACCTGAGGTTGGACTAGGGCAAGGGACTGGGTTGATGACCCGGGACAAGGTCCTTGGACTAGAGACTGAGACAACTGAATAGGAGCAGGACTGGGATGCAATACTGGTGTGAGGTATTAGGGATTAGGGACTAGCATAGGACTGGTGGAACAGACCTGGATGAGGAATGGTGCAAGGGAAGAGGGATTATGACAGAACTGGGATTAAAGTCTTGAAATAGGCACTGGGAAATGCTACAAGGACTGGGACATGGGACTAGGACAAGAAACTAGATGTAGGGGTGGGATGTGGGACTAGGATATGTGACTAAGAGTAATACTAGGATATGGTACATGAATGAGGGACACAGTGCATGACCTGGATGAGTGACTGTGGTGAGGGACTAAGAGCAGCACAGGATGAAGGACTTAAGCAAGGGACAGGTACAGGGACCTAAGACTACAAACTGAAACCAAGGACTGAGTTTAGAACTGGGATGTAGGATTGTGACAAAGGACTGCTAAGAGGAACTATAGTGAGTGACTATGACAAGTGAATTTGACTACATACAACTCAGGCAAGAGACTAAGAGAAGCACTGGCACAAGCACAGGTACATGGATATGGAGTAGAATCGAGATGAAGGCCTGGAATAAGGACCTGCAACATGGGCCTGAGAGTAGGATTGGTACTAGTTGATGGAATAAGAGACAAGGAATATGACAGGGATGAAGGACCAGAAGAAGGGCTGCTGCATGGGACTGGGATGAAGGACTGTGATGAAGGACCAGGACAAGGGATGAGGGATTAGGATATGCCTTGGATGAGGGAATGGGAAACATACCCATTCAACCACTCCATCCATGTGCCCTGCAGGACATTAGCAGGCCTCTGTGGTCCAGTCCTGGCTTGCTTTTCATCCTTTCTGTCTGGTAGGGACCAATTCCTTTCTCTTACACCATTCAGCATGTCTTCCTGCTCTCTCTCCTGTGGGGTTCCAAAGGACTCTGCCCTTGCCTCAATATTCTTCAACATTTATGTTCAGCCATTGATTTGTCTCATCCACTCCCATGGCTTCCCGGTGTTATGCATCTGCCGATGACACCCAGATCTTGGTCCATTTATTTCTTGACAAGTCTTAGGTGTCCTTCCGGCATGCTGGCCCTGAGGGGCTGGATGAGCAGCAATTGGCTGAAACCTATAAGTACACTACTGAGATCCTGGTGGTGAGTTCTTCCCTTGAATCTGCTGCTTGGTCCTCTTCTTTCTGGCCGACTGCTTTCAGCGTTTACCCACTGCAGTAATGGTGGCCAAGATTTTGGTGGTTTACCTCACTGCCTCACTCTCTATGTCCACTCAGGTGAATTCAGTAAAGCATGTCACTTCTTGCTACGTGTACTCCATGGAGTACTATGTACTACCCTATCTACCTATCCTCCTTCACGCTTGGGTTGTTGCCTCAATTGTCGTAAGTCAAATCAACTATTGTAATGCCTTTTTTTTGGCTCAACCTCTTGGCCTGATTCATCGGCTGCAGCACCTTAAAAATCTGGCAGCTAGGGTGGCCACCTCTACCCCACACAGGTCCCACTTCAGTCTTGTGCTTTGTACCCTTCATTGGCTGCCAGTGGCAAAAAGGACTGAATTTAAGTCTCTGTGTTTTGTGCACAAATCATTCTACCATCAGGGTGCGGAATATCTACAAGATAAATTTCAGCTCTATGTACCTGGTTGGGCTCTCCACTCTGCCAACACACATTTAGTGGCTATCCCCAAATTCCATCAGTTAAGGACTGGGGACAAGCTTTCTCAGTCTCTGCAGCCAAATTGTGGAATGGTCTTCCTATCACTCTTAGGCAGGTCGAGAACCACCTACACCTTTGTCACCACTTAAAAACCCGACTTTTCTAGGGTACTGTACAGCCTTTGCCTACTGTGTTCCTTCTCGAGCCAAGATGCTCTTGGGTGACCGTGTGCATTATAAATTCTGGTAACATAACATAAAATAACATACCCAGAAGAAGATTTAAGACTTGGTCTGGGATAAGGAATTGGAGCAAGGTATTTGGTTGAGACACCAGGAGTTGAAATAGGACTCTATACTGCTCTGAGATATTGTAGAAGGGTGCATCCAAAACCCAAACGAAAAACAGCTCCAAAAAGAGAGTGAATGCACGTTTATGGAAAAGCGAGTTTATTACATGCTGGAAGGGGGTAGTCAGCTTTGTGAAGTTGAAAATGAACAATTCATTGCTGTGCACAACAAAGTTACAGCTTTTATACACAAAATTATAGATGCTTAATAATTACACATACCAGTTACGTCATCCCACAATCCCCATTGGCTAGTCCTATACAAAGAAATCTAAACATACCCTACAAATCCCATTTGATATATTTACAAAACACAATCCCCTTTTCCCACGTTTTCTCATTACATAGCCAAATATGACATCCTGAAATATAATTTATTATCTCAAACATTTCATCAACTGACATTTTAACCCAGTACATGATGTGCATGGCCTCAACAAGATTTCCTAAATTAGAGGGGGGATAGAAAAAAGTGACCACTCCTTTCATCGCACATTAATCTCCTTATTGCCCCAGACAAGCTGGTGTCCCAAACTGCCCCTTCAGCATCACTTAGCCTTACCTCATGCGACCCCACCTAAAAGCATATTGCTTCCTAGCCTATATTTTGCTTATCTTCCTGAGAGTCCAGATTAAACCATAAAACACTAGTCAGGCTCTGCCGTCGAGTATCCATTCCATACATTCATTATCTAAGCCCAATTTGACCCTCGCAATCTAACCGGACCCCACTGGGCATTCTATACCAAGGCATTGTGTTCTCAGGAAGATTGTCCCTTATATCTACACTTCCATCTGGACATAAGACCCATCCTAATGGCAATTCATCTGTCCTCACCTCTAGAGGACATTTGCTTTCTTCTCGATGTGGTTTGCCACCCCACCCTCTCTTGACGTGGTCATTCAAACACCACAGGGCTTATGGAAAACTCAGCCACTGCAAACCAGAAACCCTGCAGCCTAAATCAGGCTTCAATCTTAGTGTTTTTGTACAGACGTTAGAGCTCATAACACCATAATGTTCTCACTGCATATTCAGTCTAAGTCATCTGAAGTCCCCACATGTTCAATTCATAAGACTACCGCTTCTCTGTTGACAAAAACCGTCTCTCGCAAGCACAGATCTCATCACACTTCACTCTAGGCGCTACAACGTTGTCCCAAAGCCATCCCCCACAGATAACATTTGTTATTACATTGTTGCTACATGATGCAAACTAAAATGTATTCAAAACTAGATACAAAATAACACACATATCCCAAATCTTCTCACTACACAGAACACATTTTAATTGCGTTTAAACAAGCCACACCATGGGCTAATATAATTTACGTAGAGTTTTTGGGGCACTGTATGTGCATCCCAGCAGTATTCGGAACAAGGCGTTAGACTGGAACATGGGACTGGGATGAGGGGTTGGGGCAAGGGCTGATTGATTAGTATAGGATAGGGATGAGGGACTGTGACAAAGTACCGGGAAGAGGAACTAGAAATAACCAGGGAATGGGGTGAAGCACTGGGAGTAGGGCTGGAATGTGGGACTGTTATGGGTGACTAGGAGTCACACTGGAATATAGGACAGGGATGAGGACTGAGGAGTATTACTGGGATGAGGGACTAGCATAAGGACATGGGCCTAGTAACTGGGAAGAGGGACTACATAGAGGACTGGGGTGCAGGAAAGGAACAAAGGACTGCCGGGAGAGACTAAGGGAAGGGAGTGGGGTGAGGGACTGGGAGTAGGACTGAGAGAAGAGCCTAATAGGAGCACTTGGATGAGGGATATAGTCTAGGACTGGGTATAGGAACTGTAACAAGGACCGGAAACAAGATAATACTAGTAGGATTATGACAAGGGACTCGAATGAGGGACTAGGAATAGGACAGGGATGAGTTATGTGATGAGCGAGAAGGAATAGGACTTAGATGATGGACTTGGATGAAGAATTAGGAAAAGGGCCTAGGATGAAGATCTAGTGGTAGGACTGGGATGAGGAACTGGGACAAGGGTCTAGGCTTTGGACTGGATGAGGGACTTTGGAGAGGGACTGAGCATGGGCATTTAGCTAGGTTTTGGGATTAGAGACTGGGATGGGGGCTAGAAGTATACTGAGAATTAGAATTGATGAGAGGTATAAGGTACTAAGGGTAGGTCTGGGGCAAGGGACTGCATTAAGGGACTTTGTCAAGGGACTGTGATAAGGGGGTAGGTATAAGACTGTTATAAGGAAAGGGGGATGAGTGAAAACAAGTAGAACTGGGATGAAGGACCAGTAGTAAGAGCGGGTTGATGGTCTGGACCAAGGGACCAGAAGAGTTAGTGGGATGAAGGTCTAGGACTAGGACTGGAAAAGGGAACATGTATCAGAACTATGATGAGGGTCTGGGATTGTGGACTTTAGCTAGGACTTGGATCAAGGACAAGTTGGTGGGAGCAGAAGCAGGACTGTGACAAGGGAATACGAGCTGCCTGGGACAAGTGACTGGGACAAGGGCTAGGATTAGAAATGCAATCAGGAACTGGGATGATTGACTAGGTATAAGACTAGGAAAAATGACTGGAAGTAAGGACTGGGAAGAGAGATTGGGTGTGAAACTAGGAATAGGGCTGGGATCTGGTGCTTGGATGACAGACTAGGACTGTGACCCAGAATACATGAATGTAAGAGTGCTGCAGTTTTCTGTTGCTTTCCTGTGCCTGCACTCAGACATGCAGATCTAAGAAAGCATTACAAGTGGCAGAGTGCACAAAATAGCAATTTGTGCTGGAACCAATGGATTCCAAAAGCATTAACATTTGTCATGCAAACCAAATATTCCTCTTCTCAACACCCCTTTCCTACTCTCTCCTTCATGCAACTTTATTTTAGACACTCAGTGGCATAAACTGGGACAAGAAATTGGGAGAAGGATTGGGACAAAGGACTAGTATTGGGAAAAGGGACTAGGAGAATGACTGAGGTAGGAGAGTAGGAGTTGGACATAGGCAGAGTTTTTATATTGTTATTTAGTTTTTATTTAAGTGCTTATGGTTATCAAAATAACCTCTTTCACGATCACAATTAACAATTATCGATCCAAATAAAACAATACATTCAATTCATACATTACAATTGATTCAATATATAGAACATATACAATTATAAATCAGGCAGGTACAAACTTGCCTACCCAATGAATACAAACCATTAACATCCTCATATTCCTAATATTTAATTTACATATTTCTTCTTTCCAATCAATCCAAAATTAGACAGGTTACATTTTATCCTAAGAATTGAAGTCTCATTTTCATTATCCGACAATACCAAGCTACATAAGGGAAAAATACACACTTACGAAGGTAAAACCACTCCTTTCCGGATGTAATAGGCTGTCCCATTTATAACCAACGATCTGTAATCGTATATCGCAGCCCAGAATTGATCATGGCCAATAGATGTTATTACACTAATCAATTGGACATAACCTTTTATGTAATATTGTCTGAGCATGGGGCAGCCGGTCAGTATTTGCCTTGATGTCTCCAGGTATATTTTACAATACCTGCATATCTTTTATTCAATAGGAGCATCAACCCAAGCAGCAGTGTATTCATGGCATGGTAACATATTACATTTTAGACAGATTATAAAACCTTTGTGGTCATAGCGTTAACATTTCAAAAGGTATTCACCCGGGCAACCTATATTAAAGCTCTGTCTAGCATATTGTATATATTGCTTTTTTTATGCCAAGTAAGTCGACATTCAATGATAAGTCCCACTCTCTTGCTTTAGATTTTAGCTTTAAGCAAACATTTTCTAGCACTTACGGGCTCTTTACTTGAGGATCAAACTATAGAGTCTCTAGCAGCACTTCAGAAGTTGCAGTACTATTTTGTCATTAAGGGATTACTTTTCTTGTCCCAGTAGTCTCTTTCTATCAGGCTCATCGTGGTATATTCTGTAAGACTCTGCACCCTAGGTGTAACATATACATTACACTGATGCACTTTCCATAGTACATTTAGCAATGTAATGCCTAGTTCACACATAATGCCCTTGATAGGGACCGACCTTGGTAACCTCAATATCGACCTCCAAAGTTTACCCACAAGACTATCAAACCATTGACTATGTCTCTCAGTGAGCAACTCAATACTATATAGAATGCTTGGTATGATACTGGTCGTGTAGATTTGTAGGAAGCCTTCAATTGAATGACCACCCATAATAGCAAGGACATGTTTGGGAATATTCCATTTGCTAATCACCTTTCTAGTCATAATTTGCTCATACTGATTTTTTAAAGGATTTGTGAAAATAGTCATACCAAGATATGCACAAGAAGATACAACTTCAAGTGCCACTCCATTTATTTACCAACCGAACTGATTTGCTGTGCAGAGGCACACCCATTGCCATCATCTTAGCCTTGTTTAGATTTATCACCATGCTGTTATTTGTGGCATAATCATACAGCTTTTTGAGTGAGCGCTGCAAGCCGATGGGCGTACGATGCAAGATCACAGTGTCATCACATATGTAAGCCAGCATATTTCTCCATTCCACATCATGGGGGGAAAACCTAGAATATCATTAAAGGCTGTGTCCATACTAGCCAGATAAAGATTAAATAATACCAGAGCTAGGACACAGCCCTGCCATAGGCCTTTATTTGTCTTGATGGTTTTAGTTAGTCTCCCCTCCCTGTCCAGACGGATTGAATCTGATGGTCTTGGTATGTGTTGCCTTAACAAAGTGCAGTCAATATGGACATATTCCCCAATTCTGTAATTTAGACCAACGCCTCAGTTGGTTGACACTGTCAAAAGCAGTGGAATAATCCACGTAAGATAAATACATTTGTTTTCCCTTTTGGTTCCTTATTCCAGATATTAGGAAATTCAAGGCCAAGATTTTGTCCAAAGTACCCAAGGCTGATCTGAAGCCTGTTTGTTGGCAAGACAGAAGTCTGTTGTGTGTAACCCAAACATTATTCTTAGTTAATAGCAATGTGCAAAGTGTTTTGTGCAGACATCCATCACAGCCAAAATACAGTAATGTGCTGGGTCCAATCACAACCCCTTTTTATGCACAGGTATAAATATAGCTGTCTGCCAATTGTGAGGTACTTTTCCACCCTCCCAGATAGACGAGAACAATCTTAGTAGTACAGAGGGCAAGCTACTTGGGTCATGTTTTATAACCGCGTTCGACAGGCCATCTGGGCCCGGATCACAGGAGGCTTTTAATCTGGTAATGACATACATAACGTCATCCAGATCAAACGGAAACTATATACATATTTGTGTCCAATGTATTCCTCAGTTAGATTTAGGATTGTCTTACTGCAATACACTTTGCTAATGTGGCTCTCCCATAAACTCACAGCTATAGGGTTGATCATTTTTGGATCCTTCTCTGAGAAATATTGCCGGTAAAGCAGCCAGAATCTCTTACTCTCTTTAGACCTAAACATATTAAACAGTAATCTCCAATTGGCATTCCTGACATCTTGCTTTTACGATCCCAGCCAATTTTATATTTTGTTCTTTACATAATGATCAACCTATTTTTTCTGTCTCACTTAGCACAACAGATCTTCTTGTTCTACGAATTTCACCTTTGTATAATTTTTGCCTTTCCCGTATACTAAATATTAGAGTGGTGTTTCCCGTTGCGTAACACTACTGAGCATTTCATGGCCTGTACTAGAACATCACCCAAGGTTGTTACTATGTCTACGTTTCCTATTTGGTTTATATCATTATTAACCACTGAGCACATAACTAGTAGCTGATTGAATTGAGCTATTTTTGGGTCAGACCATCTGATCTGGTTCCCCCTAGAAATACCTCGAGGTTCTGGACACTTTTCAACTTATAATTAGTTTGTCTGTCCCTTACATCTAGTTTCAAGATGTTATGGTCAATTAAAAAAGTCTGTACATGAACTAGTTGATGGATGTATCTCTACACAGTACCATCAGTAAATATATAATCTACTCGGGAGAAGGCTGTACCATAAACCCAAGAATCCAAACAATGTCCACCTTCTTTGTTTATGGGGTTCACGTAATTCAGACCCATTCCACCCAGACATTACAGCCATTTTTTCCCCTTTTTCCCTTTGGATTGTGCTCTTAGTATTGTTGTTATTCATCATGTTAAGATTTCCTCTCAGATTGTCATCACTGTCCATATCTGCACAGCTGCTTTGTGGGAATATGAATTAAAATCTCCCACTATTAATATTCCATCTTTCGGATGGTCACTACTCCATTAATCAATTGTATGTTCAACAAAATTCATAATACTAGTAGTATTTAATCCTCCAGGAGGGTCATATACATTGATGACTAATAGACTACTCAATAATTCTGAACCTGTTATGCATGCACTTAGTGCATGGGAAGAATAGCCAGGTTTACACTATTCTGTTATCCCAAGTCTGGACTTCACCCCCATACACAAACCTCTAGATGGGAAGCCAGCTCCTATTGTACAGGCTAGCAGTTGGATAATGGTTCTGCCATCTATAACAATATTAGTATATCAATTAGTCTGTTGCAAGTCAAACATTTGGATGTCCATTAAAATGGTCCTTCCCTCCATACTTGTTAAAGACCTGTAACCTCTTGTATTCCAGGAGATAAAAGATATACACCCATTTAAATCAGCATATCATTAATTATAATATCTAAAATCTTCTGGGGTCCACCTTTCAACAACCTTATTGTTTAGGTCACCCTCACCAATGTTAGTACGTGCATGTAACAAACTGAGCTTTTCTGATGTAAAACCATAATCATCACTCTCATCTAAGTTTGTAGATTTCATATTATATATTATTTCCCCCTGAATACATGTATTACCCATTATGAAATCATAGCCCAGTTTTAGTAATGGAGCAGTTGACAGGGCCACTTATTCAGTTATTATCGGGGATACTAATTCCACAATAGCCCAATTGTCTGCACTATATAGGTCAGGTACTTCCACAAGCACGATGTCTGTAGATGTCATTCCCATCAAACGGAAAACATGATGTAGTACATGCAATACCCTTTGTTGGTTTAGGAAGGGACTATTGCTTTAAGGCATAAATATACACGATTGTCATGGTTTTGCCCAGTTGATCGTTTTTACTCAAGGGCCAAACCCTGTCTTGTCTAGGCTGTTCTTGGGTTTTGCCGATTTGGACAGGCTGTATGTAATTAGAACGTAACCAATGCTCTACCTAGAAGTAGTAGGACTGGACGTGGGACAGAAATGAGGAACTAAGTGTGGGTTTAGGACATGATTCTGAGAGGTGGACTGAAATGAGGATCTAGAATTGGTACTGGGATGTGAGATTGAGACAAGGGGCTAAGATTAAGACTGGGATGAGGGGCTATTATTAGGACGTGGGTGGGGGGTTGGGATTATGTATCATGAAGAGGAATGGGAAAAGTGACTAGGGTAAGGAATTAGTAGATGCATGACTAGCGAGAACGACTAGGAGTAGGCCAATGATGGGACTTTGACAAGGGACTAGGGATATGAAATAAGTACTAGGATGAGGGACTATGACGAGAGGCTCAAAGGACTCTGATGAGTGATGTTAAGGATTTCAATCAGGCGACACACACCTTGATCTTGGCCTAGTATGCAGCACACGGCTGAAATGCTTATCTTTTTTATATTGATTCAATATTGAGATGGTAAACCACTCATATCACACCCCCTTTTCAAATACCCTGGGTCACAATGGACCATGAACCAGGTTGGTTGCTAAAATACAATATTTATTTATTTATTTATTTTAAAATTCAAAAGAAATCATACACTTTTAATATGGGGCAGCCGTCACCAATGGGATGATAATTACAATGAGAATGTGAGCAATGCACTGAGTTTAATTTTCTAGTGGAACATATACACAGCACAGCGGAATAGGAGCGCTTTTTTGGTTTAGGTAAAATAGAACCCAAATTAGAATTTCCCCCTGCAATGTTCCCTCAACCCACAAATAATCAATTCTGAGTGGATAAACAGAAGCAGCAGGTAATCAAGAATGAGAAATAGGAAACAGAATCCATATCTGAACTTCCCTCCCGAAATAAGAGAGAAAAACAGATTTTAAACCCCTTGAAATGTTATAAAATGGCACTCGAAAATGGACAAATAAATAACGATTGTGTGTTAAAAACCTTGAAGCAAATATATTTCCTCACTAGAGCAACAATGCAAAGATGCTAACAATCACAAGAAATGGACTACTAAGAGCATAAAGTTCTAAAATGAGTGGCAAGCTTAAAACAGATTGCAGCAAAATGACACGTTGGAAACTTGCAATTTTGCATTTCCCGCCTGAAATTACCCAAACCTTTTTTAATAAAAATGGTTGAAATACACTGATTTGGCTGGGGGATAGTTATAGATCACAGGTACAATATGGAAGTGAAAGTAAATCTCTAGCTGGAAAATTTAGTAAGTTATGCAAGATCTAGAAAGGTGCGCTTTGAGCACACTGATGCCGTGAAATAGGAAAGGAAATCAGATGTGACAGGAATAGTTTTACACTATACTAGAGTATTCAGGCTAGGCCACCAAAGAGGGGCACAGTAAGCTCCAGGGTTGATTTGCGAGTTCAACCCTCTCACCCCAGCACCCACCTTGGCGGAACCAGTCTGATCACTCGAAATAGGACTAATGGCTTAGGATTTACACAAAACGAAATTGAAAAGAGATGGCGCTAGCACTAGAAATCAATGGCAGGGTTGCAAGAATGATTCTGACAGTTTCAAAAAGTTAGCAGGGTAAGGATAGGATGACTTATAGAATGAGATAAGAACAAAGACAAGATAGGCTTTGGGTTTAGATGGGGTGGCGATACTTACAGTCCACTTTTAGTTTAGGATTTTGGACCATCAAGGGTTTTGGTCTCTACACAGCAGGGCTTGCCAAACAGCTGGGCAGTTCTGGTCACCGGATGGCACAGGACTGGCAATTGTGGTCACTGGATACTAAAGATCAGCTGGATGGCAGGTTTGCAGGATGCGTGCAGTTAGTGGGATCAGGATGCTTCCCAAAAACACCACAGCTTTCCCTTTTGGTTATTTGGGAATTTTTAGTGTGATTTCAGAGTTGAAGCCTTGTGGAAACAGAAAAATAATATGAGGCCGGGAAGCCCAAAAAGAAACACACCAACACAGGTTACAAAGAACATACAAGTGCTTTATTTAAAAGCTACAACAGTTACCAAAGTCAATTGACAAACGGATAGCTATTCGGCTCTCAGAGTAACGTAACGAACTCCAACGAAGGTTCGATGCATTAGTAAGAGAGACCGTACATTGGAATGCTTGGGTCTTTTATATGATTTGTCCAGCCCTTGGCCAACCCTCTCGCGGGTTAACCATTATAGGAGACGGGCCTGTGGGTTCCTAGCCAGGTCAATCCTATAATGTATGCATTTTGATTAGTTTCACTGATTTAGTTGTACATTTACACATAGGTCACAAATAGGACAAGGTCTCAGTTCGCGACCCCGACAAGTGGCCTGCAGGCATATTAATTATTTGTGTGTACGGAGGTCACAACGGCCAGAATCTTACTCAGAATGTCATTTGGCCTCCATTTTGATGTTCAGGGTGACTTCCATCTTACAAGAGAACCTAAAATGGCGGCTTAATCCAAGATGGTGATTTACATTACTTTCTCTAAGGTCAAGACCTTGCCGCTGAGTTTGTTCGCATATGATGTTTTAGACAACTTGGCGTAGGCCGAAACACATACAATTGCTGCGATATGAGGCATAATATTGTTTCAATTCCGACAAACCATCCCTTTGGCCTATGCCAAGTGCTAATATCACTTCTAATACTTTTGCAAATAACTCCATGCATTGTCGTCCATACATCCTGAATCATTATCTGTAATGTCTATAGCCATTAGGTCGTTCATCAGAACCTCTTGTAACACAAACTCTTTAGATGCTGTATCTGGGGCATACATTGTGTGCCCTACTGTGCTCACTGCTTGAGCACAACATCCCCCTAGCATTACACATATACTAGGTAGACATTGAAAACAGAAACAAAGGAATAGCAGGATTCCCAAAATAACCAAGATAACAGAAAGCACCTTCCAACCCCAGGATCGTAGAGAATCCCAGAACCAGGCGCTAATATTCCAATCTCCCACAGGAACATGCACCTCAGAACTAAGGATGTGCAGGTTCTGTATTGCTTTAAAAATTGTCGGTGAGGAGTCTGGTACGAAAACACAGCAAGCGGACCCCACTAATTTGCATACTCCACCACGTTCTGCCAGAATTACATCTAATGCCATCCGATTTTGGAGTGCTACCAATCTTATTGCCTTTTGTTCTAGTGTCATATTGTAGAGTATATCCGTGGTCCGGTTGATGGTTCTCTCCAGTACTCTTGCTAGTCCCCTAATATTTTCAGAGTTTGATATCTGTCCCCAAAATGGAACAACTGATTTCACTATATCTCCCAATACTTGCCCAGGGGTATCCCCATCCTCGTCCCGCCGTGGGCGAGCCTTAGAAACTTCCAATGTACTAGCTACAAATACCCCAGGTAACAGGATTCCTAAATAACAGGTTCCCTGCCAATCCTTGGGCAACCAGGGAAATGCTGAATTACCACAAACGAAATAAACAGGCCCCCCTACATACAGAGGCCTGTTCTCCCCAGTCAAATTTACAATGTTTACACACCCTTCAAAATCTCCCATTGGCCGAGTGCCATTTCTTTGTACACAAAAGGGGACTGAATCAGGGCTATGATTAATAGAGTAGGAAGGAGGCACGGCGTCCTTATTGCCTATCGGAGCCATTTTAAAGGAAATTAGAGTTTGAAAAGGAAGAGATAGTTTATCAGATGGCCTAATAGAAGCAACATTAGGTCTACTTCTATTTGCAAAAAGCGAGCATCCCAGGGGAGTCAATTCACGTTTCTCAAAATCATTTAAATTAGTTCCATCAAAGTTCCCTGAGACGCTATCATTCCAACGACCAAAGAATAGTGCTCTAAGAGAAGCATAGCAAGCAGTCATTAAAGGTAAAGGGTGAATATACCATCCTAGCCCCTTGTTCCCATGTTGCGGTAAATGGGTACAAATCCAGCAATTACTCTTATTAAAAATGGCATGCATTGCATTCATTACTATCAATAAAGTGTTATTATGATACTTTCGTCTATGCTGGGAGTCTCTAGGTGACAAGGTGTGCAGGTGTACAGAGGGAGTCAAAGCAGTCGGTACAATCTCAATTGGCAGTAGAGGTTTTAAAGGGTAAATTTCTTCGAAGTACCAAAGTCCCACAGCAGTAATTACACAAATTCCAATTATTATTAACACAACACAGCAATACGTTTCGGGGCCCAGGCACATTTTTCGTTGTCCGAGTTGGTCACCCCCTTATTTACAAGTCCAGTGCGGAGGGCAGCGGTGGAGGTGGCGGGCATCGTAGTTTCTCAATCGACGACCCCAATGTTCGTTGCTGGCGACACTACGGCCGCGTGACTTCTTAGTCCTTCCCAACCCTAGCCAGCAGAATCCCCTTTTCTTTTCCTTTTGTTCGAAGGAAACTTTCTTTTACAAGAGAAAACTTTCAATCACTTCTTCTTTCCAAATGCACGGGAAGACCCGTGCCGTAGTTCTATTTTCTTCGTCGAAGGTCGTACCTGGTGGTACCCAAAACTGTTTGATCCGGAAACAAGGCAACGTCACTTCCTGAGGGAGGCGACGTATCGGAGGCCACGGAAGTCGCAGAACTTGAAACAATGTTTTCCGAAAGTGATTTTTCCAAAGAGTGCGGAGACGAAATGGACTGTTCCCCAAGCTCCACGGGCTCAGAGAAATTCTCCGACGCACTCACAGCGCTGTTTGCTACTCCAGGATCAGAGATTGTAGCATCAGGGAGGGGTTCTGCTTCTTCTGTAACGTGTGGCGTCGGGTGAGGAAGTTTCTTGACATGTGTCGCATAGGATCCAATGTTTTTTTCCAGCCACCCGCACTGCTGTCTGAGTGACCAACAGCACCTGGTAGGGTCCCCTCCAGCGAGGAGCGAGAGAGGAAGACCTTTCGTAGGCCTTCACTAGGACCCAACTTCCAGGCTGAATATCGTGTCCTGGTCCCGTAAACCGTACAGGTAAAGCTGATTGGACCTGATGATAAATGAAATACAGGTTTTTAGTCAACTGGTTGCAGTAGTCTACAAGCAATACATTTTCTACCTCCCTCAATGCTTTAGGCTTTGGAAGACCCAAAATGTTAGCAGGTCTCCCCATCACTACCTCAAATGGAGAAAGCCCAGTCTTAGTTTGAGGTGTGGTACGCATGGCTAACAATACAATAGGTAAGGCATCTGGCCATTTCAATTTGGTGTCGGCATATGTTTTTGCAAGCTTATTCTTTAAGATACCGTTATGTCTCTCTATCAACCCAGCACTTTGAGGGTGTCCAGCCAAGTGAAATCGCTTTTCAATGTGTAACGCTGTGCATATCTGCAAAATTACTGCTGCAACAAAATGGGGACCATTATCCGACCAAATTACCCTTGGAAGCCCAAATCGTGGAAAGAATTATTTTACCATAGTCTTTGCAGTGGTCATGGCAGTAGCATCTTTAACGGGGAAAGCCTCGACCCATTTACTAAAAGCACAAATAATCACAAGAACATATTTTAGATTGTTACACCGTTCCATCTCAATAAAATCAAAGTGGATGACCTCGAAGGGAACAGAATGGGCCCAAAGCTACCCCTTGGAGTTACTGTCCCCTTCCCCACATTGTGCTGTAAACAAATCATACAATTCTGAACATGTTGCTGTGCAGTCTTCAAAATTTTATCATTCACCCAGGCTTGTTCTAGCATTTTCGTGATCTGTTGGGCACACACATGCGTAGGACCGTGTGCCATCGTAACCATTGCCAGCACATATGAATCAGGGAGCAACCATTTTCTTTCAGATGTATCCACCCAACACCCATCATCATCCAGTTTCCCCATTCCTTCTGCCCACCTTTTAGACTCTTCTATTGTGGCATCAGTTTGAATATCTCGCACAGACCCAATACCCTCATCCATTACATAGGCATCTTTTGTTTCCCTTAGAGCATACATGTCTGCGCTAAGGTCTGTAGCCGTTTGCCTGGCTGTCTGGTCAGCAAAAGCGTTCCCTTTTCCCACATCATCTATGACCTTACGATGCGCTGCACATTTCATGATCGCTAACTGCCTAGGGAGTGAGAGTGCCGAAAGCAATTGCACTATCAGGGGACCATGCTGGATCTTGGTCCCATGTGAGGTTAGGAACCCTCTTTCCGACCAGAGCCTCCCAAAGTTGTGAGCCACCCTAAAGGTGTACTGGCTATCAGTATATATGTTTACTATACGCCCTTCGGAGAGTTCACAAGCTCGGGTCAACGCTATAAACTCTGCGGCCTGCGTGGAGTTATGCAGAATTCTCTTAGTTTCAACAACCGTACTCAACGTAGTATCTGCGTAAGCAGCTGTAGATGTACCATCTGGAAGTTTGAAGCAGGAGCCATCACAAAACAGCTTCCCTTCTGCATTGTCCAAAGGAGTATCTATAAGATCTATCCTGCCCTTCGTTTCCTGTTCAGTGGTATACAGGCAGTCATGTAATTCTTCATCACCGCAAACAGTATTTTGCGGGAAAGGTAGAAGTTCAGCCGGATTAAGAACACAACACCTCTTAATTTGAATGTGAGGGGCAAACAGAATTAATTCATACCTTGTCAGCCGTGCAGAGGTGAGGTATTGCGTTTGGGTTTTATTCAATAGGACATCTACAGAGTGAGGTACCATCAAAATTAAATCATGGCCTAGGACCATTCCCTCACTCTGTTTTACAGATGCGGCAGCAGAAGCGACAGCTCGCAAACATCTTGGCAAAGCGCATGCGACAGGATCAAGGGCAGAGGAGTAGTAGCCGCACGGCCTATTCTTCCCTCCGTGTTCCTCTGTTAACACAGCCAAAGCACATCCATCACATTCATGCACAAACAACACAAAGGCCTTGTCATAATTTGGAGTACCCAGAACCGGTGCAGAGCATAACGCGGTTTTGAGAATCTCAAATGATCGTTGATGTTCCGATTTCCATGGCAGTGGCAGAGAAATGCCCTTCTTCGTCAAAGCCAACATCGGTTTTATCACTAGTGAAAAGTTTGGGATCCACACCCTACAGTAAGAAGCCATACCTATTAAGGCTCTGACTTCCTTCTGTGTATTTGGAACAGACATGCCAGAAATGTGTTTTATTCTTTCAGGTGTCAATCTTCTCCCCTCCTTTGACAGGAGGTAGCCTAAATGGGTGACCTCCTGACAACAATATTGACATTTTTTGAGCGAAGCTTTATGACCGTTTTCGGCCAGAAGAAAAAGTAACAATACGGTACCTTCTTTACAAGCACTTTCAGAATCTGCAGCCAAAAGCAAAACATCGACATACTGAAGTAGTGTACAAGAAGTTGGCAATTCAATGGTGTCAAGCTGCTCTTTCAAAGCTCTACTATAAATGCTTGGACTTTCAGTATACCCTTGAGGTGCCCGAGTAAATGTAAATGAACGTCCTCCCAAGGTGAACGCGAACAAATATCTACTCTCCTTGTGTATAGGAATGCTAAAGAAAGCATTCTTTAAATCCACAACACTAAAGTGCGTAGCCGTAGCAGGGATCATTGTTAGTATCGTTGTTACATTAGGCACAATTGAAAATTGTGGGGCGACAACTTTGTTAATAGCACGAAGATCAATTATGAACCGGTATGGGATTGCATTGTCACCTTTCTTGTATACAGGCAAAATCGGGCTGTTACATAAACTACCTGCAATTTCTTCAATCACCCTTCGATGCACAAAATCAGAGACAATGCACTTCAAAGCACGCTCGCCCTCAACTGATATTTTATACTGCGGAATGCGTGGTAATTTAACTCCACGTTTCAAAACTATTTTAACGGGCTCAATCTGCAGTACCCCGACATCATTGTCGTCAACTGCCCATAAACATTCCGGAACAACGCTAAACTCAGGAGGCAATGGTCAAATCAGAAACTGAGAATTGGGAAGTTGCTGTGGTGGAACCGTCAGTCATTCTCCATCAGAGGACCAATGAATTACTGCATTCAGTTTCTTCAACAAATTTAACCCCAGGAAATTCTCTCCACAGTTCGAAGTCAGGAGGAAGGGACAATGGTCCGTGAGGGACCCAAAGAAACAGACACCAGTGAAGAAACCGGGCAAGCAATTGGTATACCAGAAAACCCTACAGAAACATTTGTTTGCCCTGACAGTGGAATCTTTGGAACCCGGGAATGATCAATTGAGCACTTCTGTGCTCCAGTGTCTATCAAAAACAGATGTTTCCTATTCCCCACTAACAATTCAATGTAGGGACCTTTCTGATTAATGGGAATAGGTGAAGGTTCCAAACCCTGCTTCGGGCAGTCCTAACGAAATAAAATGTCGTCGGAAGGAAGCTCTTCAGAAAGGTAGGCAGCAGAAGGGTGATCAAATATGTTTCTTGCGTCCACACTCGAAGTCTGATTCTCCCGTGAAAAAGGTTGCTGAGGATCTTGTGAAAACTGACCTCTATTAGGGCCCCCTGCTCCAGGGCGACCTCTAGGTCGTCTACCCATACTCCCAAACGCATTGTTTGACCTTTGTCGAAGGACGGGGCACTGTGCTCGCCAATGACCTTCCTGGCGGCAATAGGCACATTGATTAATATTCACAGAACCCAAAGGAGCGTTTCCTTTTGGGACATACTAACCTCTGGTCTGTGTCATACCTCCTCTGGGATTTCTAACAATTTGTTGTAACAATACTTTAGTCTTCAAATCTCCTTTCCTCTTCTCTATTTTCTCCTTTTCATTATTAACACGGTTCTCATAATACTGAGCCATGTGCAAAACTTCAGATTGAGATTTCGCCTGCCTAGCGCTCTCAGAGGACATAATCTGTGACTGGATGTCGGGCAACAATCCACGTACAAATTTGTCCACAAACAACCTTTTCCCAGACTAAGTGCCCAAGTCCTGTCCACTGAAGTCAGAGAATACCTGTTCGAATCTATTAAAGAATTTGGTGGCACCTTCAGTTTTTCCTTGAACACAGGCCGTAAGCTTGTCCCAAATAATTCTTTTCTCTGGAATTATATTTTTCAATTTTGCGACAATTCTATCAGGCAAAGTAAGTATTACCTGAGGTGGTTTCTCACCAGCTGGTCTTTCCCCATCAAACCTAGTCATGTTAGCCCACGTATCTGCCAACCCTGGCACATCGTCAATTGTCCGAACCTGCTTCCATAAATCTACGGGTAGGAGTACAGGGAATAGCAAGTCAATATCACTTAAGGTGAACACAGAGGACTGCAAAACGGTCTCTATCTCTTTGTAAAACCCTGTCGGGTTTTTTCTGATATCGGGAATTGATTGTCTAATAGTGTTCACTTCCTGTCGTGTAAACGGGACATGAACAAATTGCGATACATAATGGGCAGGGATATCCACAGCGGGTGCACCAGTCCCAGTGTTAGCGGGAATCTCAACCTTTGGGACAAATGTCGGAGGAACCTCTCTCATAGGCAACTGAGATATGGGTAACTCAGACCGCTTACTAAGCAACAGAGCCAGTTCGAGCGCTAAGGCAGTTGAAGAAGTGTCGGGTGAAAAAGCCATTTTACAAATTCCCAAAAACTCTATAGGACAACTAACCTTCTTCCTTACACATTCTTCCTGCAGGTACTGTACCATTACCTGAATCACCTTCCTTTGCATTTCTACTGTATAGTGACTATACGTGTCATATACTTCATCTGGCGGTATCGATGAATCCGAGGATCCATCGAATCGCATCTTTGGTACAAATTCGTACTTCCTCAGGTGCCGATCTACGACACGGAAGGAACCGTTTCTGCACATACTTACTGTCGTCTTCATCATCCTCATCTCGTGATTTCTCAAAGTCCCTCCTATACTCAAACAATCTTTCAACATGACCATGTACTTTCTCCTCTGTGTCCCTCGAAAGTGCTAAAGCATTTAGATCCCTCACCCCTTGTGGGAGATCCGAATCTTGTAATCTACCCCACATCACACATAAATGAGTCCCCAAACCTTCAATAAAAACATTTTTCTCGGGAAAATTGTTCAAATTTGATAATGTGGAAAAAACGTTAACTTGATCACCTTTCTCCATACAGTGCTTAGCCCATGCAAATAATTCTCGTTTCTTGTCTGCAGAAACAGTATTACGAGTGACAATCTTTGACCCCGCACCCTGATCAACTTCAGTCAATACGGAACCACTCGAGAGCGGAGGTGCGGGCAAATTCAATAAGGGTGCAACTATCGGCGCGGGAGGAAGGGGTGGTGCGATAGGTGGAGGAACAATAACTAGAGGAATAGGAACAATAGGTTGTACAGGAGGAACAGGAATAACAGCAGGAACAACAGCAGGAATGGGCATAGCACCCGCGAGGGGATCATACGGAGGTGGTGCAGAGGCACCAGGCCAGCGTTCGTTCAACAATTTTTCAATGAATTCTTCAGAAATATGGAAATCTTTAGAGGGATACATTTCCTGGATTCCGAGTGAAAAAGGCCTACTCATATTTTTAACTGACTCCGAATGTTTTTCCTTATCATATAACAACGTCTTTTCGGCATGTGTTTTATGACGACGTGCATGTTTATCCCTACTTTTAAACTGCTGCAATGCTTCTTTTTTCCAATTCTGCAAAACATCAAAGGCTGCAGCTCTGGCCTTCTTTTTTAGCAAGACCGATTCTAGGTATTCAATACGAGGGATCTCGAAACTACCATTGATTGGCCACTGAAATTCGGAGGCATGTCTGGTTTGTCTGTGCCAAATATCAATAAATACTATACTTCCAATGCCATACTTACAGTACATAGTACATGCCGGCGACCCCTCCTGTGATGCCGGGCGGCTAAATTCCAAAGATTGTCGATCGCTGCGGAACAGAGCCCTAAAGCAGCTAGACAATTTCCCAGGCATTTCACAAAAAATTGGTGTTACCTGGTCAATAATTGTGTCTGCAGATACAATACGCCAAATTCAAATTGTCAGGGTTAAATTAAGAGCCGGGTCATGACTGCACCTGACCAAACCTAAGGAGGACCGTACGGTTTACCAAAGAACTTACTTAACGAATTTTACCTTGTGTTTGGTGGTTTCGACAAATCTGCCCGCCTCAAAAAATGGACCCTCGTCAAGATGCCGTGTCAGACCACATGACTATCGTCCAAGGATCGGATCGTGCAGCGCTTCCGAGGTATCGCGTCTCGTTCGGTCGGGCCCACAGTATCACACCGTCCGATCCCGGTTCGATAGTCTGCGTCAACCTTCAATGATCCGGCATCAATCTTGAGGGTCCCTATTCGGGCGCCAACTGTGGAAACAGAAAAATATTATGAGGCCGGGAAGCCCAAAAAGAAACACACCAACACAGGTTACAAAGAACATACAAGTGCTTTATTTAAAAGCTACAACAGTTACCAAAGTCAATTGACAAACGGATAGCTATTCGGCTCTCAGAGTAACGTAACGAACTTCAACGAAGGTTCGATGTATTAGTAAGAGAGACCGTACATTGGAATACTTGGGTCTTTTATATGATTTGTCCAGCCCTTGGCCAACCCTCTCGCGGGTTAACCATTATAGGAGTCAGGCCTATGGGTTCCTAGCCAGGTCAATCCTATAATTTATGCATTTTGATTAGTTTCACTGATATAGTTGTACATTTACACATAGGTCAGCAATAGGACAAGGTCTCAGTTCGCGACCCCGACAAGTGGCCTGCAGGCATATTAATTATTTGTGTGTACGGAGGTCACAACGGCAAGAATCTTACTCAGAATGTCATTCGGCCTCCATTTTGATGTTCAGGGTGACTTCCATCTTACAAGAGAACCTAAAATGGCGGCTTAATCCAAGATAGCGATTTACATTACTTTCTCTAAGGTCAAGACCTTGCCGCAGAGTTTGTTCGCATATGATGTTTTAGACAACTTGGCGTAGGCCAATACACATACAATTGCTGTGATAGGAGGCATAATATTGTTTCAATTCTGACAGCCTTGCTGGAGCAGGATCAGTAACGCCTGGGTTTTGCAGTGGCCAGGGGGGTAGGGTCAGCAATGCTTTGGCCTTGTGGTTGGGATGTGGAATCTGGATGGATGGAACAGGAGCAGGACGCTGGCACAGAAAAGTCAGGAAGAGTCTGTCTAGAGTCTTGTCAGGGACTCTTATTTATAATGCCTAGTGACATCATCAAAGTATATGACTGGGGCAGGCTTAACTAAACACGCTGTAAGTGACTTCAATTCAGCAATCCAACTAAGTCAATGCCTAGTCTGGGATGCCCAATGGAAGCCCTTATTTATATATTTTTATGTCAAGTTCTTCAATCTGGATGATGAACCCTTATATAACGCCCCTCTCTTTGAATCCCCCTGACCTCACTGAGCCAAGAAGTAGATTGTTTTGCAAATTAAAAGGTTTATTGGAAACATTAAACAATATATATATATATATATATATATATATATATATATATATATATATATATATATATATATATATATATTACCCTTTTATGAATAAATTAATACGTGATAGCACGCTTATGAATATGACTGTGATCAACAGTGGATAATATTACAGTAGCACAATTCTTTCATTACTTAGGAGTTGGTATAGAAAGGATAAGGTAGCAGAGAAAACTTTTTATGGTTTCAAGGAAAAGCAATGATGGAAAGAATGCAGCACAGAAATAAACTGGAAATGGTTTCAACAAGAGATAATCTGATCACTTTTTCCTTTGTGACAACTCACTCCCCCCCTATGCAATATGAAGAGATGGAAATGAGGGCACACAGGTTTTCAGGAATACAATCAGAAGCAGTTCAGTTCCAGTTCCCCCCAGCACACTTAGAGAAAACAGGGAGGATTTAAACAGGCGAAAAATACTTTTAATTGTGATTTGCAATGAAGTGAAAAATATGCTAATAATGATTTTAATTCTCTATAGCAGATTCAGGGTAGGTGACAGCTACTTTGAATTATTTCAGGTCAGCACTAGCAATGATTCATGAATGATTTATCAGAGTGAAAACGAATTTCAGCAGTTGCAAGCAAAAGACAGCAATTTTGACAGGAGCTAACTTTTCAATTCGCAGCACTTTTTCCGAGTGCGTAAAGCGCGATTACGGAAAAAATATACAGACGTTTTTGTAGAGGTAGATTTTCAGAAATAAAGTCAAGATTTCAGAATGACAGATGACACTTTTACAGCTTTGAAATCACTGGATGGACACACGATTTCTATGGAATTCTAATTAAGTTGAAATGGATGGGATAGGATCACTTTAGTCTAAGAGATTGGTTCTTTACAGTTCTAGCTGGATACTCACTCCTAATTTTCGAAGGAATGCGACCTCGTCACGGATCTGGTCAGGTTTGGGCTGCGGTTCTCTCTCCAGACAGTCTCTGGCACTGGTTCTGCTCACAGCGGTCTGGTCTGGGTCTGCTATCGGCACTGCACATGGATATGGTTCTGGCACAGGGTTCTAGCCAGAATCAAAACAGCTCGCCCTGCTGTTGAATAGTTTAGTTAGGTTGCTGGATTCTGAGGCCTGCTGAGAAGGATTCAGCTTTTGGTTCAGGCCTCTCTGCTTCAAGTTCTGGAGTCTATCTGGAGTCTAAGTTCTGGATATCGTTGGGCAGCGTGCTACGCAGAAATCGATTGAAGAGTGGAAAATGAATGTCCCTATCTGGGTCTCAGTGCCCCTTTTTATGTCTTTTGAAAGTGGGTGGAAAGGCTGACTTTCTATGCCCAACCCTCTGAGGATCCTGATAGGTTAAAGGATTTACTGTGACCTGACTGGAGAAGAGAATTGTGAGTCAGAATGAGGACACTCCCCTTTATGTCCGTACAGCATATCTTCTTTTTCATAAAACACATAATTAAAAGATACACAACTTGTTAATATTACCTAAATTGCATGACAGATTGCTTAAGGTACAGTTCGGTTCAAGTCACATGTTTCTACGAGCTTGGGTTCAGAAATGACAACATTTTGCGCTTTTAGTGGGTTTTGCCATATAGGTTTTTCATCAAATCTGACACGGAGGTAGACACCCTCTCTGGGCATATTACAGTAAGTTTTGAGGTTCTAGCATAAACACAGACGTTAAAATATTAATAATTACAGGGCTTGTTGTAGTAAAGCAATGTCAATGCTTGAGTTAGGTTGCTTATAAGTAAGTTTACTTCCAGTTCTTCAGTTACATGTTACAGGACATATAGACATAAGGTATAAGACATAAGATAGATACTAAGATAGATAGATCACCGGCACCCATCACCCAGGGAGGGAGGGACCAACTGACCCATAAACAGAACACTCAGCACAGCCTTCTCTCACTCATACATCAACATTCCACTTGGTACTTGCATGACATCACAGTACCAAGTGGCTAGCTCAGCTGGCTCAGGCAGTGCCTGAAGAGTGTGACATAACACATCTCCCTCCTTACCGAAACATCAACACAAACAATAAGCACTTTACATATAGGCAAGTCATATCACCATCCACCATACAGCTTCACAAGAAATCCCACAGCTATGCAATTCCAAACTTCACCTACATATCCAGGTCACCCTCAAAACCAACACAAATCACCTTCTGTCGATTCCTGCCACGGATAAACTCTAGACTCTCACCCTAGACACATGCCAGCCTATACACCAGGCTAAAGCTACCCTACAAACCAAACACTCGCTAACACAACATATATCCTTCCGCCCGCCCCTGCCACAGGCGAGCCTCCAGGCTGCCACCCTGAAGCATGGCTTGTGATCCTGGCGCAATACTAAACATCCAGGAAAACAACAGAATCACCATACCTATTGAGAGAATTCATAAAACCGTTAACCACTGCTGAAATATCACCACTATGCCTACATCACGAATATACAAACAAATACAACAAAAGGACTAGGCCAGTAGAGCCCAACTCAACCACACCAAGATAAACTAATCCTACAACAATACGAAGATACTGCCAGGCATCTCCAAGACCACCAACAAAACAATGGGTTGGACTAAACGCTCAACTCAATGCCAGCACTGACGAGTCCCATGATCCTGACCTTGGGGTACCTTGGCCTGGATTTACATGTAACACAAAGAGAAAACAACTACATGACAGCTTTTCATCTTGGACAACATATTTCCGTTTAGCCAATATTTCCACCAGAGGGCGTCCCCAACCAGTACAACAGCTAATTCTAAGATAACCACTACCACATTTTCATCCAACAAAACCACCTGTCCATTTCAGATGAGAGTTGACTTCTTCTAACAGTGCACTACTACCGTTCCTAAGATCTTCCTAAAATCACCCGACCACAACTCCCACTCACCTTAGTGCATTTCTCCACATACTCACTCCTGCACCTGAAAGGGCGCTACCCCCAGGATTTACCTCACACGTCCCCATAACCAAAAGAGGACTTTACTCACCATGCTTAAGTAAACAAAGGTGCTACCTCCGTATACATTGTACCAAAATCCACAACTACCATGGATCCTACCTCCCAGCAACACTTAGTCATCTTAAAACAAGTGTCCCTTGCCAACCAATTGACACCTAAATGTGGCGCTACCTCAATATCGTCAATTTAAATAAAAGCGCTTCCTCCATCTCATGGGGCGCTACCTAATACACATATTTAAGCAAAAGCGCTACCCCATCTCAACACAGATGGACGGTAATCCTAACTGTCCTAACTCCTAACCTACCAAACAGATTAATGACCCAAAGTCATTTGAACATGAACTAAGCTCACATCATTCATAACCAGATACATATCCATCAAGTTTACTTATTCACAGTCAACCTTATGTACAATGTATGAACCACAAATGACATTTCTTTAGGCTTGGTGATTTAACATAAACATTTCCTACATAGTTCTTTTGCTTATCCATGTTTTGCATTAATCCTAAATACAAAATATTTCCTACATAGTTCTTTTGCTCGTCCATGTCCTGCATTAATTCTAAATGTCTAAAAGTCCAAAAGTCTATAAAACTCTTTGAACCTAAAAATCCTCAATAAGATACACTAGCTCATTCACACACAAAGAGCTCCACACGGTATCCCATTGCATTTAATTATGCACCTTTCAGTAAACTGTGTAAAAAGTCCATAAACCTGCAAATATTAAAGAAATGGTTAAATTCTAACTGCAGTGACTTAACCCATTCCATACACAGTCTCACCAGACCAGCATTTCTCATACAACAGTTTTCACCAAGGCTCACACTAATACTCATTACAACAACAACCAACATTGCATTAATAAAGGTCTTAACTTAAATACTAAATGCAAAACGAAATGAACTCCATCTCAACATGCATTTAAGCATTATAAAGTCTCATACAAGTAGCATTGTACAACAATTTTACCAACATGTTGGCCGCTGCATAGCGCCTCAGTAGTGAAGCGGAGCGGCATTACTTGCACCCGACCTCATGAGCGAAGGATGCCTTCCACAGTACTTCGCCACGTCGCCCACTACATCGTACCCCTCACGGGCAGAGGATGTTTGCTGCATACTGAGCAGTACAGCGTTCCTCCCCACACAGTAAAATTAGAGCGCGTTCCCGAAATGCGGGATTGCTTCTCCCTTCCTTGTCTCCATTCCATCCAAATCCAATTTAAACTCCTGTGCTCCTCCTGTGCTCTCTAGTAGACCAACGGTCCGTTGAGCTCCTGTGCTTTCTGCTCTATGCGCTGTTTCTTCACGCACCACTGAAAAGAGATCCGCTCAAACTCCTCAAGCACTGATCATCCATGCACTGAACAGTCTCAGGAAACATACTTGGCACATATATATTACGTCCATTGTCCTTCCGTTATGAAGCACATAAAGAAGCAATTATTATTCCTTTACTTCATTTATGTTTATGGGACCCTTCACTGCGTGCACACAAAGGAAAGACTTCACTTCAAATTAAAAGGGACCCTTCCATCTTATTGGCGAGCCTTTCATCACGTCTGCAGTCCCTTTAAGTTCCTTATGGCTATCGACACTTCACTCCTGTAGAAAACAGGCTGCTGGTCTGTTCATATAAGTCCAGAGGCACTTTTCTTAAATGGACCACCTCTTCTTTTGTCCCACAATCGACCATTATAGGGCCACCCTTGTTGCATGGACCCGTTAGACTTCTCATGCCCCGGGACCCTTCACTCCCAAGGCAATGGGCTGAAGGACCAGCACTCCCAATGCAACGGGCTGCTGATCCAATCTGCTATGGTCCTCACTATGGTCGACCTCCTCCTCCCTCTCCTCCCTTGTCCACCCTGGGTGATGGGTATGCTTACTTGTGGGCGGTGATGTCTTCTTCTTTCCTTGGTCCTGTTGGTTCCTGCACCCCCCGCAGCAGGTCTCTGCAGTCACCTTTCCATCTTTCCTTTCTCCAGGATTCCTCTTCCAGAGATCCTCGTCGCCATTGTAGTAAAGCAATGTCCATGCTTGAGTTAGGTTGCTTATAAGTAAGTTTACTTCCAGTTCTTCAGTTACATGTTACAGGACATATAGACATAAGGTATAAGACATAAGATAGATACTAAGATAGATAGATCACCGGCACCCATCACCCAGGGAGGGAGGGACCAACTGACCCATAAACAGAATACTCAGCACAGCCTTCTCTCACTCATACATCAACATTCCACTTGGTACTTGCATGACATCACAGTACCAAGTGGCAAGCTCAGCTGGCTCAGGCAGTGCCTGAAGAGTGTGACATAACACATGGCCTCAGAACATCCCACAACGTCCAGCTTAGTCTCAAATCGTGGGTGCATTTTTCATATTAAGAATCTCCAAATTGTACATTTTTGTCCGCTTGGTGTAATTAGTTATCAGTATTCTTATAAAACATACTTTTGCTCTCAATTCAGTACACCCATTGGTTTGTCCCCGCCCTAGAAACTTGACTTGACTCAGAGGTCAAATGTCTTTCCTTCCCCCAGAGCAGTGTTGACAGTTCACACCCAAAATGAGCATATCCTATTCAGCTGAAGGTATCCTTTGTCCTGTTTTTCCTGCTAGCAGGGTATCAGTCCAGGGTGCCACTCTCCATCTGATTAACAGAACCATGTGATTTCCTGCCTTCTTTGCTGAGAAGACTAGGTGTGAAGTCTTCCTGGGGACAGCCAGCCTTTGAAGTCTCCGCTAACTCCGGGTACAGTTTAGCTTCAGAAATACAGGTCTTCTGTCAGAATTTAGATCACTAGCGCCGGTCAGTGTCAAGCACCGGTATTGCACCCATTTTTGACAACTGCCTTACCAGTAAGCAATCCTCAAAATATACTTTGTTCAAATATAGATGCACTTCTGTGGACCTCAGATTCATGTAGATTCTTGCGGGAGAATGATGTTGACCCCCCAACACGGAGGTGGGATCTTTTTAGGGATTTTGGTGAGCCCTAATTTTAGCAATTTTTGACATAAAAAAATGAATTCCCCACAGCTCTGGGTTGGTTTTAGCAATCAGTATTGCTATTCCCAAATGGTTTCAGGCTACTGTGTGTGTAGCCCAATGGTGGTTTTAGGCAGTGACCTCCTGTGCTCACTAATATAGGCAAAAGTGGGTGGCAGCCTATTCTTCAGATTTTTTACTGTGCATTTTTGGATGATTTCTGACGAACAGCATGCTCTCCGGCGGCCTTTATGATGTTTCCGCTGCCAGTAATGCACAATGATGTAGCAGGGCTTGGATGCATGGGTGAAACATCCCACAAGCCCCCCTCTTTCGATGGCCTTGATTTTCCATCAATGGAACTCGCAAGACTGGGATGTTAGCCTCATCTTCTTCTGATTCCACAGATGACAAAGTTCAGTATCTTTTCCTCCATCAGGGTGGATCAATCGGTTCTCCTCGCCCGGCCTGATGGGAGTATTGGGCGGCACTCCGGGCCCCTTGGATCTATGCTCCCGGTCCCCGGGTCTTCCACCTTGGTCAGTCTCCCTGGTTTATCTCTCTCTCTCTCTCTTCTCACCTAGGATGACAAAGCAAAAGCGGCAGAAACCTATTCGTTGACATTTCCCCACCACTATTAATGTAGTGGGGTGAACATATACATTTTAAAAATCAGGAGACATTTGCATTCTTAACATTGTATTTTAGAGACTATATGTGGGTTATTTTAGGGTTGGAAATGTATTAATCTGGAGCGGCCCCCTCTGGGATTGCAGAGGACTCCTCCAGTTGCTGCAGAGTGTGCCTGGGATGGCAACACTTTAACTGATTAATATGGACCCACTTGTCTTCCCCTTCCGCCAAATTGCCTTTAGAGATGCGGATCTTGTAGGCGACTGGTGAGATCTTGTCTACAATTTCAAAGGGTCCCTTCCAGGTAGGCAGAAACTTCCGCTGTTTGGCCAGGTTCCTTTGGAAATTGTACAGATAGACCCGGTCTCCTACATTGTATTCCTTTCTGGTGTTCTTCAGTTCATAGTGGGTCTTCATGCTATCGGCTGATCTTTCTAGATTTCGCTGAGCATAGGCAAAAGCATGTTGAAGGTGTTTCCTTAAATTCTCAACATACTCATGAGTTGTGGAGGCATTGATCAATATCTGCTCTTGGGTCCTGTATAACAGATGCCGGGGAAGCACCATCCTGCGTCCAGTCATCAGCACAAACAGTGACATTTTAGTTGCTGATGAAGCGGTAGATCTGATGGCCATTAGCACAAGAGGTAACCTAATATCCAACTTGGCCCAGAATCTGCCACAAACTTTTTTAAGATGCTCACAATGGTTTTGTTGTAACATTCTACTGCACCAGAAGAGGCTGGCCAGTAAGCAATGTGTAGCTTCCTTTTAACCCACAGTATCTCCCACATCTTTGTCATTACTTCACTGGTGAAATGGCTACCTCTGTCTGACTCAATCCTTTGGGGTAGTCCAAATCGCGAAAAGATGTGGTTGCAGTTTGGGGCTGGGAGACATTCCACCCATTTAGTAAATAAGCATGTCACAGTCAACATGTACTTATTTCCCTAGAGGAGCGAATCACGGGCCCTATGTAGTCGACTTGCAAATCTGACCATGGCAGTGTCATCCCCCTCTTTTGGAGAGGCGCACGGTGTGTGAGTGATGTTGGCTGAAATTGTGCACACACAAGACACCCCTTCAAGTATTGGTCGAGGTCCTGCCCCATGTGTGGCCAGTATGCAACCTCTCTTAAGATCTCAAGTGTTATCTGAAACCCCCTATGACAGGCGGTAGCCGCATCATGGGCGTGACTTAACATCAGGCTTCGGAATGAGGTAGGAACTACCCACGGATCATGGCCAGCTTGGGATTTTCTTACCAACAAACCATCTTGGATTCGGAACATTTTTGGACATTTCATCAACACTCTAAGGACCTCTTTCCCAATGTAATCGGTATCCGTCAGGGGAAAGTTTTCAGGGTCCTCAATGCGTTGGTAAAACTTACCAATTATTGGATCCCCCTTCTGAGCCATAATCAAATCAGCATCTGGGGTCTCCTTACTCCATTGTGCAGTTGGGAGATCATTGTGAGCATTTGTCTGGGACCTAGTGATCGCAGTGACCTGGATTTCCCCCAACAGGGACTCCATTTCTATTAGATCCCCTTGGATGGCCCCGGTTTTGGCCAGCTGATCAGCTAAGTAATTTCCAGTTTTGTCTGGTCCCTCTACTTTGGAATGACCCTTGATCTTTTTGCAGTAGATGGTCATGCCATTCGATGTGACCAGATCATCAATATTTTGGATTAACTTCCCATGTTTCAAGGGTTTGTTATTAGCACATAACATGCCTCTGGTTTTCCAATTAGCCAGGTGTTCCATGAACCCGTTCCGTACATAATCCGAATCTGTGATTATGACCAGTTTGTGGAGTTGACGTTGGACAACAGTGAGGATGGCTTGATGCAGAGCCATCAACTCTGCCACCTGACTACTTGGGCACCAATCTTCTACCCAGCAGAGGGTTCTGGGGACTCATTCACCCATGCATTCCCTACGCCGGCCACAAGTTCTTTTTCCCCATTGTTGTCAACATGGTAAGAGCATCCATCCACATAGAAGGTGGGCATTCCCTCACACTTGTCTTCTTCAAAGACTTTGTGTGGGGAATTAAGGTATGCCTCCATTTTGTCCTTGATTTTTAGACTTTCATCTTCGAGACAGTTTTCTCTAGCACAATCATGCAAGTCAGCCAGACCTTGCCCGAGGGGACTCTTCTTGTTTTTGCCATATCTGACCTTCACAGGAAAGCCTTGCATTGACAGAATCCAGGGAGTAATTCGGGAATTACTCACATTTCCGGCCCGGATTCTGTCACTTTGGAGATATTGCAGAGGTTGGTGTGGAGTCTCCACTATGATGTGTTCCCCCTGGATAAACGGGCGGTAATTCTTCAATGCCCACACCGTTGCCAGGAGTGCCTTCTCACAATCGTTGAATTTTTCCTCCACTGAGGATAAAGTTTTACTCGCATAGGAGATTACTTTATTGACCTTGTCATGCTTTTGATATAATACTGCAGTCAAGCATGTATTAGAGAACCCTATCTCCAAGAAAAACTTGTTTCTGACAGGGTAAGCTAGGCACGGTGCTTGTGAGAGGCTTCTTTTGAGCTGTCTCACTGCCTTGTATTATTCTGGACCACATTCCCCCTTGACCCCCCCCTTCAAGAGATGAACCAGGGGTCTGGTGATCTCTGCATAGCCCTCAATAAACGTTCTACTGTAATTAGTCAGTCCAAGGAGGCTCCATAGTTCCCGCAGAGTTGAGGGGTCTTTCAGTTTCTGAATTGCTTCCACTTTCTTTTCCTGGGGACAGAGACCCCAAGGAGTAATCTCATGCCCCAAGAAATTAACACGGGTTCTACACCACTGTGCTTTCTGAAAGGAAAGTTTTGCTCCGGCGGCCCTCAACTTTGTCAGAACATAACGGATCTCTGCTATATGTTCCTCCTCAGATGAACCTTTGATGAGGACATCATCTACATAAGCCAGGTTACCCCTCACACCCAGGTCGGGCATGGCCTTGTGTAGGAAGATGTTGAATTCATGGCCGGAGTTGAGGTATCCGAAGGGAGTCCGGGTCCATGTGTACTGCTGGCCCCCAAAGGTAAAAGCCAACTTGTATTGGTCCTCCCTACTGGCAGGCACAGTCCAGTATCCATTGGTCAGGTCTATTGCAGTGAATACCTGTAACTCCTGGATCTGGGCCAGCCCTTGTTCAATGTAGGGAAGAGGCCATCGAGATGTATGGACCCATTTGTTGAGCTCCCTAAGGTCGGCGCAGAGTCTCCACTGGCCATTTGGCCTCAATATTCCCAGCACCGGATTATTGATGGTGCTGTGTACTGGACGGATTATCCCACGGGACTCAAGTTTCTTCATTATTTCAGTAAGGGACTCCATGGATGCGAGAGGAAAGCGATATTGCTTCACAAACACTGGAGTCATGCCAGGGTCCATGTGAATTGTTGTTGTGTGGATGTCGGTGCGACCACAGTCATATGAGTCCACTGCAAAGAGATCTTGAAAATCCAAGAAAACTTGTTTCAACTTTTGCTTCTGCTCCAGAGTCACACAGGCATTAGCTAGGTTGACTCTCTCTTCAACCATGTGCCTGAAGCCTGGAAAGACTTCTGGTTTCGCTATCTCAGCAGCCTCCTCCAGCTGGGTGGAGAAGTCCATGGTCAGACTGCTGATTTGGACTTGTGGCTTCAGGTGGGAAAGGCAGCCCTCTTGGACCTGGAAAATCACCTCATCCCCTCTGAACTCACAAGTCACATCTTCCTTACCATAACGGCAGGAGGTGTACACCAGGAAGTTCCCCCCATGCTGGGTAAAGATCCTGTCTGGTGTTGTATTGTCATCACTGTCACTATCAGAACAGTCCTTGGGGATTGGTCCTAACAGTTCATTTCCTAAATCAATGGAAAAATGTTGGTCATCAACCGCCATTCCAATAATGGTACCTGCGGCTAGAGTGATACTCTTTAAGTCGCTGTTATCCACCTCTATTGAAATGGTGTCATATTCTATATTGACTAATGGTGTTGGGTTTACCCCCAACCCTTGCTGTTGGAGAGAAGCATTTAGATGAATATAAGCATTAGGGTTTTTCAATTTTTGTCCTCTTTTAACTTTCACTCCCAGGGAGAATTGTCGGGTCCTTTCTGGGATGGTGACGTCCTCTTTAATCTGAATTTCAACTGCATAAGGTAGCAATTGAGCTGACCTAAATGCTTTTTCTGGATCATCAAAGCCCATGGGATTATCCGCTAATCGGGACCAAGCTTTGAAGTTTATTAGGTCCAAACTAATGGCAAAGCGATTGAGAATGTCACTGCCTAAGTAAAAGGCGGCAGTGACGTCTCTCACTAACCAACAATTATGGACTATGCTCTTGTTGCCAATGGAGATTTTGAGCATACACCTGCTTGGCAGGAGATGCTTGGAATTGGGTGTTTCCAGATCCATTTCTCATGTGTCTATCAGTTTGAATGTGGGAATGGCTGGATCTTTTGGGAGTTGGCGGAACATGGCTTCGCTGATGAAGTTCTTACCGTTGTTCACACACACTCTGGCGAGAACAGAGTCCTTCCCATCATTTAACTGAACAGGGATGAACAACTGCTCTCCAATTTGTTGAATATCAGCCAGGCTCTGAGCTGATTTCACCTCATTCTGGACTATTGGAGTGGGAATATCTGATTGTGGATTGGTAAAGAATTTCAGAGTATTTCCTTCCAGTGTGGAATACCACCTTAAACTGGAAGGAAGGTCAGAAATAGAGAGGACCCCAATCACCAGTCTGTTTTCCTACGGCTATTACTGTCACGTCTGGAGGTTGGTTGTTCTGGAAGTGAAATTCTACTTGGTCAGATTTTTCTTCAACAATGTGGCATGTGCCGTTTAAACTAACATGGTTGACAATCTGTTTTAATTTTATTGGTCGGCTAGTGTGGGTCCAGAGGACCTTGTTTAGGCAATCTATTAGGGGTGACAACCTTCTCAGGAGGTCATTCCCTATTAAACAAGGGGTTCCCTCTGGAGTCACTACTTTGACCGGGTGTTTCACCTTGTGTCGCCCAATTTTAATGTCCAAATCTACAGTCCCCTCGACGGGAATTTCCTTCCCGTCAAAGTTCTGAAGTTGTCCAGGAAGAGAGGTGAGAGGAATTTGGTAATTCTCCCCCCTTCCTGCATTTAGTTCATCAAAGGCCCTTCTGGACAGAAGGGTAGCTTGGGATCCAGTGTCCACCAGTGCCAAAATTGTACCCTACCCCTGTACTTGTACCGGGGCATAGTATCTTCCCTCCTTCTCCTCAAGGGGGCACAGATAATGCACATTTTTGGACAACTGGTGGGCCAATTTTCTGGTTTTGGACATGCAAAGAGAAGATATTTGGGAAGAATTCTGTGGAGATTCTTGGGAATCGGAAAGAAAAAGTTGGCAACTAGAAATGGGAGATATTTTGGGTTCCCCTGGTTCCGGTTCTGGCCCGTCCCCCCTCCGCCCCTTTTTGGAAGCAGTCACCAGAATGGGTTTGAACCAGGGGATTTTGATGCTGTTGGTTCTGGGATGAGAGGATGGGCGGCGCTAGCTCAGTCCCCACATCTACCCAGTCTGTGTGTGAATCCCGTGGGACCCATTTTTCATTGGGAGGAGTTCCCCCATCTCTGAAGGAGAAGATCCTTTTCCCAGGATCCTCTGAGGATCCCTCTCCCTCTAATTGGAAGATCTGTACCTCCTCCACAAAGTGGGTCTGTTTGGGTCCTTTGTTTCTCCTACCTCCTCTCTGCTCCTTCGGTGGCAGACTTTCAGGGGTAGTAGATTTTGTTTCTGGTTCCTGGGTTTCCAGGGGCTGTTTACAAGTGGGGAAGGAAGCTTCCTCCAATGCTTTACACCCCCTTTCCCCTTGTGCCTCCTCCCTGGAACCAGTGGGTTATCAGGGTGCTGCCCTCATCATTGTTCTGGAGCACCAGGTCCCGAGTTTGGGGATTTCTGCACCGGCATGCCCATCTGAGGGTTCTGCTGCACCCTCAGCATGCGACCCAGATCCTGTGCCATATTTTGGACCTGGCGCTCTAACTGTGAAACCCGCTCAGGCTGATACAGGGTTCTGTTTTCTCCCCTGAGCTGATCCCGGGAAGGGTAGCTATCCCTTCTTTGGTAGTACCCTGGGTTGGGAAGATTTGGATACCCCTCCACCCTTGGCCTCCCCTCTCCCGGATTAGGTGGTCTGGGCTCAGGGAAGTGGGGAAAGAAGGATGGATGAATTTGGGGTTGGAAATTAGGTGGATACCTGGGGAAAAAGTTCTGCCCATGATTTGGAGAATTTCTACCCTCCTCTGGGAAGTTAGGAGGGAAGTTCCCTGGGTTAGGTGCTTGGCCAGATCCCCCCCCCCTTGGGCTGGAGGAGTCCACACATAACCCAGGATGGGTTGGTTTCCCTTGTAGCAGGGACTTACATAGTCAGGGGAGTGAGGGACCCCATTTGTGGGACTACCTACTTGGCTCTCTGTCTGTGACTGGCCCGATGGCCTTCTGGGCTTGGAATTATTCTGTGCAGGCAAGTTTTTAGGCCCCCCCATCTCCAAATCCAAAATGGGGGCACCCTTTACCTCTGCCACCTTAGCAGCAGCAGGGGTGCAGGTCGGTTTGGGGTTTTTCTGAGCATTATTTTTATTTTCTATGGGTTTCTGCACCTCATAGATCCTGGTAGCATGCTCAATGACCCAGTCTAGTGACCTTTTCTCATGAAAATCTCTCACTAGCTGGGTCATGATGTATTTGGGCAAAGCATGGAAAAATGTGTTAACAAATTCTTTGCTGTCCGTGCGCACCCTTTTGGTAGTCTGCGCAAAAGGCACGCTTCAATTCCTGCACAAATTCTACTGGGGCCTGATCGTCCCCACATTGCAAATTGTAGGCTGCCTTGCGAGCCTCTTGGAGATTTCTGTGACCAGAAAAGTGCTTTAAGATGGCTGCACTGTAGGTGGACCATCTTGCATGATTTTGTTCCTCCAGCCCTGCAAAGAAACTGGAGTATTCTGTGGAGAATGTCCATTTGATGTACTGCATGCAGCTACTGCTGTCTTTCAAATGGAAAGTCTCCATCATTTGCTCAAAGAGCTCCAACTGTTCCCACACATAATACTTGGCGTTCTTGTGATAAGACGTGATGACACTCCTGATTGCCTTAATCTGTTTTAATGGGTCCATAAGGAAGGCCCTTTTTGCCTTATTGGCCTTCTTGGTTCGGTTAACCCTGGTCCATTCATCCTCTGACTCAGAAACACTGCTCCCAGAGGTGCCTGTCTGATCTTCCAGGTTTTCCCAGATTCTGCAAGCCTGGGAATGGCTGGCAGAATGTGGGGACCTGGTCTCCTGTGTCCTGTGACGTTCAGAGGAGTCTTCGGATTCCTCCTTGCTGCCAGGATTTGATGAGTAGCCCCCCCACTGATCTAACTGGACAGAGGATTTTAGGATGACCTCAGAGGGCCTACTCTCTCGGGATTCTCCATTAAATTGCACTGTACTTGGGTGCCCATACCCGGATGCCCTCACATCCATTCCTGGGAGGTACTGGCCTATGAGCCCCATACTTTTGGCTGGATAGTAATCTGCCATCCCCGTGGCCCTGGGCTCATGTTCGCCATGGGACATGGGGGTGGCAGAGTCCAAGGACTGGGAGAGATGAAGGCCTCTGGTACTATGGCTCCTGAGGTTATGCTCAGTTGTTTCCCTTTCCCAGCGAACCTCATCTCTTTCAGCCCCTGCTCCCTGTTGCCATGCAAGAGCCTGTGCTTTCCGTTCCTCAATCAAGGCCTTACTAGACTCTATCAGTCTCTCCTGCATGGCTACCTGTTGCTGGAGCCTATCATTGTGCTGGCAGAGAGCCCCGTTCTCTCTCTGTGCTTCCTGGTTAGTCTTGGAATACTGGGCCAGTCTTTGGGTTACCTCCTGAGTCCCATCCCTACTGGCCTGCTCATTTCTTGTCAGAGCATCTTCCACCCTCCTGGTGTGCTCTAACAAGTTCTGATGCTCTTTTTGGAGGTCACCCAGTCCCTGCAGGGCTAGGCGATTTTCTTCCATTTTATTTTTTAAGTGGCAGACTTCCTGGCCTAAGGTATCCCTTTCCTGAGTAAGAGCCTGCATCTGTGCCACTAGGTCGTCCCTCTGCCTTTGAAGGGCACCAGCTTTCTGGCGTTCTTCATCAAACTCTGCCTGGGTATCCAGGTCTTTCAAAATCAATGTATTGCTCTCCTCTTTTTCTCTATCCAATTGACTATGCAGGGTGGCTACCTGCTTTGTGCATGCCCTGTTGAAATCTGTCTGTTGCTCCAGCTTTTTCTGGCTCTGCAGTAGGGAGTCCAAACCTTCTTGATGCTCCTTCTGCAAGGCCAGAATTCTCGTATCCTGGTCTGCCTTTTCCTGTTGCAGGATATCCATATCCTGTTTTATTTTAATGATATACTGTCTACTATCATTTTCTGACTCCTGGCTCCTGTGCAGCCTCTGCTCAGAAGAGTCCAGGTCAGATTGGGCCTTCTCTAATGCCATCAGTTGCCTACTTGCCAGATCTTGGCCTTCAGCACATTTGTCCTGTATGGCTCCCATATATAAATATACATATGCCGCTATCCTGGCAATCTTGTAGTGCTCATCTTTGGCTTTAGGGGCCATATATAGTTCACTCAGGGCCACATGTAAGGGACCCTGATCTCTCCATATATCTGACCCTGTTGCAGTGATCTGGGGTGCGATTGCCTGCAACCACCCCGTCTGGTCCTGCTGAGTCCTCTCACAAATAGCTTATGTAAGAGGTGCTCTCTCGCTATTTTGATGTCTACCAGTGTCGTCATTCTGGAAATTGATTTCCTTCCTGACTTACAGAAGTTAGTATTTTATTTTGCAAAACAGACTGTTTCCTTAGAGCGTACCTTTGAGGAGTGCTTTTACAGCGTAACACAGCGTGGTGATCCAAGAGTGTTTATGTATCCTGTCAGTTAGCACACTGTATTAAGCTGCCCAAGTGGTAGACTAATCCAGAATCCCGACTCTGAGCCCCCACTTTGTAAGTGACTTCAATTCAGCAATCCAACTAAGTCAATGCCTAGTCTGGGATGCCCAATGGAAGCCCTTATTTATATATTTTTATGTCAAGTTCTTAAATCTGGATGATGAACCCTTATATAACGCCCCTCTCGTTGAATCCCCCTGACCTCACGCCAGGAAGTAGGTTGTTTTGCAAATTAAAAGGTTTAGTGGAAAAAATAAACAATATATATATATCACCCTTTTATGAATAAATTAATACTTGATAGCACGCTTATGAATATGAGAGTGATCAACAGTGGATAATATTACAGTAGCACAATTCTTTAATTACTTAGTAGTTGGTATAGAAAGGATAAGGTAGCAGAGAATACTTTGTATGGTTTCAAGGAAAAGCAATGACGGAAAGAATGCAGCACAGAAATAAAGTGGATATGGGTTCAACAAGAGATAATCTTTTCACTTTTTCCTTTGTGACGACTCACTCCCCCCCTATGCAATATGAAGAGATGGAAATGAGGGCACACAGGTTTTCAGGAATACAATCAGAAGCAGTTCAGTTCCAGTTCCCCCCAGCACACTTAGAGAAAACAGGGATGATTTAAACAGGCAAAAATACTTTTAATTGTGATTTGCAATGAAGTGAAAAATATGCTAAAAATGATTTTAATTCCCTATAGGAGATTCCGGGTAGGTGACAGCTACTTTGAATTAGTTCAGGTCAGCACTAGCAATGATTCATGAATGATTTATCAGAGTGAAAACGAATTTCAGCAGTTGCAAGCAAAAGACAGCAATTTTGACAGGAGCTAACTTTTCAATAAGCAGCACTTTTTCCGAGTGCTTAAAGCGCGATTACGGAAAAACTATAAGGAGTTGGGATGTCATTTTGGGTTTGCTGGAAAGCTTAGGTTCTTAGCTTTAAAACGACAGTTAAATCACGGCTCAAAAGATACGGACGTTTTTGTGGAGGTAGATTTTCAGAAATGAAGCCAAGATTTCAGAATGACAGATGACACTTTTCCAGCTTTAAAATCACAGGATGGACACACGATTTCTATGCAGTTCCAATTAGGTTGAAATGGATGGGATAGGATCACTTTAGACTAAGAGATTAGTTCTATACAGTTCTGACTGGATACTCACTCCTAATTTTGGAAGGAATGCGACCTTGTCACGGATCTGGTCAGGTTTGGGCTGGGGTCTCTCTCCGGACAGTCTCTGGCACTGGTTCAGCTCACAGCGGTCTGGGTCTGCTATCGGCACTGCACAGCGGTCTGGATATGGTTCTGGCACAGGGTTCTAGCCAGAATCAAAACAGCTCGCCCGGCTGTTGAATGGTTTAGTTAGGTTGCTGGATTCTGAGGCCTGCTGAGAAGGATTCAGCTTTTGGTTCAGACCTCTCTGCTTCAGGTTCTGGAGTCTATCTGGAGTCTAAGTTCTGGATATGATTGGGCAGCGTGCTGCGCAGAAATTGATTGAAGAGTCGAAAATGAATGTCCCTATCTGGGTCTCAGTGGCTCTTTTGATGTCTTTTGAAAGTGGGTGGGAAGGCTGACTTTCTATGCCCAACCCTCTGAGGATCCTGATAGGTTAAAGGATTTACTGTGACCTGACTGGAGAAGGGAATTGTGAGTCAGAATGAGTCATCAGGTATCATCTTTAGGGCTCAAGGAAAGGACATTCCCCTTTGTGTCTGTACAGCATATCTTCTTTTTCATAAAACACATAATTACAAGATAGACAACTTGTTAATATTACCTAAATTGCATGACAGATTGCTTAAGGCACAGTTCAGTTCAAGTCACATGTTTCTACGAGCTTGGGTTCAGAAATGACAACATTTTGCACTTTTAGTGGGTTTTGCCATATTGGTTTTTCATCAAATCTGACACAGAGGTACACACCCTCTCTGGGCATAATACAGTAAGTTTTGAGGTCTCTAGCATAAACACAGATGTTACAATATTAATAATTACATGGCTTGGCCTCAAAACATCCCACAACGTCTAGCTTAGTCTCAATTCATGGGTTCATTTTTCATATTAAGAATCTCCAAATTGTACATTTTTGTCCGCTTGGTGTAATTAGTTATCAGTATTCTTATAAAACATATATTTGCTCTCAATTCAGTACACCCATTGGTTTGTCCCCGCCCCTAGAAACTTGGCTTGACTCAGAGGTCAAATGTCTTGCCTTCCCCCAGAGCAGTGTTGACAGTTCACACCCAAAATCAGCATACCCTATTCAGCTGTAGGAATCCTTTGTCCTGTTTTTCCTGCTAGCAGGGCATCAGTCCAGAGTGCCACTCTCCATCTGATTAACAGAACCATGTGATTTCCTGCCTTCTTGCTGAGAAGACTAGGTATGAAGACTTCCCGGGGACAGCCAGCCTTTGAAGTCTCTGCTAACTCCGGGTACAGTTTAGCTTCAGAAATACTGGTCTCCTGCCAGAATTTAGATCGCTAGCGCCAGTCAGTGTCAAGCACCGGTATTGCACCCATTTTTGACAACTGCCTTACCAGTAAGCAATCCTCAAAATATAATTTGTTCAAATATAGATGCACTTCTGTGGACCTCAGATTCATGTAGATTCTTGTGGGAGAATGATGTTGAACCCCCAACACGGAGGTGGGATCTTTTTAGTGGTTTTGGTGAGTCCTAATTTTAGCTATTTTTGACATAAAAAAATGAATTCCCCACAGCTCTGGGTTGCTTTTAGCAATCAGTATTGCTATTCCCAAATGGTTTCAGGCTACTGTATGTGTAGCCCAATGGTGGTTTTAGGCAGTGACCTCCTGTGCTCACTAATATAGGCAAAAGTGGATGGGAGCCTATTCTTCAGATTTTTTACTGTGCATTTTTGGATCATTTCTGGCGAGCAGCATGCTTTCCGGCGGCCATTATGATGTTTCCGCTGCCAGTAATGCACAATTATGTAGCAGGGCTTGGATGCGTGGGTGAAACATCCCACAACGCCTCTAACAAAGGGATTGGACAAGGGTGATGGTCTCTGCCTCGCTCTCAGCTGGTTGGATTTCTGGAAAATGATGTCCGATTTATGGTGTGAGTTTTACAATGTCCAAAAACCTCCCACAGTTACTTTAACTAAGATCTGATTTTTCCACAAACATGCTGTTAGTGAGAGTTCTCAAATGTGCTATTTCCCTTACCTTTTGAGACCCCCAGATACTTTGCTGGATTTCTAGGATTTGATTTTTTCACCTGGGAAGAGTGAGAGACTTTTTCCCACTCTCCATGTATTTTGTGTTCTTTGTTTATGAAGTTTTAGAACAACTCCATAGGCATCATCTTTTTCTGTGTGTCACACAGCACCTTCAGTACAGTGGCACAGGGATGTCTTTCAGAGTTCCCAAGGTTTAAATACTTTCTCTGGGACTGACTACTATATCCCAGAGCATGTAAAGCTAAATTGACTTTACTAGTTTCTTTAAATGTACTGACACAGCACACACTATCTTCCTATAGAGTTCTGAGGGGTGGAGGGGGGTTGCCTAGCTTCCCCTGAGTCAAAACACTCATGTAACAATCAAATGTTACCCTTTGCTACTTTAAATGGCTGGTGGCAGTGGTTTAGATCAAACTACCCTGATTTCCCCTGACCGCAAACAACGGTAGCTTAAAATCGGGTCAGCCATGTTTTTCAATTTGGCGCCCAAGACCTATCTGTAAAAACAGACTCTGGTCGACTTTTTTCACCATTTCATTTAGGAAAGGTCCTTCTTGTGTTTGTCTCTGTGTGCCAAACCAGGTTCGGTCCCTTTGTTCATTGGCCTTTGGCAGGCTTCAGTGATGAAGCCCTCCTCTGGAGCCTGAGTGTCTGAGGTGGACAGGATGTGAGGGAGGTGCCCAAAACTCCCTGTGCTTTGTCTCCTAGGAGACCTGAATTGACTCTGGTGTGATTGGCCGGCTGAATGTCTGGCACAGACAGCCACCCTGCTGTGCGAGTGACAGCCAGGCAAGAAAAAATGGGGTAAAACTGTTTAAAAGCCGGTCTCTGGGACTTGGAAGGCAGAGTCAACCACTGGAATGAAAGAACCGAAGACGAGCTAAAGGAAGAGGACTGCTGCAACTCCTGGATGACCGGTGAAGCCCTGCTGCAGGTCTGAATTGCCTGAAATTCCATCAACAGAGAAGCCCTTCAAGGTAAACTTCTTCGCTTGAGTTTGGTGGGAACAACCAACTTGTAAACCGCCTGGACACCGTCCCCTCCTGGTTGTATTTTTTGTGGAGTGCTGTGGAAAACCGGAGAGCCAGTGGGAAGGATACCAGTTTGTGGTGTTTAAGGAACTCGCACCTTAAACCGACGTTTTGCTAAGCTTGTGGCCTCATCCCTGGGCACTGCAGGAACCTCCCGACGTCCTCCTTCTTGTCCCTGCGACTGAAGCTCAGGAACAGCGAGATCTGCTCAAACTGCCAGGAACAGCTGCCGCAGCTACCACTCTTCTTCACTTACAAGGTACTGTGCAAACACGGTCCGGAAATCTTTTCAGCCATCAAGAAAGTTTGTGGAAACTTTCTCAACTTTGAAGGCTCTTCTTCCCTAAACATTCGTTAAACTATTCGCCTAGCCAAATTCTTCTAAACTCTGTGGCAAAGACTTAACTGTTGATTACCAGAACTTTGCAATCCTATACAAAGACTCTAAACCATTGACTATGGCCCAGGCCTATGGAATTGAATTGCTGGTTGTAGTATACTGAAACCCTTTGCCCTGCCTATGAAAGTATTTGTGCAATTGATTTGTGTAATCTTGTCTTTTTACCCCTTTATTAACTATCTGAAGTGCCATTTTGCTCCCACTTCAGGGGAGCTGAACGTGTTCAGTAACTTATGGGTTGTGTATTTGTAGTATATTAAGTATGTGATATTGAGCTGCTCTTGCTAGTGTAATGTTTTCAAACTAACTGTCTAAATAAATGTATATTCTATTACCAAGAAACCTTGAGTAAGTGTATATTTGAATCACTGTATTTGTTTGTCCTTTGTGTAACTTGTTCTACTGCTCACTAAAATCTCGAGATAAGTCTGGTTGCTTAGCCACTGCTACCACATACTTGTGGAGTACAGGCTTGTACCAAAGGTGAAATTGTACTGACACTTGTAGTCTTAATTGCATGTAGTGTTCCCAAAGGGTACTGCATGTGATTCTGCCTAACACTGGTGTACAGTGGTGAGGATAAAGTATACTTGTTACATTTAGAGCACTGCTCTTACCTTTGATCAAATAACCTTCACAAGGGTAAGCAACACTAGGGAAGCAATTGTTTTAACATGACTGATATGGAAAGCTACAGACAGGAGTCCCTAGTCACGTTAACAGTTGATCAATTGAGAGATATGTGTAAAGCTAGGAATCTCACTGTAAAAGGCAAGAAGGTTGAATTGATAGAAACGTTTTTAGAATGCCAAAGTCTGAAGAGTGGGTCACAAACCCCCACACCTGCAGCAAATGTGGAAAATGTTGATGAGGATGATAATATGTCAGATCCCAGCTCTAAGATTGTGGATGAGTTAGATGAGGCAGAAGAGTCTCAGAATGTAGGCCCTGTATTACTGTCATGGCCACGCGCCCCAGACCACAAAAACCACACCATCTGGTGTCAGGAACAATGGGTCACTTGGCTCACTTATGTCCCTTTGGGACTCATAAACACAGGGGCCCTTTGGCACCAGTCTCATATAGAGATGTGAGCAGGAACACTTTATTTCAGTGCAGGAGTGCTTTTATTTTACTTCAGTGAACACTTTATTTCAGTGCAGGAGTGCTTTTATTTTACTTCATTGCTGGAGTGCTTTTATTTTACAAGAACTTTTTAGGTGCTGAAAGCCTTTATTCCAGAGAACATCCACACGTGCTGACTCATCAGGCATGGCTCCCTAGGCCTGGTCTTCAGGTGCTGACTCATCAGATGTGGCAGGGCATGGCAGCAGGCAGGTCAGAGCTACTGGACGTGGCCGGGAACAAGACTATATAAATCCACCGACCCCTCAAGCAAATGCTTCACGTTACCTCTGTGCAATGTGATGCTCACCGTCGCCTGGGCCTGCTACATACCTTGTGATCCTGCAACCACAGTATCCTTACCTGGACCCTGGCTCGTATCTCACGGCAATGCTCTATCTTCTTGGCAGATCTCAAATCGATGCCTCAGCACCTGCGCTCTCTGTCCCACAAAGCCAAAGTACTGAAATGAGAAAAGAAGACAAGACAAGGTTCAAACTCCCGAAAACACCCAACCTAGGTGTGCCACATTTAAAACCCAATGTGCTCCCTAAGACACCATTAAAGGCTACTTACCAGTTGTCGGACTATCTCAGCCCCGCTCCTCCATACCGCCGGCTCTGCTTCTTCTACCGCAGATACCGCCGGCACCGCTACACCACCTGCAAGGGTAGAGAGCAGAGAAAAGAGACATTATATACAAAGGACAGAGAACAAACTTTACAAATACAATTACAACAGTCAGAAGACAAGCGGGATAGTGGAAAGAAGGGAAACACTTACCTACAAGAGAAGTGGACTAGTTGCAGCTGGCCTGGACTTCCACGACAAGGAACCAGTGAAGGAACTCAGTTCCCTTCAACAAGTGCCCCTGCCAGAAGCAGCAGGATGGAGAGCTCATCATCCTCATTCAGCAGGTGAGTCTCAAGAGTAGTGCAACCCCAGGGAAGCCACATCCAGGGAGAAGAGGTCTGGAGAAGGGGTGAGGAACCACAGGCTGCATACTCATATGACCCCCCCTTATATTCATGCAGGAACCGCACTGCTCATCACCACAGTTCCCTACACAGTCGCAGAGGGAGGAACAGACAAGAGAAGTTTCATCCCTGGGAGGGCTGCGACCGTGCCCCAATGCCTCCGCAGAGACCAGGTAAGAGTAACAGAACGCAAAGCCTCCTATGAATCTCTACCTGTGTGTTATGGAAACTTCTGAAATGGACCAATTGATCCAGTTAATGGTAGAGCTATGGGCTGAAGGTCAAGCCTCAAGACAGGAAACCAATGCCTTAAGGAGGGACGTCATTGTGAATCAAGATCACACAGATGATTTAGCAAGGCAGATGCTCCAAGCACAGTCTGGCCAAGCCCCATTACTGGAGCTGGACCACCCTATTCTGCCACCACAGTCAAGGCCAACACCTGTACAGGTTGTTCTTCCAGGGGCGGTTCCCTTAGCTCCGCCCAAACGCTTCACTGGTGATCCAAATAAGTACTCTATATTCATGAATCAATGCCGCTTTCATTTCCTGTGCAGACCTATGGCCTTCCCCAATGGTCAATCTAGGGTGGCATTTGTACTTTTATATTTGGAAGAAAGTGTGGCGGACTGCTCTATACCCTTGGTTACACAAGATGACCCCTTGTTTCGGGACTTTGGGGGTTTACAGCACGAAATGGAGAAACTATTTGCACGGTATGCCCATGTTCAGGATCTAGACAACAAATTATTGTCACTCTGGCAGGGTAACCAAGATTTGTTAACCTACATCACCTCCTTCAACCATCTTATAGTCCAAACAAATTGGCCAGAGGGAAAAAGAACTACGCTCTTTCACCGTGGATTACGAGAGGAGCTTAAGGATGTTCTAGCCCAAGTAGTAAATCCCCCGAAGGGTGTGCTGAATATATTGACCTAACAGTTCAACTCGATCATGGATTGCAGAATCGGAAAATGGATAGAGCCAGAGCTGAAGGGTGGTCGGTCTAGGTGTGACCCGTGTGAATCAGGCCAAGCCACATGAATGGTCAGAACCAATGTAGATCGGGGCTTGTGGAGCCCTCTCACCAAGGCCAAAAGTGAAAAAAGAAGAAAAAAGAAGAGAGCAATAGCTCTGCTTGTATTGTGGCTAAGCAGGACACTTTCTCAGAGAATGTCCGGTGAAACCACCCAGGAGAACAGTCAGAGCAACTGACAAGAGTGAAGAAGAAGAACTGGCCTCGGGAAACTCCAACGCCTGGCAAGCGTAGGCATCCACTTGTCGAGCGGTGAAAAGGAACCAAAACAGACCTCACACCTAGTCAGACCGGTGCTCTTGGTAGACAACAAACACCCATTGAAAATGCATGCTTTAGAAGCATATATTGACAGTGGAGCTGTGGGGAATTACATTGACCAAGATTTTGCTATCCGGGTGGGTCTTCCTTTCCGACAGAAGCAGAGATCGGAAAATGTTACAGCGGTTGATGGATCTCAGTTATCATCTGCCCCAGTGACGCATTATACCAAAAAAGTTATGCTTCTGTGTCAGGGAGTTCACCAAGAGGACATCACCTTCGATCTCATTGGCGCTCTTCAGTTCCAAATAATGTTAGGGAACCCATAATCCCAAGATCGACTGGCGTAAAAGAGTTCTGACATTTCCCCAGGATTGTGCTAACACCTGTTTCAAAAAAGAATGCTTAGTGAAAGATCACAGTAAACCAAGTTAAAATAAATTAATCATATTAGGTCTCACCAGTCCTTTACCCTCTGAATACCGGGATTACCAAGATGTATTTCAAAAGGAGCAAGCAAATATTTTACCCCTGCAAAGAATGTACGACTGCCAAATTGATCTTGTACCTGGAGCCCAGATTCCTTGCAGTCAGATTTACGCCCTAACAGAGCAAGAAAACCAACATTTGAAAACATACTTGGATCAGTATTTAGCCAACTGCTTTGTTCGCCCTTCAAAATCCCCTACTTCTTCTGCCTTATTTTTCATGCCTAAGAAGGAGGGAGAACTCAGAACTTGCATTGACTACAGAGCCCTCAATCAGATCACGGTAAAAAACCAGTACCAGTTGCCACTCATTCCAGAACTTCTGGATGAAGTAAAAAATATGCACATTTATACCAAATTGGATTTAAGAGGGGCCTATCATCTGGTAAGAGAAAAAAAGGGGGATGAGTGGAAGACAGCCTTTCGCTCAAAATATGGCCTTTACAAATATCAGGTTATGGCCTTTGGGCTTTGTAATGCCCCCGCAGCATTCCAATATTTTATGAATGACGTGCTCTGTGAACTATTGGACGTGTGCACACTCGTCTATAGCGACAACATCCTCATTTACTCAGCCACCAAGGAGGTTCATGTCAGACATGTCCAGGCTGTTTTAGAAAGACTTCAACAACATCAGCTGTATGCCAAGTTGGAGAAATGCTTCTCTCACGTGACAGAGGTTGAATTCCTCAAGTTTATACTCACACCGCGAGGGGTACACATGGACACGCAAAAAGTAGATACCATCCTCCAATGGCCCTCACCAACTTCCACGAAAGGTGTACAAAGTGTGCTCGGGTTCGCTAATTTTTATCGTCGGTTCATCCCAGGATTCTCCCAGATTGTACACCCCACCACTTCCCTGCTGTGAAAGAAGAAACCATTTCAGTGGACCACAGAAGCAGAAGAAGCCTTCCAGACCCTACAACGAGCATTCACATCAGCACCCATTTTATGGCATCCCTGACCCGAATTGCCATATGTCGTCGAAATGGATGCTTCCAACGTAGCAATGGAAGCGGTTTTGTCTCAGCAAGATCCCAAAAACAGGACAATTACAACTGGTGGCTTTCTGGTCTCGTAAGTTCTCCGCTCCCGAATTGAACTATGCGATCACAGATAAAGAACTGTTAGCAATAAAAGCGTCATTCAAGGAATGGAGGCAATACCTTCTTGGAGCCAGGCACACAGTCACCATCATTATGGACCATCATAACTTACAATATCTGAAAACCACAAATGCACAATCATCACGTCAACTCCGTTGGGCTCTCTTTTTAGCGGAATATGACTTTGTCGTTACCTACAGACCCGGAGTACGCAATGGAAAAGCGGACGTCCTATCACGAATGAGTGAAGACGTAAAGGTGTTCTCCATTCCACACCCTGTGGCAATCATTCCTGAAGAACAAATCCTGTACACAATTGTAGCAACTGCCACTTTGGACGACCTAAAAATTGACTTTCAACACTTGATGAACCAATCTACTGCACTTTCAAGGGAGACTGTACGTTCCGGATAAAGACCTGCAAAACCAAATTATAGCAAACTACCATGACTTTTTAATAGAAGGACATCCAGGAATGGCTAAAACTCAAGCTAAGATAAAGAAAAATTACTGGTGGCCCACTTGGCGAAAAGATATTGCCCAGTTCATCGCGACCTGTGGTGTTTGCGCTCAGCACAAGTCTTAAAAACAAAGTCCTGCAGGCCTTCTACATCCTTTGATGTTGCTCCTGGTGCCTTGGCACACGCTGTCTATGGATTTTATTACTGAGCTTCGCCCGTGCAACGGATACAACACCATCCTGGTCATCGTGGGTCTGTTCTCTAAGATGGCCCATTTCATTCCTCTAAAAGGGGTCCCTACGGCCTCTACACTGGCCACCATCTTTTTGGAACAAATTGTCCGACTACACGGATTCCCATCAATATTGATATCATACCGCAGAACTCAGTTTGTCTCAGCTCTCTGGAGGAGGTGTTGCAGAGTCGCCAAAATCGACCTTCGATTGTCCGCAAATCATCATCTCCAAACCGATGGCCAGACCGAACAGACCAATCAAACTCTAGAGCAGTACCTAAGGTGCATGTTACAACAAACCGAAGATACCTGGAAGGACATACTCTGGTTGGCCAAATATGCATACAACAATTCCATCCCCGCCAGTACAGGACAAACGGCTTTTTACATAGTATATGGTTGAAATCCACAAACATCTGTTTTTGATAAGCTTGAAGAACTGGAGATGCCAGCGGTAATGACCTTACATTAAACCATCACTCAAGTCCTTAAGCAGGCAGCAGAACATTTGACCAGAGCCAAAGAAAAGCAGAAACAGTTTGCAGTCGACACCGAAAGGAGGCTCCAAATTATCAAGACGGGGACAAGGTTTGGTTAGCTTCCAAAAACATTTCTCTGAAGGGGCCACAAATGTTCCATCCCAGGTACCTAGACCCTATTCCATCAAAGCCATGATCAACCCCGCGGCCATTAAATTAGAATTACCGGCCCACATGCGGATCCACCCGGTGTTTCTTGTCTTCCTCCTAAAACCATTGAGACCAGGTGCGCGGATCGATACTCCACCAGATCCCGAAATAGTTGAAGGAGAACCAGAATACAAAGTTAAAAGGATTGTAGACTTTAAGATGGTCCGGTCGAAGCTATACTACCTTAAAGACTGGGAAGGTTATGGACCCCAAGATCGGAGCTGGGAACCCAGTGAACAGGTCCATGCTCCACAATTAATCAGGTGGTTCCACCGCAATAACCCAACTAAACCAGGGCCAGAGGGGGAACCCCACTTGAGAGGGGTCTTGAGGGGGAGTGCTGTCATGGCCACGGGCCCCAGAACCCAAAAACCACACCATCTAGTGATGGGAGTAATGGGTCACTTGACTCACTTATGTCCCTTTGGGACTCATAGACACAGGGGCCCTTGCTGGACTCAGTCCTTGCGCCTTTGGAGCCAGTCCCATATAGAGATTTGAGCAGGAACACTTTATTTCAGTGCAGGAGTGTTTTTAATTTACTTCAGTGCACACTTTATTTCAGTGCACAAGTGCTTTTATTTTACTTCAGTGCTAGAGTGATTTTATTTTACAAGAACTTTCCAAGTGCTGAAAGACTTTATTCCAGAGAACATCGGCATGTGCTGACTAATCGGGCGTGGCTCCCTAGGCCTGGTATTCAGGTGTTGACTCATTGGGCGTGGCAGCAGGCAGGTCAGAGCTACTGGGCGTGGCCGGGAACAAGACTATATAAACCCACTGAACCCTCAAGCAAACGCTTCACGTTACTTTGCACCTCTGTGCAACATGACGCTCACCGCCGCCTGGACGAGCTACTTACCTTGTGATCCTGCAACAGAATACTTACCTGGACCTTGGCTCGCATCTCGCAGCAATGATCCATCTTCTTGGCAGATCTCAAATCAACGCCACAGCACCTGCCTCTCTGTCCCACAAAGCCGAAGTCCTGAACTGAGAAAAGAAGACAAGACAAGTTTAGAATTCCCGAAAACACCCAACCCAGCATTGCGCCGCATTTAAAACCCAATGCGCCCCCTAAGGCACCCTTAAAGGCTACTTACCAGCTGTCAGACCATCTCAGCCCCACTACTCTGTACCGCCCGTACCGCTTCTTCTACCGAAGGTACCGCGGTACTGCTACACCACCTGCAAGGGGAGAGAGCAGAGAAAAGAGACATTACATACAAAGCATAGAGAACAAACTTTACAAATAGAATTAGTCGGAAGACAAGCGGGCAAGTGGAAACAAGGTAACACTTACCTACAAGAAAAGTGGACTAGTCGCAGTTGGCCTGGACTTCCATGACAAGGGATCCATGAAGGAACTCGGTTCCCTTCAACAAGCACCCCTGCCAGAAGCAGCAGGACGGAGAGATCCTCATCAATATTCAGCAGGTGAGCCTCAAGAGTAGTGCAACCCCAGGGAAGCCACATCCAGGGAGAAGAGGTCTGGAGAAGGGGTCAGGGACCACAGGCTGAATACTCATACAGACCCACCTTTGATTCATGCAGGAACCAACTGCTCATCACTGCAGTTCCCCACACAGTCGCAGAGGGAGGAACAGACAAGAGGAGTTTCATCCCTTGGAGGGCTGTGACCGGGCCCCAATGTCTCCGCAGAGACCATGTGAGCGTAACACTTACCACTACCTCCTCATAGGCCTCAACCTTTGACAACAGGGACCCCATCAGGTCCAACACTCAGTCCTGAATTTGTCTCTCTGGAAAGAATGAGACTAGAATTGGCGTTTAAAAGAATCCAAGCCCAAACTGAGAGCAAACATCAAGAACTTAAGCTGAGTGAAATGGAGTTGAATCATGCACTTGAAATGAAAAAGTTGTCTCTTGAAACTGGTTCTCTCCCTGAGTCCTCTAGGTCTTCCAGTCCTAAGAGGCCTCAAATGCCCAAAGACGCACCAAGTAAGTATGAGGTTAAGCTTGATATTTTGGATTGGTTGGCCTCTTTTGAATATAACCATAAGATTCAAGACATTACAGGGAATCATTTGGCTTTTTTCTAGGCTACCCACTGTTGCAACTGATGTGTTAATGGAGTTGGGGGATATAGACAGAAAGGAGTATGAAACTGTGAAGCTATCTTTGATAGCTAGATTTTGGAACACCCCTTCTCAGTATCTTAATTTAGAACCCCCAAAAAGCATGATGGTACCCCTTGGGCTACCTGGGTGACTGAATGTTTTGAAAACTTAGATGGACGGGTTAAGGGTTACAGAGTTAACACTTATGAAGGTATGAGAAATCTGTTTATGTTGGAGTCTATTGATGATGCCTGCTCTCCTGAGCTGAGACAGCCCTTGGCTGACTCTAAGGAAATTGATCCAAAGAAGTTAGCAAGGGCTGCTGACTTGTGGGTTGCCAACAGGGCTACTCACAAGGATTCTGGGGTAAGGCAGAAGAAGGAGGAGGGAAAGCAGCACAAGAAAGACAACAAAGAGAATTCTAATACTTTTACTCCAAAAGAGGGTTCCAAACCAAAAGGTGGTCAGAACAAACCTCCATTCATAAAGACATTTGGAAAATGTTATGCGTGTGGGCTAAATGACCATGTGAAAGGGGATCCCATATGTAAGGGTAAACCTTCAGGGGTCCACACTGACTCCTTAGCCTTCTCCCCAGAGGATGAAGTACCCTGGCAAGTGGAACCTTTCACTTACTGCCTGAGGAACCCATGAAAGTCTCAGCCAGTGTTTCTTTAGTATCCCTGGGTCTGTGGGAACAACAGAATTTATATGTCTACAATTCCATTCCGGACAATACTAAAGAGTATTACAATGGCATTGTTCTTGTGAATGGTCAGGAGACCCCTGCCATCAGAGACACTTAGGCCAGCATAATTATAGTTGATGAATCATTTTTCAAGATTGAGGATGTTGCTAAGGCACCCAAATTCCAAACTAAGCTTGCTGGAGGCCCTGTCCAAATGCTTCCACAGTTACCAGCTCTCATCCAGTGCAATGACATGACTGTCAACATACCTGTAAGTGTGCACAGTGAAGTATTTGGGAGAGTACTGCTGGGGAATGACTTAAAAACTCAAACTCTTGGAGTTGTATCTATCACCCCCAGGCCTCCCAGGAAAAGGAAACAGGAGCAGACTATCAAGGCCAGAGAGAGTTCCTTAAGGGGCTCTCAAGAGGAGATTATAGAAGAAACTATAACTCCCGGTCCACAGGATTTACTGACTGCAATTTAAAAGAATAAGGAGGAAAGGTGGAAACCTAAAAACTCCAGGAAGAAACCAGCCAGCACTCCTGTGCTACCAACAAAGACATCCTCAAGAGGACTGTCCAAAGTCACACCTGTGACTCCTCCACCAGCTGAGGCTGAGTGTGTGGAACAACCTTGTGTGGTTGAATCAGCTGCTGCTGAAGAATCAGAGCTGGAAGAGGGCCTGGCTCCTGTTGGAGATCTGGATCATGCAGACCATCCTGAGCTGCAGTCTTTACTGGCAGAAGGTGGACCCTGTAGGGCATACTTCAGCAGAGGTCAAAGAGAGTGTCCTAATCTTGAAGGTCTTCGTCAACAGACAGCTTCCCAGCTGGATGGGCAAGAGCCAGGGATGCATAGGTTGTACTGGGAAGATGGCCACTTCTACAGTGAACCGACTGAGTCTATCCCAGGGGACTGCAGAAGACTTGTAGTGCCTCTTGAAAGCAGACTCCAATTCCTAAAGTTAGCCCAGGAGATACCTTTGGTTGGTCACTTAAGTTTTAAGAAGACCAATAAAAGGCTCTCTTTATATTTCTACTGGCCTAAGTTGGGGTCTGATGTAGATATGTTCTGTAGGAGCTGTTACACTTGCCCAACCTCTGGAAAGAGTGGAGGTAAGAATGTGGCACCTTTGGTGTCTCTTCCAGTGGTGAGAGTCCCTTTTGAGAGGGTAGGAATCAACATTGTTGGTTCCTTAGGCCCTCCAACATCTTCAGGAATCTGGATTATCCTGGTTGTAGTAGACCATACTACTAGGTATCCTGAAGCCATACCTATGAGAACTGTTGCAGCTCAGGCTGTGGCTAAGGCCCTACTTGGTATTTTTTACCAGGGGAGGTTTTCCTAAGGAAGTTATCTCTGACAGGGGTTCCAATTTTATGTCCCACTACATGCAGGTCATGTGGAAAAACTGTGGAGTAACTTACATGTTCTCAACTGCCTACCATCCTCAGACAAGTGGATTGGTAAACCGTACACTGAAGAGCATGATAGGTGCTTGAGACAAACCCCTTAGATGAAAGTGGGACCTTCTACTTCCATGCCTACTATTTGCTTGTAGAGAAGTCCCTCGAGAGGAAGTTGGATTTAGTCCCTTTGAACTTCTGTATGGCCATCCAGTTAGAGGCCCCTTGGCACTAATTAAGGAGGGATTGAAGAGTGCTCCTTCCCCCAAGCCAGTGAGAGTCACTGACTATGTGATAGGTCTCCGGAGGAGAATGTCACACATCATGGAAGAAGCATCAGATAACTTGAAAGCAGGTCAGGCTCTGGTGAAGCATTGGCATGACCAGAAGGCCAACATGGTTGAGTTTTCTCAAGACCAGCTAGTTCTAGTTCTGGTACCTACAAGGTAGAGGGCCTTACGGGATAAATTATTAGGACCCTTCAAGGTTGTGGGTAAACTTGGAGAGGTAAACTATCTAGTGGACTTAGGCAACCCTAAGGAGGCTCCCAGAGTCTTTCACACCAACCGCCTAAAGGCTTATGCCTCAAGACCAGAAGTGTGAGCTTTGCTTCTAGCTTCAGCTCAAGAGGAGGAGGAGAGTGAACTGCTACCTGACCTACTCAGAGGACAGCCTTTAGATGAAAAAATAGAAAGAGTTAATCTCTCTTCTAATATGACACTTGAACAACAGGAGGAGTGCAAGTTTCTGTTAAATCAGTTTGCCTCCCCGTTTGCACTATCACCAGGCTTGACCCCTTGGGGCCAGCATAATATTCAAACTGGTGACTGTTTACCTGTTAATAGCTGAGGTTACAGGATGTCAGCTCATGTAAGATCCCACATAAAGGAGGGGGTCAACAAGATGCTTGATCTCGGGGTAATAGAACCCTCTACCAGTCCATTGTCTAGTCCAGTTGTTCTAGTACCAAAGACAGGATCCAAGGAGTTGAGATTCTATGTGCACTATAGAGCTCTTAATGCAGTCACCAAGACTGATGCCCACCCTTTACCAAGAACAGATGAACTGGTGGACAAACTTGGTTCAGCCAAGTACCACAGTACATCTGATCTCACTTCAGACTATTGGTAAATAGCACTGACAGACCATGCCAAGAAGAAAACTACTGCATTCTCAACCCCAGCAGGCCTCTACCAGTTTAAGGTAATGCCGTTTGGGCTAAAGAATGCACCTGCTACATTCCAAAGGATGGTTAATCAAGTTATGAGTGGGATGGAGGACTTCTGCATGGCCTACTTGGATGACATTGCAGTGTTCCGCCCTACTTGGAAAGAACATGTTGACCACTTAGGATATGTTTTGCAGGCTCTTGAGCAGGCCCATCTGACCATAACGGCTAGTAAATGTCAAATTGGTCAGAGTAAAGTGGTCTACCTTGGACATGAGGTAGGAGGAGGTGAAATCATGCCATTGCCTAGCAAGGTACAAGTTGTACAAAACTGGGCCACCCCTACTACTCAAACCCAAGTGAGAGCCGTCCTAGGCCTCAATGGTTACTATAGGAACTTCATAGAGAACTATGGGACCATAGCTTCTCCCTTGAATGTGGTCTCCTCTCCCAAATTCCCTAATAAAAGTCAGGTGGAATGAAGAGTGCACTCAAGCATTTGAAGGCCTAAAGAAAGTCCTTTGTCAAGCTCCAGTCCTAAGAGCTCCTGACTATAATCAAACCTTCATTGTGCAGACAGATGCTTCAAATAGAGGTATAGGTGCAGTTCTGAATCAGCTGGATGAGAAAGTTAGGAAGCACCCCATTTGCTTCATCAGGAGGAAGCTGAAGGAACCTGAGACAAGGTGGGCAACCACTGAAAGAGAATGTTTTGCTATTGTGTTGTCACTGAAGAAGTTTAGACCATTCTTGTATGGATCTACTTTTGCGATTCAGACTGACAACCAACCCTTGAGATGGTTGATGCAAATGAAAGGGGAAAACCATAAACTACTGAGATGGTCAATCAGCATGAAAGGGTTTGATTTTACCATTGAACACAGGTCTGGGTGTTACTACCAAAATGCTGATGGTCTCTCCAGGATGTTTGACCGACTGGAGTAAGGAGATTCATCCAGGAGTGGATTCATTCCTCCTGTCCCTTAATCTGGGGGGACGAGTGTTGGGGAGAATTCTAAAAATGTGCTAAATTCCCTTATCTTTTGAGACCCCCAGCTACTTTGCTGGATTTCTAGGATTTGATTTATTCAACCCGGAAGAGTGAAAGCCTTTTTCCCCACTCTTCCATGTATTTTGATGGGTGTTTTACTTTTGTGTTCTTTGGTTGGGGAGTTTTAAAACAACTCCATAAGCATCATCATTTTCTGTGTGTCACACAGCACCTTCAGTGCAGTGGCACAGGGATGTCTTTAAGACTTCCCAAGGTGTAAATACCTTCTCTGGGACTGACTACTGTCTCCCAGAACATGCAAAGTTAAATTGACTTTACTAGTCTCTTTAAATTTACTGACCCAGCACACACTATCTTCCGATAGAGTGCTGGAGGGGTTGCCTAGCTTCTCCTAACTCAAAACACTCATGTATCAGTCAAAGGTTACCCTTTCCTACTTTAAATGGCTGGTGGCAGTGGTTTAGATCAAACTACCATGATTTTTCCTGACTGCGAACAACGGTAGCTAAAAATCGGGTCAGCCATGTTTTTCAATATGGCGCCCAAGACCAACCTGTAAAAACAGACTCCGGTCGACTTTTTTTTGCCATTTCTTTTACGAAAGGTCCTTCTTGTGTTTGTTTCTGCATGCCAAACCAGGTTTGGTCCCTTTGTCCATTGGCCTTTGGTGGGTTTCAGTGCTGAAGCCCTACTCTGGCGCCTAAGTGTCTGGGGTGGACAGGATGTGAGGGAGGTGCCTGAAACTACTTGTGCTTAGTCTCCTAGGAGACCTGAATGCACTCTGGTGTGATTGGCCAGCTGGCTGTCCGGCAAGGACAGACACCCTCTGTGTGAGTGACAGCCAGTCTGGAATGAATGAGGGAAAACTGTTCATAAGCCGGTCTCTGGGACTTGGAAAGCAGAGTTGACCACTGGAATAAAAGAATCGAAGACGAGCTGAAGGAAGAGGACTGCTGCAACTCCTGGATGACCGGTGAAGCCCTACTGCAGGTCCAAATTTCCTGAAACTCCATCGACAGAGAAGCCCTTCAAGGTTAACTTCTTCCCTTGAAATTGGTGGGAACAACCAACTAGTAAGCCGTCTGGGCACCGTCCCCTCATGGTCGAATTTTCTGCAGAGTGCTGTGGAAAACCGGATAGCCAGAGGGAAGGACACCAGTTTGTGGTCTTTAAGGCACTCACACCTTAAAATGACATTTAGTTAAGCTTGTGGCCACATCCGTGGGCAGTGCAAGAACCTCCCGATGTCCTCCTTTTTGTCCCCATGACTGAAGCTCAGGAACAGCGAGATCTGCTCAAACTACCAGGAACAACTGCCTCAGCTACAGGTCTTTTTCACTTACAAGGTACTGTGCAAGAGTTGTCCAGAAATCTTTTCGGCCATCGCAAATGTTCATGGGAACATTCTCAACTTTGAAGGCTTGTTCTTCCCTAAACATTTGTCAAACTTTTCACCTAGTCAAATTCTTCTAAACTCTGTGGTAAAGACTTAACCGTTGATTACCAGAACTGTGCTATCCTATACAAAGACTCTGAACCATTGACTTTGGCCTAGGCTTATTGAATTGAATTGCTGGTTGTAGTCTAATGAAACCCTTTGCCCTGCCTGTGAAAGTATTTGTGCTATTGATTCTTATAACCTTGTCTTTTTACCCCTTTAGTAAGTATCTGAAGTGCCATGTTGCTCCCACTTCAGGGGAGCTGAACTTGTTCAGTAACTTATGGGTTGTGTATTTGTAGTATGTTAAGTGTGTGATATTGAGCTGCTCTCGCTAGTGTTATATTTTCAAACTAACTGTGTAAATGGATGTATATTCTTTTACCAAGAAACCTTGTGTAAGTGTAGATTTGAATCACTGTGTTTGTTGGTCCTTTGTGGAACTTGTTCTACTGCTCACTAAACTCTGGAGCTAAGTCTGGCTGTTCATCCCCTGCTACAACATAACTGTGTAGTACAGGCTTGTACAAAAGGTGAAATTGTACTGACACTTGTAGGCTTAATTGCATGTAGTGTTCCCAAAGGGTACTGCTGTGTGATTCTGCCTAACACATGCATATATACAATTGCAATCTCTTAGCAAATTATATACACAGGTTACATATTTTGTGCAGCACATTGCAGTCCAATCCTCCTGTCTGTGAGACCTTGTTTCGCCCTTCTACCAGTTTTGCACTTTTCAATGGGATTTATATTACTCAAAATTCTACAGCTTTATACATGGGTGTAGGTTATCATAAGGGATGAATGTACAACAATGTGCATTTGCAACATGGATGCTTTTCTCATAATCTGCCAGACTTTGCCATTTCTGTCCCCAAGGTGTCAGTGAATTCTACCAAGCCTTAAAAGGAAGCCCAAAAATTCACTTTTACATCTTACATTTTTACGACGTCTTGCTGCAGAGATAAAAAGTCTTTGGAAGTCTTTGGAAGCAAATGGCAGTACTTTGTCCTGCACTGGACCATTTCCTTTTCTTTTTCAGCTGTAACCAACTGTCACTTCAGCCCTGTGTGGGATGGGGTTCCCTGTTTGATTGAAGGTTTTATGGCCCACTCCACTTGACAGGTTAGTGTCCCAGGACTTCTCTTGTCCTATCTTGCATCACAGACAAATGTTTGATGAGCGTGTGAACTTTCTTTGTCCTGGCCCATTCAAAGTTGTTCATGCTGGCAATTATCACGTTTGTGCCCTGGAAGTTTATGGTGTGGCTCCCTTCCTTAGGGGGGAAGCTTTTAGCTCTGCCATCTGGAATAACTGGTTTTTGAGAGCTGCCAAATTCAGCCCATCTGTTTTAAATCTTTATTTTCTTATTTGGGTCCTGAATTAAAACAAGCCTGCAGAGTAAAATAGCCTATGTGTGTATTATCACCAAACAACATAACCCCTTTATATTGCTAAATAAGGCAAGCTTTAATTCAACAATTTCCTTTTTTAAACTGGCCTTTTTCTCCTTTATGTGTTGAAAACTGCTAGCATTTCCTTAATTAAATTTGGTTTGGCAGCTCCATCAGATTCCCACCCTGTCTTTGCAGCCATAGTCATTTTCTTGAAAGCAGGAGTTTTGTCTGAAGCACTGATATATTGAAACTGACCTGGCTCAGAGAGTTAGAGTCTCTTTGAACTGCTGAGCCTTAGATACTTTTGTAAAGAAATAAACGTGTGTCCCTGTGTGAGTAAAAGTAAAGTACCTTGTTGATTTCTCTCAGAGTTGATTTGACAGGGCCTGTCATTCAGTATATTTGACTGGTTTTGCTGAGGCACAATGAAAAATCCTGGGAATGGCAGGGCCTTTTAAATCACAGTAGTTTTTGAGACAGAGCAGATGGAATTAGCGTCAAAACAGCATTTTTAAAGGGTGAACACGTTTTATTTTGAAGGCAAATTTTGGGTTTTCTGCAAAGCAGTTCTCCCCTTGTTCCATCCTGCCTGGAGTGTGCTTGGCAGGACGGTGCAGCCATCTTTGTGTTGCTACAAAAATGCAGTTTTGAGGTCCTGGTGCGCACAGCAGCCAGCGCAGCCGTATTGCAGTTTCTTGCAGACAGGGTGCTTGGTTCTGTGGTGAAATACTGTTGAGTGGGTCAATATATCCCACAGTGACTAGGAAAAGGGACTGGGGGGAGGGACTAGAAGTAGGGGCTTTCATTATTAATGAGATTAGGGACAATGAATACAACTCGATGGTGATTAGTACAGGATACTAGGATTAGGAACAGGACAAGGGACCAGGACAAGGACATTCATAAACTACACGTGTCAGCATGTTTCTTTTGTTCTGTTGTGCCTGCTCTAAGACTAGTTGGCAGAAGAAAGCATAGTGAGCAGCAGTACAGATAAAATAACACTCTGTGATGCAGCCATTGCATGCCAATAGCATTGCCAGCTACTTCGGAAGTAGATAGCCTTCTCAACACATATTCACTATAGTCTCCTCTGCTTTGTGTAAAACTGTTTGGCCACAAGGGCTGGCAAATTCACAAAAATATGTGTCAAAACACACATTATTTCTGAAATCCTCAAGGGATCTTACTTTAAGAGCAAAGGTGGTTACCTCTTATGGTCAAAGTGTCACCATTGAAGCACCAAACACATTTTTAAAGTAACCCATAACAAAATGTAACACCTAGCCCTTCAGGTTCCACACAGCCACCCTACCACCTTTCACTTGTCCTTGGCCTCAAGCCCAGGGATGGTATTTCTCCAGGACTGAAATCTCTGCACTGGCTCCCAGTGGCAGCGAGGATTACGTTCAAAATCCTCTGCATTGTCCATAAGGCCTTCTGGGGCCTGGGGCCTCAATACATTCAACTCTCTCTTCCTAAATATCTTCCTTCTCAAGCTCTTTGCTCAACCGCCTCCAACTCCCTCAGGGTCAGTCGCTTCTCCAAGCAATGAGTTGGTGGAAGATCTCTTTCTTCTGCTGGGGCCTCCCTCTGGAACAGCCTCCCTGACTCTCTGAAACTTGAGGAGAACCATCTCTGGTTCCGGAAGCACCTCAAGACCTTCCTCTTTACTTCTGCTTTCTTTACTCCTCTCCCCTGCTGATCTCCTGGTTGAAACTGAAACTGCACTGGTTACCTGGCTACCCTCTGATCTCAGGACCAGGTTCCTTCTCTGCCAGTTGCATACCTGCACTACCCCCCTGGCAACCCTTGCACTTGGCACCTGATGTCTGCACTTACCCATGCACCTGCCACCAGCTGGCCGCACTTTTCTTTATTATATTTCTTATTTATTTACTGTTCAGCATATGCACTGCACTGCCCCCACCCCCTTCCTCTCAGCACTTTTCCCCTTCCCCTGTCCCCTGCATTTGTAGGATCTCAATGTCACCTGGCCTAGTAAGATTGTTGTCTCTGTCTTCCCTCTGTTCCCCCTCCCTTGCCCTGTCGCACCTTGAACACTTGTGTATCGATGCGTTATAAATGCCAAATCATATCATTCGTCAAGTATTCAAATATTAATGCTTGATTTAGTTCTATGTATTTTATAGAGCATTCAATCTTCTAAAAGGTGTCTTGTTAATTGAAGGCAGGTGTATACATTGTTCTAAAATGAAATAATACAGCAATGATAGTAAGCTACAATAAAGAAACGTAATACAATGGCATACAAATCCAAGTTGGCAAAATGAAGGAAAAATCAATAACATTCTAGCAGAAAATGGGATAAACAGAGGGGACAGCCACCAGTTGTCCTAGAGTCTCCAGTGATTGAGCCTCAGGCACATGGTGCACCCTTCAGAAGAAAAACATAAAAGGGCAGAAGAGGAAATCCACTGGGGGAGATAGACATCTAAGGGGACATGGGGATATTGCCAAGATTGCTCCCTTCCTAATCCACCATCAAGAATATTACAGCCTGGTTATCCTCCGTCCTTGAGGAGCCCTAGACAACAAATCCACTGGGGCTTCACCTTCGTGTCTCCAACAGGATTCATCACACTTCCTAATTTCTGTGGACAGCATTTCACCAAACCACCCAGCCAACACACCTGGTATCCACTCCAATGCTGAGATCGCTCCATAGACCGCCCTGGCCAGGTGTAGCTACTGGAACAGGCTTCTGTAGAGTGAATCCTCATCCTTATATCAGCCTCATTTTCACCATCTTCTTGACATTCATTACCTCATTCATTACCTCAAGCCACCACCACCGTGATAGCCAGTGACAAGCAACCTAAGCTTGGTGTGGCTCCTCCTCCCATGTCTGGTTTTGGGGGTGGATGATTTTCACTAACCCTTGAAACTGGTGGTGATTAGTGATTTGAGGCTTACAATGTTGCCCCTCAAGAGCTCCTCCTGTATGCTAAGGTGACATTTCTTAAGCCCAAGACTCCCAAACGGATGCCACCATTGAAGAAGTTGAAGATGCGCTTGACACAAAAGACTCCATCAGATGAGTACCATTTGTTTCACATCACTGTACGCAGCCATTAGGCAAATGGCAGTGGGGCAATGGTAGCCGCTGTTCACAAGCATGTTCTTACTTCTGTATCTTCTATCAACAACCATAAGTTGAAATAAGGTGCTAAGGAAGAGTCAATAAGGATACAATCAGGTAAAAATATGAACAATTCCTTCTCATGAAATTCCATATCCATACCTTTAAACCTGACAAAACAGAAAAAGGTATTGATTGTGCATTTAGTTTATTCTTTAACTCAAGAAGAAGGAAAAAAAACGTTTTGCACATTTAAAAGAAATCCACATTTAAAAAACTAAACTTTGTTTTACACAGTTATGTAAATTTGAGTAACAATACGCCTCCATATCAATAAATAACCTAGATAAAACAGAACCATCAACATGACCCCGCATACAATCGAAAAATATTGTCTTTTCTGTGTGTGCTTCTGAAAACAGAATGCTCAAAGTGCAGTTATTACCAGTAGTTATTGATAGGAATCTAAACATTCTGATTGGCTGAGAGGAGGCCAATAACAATTTCCATGTGCTGATATTTATTATTAGTGGACACTCAACTCATGATTTTACAGACCTGTAATTTTAAACACCAGTGAAAAGAATGGAGAAAAAAAAATGCCAAGCAGTCTTATACAAACATTGCCAAAAGCAGGAAAGTCAGCATCCGTGCATACTTTCTATTGACCAATTGGAGCTACTGATGTAAACTTCTGTCACCTAGACTGCAAATGAAATGCAGTGATGTCAATTTCCTCACAGGTATGACTGGCTTCTACTAGGTCGGCTAAAACCGAGCTCCCAAGACATGATTAGAATGGATAACCATACCCTTCTTGCCCTATTATAATTCCTAAAACATCCTGTAATGTTGCTCAAAGTGCCTTGGGCTTGAATGGGCATGTTCATGTTGTCATTGCCTTGACAAGGGACACACACAGTTATCCACAATGGCTATGTGTGATGTTAGATGTCTATTTCATATTGTAGCTCACAGAGTTAAATAATGACTGCACTATTTCTTTGCACTAGTTTTTTTTATTTTGTTTTATTTTCCCAAACTGTGCAAATGAATCATGTTTTGCATCTGTCTATTTGTCGATTATAGAAACCAAATCTAAATATTTGTATTTAGAGTACAAAAAAAGAATCTTTAAGAAAACCCAAAAGGCCAAATTCACGAAAAGTGACACAAAATCAAATGCAAAAAAGGTGTGTTTTTTATTTGCATTGCTTTGAGAAGCAAACGCGTCACCATATTCACCAAGTGACCAACGCTTTTCCAGTTGGCTGTGATCCAGTATAAATGATATGCCGAGCAGTCCAACTGCATTGTTTAATGTTGGAGTGCCCTAGTGACATTGATGTATGACAGGATCCCAGCAGCACTCTGGTTTCTGGAGCACATGTTAGCAGGATGGGTCCTCAAAAGGCTTGTGATTTTGAAATTTGAAAAAAAAAATGTAAGAATGTCTATCCTGTTTCGGGAAAAGACATGGACGTGAGATATCAGTGGTTCAAAAAGCAGTTCTTTCACTTAAAAATAAATGTATGATAGGGACAGAAATGACTGAGTCATGTATTGTGCATGCCTCTTCCTGTTCCAAGATGCAAGACACATACTTGCTTTCTGTGCATTATAATACACATCAAGTTTGTGAATTTAGGATGTGCATTAAAATGGACAGAAATGTGGTCCCTTGATTTTCTGGCCCTGGCCTGGTTGAGCGTGCATATTTATTTTCACCTGGTAAAAAATGGACCACACAGGTCAGGTCAGCCCATAAATCCTGTCCAGCTGACGAGGATGGAGCACTTAACAACCTCCAATGTAGACAATGTTAGGACAGGATATGAGCCACAAACCTAAGTTCCAGATAAGAAATAAGGAACAACACATCGGTGGGGGTGGGGGTGCTTAGCCATTGTGGGTGCTTATATTGCAAAACATATAATACACAGAACACTCGTCCTAACGCAGGTCGCCCTCTTTCTATGTCCCACTCGCTGTGTGTTCCTTTATTACTGAGGGTAAAGGATACCCTTTCCTGACAAGCCCCCACACCCCACAAACAGGGACATCATTTAGGGGTCCCCAGAGGTCGCAACTGCGACCTCTGAGGTCTCCCTGGCGACCTCTGTGATCTCCGTTGCGACCTCTGCAAAAAAAACAAAAACAAAAAAATGTGTATGTAATGCAAGCTCCTGGGGTGTGGCCAGCACCATGTGGCTCTTTGCTTCTGGAGTGGTTGTCTTTCTTGTTCAGGCCCCTTAAAAAAAAGAACAACAATAAGAACAGGAGTGCCACAAGTCTAACACTTTCAGCACTGACCCTAAATAAGAAAGAATAGGAATACCAAATAATGTGTCTTTCTGGAATTCTATACAATAATTGCCAGACTCATTAAAGGTTTATTTCAGGCACACTTCAGGGGGTAAGTCACTGGTTTAGTCTGTTCTTAAACACCTCAACTCAGCCTTTCATCCTTCTGAGGTTGATAAATGAGTACCAACACAGGTTGGGTGATATTGGGTGAATATTTTTTCTATATAAAGCGCTTAAGCGTAAGTGCTATATAATAACACATCATTACCATTTGGTCATGGACGTCTGCTTGCATTAACAGTAATTCGGTAATATGGGCCTATACATACTGATGTTAATGATACATATGGGGATCCGTTCTTGCATGAAAATTACATCACATTACAGTGATATCGTACCCATATTTTTCGTAGTGTACATTGCTATGTGCTTCCACTTCCTGTTTTGTCAACGGGTGAAAGGTTGTGTTCCATTGCTTTCTGTGATATCACTTCGGGGGTGGGGTAACATGACATCACTTCCTGTGATGTCATCAGGGGTCAAGGGTAGTGTGATGTCATTCCGCTACCCCTGGCATTTAGGTGAAATGACGTCCCTGCCCATAAACCTTGAGAAGGTTCCCATCGTGGCTCCCCCATGAATGCAATGTGTTCTCCTTATTCCTCCAAAACCACCTTTTTATTTAAATAACACGGGCGCCTGCAGTCTGCCCTTACACGTTAGTCAAAGTCCTGAGGCTTTAGTCGCAGTCCATGTGCATTTGTCTTTATCCTTTCACAGTGCTTAGATGTGTTGCGCAAGGAAACCCCTCCTCAGTATGAATAAATAGTTGCTATATACATGAAACTGGTTTCATTACTTTGTAATTCAAGTACTTTACAGAAGAATTATAATGTGAACACAGCTATTGCTGTCCAAGTAAATGGTTTTCTGTCACCTGCTCTTAGGGAAATCTCTGCCTGAATGCACTTTCAAACTGTCCATACTGGCACACTCTGGTGTGACCAGCCTACCCAGGTCTGAGGGCCCACTGACCACCTCACTTGTATTTCGCAGGGGGCAATACTAGACTAACCATATGAATTATTTTCTGATGGAAGGTTATCATTCCAAGATAGACAGTCTGGTACACTACTTTGTCAAAATACCTCTATGAGAGTGGGAAAGGGGACTAATAGCCCCATTGAGGGTTCATGTTTGCTTTGCATTAAATCACAGAGCCTGTGAGGACTAGAACAGTGATCAGAGATCTCTATATTGGATCAGCAAGTCTGTGAAAAAAAGGATTATATGTGTGAATCTCTCAATTCGTAACAGATGCATGGCTTGGTGCTCATATCACTGTTCACAACACATACACAACACGTTCCAGTATGCTATTGTATGGACTTGGGACACATCGGACAAAAACAGGCATATGTGCTGTTGCATATGGGAATGCCACATAGACGCTATTAACCAACAGGGAGGTGTCTTGTGCAGCGCACAAAACATTGCTGCACACACATATCACTGCTTTGATTTGCCATGGACTACTGCCTACATGGTGACACACAATGAACTCTACTTTCCTAATCAAGGTGCCCAGTGACATTGAGTTGCCATCTTGAGTGTGTGCTAGTCAGCGGCTGGTTTGTTAAGAAAATAAAAATACCTTTGATGCTGAACACATGCATCTAGTCCATGTCCCAAAGCAGCCACTAGAATACTTAATGCAGAAAATGACAGTTAACCTTCCCTGGGATGTACCAACTAAAATATACAACAAAAAAAACCTTTTGGTGTTTCAAATAAAGAGACATGAAAATAAGGAAAATAGTTTAAAACTTATTTTCTGTGGCACTTTAATTTTCTTTGAATAAAAATGCCCCATGTTCAGTTCTTAACACTGAAGTGTTAAGCACATACTATGTAAAACAATGGCTTGTGAAATGAGCCATCACTTATAAACTGCCCCACTTGAAAGGCTGTCAACATAAAGAATAAGGGGCACAGGGTATGTGACTCCAGAGCATCTCGCACGCTGCATTTGGAATATGCATTCCTTTGTTTGCATATTCCAACACATCGCAGTCATCCAAAAGTCAGCAGAGAGCATCACATTGCAGATGAGCGCTCACTAGCACATCAGGCTGCTTAATCTTTTGTGCGGCCAGATCAGAGTCAGCTTTCTGGTTTGGCCCCTTACTGTGCCCTGCTCCTGAGTGGTTTAGCTCTGCTCCCCGGGCCAGGGTGGCACGGGGTCAGAGAGCCTCTCTGACTCATGTAACGTTACGCTGGTCAGAAGAGGCAGAGGGGGCAATTGCTGCTGGTACTCACTGCTGTACAGTAGCATCCCCCACAGCAGTCACGTACTCCGCAGGGCAATTGCTCCCCGGTCAACTGCCCGCTTTGCCAGGGCCAGGGCCTAGAAACGGGCTTACTGGAAAGGGTGGAGTCATGAGGGACTCTGGGTAATGTGAGTGGCCCCTGCTGCTCTCACTGCTCTTTCACGAGGAAACCAAATCTTTAACACCTCTTCCCCTCTGGCCCTGGGGCGGGTGGTCTTTCCCTAGCAAGACACTAGCTTTTCATATAGTCCGCCACATGCTACATAGCCCAGGACTCGATATCCTCTGTTCTATGAGCTCTGGCCACCAGAGGGCCATTTACCTCCCAATATGTGCCGCTTGCCTGGGGTTGCTGGAATGACGCAACCCCGGGCTAGAGCACCTCTTCACCCAGGCTGCACTATTCATGTGCATTAATTTTCACTCACCGACCCGGTCTAGACTCTGGAACGGACATATAGGCCTCATCTGGGGCCGTTTGGAGCCCGCTGATACTGAATAAGGGCTGATACTTCAACTGGGCTGCTCCCAACGTGCAGCCCGGAGCTTTGTACAATGCTATGCCACTTGGCCGCAAACCCTGTGGTGCCTTCTTGAGGCGATGCCTCCTTACCCCCTGGGACCACACTTATTTCTTTCTCTGTTCTCTCTATCTACTCCTCCTTCTCTCTTCTTCCCAACAGTCTTTTATTAGAGTCTTTAAAAATAAATCTTCCCTGCAATTTCTGTCCATTGTTGTTAGCAGGGGAGTCCTGCCCCTTGTTATCACACCAAAGGTTCTATGTGTCCCCCATAGTGGGGGCATGTTAGCATACTCAAATAAGACACAGTCACAAAACAGTCAAACATATTCACTTTAATCAATAACTATTTAAAATCACTTTGCTGTGTTTGTGTCTTATTTCGTCTATCACATCATCTCCCTTAACATCGCATTAGCTATGCCCTGTGCCTGTCTATATCCCTGTACCTGAAGGGTCCCCATCAGAAACACCCCTTCATTTGAGCAAGTATTCACAGGGCATGACCAAGGGCATGACAATGTGTATCTGTGAAATACATATTCAAATGTGCTTTGTGAATAGGACACTTTTTTTCACAAGTAATTAGATGCAGTACTACAAGCCATCACTTGTTCCAAACAATGTTGAGAATATGTCCAATACTGTAGATATAAGTTATGTGTTTTTCCCGTTACAGGGCTCATACAATTGCAATAATAGTCAAATAAATGCTATTCATTTAGGCAACATGAGAATGATGAAAATCTGCATGATTAATTCTTGAAATGTGATTAATTCAGCCACAGTTCTTTCTGAGATTATTTACCTGCAGCTATAGACTCTCTTTTTTATAAAATGATTAACCTCAGTAATCCTCATGGAAGACAACTCAGCTGGATGAAATTTCATGCAGCTGTTTTGCATGATTTATTCTTTCCAACCCCTATAGGCTTTCAAGAGCTCCATATCTGTAATGCATTGTTTACACTGTGAAATGTTAAACCTCAATGTTAGTCAATCTACCAACCTGTGAAAGATAAAAAGTAGACTGAGGAATGCATCATATGTACATGGTTATCTGGTCTGACACAAAATTTTCCAATTTGCTACTTCAACTTTGTTAATTGTACTAACTTCATGATGAGAAAGGTTGAATTGTTTTTGCCCAGATGTATACCTGGGACCCGAAGGTTACCTGTACATCTCTGCAGTAGGTGCATTAACCTGCTTATATAATTTACTTTAGAGTTTATTGTGCTCTCTGATAATATTCAGATATTAATAGAACATCATTTACACTGGCAAACCAACCCCCCATCCATCCTCATTATATCCATCCCTGTCCACCATCTAATTCTCTCAGTCTCTCTCAGTCTCTCTCTCTCTCTCTCTCTCTCTCTCTCTCTCTCTCTCTCTCTCTCTCTCTCTCTCTGAGGAATTCGACAATCTACCTTGAAGGGTGTGCGCTCACTTGGGCTTTTGTAAATTTGAAATCAAATTGAATAATGGTGGATCAAACTCCAGGAAAATGTGTGGAGCTAATCTGCACACATTGTACTATGCTCACCGCACAACATACACATTTACCCGTGTACTCTCGGTGGACCCAGACTACAGGCGCTATCCCAGCTGTCGTATTTATTTGGAATATGACAGCCAAGAGCGCATCAAGGCATCTCAGAAGGGGAAGGGCAAAAACGTCCTCCTGCCATAGCCAGTTTAATTAACTATCAAATATTTCATGGATCTACCCTGTGGTTTTGTGTAACCACTGCAGATGGTGGCAGGAATGACCATAATTAACGCACTAATAGAAAGTGCTTCACACAGGCCCACATGAGGCCTGGCTGCAGAGTTTAACAAAAGAGGCATGAATCCTTTGATATGCATTGTGTCAATCTGAAGCCAGCTCCCACCTTTCACAATCAAGGGCAGTAAAGTGTAATGCCTGGGACTGCACGTTTACAATAGTCATCCCCAGAGGGTGTGAAGAATTTGACCATCTGCAAGGGTAGAGTGCACTCACCTGGGTTTTAAGATTTTCTGATAATAAAAAATGAATGATGGGAAATCAACCTCACTGTGTGAGACTATTCTGCAACCATTTCATCTGCTTTAGGCACAAAACACACAGGGCCTCATTCGAGTATGGAGGTAATCATGGTGCTATTTGTGCCATGACTACCTCCCATACCGGTACCGAGTCCGACCTGGTTCAATGGGGACTTACCGGTCCATTCCAACATTGGAGGGACTGTTAAGTCCCCATTGAAGAAAACATTCCCCATTCCCATTTTAGCCTGCATAGGGCTCAATGGGAATGGGGAAGTAGCTAATAACGGTACCGCAATTTGCAGTACCGTTATTGGCTCTAAAGTCCCATAACGGGTCCCGTCCTTAACACCTGGTCAGACCAGGCGTTAAGGAAGGGACATGCTAAGGGAACTCGGAATAGGGCGCAAAGGGATTACCGGCACCGGTGTCCTTACCATTGCCGGTAATCCCTTTGCGCCCAACTCGTAATGAGGCCCATAGTCTTGTGTTCTGCAGGAAGATACAACCTTCAGGTGCTGTTTTCCACTGTAATATTCAGATAGAATGTGAGAGCAACAGGTACATCAAAAAATCCTAAGAAGGGGGAAGGCACACCTTCCTCCAGCCAGGCTATTTTAAATATCAAAGTCTCCATGGATCTGCTTTCCCTTTGACTAATCTGGCTGGTGGAAGTGCATACTAATGAGATATAATTGAGGCAAACCTTGAAGTGGCTTGGTTGCCAGTAAGGACAACAGTAACAGCGGGGCTAACACCCCTTTGGTAGGCGATGTGTCAACTTGAAGCTAGTTCCCAACCTTGTTTATGAAAGGCAGTGAAATGCATGTCTGGGTCCACTATTCATGGTAGGCAAATCTCTGCAGAGCTGACCCCTTTCAGAGGGGAGAAGAATGTTCTTGCCACATACTTCAAGGGAGATCTGTGCTTTAAACAAGGGTCACAGAGGGCTCAGTACACAAGAGAGACCCTTTGATCTACAACAGACAGCAAGATGGGTGGGACTTAGGTATATGTTGACACCCCTCATCTTTTCCTGTTGCAGAGCACTTTTGTCCTGATATCATGAATAACAGAAGATTGTTGGTGGGGACCCAGGATTGGTTCATTAAGGTGGGCTTAGCCTGCACCAATCATTGGGGCCCATTTTGCTTTAAGAGAGGGCTGCATCCCTCACTTGACAGATCATCCAATGACTTTGAAAGGAGTAGGATGAAGGACTCATTTGGACCCGTTAAGTTACAGTCTACCTTACATCTTCAGCCAGTGAAGAAAGGCCAGGTGTTACAAGAGGGAAGCAAGATCCCTCACCTAAACATTTCCCAGGGAACAGAAGGAGGTACCAGACACATAGGACCCGTCCAGCAGCCCTTGAACTGGTACCCAGCCAGCACACAGCATGCCCTGCTAGGTTCTGCCAGCAAGCTTCCTAGGTGGGAAGGGCTGGAGAGTATCTGAACTAAGGACAAGGCCATTGCCTGCAATCACTCTCATGAGCTTTGGGACGTACGCCTTGAAAGGATGACACAAGCCGTGTGAAGAATCTAGGAGGAGTACCAAACAAGCATCACCCAGTGTCCATCTTTTAATGGCATTTTCGAGATAGTCGAGTCCTCGAACCTCATCTGGCTCCACATCTGACTGGTGTCATGCCACAGTCACCAGAGCCATCCAAGCTGCCTTGACCACCAACCCAGATCCGCCAACCAGCACAGAGACAGTCATTCTTGGCCCAGAGCTTCCGCACTGACCAGCCTGTAAATATTCGTCCAGCCCTGCTTGCTGAACTGCCTGCCACCTGATACCCACAGCTGTCTCATGCCACTTACTCTGTATCAAGGCCTACAAAATGCCCTGGAACCACCTTGACACTCTCGATAATCAAGAACTTCTTCAGCACCAGGTACATTGTGGTTCTGCCCCCCTGGTCCTTCTCTGAATGCTGGTGGATTCAGTTACAACCCTTTTCTGCTTGCTGCTGGAACCAAATAACATCGAACAGTAAGACTGATTACTTTACCAACTACTCTCCTGTCATTATCCAGAGTGCATCCCTTTCCTTCATGAAACTGTCTGTCCTCTGTGTTCCTTTACTGGGTGGGTTGCCTAGCATTTCGGTGCTGGACTGACCCAGGGCAGGACAAAGACTGATATGTTGGGTATATTTCTTCTCTTTGAAAGATAGTGAGCTAAAGACTCTGGGTAAGTCTCTCGTAACCAGGACTAATATCTGGCAGAGAGACTCCCAGGACCCCCTTTGTCAATTTGCATATTAAAGTAACTTTGGGTATCACCCTAAGTTACTAGGGGAATCCAGACGTGGACCCCTTGCTCACTATTCTTAGAGAGGCACAGCTCCCCCCTACTGATGAGGTCCAACCAGACCGAAACACGTCTCTGGGGATGCTGTTGGTACTCTTGTTCAGAGGAGAATTGCCTAGCATTTCGGTGCTGGACTGCCCCAGGGCAGGACAAAGACTAATATGTTTGGGATATTCCTTCTCTGTGAAAGATAGTGAGCTAAAGACTCTGGGTAAGTCTCTCATAACCAGGACTAATGTCTGGCAGAGAGACTCCCAGAACCCTACTTGTCAATTTGAAGGTACAGTCTGCATACGTCTTCCGACAGTGAAAGAAGACCAGGACCTCCAAGAGGGAAGCAGGATTCCCTCCCCTAAACATTTCCCCGGGTAACAGAGGGAGACACTGAATCCAGAGGACCCTCCAGCAGCTCCAGAAACTGTAACCAGCCAACACACAGTGTGTCCTGCTAGGCTCTGCAGCAAACTACCTAGGTGGGAATTGCCAGAGAGTCTCTGAACAGAATCAAGGACAATGCTGTTGCCTGCAACACTCTCCTGAGCATTGGCCCGTCTGCCTTAAAGGACAACATAAGCCCAGTAAAGAAACTAGGAGGAGTGTATTGACAACCATCAACCAGCATCCGCCTCAAAGTACATTTTCAAGCCAGTCGAGGCCCTCGAGCTGCCATGACCAGTGCTTCAGACCCAAAGACCAACACTCAGACCATGATTCCTGACCCTGAGCTTCCGTGTAGGCCATTCTGTAGCTGTCCATCCAGCCTTGCTTGCCAAATTGCCTGTCGCCTGATACCCGCAGCTGCGTTTCATCTTGAACTCTGTCAGAGGAGCTGCAAAGCACCCTGAAACCGCCTTGACCATGTCGAACACTAAGAACTTCTTCAAGCACAAGTTACATTGTGCTTCTGTCCCCCTGGTCCTTCTGCGAAGGCCTCAAGTGACATTTTAAGACACATTGCTCCCTTCGTGCTGAAACCAAGTATCCTTGAACTATTGTGATTAAATACTTTACTGACTACCCTCCTGTCAGTATCCAGAGGGCGTCTCCTTTACTTTTTGAAACTGTCCTCTGCATTCCTTTACAGGTTAGGTTGTTTTTTGAAGTGTTCTAGAACGGTTGGTTGTGATAATAATATCGTAGATATATTTATACAACCTTGACTGGACAGTCCCTTTTATCATCGGGTAATAATTGTGTTTTCGCTGTGAATCAACTAATCAACGATCCACGAACTTGCAAACATAAACCTGTTGTTCCATCCATGTTACCAAAATAGGAGGTTTATAATTGTCTTGTTTTTCCAATTCTCTTCTTCGGATCCCTTTTAGTGTACTAGAGGTGTTGGTCTGATGGATGGATTAGAAACCAATATTCATCTCTGGACCACTTGTGCCCCGGAAGTTGATTCATCACATTGGTGGCAGGTGGTCAGATCTAGTTGGAGCCTTGTGCACAGCTTACTCACCCAATGATCTAAGTACTGTTGCAGGCAATGTTTAGACACTGATAGGTATTTGCAATAATCATGTATCATGATATAGAGACTGTGAAAGGCATGAGCAATGGTGTCCTGCACATCCTATGTTGAGAGAGGGGACTTTGCCACAGCACCAAGGTTAATAAACCAGAGTTGCTGACCAGCATCCCAGCTTGGGAAGAAGCAAGGGCAGTTGAGGGGAAGACCCCAGGGGATGTACTAGGCCCTGTGTACCCAATCAGAAAATACCTTTTAGAGGGGGAAGTGGAAGATAAGGAAGACAGTATGAACAGCGTTTCTCACCAACCATCCCACCGGGGGGCAAGCGTGGTTTCCCAACACTCTAGAGTATCAGTGAGGTCAGGGGCTAGTGCAGCATCCTACAGATCCCAGGCCTCAACACAGTCTCTAAGTGGCCCAATAATTGTACTGGCTGTTAATGAGGTAGAGGTCAGAAAGCTCCTAATGGAGTACAGGATACTAATGCTAGAGGAACAGAAACAAAAGGATAAGGTCACCATAGAGCGGGACAGGGCCACAATATAGCTGAGATAGCTGGCCCTTGAAGAGAAGAAGGAGGCCAACAGATCCCTCTCTAGCGAAAGCAGCAATAGTGCCCCAAAGCAGAGGGCCCTAGATAAGCCCCGGCGGCACATCCCCAAAGAGTTAGTGCAGGCTTATGAAGTGGGCAAGGATATTTTTGACTGGTTTGAAGCACTCCAGCTGGCTTTTCTGCTACAAGAGCTGGACAAGGTACTGTGAGGTTGTAATGCTCTGAATTAAAACATGGGGCTGGTGCACAGTGCATTCTGGTGTTCTCAGATACATGTTGAACATTTGCTTCATGCCTCCGTGGAATCTGCCCCTTCTGTGAACTGTTTAGTGGATAGACATATTTTCCGCTTCTTAGCACTATTTCACTGGAAATCACGATTTCAGCGTTATTTGTTCCTTTTGTTAGACTGCATTGCTCATTCAAGGACACAGTGTGTGAAGAGGCTGGGATAAGCAGGTGCTGGCTTCCACCTGATAAGGTTGCCATGGACATTGTAAAAACTCAGGATGAGTTATAGAGTTGTTTTTTATGCTTCTGTGAGAAAGGGAAGAGTCCTGCTCCTTGAGGTTAATGTGAGTCACTTCTGCCGTGGCACACGAGAGCTACCAACGAGTAGAGACTCAGGCCACAATATTCTAGAAGGTGCCAACCTGCGTTTGCGGAAGGATTAAAACATGGGGCATTGGAACGGTCACGCAGAAAGCTTCCCTTGGATGGGGGATGCCTTGCTCCAGGCCTGTTTTCTGCCAAAGTCACTCTCCCTAACTGTTTTCAGGGCTTTTCAGCTAATCCTGGCGAGATGAAGGCATTCCTTAAAGCTGCATCAATGGTGATGTATATCCTTTAGACTTCTTTTATTCATTTATTCACGTATCATTCTTGTTGCATGTATTCATTCACTTATGATTTTGGTGAATAAAGGGCCATATAAGAGCCACTTTATCATTCAGCTGAGCATGTGTATGTGTGAATCAGTAACTGCTCGTGTTCAAGGTTTTTCATTTGGTGTGTTGGTGAGAGAATAAAGATATATCTGTGCACTTTTTGGAAAGCAAAACAGGGATGCATCCCTGAAGAGTCGTTTACCAACACCACTGATGCAATTCTTCAGTTAACTCCTGAGGAAAGGGCCATTTATGAATGCATGAAGACTTCCCTCCTCAGGATGTTTATAAAACCCCAGAACTGTATTTTAAGAGCTTACAAGAGTTTGGAACGAAAAGTGAGGAAACATTTGAACCATTCACACACTTGTCGTTGAAATATCTGAGCGGATGGGTGGCTGGTAACAAAGTAGACACATTTAAAGGGATGTTCCATTTGATTGCGTTTGAGCATGTATCGAAGACTTGTAAGGTTGACCTACTACACCAGCATCTTGTGGACAAGACTATCACACACCCTGGGGAGCTTGCAAAGGCTGATGACAGGTTTGTGAGTACTAAAGTCCAGAAAAAAGGTCAGGTGAGCAAACCCATCCCAGAAGAGAAATCTTCTGAAAAAATAGAAATAACCAGGATGGGAAAGACAAAGGTCCAACCCATTCCTCTTCAAAGCCAAGTCCCCAGAAGAATCAAGGGAAATCCCAAAACCTTAGTTCAGCTGTAGACACTGAAAAGAAGAGTGCAATGGGACACCTGTATTCTAGCAACCCAAAGGTTGTTCTGTCTATAGGAGTTGGGCAATAGGAATATGGATCCTGCTTGCAAGGGATTACCCAAGCAAGCCATAGTGAATGTTGGACTAGTAGAAGATGCCATCTTCAGAGTAGGCCTCCTAGAGTAGGACTTCCCACTAGACCATGGAGTGACCTAATGTGGATTGGTTACACTGAATGGGAATGGTACTGGATCTCCAGAAGAGATCCCAGTTCCCAATAATACTCAACTCTTTGTGGTCCATGTGTATATCAATGGACACAGAAATCCTTTGGTTCAAGACACCGCAGCTAGCATCACTACTTTCACCTGGCAGTGCGTACAGCCAGGCCAGTATATTGATGGGCTTCATTGAAGCATCAGTGGGTTTGATCAAAGTGCCCCTTGGCTATAGTAGAGTTCAGCTGGCAAGGTGAAACGACCTAGCACGGTGTAGCAATGAAAGGCTCCATCCCTGTTCCATGTATGTTTGGTAATAGTCTTCCTGATCCCGGGATAGTCGCAGTGGATACCCGCTCAGGGGCCAAAGAGATTGCCAGTTTGAACACTTTCAGAACATTAGGGAATGGAGTGCTACCAGAGGGCTTGTTGGAAGGAACGGCATGCCTGTAGGACCTAGTCCAGATCCACAGACTGCTAAGTCACCTACTCCTGTGGGAGAGGGGCCAGTACCCACTGAGGACCCTACTTCGTTAGCAGGGGACTCTGTGACTTCAGAGTTGCCTGGCAGAGCACAGGAACCTGAGGTGGAAGACCAAGTGGGTGCACATATGAAGGGCCTGCCAGAGCTGGGTGAGTTTGCTTCATCTGGGGGCCAAGATCAGACTGACTTATTCACAGTCCAGAAAGTGTGTCCCACTCTGGTGGGTCTGTGGAAGCAGGCAGAGTAGCAGGCTAAGGATCAGGCCCCTGGACCGTTCAACGTATAAAGGGAGGATGGACCCCTGTATGGTGAGCCAAAAGACTCTGAGGGTGAGGGCACCAGAAGGTTGGTGATTCCCCAATGCCACAGAAAGTTCCTTTTGGATGTTGCTCACCAGATTCCTTTATCGGGTCACTTGGGAGTGACAAAGTCATTGGACCGGTTCTCTGCACACTTTTACTGGCTGCAGTGTGGCTTAAAGGTTAAGGAATGTTTCTAGTACTGTCCGATATGTCAGGCTTCCATCAAGTCAGGTGGTGCCACAAAGGTCCCTTAATGCCACTACCCATGGATGGGAGCCCTTTCGAGAGAATAGGCATGGACATTATGGGTCCTTTGAATACTCAAACCCGCTCGGGGAACAGATACAACTTGGTCATAGGAGACCAGGCCACATGGCACCCCAAGGCTGTACCTCGGAAGAACATAAAAGACCCTGTGGCTGCGAAGGCTCTGATTGGGAAATTCTCCCATGTTGGATTTCTGACCACAGATCAAACTTCATATCACTGTATATGAATGCAATGTGGGAAGTGTTGAGTCACCTACCAGATCTCTACATCCTTCGATCCACAAACAAATGGACTTGTTGCGCGGTTCAACAAGACCCTGAAAGGCATGATAGGTGGCTTGGAAGAGCACCTGAAGTGAAAATGGGATATTTTCCTTCCTGCCATGCTTACTGTTTGCCTAAAGTGATGTGACACAGAATGGAGTAGGGTTTAGCCCCTTTCGGCCTCTGTTTGGACACCCTGTATGAGGTCCCTGTTGTGTTTTACTTAATCTTGTCTTTCCCTGTTATGTATGTATGAGCCCCTGATGGAATGTTAGTGTGGAATGTTATGGATGAACTGTGTCTGTGTGTTCCATAAAGTCAGTTGGGGCCTGAGCTTAGATGATGAGGGGGCCGGTGGATGTCTCTCCTGCCTATATTACTTACTTTACTTCCCTTATGTACTTACCTGTGAACCTGACCTAGTAAAGACTTGTGAAACCCACCAGCGGCTCCATCATACATATTTACCCTCAACCCTTGAACTTAACATTGGCGACGAGGAATGGTCTTTGGGACAGTCACAGGAGCAAGAGAACTAACACAAGAAGAAAGGCTGTACTCAAGGAGAAGGGAACCTGAAGACAGAGAGAGGCAGAAACCCTAGAAGAAGGAGACATCCACCGGCCACCCCAAGCTGCCCCTGGCCTCAAGGTGAGCGTGCCCCGCTTGCCAGAGCTGGCAAGAGACTGCGCCAAATGTTGGTTTTTGGGGCTGGCTTGCACCTCATGGGACAGTGTATTGTAACGGGCCCATATGCTCAGGGAAGGAGTGATGTTAAAGATAGAGATGGCGCAGATGTGTTCCCCTGATGGAGCGCTACCTGCTGTGCATGCTAACCGACTTCAAAATTGGCCCATGGATCTAACTGCAGGGCCTCTGGGGAGCATGCGAGTGTGCCAATGGCTAGTTGGACATGGCTGGAAACGGTCACAACCGCCAGCTGTCAAAGTAATGTGGCGTGGCAGGTACCATCTATGCAAGCACAAAAACAGGAGTGTTTACCCACTCACCGCTTCCTTTCTGGCAGCTATTCGTGTAGGCCGTGGTGCTTGCGGTCCGGGCGGCTGTGTGGGTTTGATGGCCTGCGCGGCGCCGTTTGGGGCTTAGTGAGAGCGTCCACTGCAGCGGTCCGGGACGACGGTTGGAGCGGAGCTCTCCTTTCGTGGCCGCTCCCGACATCGAAATAGTGACGTCATCTGGATGCTGGGGGAGTTGGCGATGCTAACTTGGAACACTCCCTCCAGCATTCCAGAGCCCGGCAGTGTTTTAGCGCGGCGAACAGTGTTACACAAATTAGAAAAAAGAACCCTCCAACGTGAGAGCAGCGTGCCCTACTTCCGGGTTTCATAAGGAAATGCAACGTTGGGAAATAATTTCTCTGAGCTTCGGCAATTGCTTGGATGAACACATTGTACGAAGGATGTGTACGAAGACAAGTTTCGCCATGATTACATATCATCGGATACAAAGACAAGTTTAGAGTCATAAGGAAGTTCGGCGAGGACAACCTCAACAGTGAAGTTAAGTGGGAACTCGGACATGCAGTGATGCGACATTAATGGATGGAGGAACTGCATTCTGAACTTAAGTACAGGGAGTCGTTTATGGTCTAGTAGAGTTGATGTTTTGAGATTTTGGTAAATTAATGAACTGCATTCCAGAGTGAAAAATCATATGTGCAAATCTTGCATTTTATTTCATTAACGTATCAGTGGGGCTCTGAAGACTTTAATGCTGGTATGTGGGAGACATTAGTTTTGAATTGCATTATTTTCATGTTCAGTCTAATTTGGTCTGCTGGTATGTTATGGGAAGAGTAGAAAAATGTGAGAATTTAAGTGGCATTATGATCTGTGAGAGAGAGTAAGGTTTAGGAGATATGTAACTTGTTGTAGCACATCAGGTGTCAGTATTCTGGCACAGTTAGGTGTGTTTTTGGTTAGGCATAGGTTGAGCCATTGTAAGCATATCAGATGCTAATGGTTTGACATAGGCTGTGCCTTAGTGCGCAAGAGGTGCCATTTGTTCGGCATTAGTTCTGTCACAGTTTGCTTTGGTGATGCTATTGGTTTAGCACAGTAGTTACACATTTGCATTTTATATGTTTTTTGGTTTTGTGCAATAGGTGCACTTTACGTCACTGTTTAGAGTGAATAGTACATTTGGATTGTGTAATTTATGCCTTTGGACTGGCATAGGATGGGCATTAGAGGTGCATGTGAGTTGTCATTGGTTAGTGATTATTTGGGCATACTAGATGCCATTATAGTTATGTGGTTAGGTGAAATGTTTAGTTGCACATAACAATGTTAAAATGTTGGGTGTTGAGCAAAAGAACTGATGTATTACTCAAAACAGAGTCAATGAAATTTGATGCACTACATGTTCAACAAATTTTTTTTCCACAGGTACACACAAATGAAATGTATGTTAACATGACTATCCATATTTTCATTCACAGGTTCATCAAACACAAAGGACTTTGTAGGGTAAAGAATATGGACTCGATAGTAGTGTTGAACTCTCGCTTACCAATCTTGTACTCTCAATTTATCTTTGCCTGTTTTGTAAGAGACGTGTGATGAGGAAGTGTTTGTGGTGGTAGTAACTAACATTTTTGGCACATATTGTGGTGTAGGTTTAAATACCTTAGTGAGCAGATGGTTGCTCAGTCTTGGCACCTATGGTGGTGTAGGTTTGAATACCTTAAAGAGCATATGGTTGCTCAGTTGTGGCACCTATTGTGGTGTAGGTTTAAATACCTTAGTGAGCATATGGTTGCTCAGTTGTGGCACCTATTGTGGTGTAGGTTTAAATACCTTAGTGAGCAGATGTTGCTCAGTTTTGGCACCTACGGTGGTGTAGGTGTGTAAGTGTCGCTTTAGGTGATCAGTGGGGTAGAACCCTGTTTGTTTGTGTATTGGCACAACCAGTTGTTGGTGGATGATGAAGTAGGGTACAGTAGTGATGTAAAATTGGAGTAAGAATTGCGTTAGAAGGTGGGCTGGTCCCCGAGTGTTAGTTCCATAATAGGCCGGTTATGGTACTGGTGATAGTTCAGGTGTGGTGTGGCTTCTTGTAGCTACTGCAAAGGTCTCTGCAAGGTAATAGTTTGATTGTTTGGATGAGCACATTGTAGGAGGATGTTGTGGATTGTTTTCTCTAAGTGTTTAATTCCATATTACTTAGTTTCACCATTCCCCTATATTCTCATCGTTTCAATGTTATGTAAGGGGGGAGATGTGTTGTGTTTTACTTAATCTTGTCTTTCCCTGTTATGTATGTATGAGCCCCTGATGGAATGTTAGTGTGGAATGTTATGGATGAACTGTGTCTGTGTGTTCCATAAAGTCAGTTGGGGCCTGAGCTTAGATGATGAGGGGGCCGGTGGATGTCTCTCCTGCCTATATTACTTACTTTACTTCCCTTATGTACTTACCTGTGAACCTGACCTAGTAAAGACTTGTGAAACCCACCAGCGGCTCCATCATACATATTTACCCTCAACCCTTGAACTTAACAGTCCCCTCAGACTAATGAAAGAGAGATGGAAGGGTAATCCCTCATCGTCTACATGAGATGTGGTGGACTATGTACTTTGCATTCGGTCTAGAATAGCAAAGTTGATGGAACAGTCAATGAGAAACTTAAAGTCCAGTCAAGAGCTGATAAAGCACTGGCACGACCAGAAGGCCCACTGACAGTCAATTCTCCAGGCCAATGGGTGTGGATTATGGAGCCTGTCAAACCCAGTGATCTTCATGACAAGGGGAATGGGCCTTACTGCGCGCTGGACAAAAGTCAGTAAGGTGAATTATCTCAATGATGTGAAAAGACCTAAACAGATGTGCAGGGTCTATCACGTCAACCGGCTAAAACCCCATTTTAGCTGAGATGACTTGGTCATGGCATTAGTGATGGATGAAGAGACTGAGGAGACCAATCCCCTCCCAGACCTCCTGCCCACTGATGCCACAGACGGGTCATTTGAAGGTGTCAACCTTGCAACGGACCTGTCAGAACGGCAACTGACAGACTGTCTCCGTTTACTGGGACAGTTTGCTGTTCTGTTTTCTCTGACTCCAGGTCACGCAGATTCGAGCACCCATGATGTGGAAACTGGAGACAGTAAGCCGGTGAAGAGTAGGATTCATCAGATGTCCAATAAGGTCAGGGACACCTTCAAGTAGGATGTTTCCAAGATGCTATCCTTAGGAGTGATAGAGCCATCTCACAGCCCTTTGGCTACCCTAGTGGTACTGGTCCCTAAAAATACCAGGGAAGACTGAATTTTAGCTTTTGTGTGGACTACAGGGGGCACAATTCTGTCATGATGAAAGATGCTCACCCTATTTCTTAGGCAGATACGCTCCCTGACAAGTTTGGCTCTGCCAAGTACATGAGTTCCTTTGACCTCAAGGTAGGGTAGTGTAAAGATAGACAGGGTAAAATAACACAGGTATTGGCACGCTTAAGTCTCCTGGCAAGGTAAGTAACCCAGTGCAGCAGCAACAGCAACAGGGGTTCCCCTCCTAAACATAAACAAATCCACAGAAGGTTTCTGTCAGTTTGCGCAAGGGTTGAAATATTTCTTCTGTTATTTCCCAATTAGTGCTACAATAAGACCAATGAATCAATTCAATTCTTAAGATTTGTTTTAATCAGAAATTCTATGTTCAGAAACAGCCAACACGTTTCAACAAAGGGCTCGTCCTAAAGGCTGTCAGATAATGCATAAAATAAAATAAGTAAATCATTTTGTTGACATTCACATATAAGGAAAATTAAATAATCAAATAACGTGTTTCCACAAACATCTATCAAAATAGGAGTAATGAAATATAACAGGTTACATACCAAAAGTTGATCATAACCCGAAGGTTAAGACAGAACAAGGGAAGGAGAAAGGACAAAATATAGGTGTACATAAGTTGCATGAACTTTGAATCTCATAATCCAAAATTTGACAAATGTATGAAATATCAGACACACATTGTGTAAAGAATGTAATAAAATCCAGCAATCAGCAATCTTGCATGCATGAATGCCTGCATGGAATGGCGATCTATACCTTTGTAACATGTTTCCCCCATCAAGTTAATCCATGCGTGTATCAATGACAGAGTAGCTAGACCCATATTAGAATCAATCCTTAGATGGTTGATAGCTCTGCTCATAACATTGATCAAAATCATACAATCTCTCTAATATGTACGGCAATGCGATACATTCCAAATAAACAAATAATGTGAATTCAATTATCTAGATTGAAATCTCCACTCATCCCCCGTAAATGTTGGAGCTATCTTTAATATAAACTGGTGGTTAATGAAATTCTTACCGTTCAAACAGTAACGTTGCTAATAATGTCAAAGTCCTTCTTCACTTTAAATCAGTTATGCTTGAAGATGAGATTGTAACCATATACAACAAATCTGCAACAATATAAATACGTATACTATCTGAGCAGAAAGTACACATTTTATCAAGATAGCCAAATTTAAAAAGGGGAATCACCACCTTACCATATAGAGTGCTATAGCTCAATCCGTGGTTACCTCTCCCACAATATCAGCACAAATACATGCTCCTCAATAGCGCACATATGAAAAATATATCCGGTATCAATACCTTCAATGGAGCCTTCTATTAGCTGTAGGAAATGTTAATGCACATCCGCTTGATTAAATCTAGTGATGTATTGTGAAGTTCTAAATGTCTACTGCTTACCTCTAAGATGCCATAATGATGGGAAATATCCCTGTGTTGCGAAATAGCGGCGTGTTCGCAGCACCATTTTGTTTGCACTAAATAGTGTAAACAATGCGTGTGGTGTCACACGTAACACGTGACATCACACACACTTGTTTTATTCCCAAATTAGCATCTACAACGGTTTGCAGCATGTAGTGCCAACAAGAAATGTATACAATAACGTCCTTGTGTGCATGCGTTATATTCTTGAAACAACATGTTTAATAACTGGTATCAACATAGATGTGTTAAATAGTAGATAATCCAAATGCAACAACATAATCATAAAATAGCAGATGCTCAAATAGTGTACATAAATAATCCCACTCAGGGACTAACTCGAAATAGGGAAATGCCGCCAAACATTTAGTGGTCCAATTTTTTCAATAGTGGTAAGTGAATATTATCTATACATACCGTTGGTCAATAGGTGAATTAGTATTTGTCATTTTGCTAATAAAGTGAGTAGTTATCAAAATCAAAAGAGGCTGATCAAATCAGATTCTAATAACTATGGGCCTCATTATGAGTCAGGCGTTAAGGGGTTAACGGCGCCGTAAACGGCACCGACCCTTAACGCCTGATTACAAGGTCCCTTAGCGCCATGGTGATTTTAACGCCTGCTTTTTGCAGGCGTTCAAATCCATGGCGCTAAGGGACCATGGTGCTAATTACGCCACCGTAATTCACGGTGGCGTAATTAGCGCCTTCCCCACTCCCATTATGCCCTATGGGGCAAAAATGGGAATGGGGAAGGGTAAAATGGGAAATGGGGATTTACCGCCCCACTCACCTTGGAATGGGGCGGTAAATCCGCCATCTACCATGGTGTAAACAAAGTTTACACCATGGTGGTAAGGGTACGACCCAGGCGGTAACTTACCGCCTGGGTCGTAATGAGGCACTATATCTTGGTATATGCCTGGAATCCCATGCGTGCATCCCATATGTTATGCCCAAAATTGAACAGTTAGTCAACACAATTGATCAAATATTGTTTGTTCCTCACAGGAACACATTCATTTCATGATCGGAATTCAATCCAAATTGGACACATCGTAATCTGCAGATACATTTAGCTTCAATTTGCCATAACTTCAGTTCCAAATTCCCTCCTCTGATGCCCAGTTGTACATTTTTTAGGCCTATAAACCTGATATCCCTAATGTCATCCAGCTGGTGACATTCCTGCCAATGTGTGGCCAATGAAAGTCTTTGGTCCTGCCTATTTAGGCTAGGAATGTGTTCACATATTCTAATATGAAGTTCTCTGATAGTACTTCCCATGTATATCTTACTGCATACACATTGGAAGGCATAGACAACATATTTACTGCGACAATTTATAAATTCCGCTATGCAAATTTTAATGCCTAGTTGGTTTGTGCATTCTTTACTATCTGGGTGTGCAAAATGCACATATGGAAAGTGCCACATTTATAAAATCCTTTACTTGGTTTCATCCAGTCAGAACCCTTAATACTCTTGTCTGGTATCAGTGAGGGAAAGAGTTTGTTCTTAATTGACGGTGCCTTTGTATAAACGTAAGAGGGTTTAGCATTGATATAAGGAAGAATATCATTGTCTAAACGTAAGCTTTCCCAATGTTTAGAAATTATTTTGCATAGTACGTTGGTATCTTTGGTATATCTTGTAACAATATCAATATTGCTTGCAGAATACGGCTGATTATCCTTTGCATTAGTGGCTCTAGCGTGTCCGCCTTTTGTTTGCCAGCTACTTTTGTGTGTGCCTTAGTGATAGATGAAGCAGTAAAGCCCCTTTTGGTAAATCTTTTAGCCAATAATGCACATTCTTGAGTAAATGTGTGATCACAACTACAGTTACAGTGTGCCCTAATGTATTCACCAACAAGTATATTCATAATAGTTGATTTGCGATGACAGCTTTCAGCATGTAGCATGGAGTTGGCTTCCGTTGGCTTCCGAAATGTTTTAGTTTCTATTCTACCATTCTCAATGTAGATCATTAGATCCAAGAAATCAATAGATTGTTGGCTATATTGGACTGTCAATAGCACACCAACATTATTCTTATTCAAAGCCTCTACATATTGTTGCAAGTGTGTGGTTGAACCTATCCAAATTATAAGAATATCATCAATGAATTGTTTCCACAATACCACATGTTCCTTATATTCACCCATAACCAATGCATACGTTTCTTCAAAAAAGGAAATGGATAAGTTGGCAAATGTGGACGCAAATTTTGCACCCATTGCCACTCCTTTGACTTGAGAATAAAACTTGCTATTAAATAGAAATACATTATTATTCAGAGTGAAATGCAAACATTATTTAACCATTATGATATGCTGGAAATAGGATGCTGAACAATCTTGAAAGACATAGTCAACAGTTTCAATGCCAATCATGGCTAATGGATGCATAAAGGGTAGTGACATCCATGGTCACCAACATAAAGTTATCCTTCCAGTCGATAGTTGACAGCATTTGTAAAACATGAGTCCTATCTGTAATGTATGTGGGCATTACCAGGGCAAAATCTTTCAATATGTTGACAGATGGAGCGGGAGAGAGAGGTCAGCATTCTCAACCTCAGAAGCACATTGTAAGTTCACTGTGATGCCCTTTGGAATTAAGAATGCCCCTGCCACTTTTCAGTGGATGGTCAACCCGTTTTTGTCTGGTCTGGAAAACTTCAGTGTCACCTATTTAGATGACAACGCTATGCTCACCCACACCTGGGAGGATCACATATCCCACTTGAAAAAACTTCTTCAGGTGCTACAGAATGCAGGTCTGACTATCAATGCCACGAAGTGCCAGATAGAGCAGGCCACAGTGACTTATCTAGACCACTTAGTCAGTGGAGGTAAGAAACAACTTCTCAAAGCAAAGGTATAGGCTGTAAAGGATTGGGGCATCCCCTCCACAAAGAGGAAGGTGAGAGCCTTTCTAGGTCTCAACAAGTACTACCGATCATTCATAAAGGGGTATGGGACCATTGCCATTCCCCTGAATGATGTAACTTCCAAGAAGATGCCGAAGAAGGTAACTTGGACCATTGCCCGTTAAACCTCCTTTCAATATTTAAAGTATGGACTCTGCAGGTCTCCAGTACTGCAAGTGCCAGACTATGGTCAGGAGTTCATTATCCAGACAGAAATCTGTGTTAGCGCAGCTGAAATCTAAAGGGGTAGAGCAACCTGTCACCTACATTAGCAGGTGACTGACAAAAAGGGAACATAACTGGGCTGTCATTGAGATAGAGGGTAATGTGGTCATGTGGGCCATAAATAAGCTGAAACACTACAACTTTTGGTCGCACATTACAATCCAGACAGACCACTGGCCTATTAGATTGGTTATTGGCCATGCAAGGGAAGAACCCTAAACTTCTGCATTGGGCCATGTTCCTACATGGATTAGATATGGACATCCAGCACAAGCCAGGCTTCCAGCATGGAAATGCAGATGCCTTCAGCCTGTACTTTTACCTTGATGATGAACCAGACCCTCAGTAGGGTGGTGGTGGTACAGATGTTGAGGCTTGGGGCTATGTGAGGAATTCAACCATCCGGTGTGCGCTCGCCTTTGCTGCTTTTTGAAATTTTAAATTGAATTGAATGATTGTGGATCAACCTCTGGAAAATGTGTGTGGATAATCCGCACACATATTCCTATGCTCACACCACGACATACACATCAACCTGTGTACTCTGGGTGGACACAGTCTACAGGCGCCGTCCCCCCTGTCATATTTAGTTGGAATATGACAGAAAAAAAGAGTACATCAAGGAATCTCAAAAGGGGGAGGGCAAAACCTTCCTCCTGTCATGGCCAACATAATTAGCTATCAAGTGCTCCAAGGATCCTTCACATCCTTGTGTGTATGCATTGCAGATGGTGGCCACAATTAACATAAATCACATACAAATAGAGTATACTTCAAACAGGCCCACATGGGCCTGGCTGCAGAATTTAACAAAAGAGACCAGAAACCCCAACAACCTTTGATATTCACTGTGTCAACCTGAAGCCAACTCCCGCCCCTCATTAACAAGGGTAGTAAAGTGGCAGGTCTGGGACTGCACGTTTACAGTAGTTATCCCCAGAGGGAGACCCGAGTATGTGGACTGATGGAGACAGAAAGTCTGTTCTCGTCACAGCTTCAATGGAGACCTGCCACTTTAATCAGGAACCACAGTGAGCTCAATTAACCAGAGAGACCCTTTGATCCACAACAGACAGAAAGATGGGTGGGATTTAGCATTACATTTTCTTCACCACTTTACCTTTTATGTTGCAAAGTGCTCTGGTTATGACCTCACTCTTATAGGAGATTGTTGGTGGGGACCCAGGATTGGTTCATTAAGGTAGGGTTAGCCTACACCAATCACTGTGGTCCATCTGGTTTTAAAAGAGGGCTGAGCCCCTCTTTTGGGCAGATCATTTTAAGACTTTGCAAGGAGTATCAAGAAGAACTCAGCATTGGACCCTGGCTGAAGTTACAGTCTGCCTTACATCTTCCACCAATGAAGTTAGGCCAGGACTTCCAAGAGGGAAGCATGATCCCTCCTCTAAACATCTCCCAGGGAACAGAGGGATTTACTGAATCTAGAGGACCCTACTGCAGCTCCAGAACCGGTACCCAGCCAGCACACAGCAGCCCTGGTAGGCTCTGCAGCAAACATCCTAGGTCGGAAGTGCTATAAAGTCTCTGAACCAAACTAAGAACAAGGCCATTGCCTGCAACACGTTCCTCAGCTTTGGGCCATCAACAAAAAAGAATTACACAAGCCCAGTGAAGAAGTGAAGAAGCCAGGAGGAATTCATTGACAAGCATCAACCAGCATCCATTTTAAAGGACATTTTTGAGCCAGTTAAGCCCCTCAAACTGCAACTGACTGCACCGCTGATTGTTACACCGCAGTAGCTCACGCCATCTGAGGTGCCTTAAACAGTGCTTCAGACCCATCGACCAGCATTGAGATAACGATTCCTGAGCCACCATGTAGGTCAGCCTGCAGCTGTCCATTCAGCCTCGTTCACTGAACTGCGTGCCGCCTGATACCTGCAGCGGTCTCTCATCTTGAACTCTGGAGCTGCAAAGTGCCCTGAAACTGCCTCGACCCTGTTGAGCGCCAAGAGCTTCCACAGCACAAGGTACATTGTGGTTCTGCCCCGCTGGTCCTTCTCTGAAGACCCCTCCTGACATTTTATGACCTGTTGCTCCTGTTGTGCTCAAACCAAGTATCCTTGAACTATTGTGATGAATTACTTTACTGACTACCCTGCTGTCAGTATCCAGAGTGCATCCCTTTCTTTTGTGAAACTGTGTATCCTATGTATTCCTTTACAGGGTGGGTTGTATTTTGTTGTGTGCTTAAATGGTCTGTTGTGATAATAATAACGTAGATATTCATATACAATGTACGACTGGACAGTGCCTTTTATAATTGGGTAATAATTGTATTTTTCGCTGTGTTACAACTAACCAACAATCCATGATCTTGCAGGTATAAGCCTGCTGTTCTGTCCACATTACCATACTTGGACAAGGGGGTTTATCATGTGCTTGTGTTTCCAATCTGTTCGGATCCTTTCTGGTATACTAGAGGTGTGGGGCTGATTGATGGTTTAGAAACTGATATTCATCCCTAGACCATATGTGCCCCTGATGTTCATATGTCACACTCTGCCTCCCTCTCTTTATCTTTCTCTCTTTGTCTCTGGCCATCTCTCTCATAACTTCACCCTTTACTTCTCCAAGGTTTAGGACGAAATGACCGAAAATAAATGGTCGCATTGACCATAAGTTCTAAAAATGCTACCACCAAAGGTTCGAACACGAAAAGTTTGAACCTTTATTGGTTGCATTTAAAAAAAAAAACAGGCGCTACAGCGGTGTCCTTTGCATCGCCCCGCTCATTATACTTCATGGTATAGTGAGCGGGGTTGCGGGGAAAACCCCTGCAGCCTTCTGTTTAAAAAAAAAAAGGGGGCTGCAGGGCTGCCCCATGCAACCCCCAGTCACTATACTTTATGGTATAGTGAGCGGGGGCTGCAGGGCACACCCCTGCAGCCTTCCGTTATGAAAAAAAAGAAACGAAGAGGACCCTGCAGCGCCGGGAAAGGGAACTGGTGCTCCAGGAACCCAGCGTGAAGATGAAGGTATGTGGGATTTGTTTATGTTGGGGGTGTGGGTGGGGGTGTGCTGAGGGTGTAGGTGGGTGGTGTTATGGCTGTGTTATGTGTTGTGTGTGCGTGAGAATGTATGTGTGTTTGCATGAGAAAGGTGCAAACTGTTGGTAGTTCGCACCTTTCTCATGCGAACGATTTGCCCGCAGTATTTTCAGCCACGGGCAAATCACTTGGATTCCTTCTTCAAGATCTCTTAGATCAGAGTCATCATAATTGCCTTTTTCTCTCTCTCCTCTCCTTCAACCTACTCCACAATACCCCTCATTCCAACTTTATCCATGCTGCTCTTTTTCTCCACGGAACGTGTACCCTACCTCTATTCAGCTAAACCATCATGTGTCCCTGTGGATGTTTTAGCACCTTACATACTCCTGCATCCTTATTAGTTTCTCTCTTGCCACTGGGAGCTTTCCGTTGTGCCTCAAAATGTTGCCTGACCCAAAATTTTAAAAAAACTTTCTACTTGTCCCAATAACAATTCTAACTACCATGTGTTTCCCTTTTCCCAGACTGATCTAAAAGTATTCAACAATGTTGTTTTTAATGTATTAGATCTTTAACTTGTCCGCCAACTGCTTGATGAAGAAAGTGGGCTGACAGTTTAGAGAGATAGAAACTTTAAAAAGGTAGAACTTTCCAACTGATCCACCTCTTAGCGACAAGCAGCGACATAAGCCTAAAGGTAAGGTGGGAATTGGTGTGGCAGGGGGTGAGGGAAATGCAGGGTTAGGGGTAAACTTGGAAGGTGGGGAACAGACATGGGTGGAGGGAATGCATACAGAGGGGTATGCTTGTAATAGGGGGGCAGAAGAGGTGGCAGGACTGAGGGATGGGATGGGTTTAACAACAGAGGTAATCAGGGGCGGGTAACTAACAGGGCGAACATGGCAGTGGTGGCAGGGAGTGTTCAACACAGTGTAGTGTCCATTATTCTGTTGATTAAATCAATGAAATTGATATTTATTAGACAGCAATGGCTAGGTGAGCAGCAGGGTGCCTTTCAAGAGGGCATTTGCCCCATCAATGTCTGAGACCACAAATGGCTGAACTATGGTCAGGTGGAGATTTGGAACCAGGCATTTTGTTCTTCTTGGCTATGCGTTTCTGGAAGCACAGGGCTCTGTCAATGGAGAAGACTAAGGATTGTGCAGAGTCAAAGAACTGTGGATCCAATCATTTTAAGATCATGTATTCGTGCCAGTTTTGGATGAGTTGCTGTTTATCTACCAATGAGATTGGAGGAGTTAAGCTTGAGGCATGCATAGATGATGGCTAGGCAATGGGGGAGATGGCTCATGTCTTCAGGGCTTTGTACTCTCATGTATAACTAAGAATCATCCACGTAGTGATGGATGACTATATTGTTTTTTTTAGTGTGCCAAGAGGTTTCCTCTAAAGATTAAAGAGGATTGCTGAGAGGATGGAGCCTTAAGAACAATATGCAGGAGACTGGGAGTTGGTTGGATTTTATGGCGTTTGCCTGAGAGGTAGGAGGTAAGCCAATTTCAAACAGTGCCAGCGTATCCCATTCTCTCGGTGAGGAGGCAGAGGATGGTGTGGTGGTTGATGGTGTTTAATGTAGACAAAAGGTCAAGGAGGATGAGGAGGCATAAGTGACCCTTCTTCATGATCCAGAGGACATTGTCGACTGCCTGCATGGTGGCTGCCTCAATTCCGTTCATTGGACAGAACCCTGACTGATATTTGTGTAGCACGAGTAGTGGTTCGATTCTACGGAGTAGATGGGTAGAGTCTACTTTTTCCACATTTTTGCTGGTAAACAGGAGGTTCATAATAGGCCGTTCGTTGGCCAGTTCACTGATGCGTAGGTTGCTTTTACAATAAGGGTCATGTGAGACCTCTCTTAAGGTTGTCCAGAAATAACCCTTCAGAGAGGGAGGTGTTAATGATGCTGAACAGTGTGTTTAGGGTCTCACACATCAACGTAGGCTAGGATGATATTGTCAGTGTTAGAGGTAGGTTTGAGGGAGGCAAGATATTTTAGGAGGACCAGGAGGAGAGAGGACAGAAAGCAGTCCAGAGGGTCAGTGTGCATGCTATGGTTAATTAGATGATTTGTTGGATTTTCAAATGTTTGAATAATCCATCAGAATTCTCCTGAGTTGCCTGAACCCCAGGTTTGGGCGAGGGCTTGTTCAAATGCTTTACTACTTCAAAGATGGATTTGCTCCTCTAAGGCTCCAGTGATGATGGAGTAGTAATCAGCTTTGGCCTTGGTGATCAGAATCCTACAGCTGGCACAGAGAGATTTGAGGTTTGTGAGATCTCTGGGGTAACCATGGTTGTGCTACTGTTCTTGAGTGGATATATTCTGTGCAGATGATGATGGGGATAATGTAAAGACCAGGTCTAGGGTGTGAATAGCACACTTTGAGTGTGTTTGTCAGCATGGGATGCTGGGGCGTTAACATCTCTGAGAAAGACATTATTAGACTTTATTAGTGTGTGCTACTTTTGCAGAGGAGAGTAAGTTGGAGATTTCAATGAAAGAGTCACTTGTGTGAGGTGGTTCTTAAATGAGGTGGACGTAGATGTATTACTTGTGCGATAAAGGAAACTGCATGTGGTCCCTGGGTGTTGGTTGAGGGCAAGTGGGGTATTGATCAGGGTTGCTTGGGTAGCTTTCCAGAGCTAGGCATGGCACTTGGATGTTTGAACTCTAGCATTGGTGGAGATCGACTTTGGAGTAAGGAGACACATGGTGATGTCTTTGGTGAGTATTTGTGTGGCATCGACTTTGCATTTAATACTGAATTGCACTACCATTTAAGATGCCCTTTCCAACAAAACTATTCTTAAGAGAAATAAAACATTGGCAAAAAACCCTCCTCTCATCCAAAAGCTCTCTCGCACCCTTCGTGTCCCTCATCCACTGTTCCTCCTTTCGACTTTTCCTCAGTTACTACTACTGAAGCCACCAAAATCATTCAACTCCTAAAAAGGTCCAACTGCGAAGGCAATGTCTGCCCGGCACACATTATCAAACTTTGCTCTAAAGCCCTCTTCCCCATCATCACTGACTTCATAAATGCTACATTCATCTCAGACAATGTCCCCACCTGCATCAAAGAAGCTTGGGTTACCCCCTTACTCAAGAAACCCTCACTTTTCCCACCAATTACCGCTTTGTCAAACAGTCCTATTCCTCCTCAAAATACAAGACCAAACTGCCTACACACTAATTCAGTCCTTTCTGGAGTACCATAATCTACTTGGCTCATCCAGCATCAGACCCAATCATAGCACTGAAACTGCCATTTTAGACCTCAAAATCCAATTCGATAGTACTTGTGCCTCAGGCAAGCCAGCCCTATTGCTCCTTCTTGATCTATCTGCTTTATTCAACCTCATCAACCACAACGTCCTCTGCCAGGATTTAATCTCCAATGTCCACTTCTCCCCTGAGGCTACCTCCTGGATTAAATCATTCTTGAGTGGCTGCACCTCGAAAACTTTCTCTGAAGAAGTGTCTACAAATTCTAAGCCTGTCCTTTACAGTGTCCCCCAAGAATCCAGCATCTCTCCCACCCTTTATAATATTTACACAAAGCCGTTTCTTGACCATCTTGACAATCTCGAAATCTCTTAGGATAGCTCTGCCGATTACTACTCCCCCTCTCAGGCAACTATGCCATCTACTCTTCTACTATAGACCAGATCTACAGCATTATTCAAAACTGGATGGTCATGCACCACCTCCGCCTCAACAATGATGAAGCTGAGCTCCTCATTGTAGGACCTCCTTATCACCTAAAGAACCACAATCCCACCTTCTCTGCCTTCACCACAGAAGACGACATCATCCCCACCTCGAAAAATGTCAAAGCTCTTGGTGTCTACTTAGATGCCAACCTCAACATGACTAAAGATGTGAATGTCCTCACCTCATCAGCTGTCTATGACACAAAACTCATCAATCTTATCAGACAGTTCCTCGCCACAGACAACAACGTAACTCCCACAAGAGCCATCATAGGTAGCAAATCTGACTACTGTAAGGCCCTACTAACAGGCACCTCATCCAGGAACCTGTCGAAACTACAGCCACTCCAAAATAATTCCCTCCTTGCAGCCTGTGGTATGTGATGGAAGGATGACAACACTCAAGCTAGATGCAAAGCTCACTTGCTCCCAATCAAAGCCTGCATCAGATTTAAAAGTCCAACTCTCGTACATTCATGCATCCATGCTAAAGCCCCCTTTTATCTCAATCAGTGTCTTGAAATAAAATCCATCACATGCCCACTCTGCTCTTCCACTACCATTATGCTGCTCATCCCCAGATTCAAAAGCAAACATTTTGGAGGGTCTAGCTTCACTTTCATCACCCAACACTCTGGAACTCCCTCCCTTCAACCATCAAAGACAAACCTTCTAACCTAACATTCAGAAAACTCCTCAAAACATATTTGTTTAACAAATATGAATAATTTCACATTTGCATGGTATGGTTCATCAACATACTACCTGAGTGTCTATGTGTACTTATCTAGTTCATGCACCCTGGCACCCATGGGTTTGGGCGCTACACAGATGCTAACAATAAAATAAATAAATAAAATAAAAAGGAGCCAAGAGAAAGGTGGTTAAACATCACTGGAAAATATGAGTTGTTTAACTCAGGACCAGTGCCTGATCATATCTATCTATCTATCTATCTATCTATCTATCTATCTATCTATCTATCTATCTATCTATCTATCTATCTATATACATAAAAATGTAAATGTTTGTTTGTTCAAAATCTTAAATCTCCGAAAGTTCTTCACCGAATACTTTGAAATTTTGACACAACGTTGGATTTGAATAAACACATGTTTTTATATACCTACCATACATAGATGTCACAAGTGTGACAAGTAAAAACATGTTTTTTCTGAAAAACAGCGCCATCTGTTGGACATAAAAGCAACACAGGCTATACTAAATATTTGCATGCTTTTTGGGAAAAAACAGCACCATCTGGTGGACGTAAAAGCAACGCATGCTATAGAATGGCTGAAATATGTGCTGAGGAAGCAGCAGAGCGACATGCAGCCAGACTTCGGGTTGCACGGTTATGAGCACGGTGATCGCATTCTGCAGCTTCAGATCTGCTTTGTTCTCAACAGAATGAACGCGACAGGCTGAGAGTGGCTGAAAGACGTCAGCGGGAAACAGCAGATCAGCGGCAAACACGACAATCACCTTGCATTCCAGTACAACCCAGATGATGATTATAGTTTGTGCCGGCATGCTCTCTTCGGCACTATGACTGAATAAACGAGAAACAAAAGGAATGTGTTGCGCCGCCGGGAAAACTAAACTGCCTCAACTTGGAGAATCGCCAGAGCCATTAAAATTTTTTCTTATTGGATATACTGCCCAATCAAAGTATTTCCTAACTAACATCGGGAAATACAACTCATATTTCCAAATGAAGTTGTTCGGCGCAAAAATCTTAACAGCTCAATTCATACCATCTTGTGTTTGCAATCATGATCAACAAAGCTCAAGGCCAATCCTTAGAAATGTGCAGTTTAGATCTAGACACGGATTGCTTCTCACGTGTTCTAGAGTCGGCAATCCAGACAATCTCTATATCTGCACAGACAATGGAACAACAAAAAATATTGTACACCCACAAGCATTGCGAAATTAAACATATTAGAAACGTGTGCTTTCTCTTTTCTTTCTTTTCCATTTAACCAGACTTAGCCACAGCAAAGCATGGCCCGGTGCAGCTAGTCTTAAATAACAGCAGCTAAACGTCTTCTACACAAGCCATCTATAAATACAGAAACTTCCATATCCAGACTAGTGTAAGGAAGCAATGGCCGCAACTCAACTAAAGGCATTTACGGAGGAACAGAATCTAGCAGAAGACTCAAAAACTGGCTTTCATCCTGTTTTAGCACCAAGTCTGTAATCATAACAGTTGCGGGTGATCTCAGATGGATGGTAGACCGGGAAGGTGTAGAGGTGCTGCTATTATCAATCCCTTGACACCATGGACAACCCCATCTTATTAGGGTGACACTGCGGGAAGGACATCTGAGATAGTACCGAAGCCTAGTTTACAATATTTCTTATCAAATAGGATTCAAAGGGTCGCCCTTTCTCCCTTTGAGACGTCAGCAAAGGCAATTACCTATGGGGTACTTCTAGGATGATAACCTAGTCTGCAACTATTGCATATCTACATGAAGCCACTTATGAATTTTGTTAATGTGGTTGACCTACAGTTCTATATGTATGCTGATGATACCCATGTATTCTTTGACACGGGTATCCTCAGCACGACACAAAACATAGCTTTACGTGTTGTATGGAACACGTTAGTGGCAGGATAAACTCCAATTGATTAAAACTCATTGATCACAGGCTGAAAGTCTACATTATTGCCATCCCATTCAACATTAAATACTAAAAGAGTCCCAGGAGTTACCTGCTTACTGCTCTTGGCCCTTGCCCCCCTCATGCTAAGAATGTAAGACATCTTCGGGTCTGGTGTGACTCAATATTATTAATGGACACACAAATTTGCTGGATTTCTAGATCTTGGTTTTTTCATCTTCATATGCTCAGGAGATGTCTTTTTGGATCTATATGCTGGGAACAAAAGACCAGATATGTGAAGTTGCCCACTGCAAAGTCCTTTCTTGTTCCTGCCCCGCTCCCTCCTCCTGTTACCTTTTGATGGGGCCCAATGTGATTATTATTGGCCGATCCCTCCTTCAAAAGATTGCTCTGTTATCTTTTTTGGATAATGCCCCATTATCTTCAGTAGGCTGGACCAGTACATTAGGGACTCATGCCATGGAGTCTAGAGGAATGCACTCTTAGAGATGTGGTAAACAGGTACATTATGTGAACAATAATTCTACTCCAGATGCTTCCCTGCCCTAAATATGGGACACTCAGAAGGCAGCGGGTAGGGCAAGTTGATATATCTTTCTAGTGCAAGGCAGAGAATTATGAAATGCATCAAGGATTACCATGGATCCAGAATTGGAATCACAACATAAATGGGGAACTCTGTATAGACAATAAATTGCATTAGATCTGACTATTAACCTTTTGACAAACAGAGCAGTGATCGCAGTGCTTAATGCCAAATAATGCTGTCACGAGCATGGGGTTGAAATAAAAGATAACTTGGGCAGACTATATGCCAAATTTAAGGAACCTTTAATGCACATTTGTATGACATATGATTGCAAGGAAAATTGCTAACACAAGGATAAACTGAGGGAATTCACAAACATGGTTTCCCTCATGTGTGTGCAGATTGAAGTGTTAATGTCTGCAGCAAAATATACATCATCCAAGAGCAACCCAAATAGACCTATAAACTCCAGTAAAGCAAAAGATGAGTGCCCTTCCGCAGGAGCCACATAAAAAATACTGCTGTAAGAACGGGGACCTGCCAGCCCCCCGCCCCGAAAGCAGGTGAAAGTGCTTCAGTAGGGATGCAGTGGGACAGGAAAAACAAACGGGCCTCTAGAACTGTATGAATTGGAGAACATTTGAATGGTATCTTCATAATTCTCACATAGCCCTCACCTATTTTTCCAATGCCTCCTACCCAATGCCGAGCCCCACAATTAATAGCTTCGACATGACTTCTTGAAGCTGTTTGACCTGCCACTGTCGCCCCAAAGCAAAAAGGAAGGGTTAGGCATGCCAACCTACATTTATGAAGTTTTATCTGCAATTAAAGAACTCAAACCTAATAAAAGACCAGGATCTCACAGCGTGAGATGGTCACTTTGTAAAAACTGTGCTTCCCCTTTGCAGCTAAAACTGGCCGAACACTTTCAATTATTTCTTAGACACAGGTAGTGCAACAAAGTCAGTGGAGGACACATTTGTCACCCCTATATCCACTTCACAGAGAGACCCCTCTATATTATAATCATATAGGTCAAATCGCTTGATTAACTTTGAAGTCTAACTTTATGCCAGTTTCCTTGCCAATGGAATTTAACATCATTCCCACTTAATTAATTCTGAGCAGCACTTGACAATATCGAAACTGTACTCAATTTTAAGAATAGACAGGTTCTTAATACAATTTGCCTTTTTTATGTGGTTGATGCTGAGGAAGGCATTTGACAGAGTCACCTGAAAACGACTAGAAAAAGTACTACTTAAAATTGGATTTGGAATAGCAATGTTGAGCATGATCGTGGGCATTGCCAGATACCCAACACCAAGATAGAGGCTAATGGACAACTCATTTATTTCCTTGAACCCACAACAGGATGAAGCAGGGATGTCCGATCGGACCATTGTTGCTTGCTTTAATAATAGAGCCATTTTCAAAAACAATTGAAGGCATGTGGCCCTTCAACATATAATGTGGGATGAAGAAGCAATGTGTCTGTTTGCAGATGATGTATTCTTGATGGTAGACAGCCCAGCACTCTCCCTGTCAAACATCATGGAAGAGAGATAGTGTTTTGAGAGATCTCAGGGTTCACATTGCATTTGACTAAATCCAACCTGTTAAGTTTAACACTATTGCAGTGGGACATGGAAGTCATGGAATAATCTGACCTTTTCAAATGATGTAGGTGCCCCCTAAATTACCTAGGCATGAAAGTCATAAGCCACCATTCAGGTCATCTTTGCATGGCTATAGGAAACTGTCTGCGGCACCTACACAGACGGTTGAGGTCATATATCTGACCTGATTGGGGAGAATCTCAATAATTATATTAATGCATTTTCACATCACCTGAATTACTTTCAAGAACTGGCAGTGGTGATCCCTTCATCAAATATTTTGAAGTTCAGTGGATACAAGATGTACTTTATCTGGAAAAATAAGAAATCTGGGATAGCGAAAAATATTGTATTCAAAACTAGGGTGTAGTGTGAGTTTGGTTGCCCAGATATGCTGAGAAGAGTCCAGATGAAAGATCTGGGTAAATACAAACTGGGACAGAGAAATATTGGATATTGGTGGAGAAGGCATTAGGAGGGACACACCCTATAAACAGTTTGGAATGCAGGTGAAATTCCTTGGAAGTGAACCCAATTTCCAAATTCACACCAAATATTTGGGCTGCATGTGCATAGACTTGGGTTTTATCCTCTTTCTTATGTTCGTTCACTTCATAATTACAGGGTTTAAACTGAAATTAGTAAAAAAAAGGGTTCAAAAATGTAAATTCTAGCAGATGTAAAATTCTCTTGCTAAGAAATTCTGAGGTATTTGAGAATTATATTTGAGTGACAAATACACAGAGCTACACGGATAACCTTGAGATTTCTTAGCAATCCATGTCTGAAGAAAGGTCTGTAAAGCTGGTGAAGATGACTGATTGTACCCCAGCAGTATCATCCTTTCGGGCAATCCAATCTGCCTCAAAATCATTTAATTATCTGTAGTTTCGAGGAGTCTTTCAAGATTTATGCAGTGTCTGGTGGGATATACTTGTAGTGGGGTAGATCCATTTGGACACATTGAATTTGGGAAAGGATTTTATAACAAGTATTCAACAGGATGGAAATGCAAAATATTATGTTGGCTTATAATTTCAGATATAATTCCTAACAGTGGTTGAGCTGTACATTGTCTCAGTGACAGTATTATGTGTTCACACGTACACCTTTGCATAGTTCATTGCGGTATACGTTCACTAGTGTATGATCACATGGGTACCCACTAGGATTCGCATGGATTTGTTTTTACATGGTGTTACCTTTGCAACACATGTTATCCTCTGAAGTGCTCATAGAGAGGACTAACAATGCTGTTGAGGAGGTTTTTTCCATTACCCTGTGATTAAGATTCCGTTTTTTTCAAAAAGTGCTTACAGTTATGGTCCTGGCTAATGAATGGGAACGTTTCTTGATCATGCCCGCTGGAGCCAGTTAGGCAGTTAACCTCTGTGTGTTTTGATACAGTTGATTGGGGGTTATTTGTTTGGAGTGTTTCCGAGTTAGTTATTGAGCTTTCTTTATTTGTATTATTGTTTTATGGTGTACAATTCTCTGAGACCATGAGGGCATTGTTTGGGCTCTTTGAAAAGTATGACTAAAATAATATAACAATGGGAGAGGCGGGGTTATTGAAAGGATTCTTAGGAAAGAAATGTTCAGTATATGTTGTCCTGCTCCCATTTGCTACGTATAGTCTACCAGAAAACCGAAGGGATGACCCTGCAAGGTGTGGATCCTCCCGCTCCCCACAACAAATGGTTACAAGCACTGACAAAGCCAGAAATTGTGGCTTTTGTGAAGGCATGGCGGAGGTATTTTCCAGAAGCTGCCATAATGGTATACTTGGCCATAAGATTGTGAAAGCTGTGATTCCTATGCCATATGGTAACAGTGCCTGGCAAATGTTTTTCTAATACCTATAAACAAGTCAACACTGTTGGCTTTGTCAATGCATGGGCTTTAGAACACTTCAGTGCAAGGAACATATTTAAATCAAGTGGCTGAAGGCACACTTGGTTAAGACAATGTATTATACCAACAGCTCATTTGCAACTGGAATTAGGCCTTTAACTCTCACCAGACTGGTTAGAAATAGCACTGGCAGCCCAAAGTTTGATGTTACTGTTAGAAAAGCTGGTTCAAAGAGATTCAGGTAGGATGTATTTTGGGAGAGGGGGGCCAGGTATTGTGATGGAATGGCCATAGGAATTAGCATCCCAGTGGGCGGGCAATGGATGTATAAATAACCAAACAGCACCCACTAACTGCATGTCATTCCTCACATGTCATATCCTTCTTATCTGTTCTCCAATGCAATAGTTTTAGCTTTTAGGTGGTGCTATAGCTAAAACTAAAACTGACAGTATGGCAGGATGTACTGCACTAATCCTTGAAAGTACCTTACATGGCATCTGTCCACTCTCCTCCCTGATCACTCTTATCTCCCTTACCCATAAATATATTACCACAGAATCTATTGTTATTGATTTTTGTCATCAGTTGTCATCGCCATGAAACAATGAAATACTTTATTCATGTTAATGGTGCAACCTGTTTTCAGCACAGGCCATTACTGCTCTCTCCTTCGATTTCCAACCATAATTGCAATTTATTGAAACTTGTCTAGGTGGTGTACACACTTTCCCTGATTTTGCCAGTGCAGCAAGAATTGCCCTTAGAAGACTTGCCTACCTCTTTCCTCTCCTTAAATGTCATCTTTGATGACAATGGACTAGAATCCAATGGACTCTTTTTCCAGTGGTGTCTGGTGAATATTTTAATTGGGGGCGTGTAACTATTTGCCATAGAAAAGCATGCATGACCAAGTGTAGCGAGTGACCCCGAACCAACCAAGGAGGGTTCAGGATGGTTCTGTGAGAATATTTTTGCATAATGGGTTAAAATGTTGCATTATACAGCACACGTTTGTGCTCTAGCACCTTGAAGCACCTGTGTGCTAAATGGAATTACCAATACAATTTCCCAGACCAAATAACCAAACAGACTCAAATAAGATGGTAAAAAACTGTTTTTATCTCAAATGAAGGAATGTAGGGTAAACCGTAATTCATCACATTGATTTATGCAGGATTACACTGTCCTTTTGATTATACTTAGTTTATATAATGCTAGATGCGTCATCTATGACGTAATCCTACGTGGCATATAACAAAAAGCTATTGAAGGGTGGTATTGGGTTAGAGGAACATGTCTATATGTATAATATGTGAATATGAATCTCCCATTGGCGGTCCCTTGACTGTACGACACACACTGAGCTACTTCTAAATATGTGCAACACTGATAACAGCAGAGAATATGGCAGTGGAATAATACTTCGATCATTGTATGTAAAAGTGCATGACAGGCTTTTCTGATTGGCTAGCACCCAAAATCCAACCATGGACATTTGGCTCGCTAGCGGAATTTACATAGAAACAAAGCTTGGAGATACATCAGCTCTCCCTTTGTTTTCCCAATTAGTCTAAACTTTCTCATCGGTAGGCCCCATGCGTCCTCTGTTTGAGGCTGACCTTGCCCGTTGGAACTGTATCAGATCAGAACATGGGAGTGTAGGCACACCATTATCTTAGTTTCGAGCTTAACAAATAGCAATTGTGCAAACTCTTCATCACGTGTTACAAGACCATACATTTGTCATTTCGACAGTGTATAAAACACAATTTGATTCAATTATACTGGATGCAGTTGCTCTTCTTGGCTTTGTAGACTTTCCCACTGTATCCCATATAAACTGTATGCACTTTTAATTGTCCAAAACATGGCATTCGTAAATGTTCTTGCTCGTCCTAATCTTAAGAAATATGTCCTTCGCACATGGTTTGCTCGTTGGACTCCCTTTGTACTTTGCCTTCATCTCTCGAAATAACGTCCTTAGTCCCATGCCAATGTACTTCTCTATTGTGCAAGGGAAAAACAACTTCAGCATCTTTTCTCTTTAAGATCCTGGGCTCTTGTTTTGAGGCAGCAGGGTTGATTGAGATAAGCTGTCACCCTGCATCGTCTTTTAATGGCTGTCCTAAATATTGAATATATACCTCTCTCAAGCAAGCTTCTATATGTTCTTTCTGCCTTACATTTTGGCATATTTACATCCATTCTGTTCATGGATGCATTTCGACAGCTCAGGAAAGAGCATCCTTCTTGGTAACTTTCCTCCATTATGTCAGCTAGTGGATACACTCTAAATGATTGCCTGAGTGCATATTGTCTCTCATATATACGGTGTGGTACAGGAATATTGCAAGGATTCATGCATGGTTTCCCAATTGTGGCTCTTCTTCTTTCATTCCAACAGGACCGTGCAAAGGGGGTGGAGACCAGGGAGAAGTTGTCCCTGTGCTCCTCTCTGAAAAATTGGGAAAACATTCAGGTAGTTTGTAATTGGTTTTCTAGGGTAACTAATGAACACATGCATTAGATGCAAGTTCTCAACAGTGCAAAGGAGCATTTTTCAATGCATGTTCATGGTGCCTTCCCCCACAGTGTATGCCAATAAATACGAAATAGTTCCATGCTGGCTGTGCAGATACATTTCCATTCTGACTGCACTAGTATATGCCACTATTCCTATATAAGAGCATACTCATGTATGCTTTACGCACAATGGAAGTAATGATAATATAAGAAAACATGTTCAAGCTGGCTCTTGCAATATATGTCAGTACCCACATCTAAGAACATACTTCTGTTGGTTTTGCCATTAAAAATGCCATACCACAATAAAAAACATGTTTGTCTCATAATAACACTTATCATGTTTGCTTCATCATAGATGTCTAGTAAGCATATTCCATGCCACAGTAAGGTAATAAAGCCAGATTGGCTGCATAAACATGCCAGACTAGCCACATAAAACATTTAACATGCTTGATTTCTTAAAGTTTTGCAGTAACAAATAAAATAAAAATGCCATGTGTCTGGAAGAAATAGCTATATTGGCTGTTCCAAAATGCCAATCTAGCCACTTAACACCACTTATGATGCTTCCTTTATCAAAGTAGATGTCTAGTAAACAAATGTCATGCCACGTTAAGAAATGATTAGACTGGCTGCACCAAAATGCAAGTCTAGCCACCTATTATGCTTAGTTTATCATTGATACCCAGTATAAAATGCCCCTGCCCCCACACCCTTTATCCCTTCCTCCCCAAGCCAGCATCCTAACATGCAGCATTCACTCTCTCATTCTAACAAGCATTCACTTGCTCATTCACACGCGCACCCATACACCAAAACGTCACAGATTCACTTGCTCATTTAAACACTTATCACGCAACGTTAACTCGCTCATTCAAACAGCATTAAATGTCTCATTCACACATGCATAAATACAAAACATACACAACATATTCAAATTATACCTAACTTCAGCCCTGGTCAGGATGCTGTTCCTGCCAGCCCACAATGCAGCCCCTAGTGCAAGGGCCCACCAAGTCCCGCACACAAGAACAGGAACCAGGAAGCCCTGGAGTGCTTCCTGGTTCCCCACTTTGCTAGTACCCCTTTGAGTCTGAATGCCCCTCAAACACGTACACGCGCAGCTCCACAACTTGCATATCCAATGGGCCATGCAAGGCAGGGGAAGCAAAACACCCCCAGGTTTGCATGGCCGATTGAACATGTATCCTGGGGAAAATAAACTGAACATCAACTGTCCAAAGGAATCCATGTTTGTCTTTGACAGTTTAACCCTCGGCTCAATCACAGAGGCCAACGTTTTTACAGCTCTCACCCCTTGCCCATTATAAGCGGACCACCCCTATCACATTCTGTATGATCGACATCCCTCCCAGAGTCCACCTTACGTGTGCAATTACTAGATACGTTTATGGACTAGAACCCTGGAGTAGCACAGGTTATATCATTAAACGACTACCAGGGGTCACCATACGTCTGCTTTTACAATATTTACCAGCATCGATGCACAACTCACACCGAACTTTACCCAAAGAGTACATATCTGAATGTATTTTCTGAACATGCGTTGTTCTGTTTCCCATCCATCATTTGCGATCGAAATTCTGATTTTTTAAATCAAATGCAAATGTAATCCTGGGATTTTCCCATGGAGCGCTCTGATGCATTCCTGTTTATGACACTACTGAAAATTCAACATTCCATTTCCGTTTGACCTTGAAGAGCCCGAGCTTCTTTTGACGGCATCCCAGTATACATAGAGACTATCAGCATAACCGTGCCGCCCTATGTTTCCATCCAGGGGCGCCAGTAGACTAGGCAGAAGCCCAGGTCGGAGAACCCTGCCCACTGCATCCGGAAATGTGTGCAGTGTCATGGGTGGCATGCCAGCTCGCTCCTCTCCCGCCATGCACAGCCATCTCCAGCTCCGCAGATTTAACACCAACTTTGCTAATAAAACAGAAAATATCATTCGTACCAGAGACGGAACAATTAATTTAGCTTCGCTCTTGTCTCAGCTTTTCCTTTCCCGGTAGGCTTGTCTTCTCCCCCTTTCCCCCAGAGAAGCCCTCTCCGATTACAATGAAGGCAATGCATTGCAGCTTTTATTGCAAGGTTTGTCAAACGTTCTCATTTCTTCATTGCACCACCACAGTTACATCTCGAGCTCTTATCCCCGCACCCCCCTCTCTAACTGCCCCTTCCTATCCACCTTCCTGGACCTTTTTCTCTTTCTCTCCTTTAGTTCTCCATTTGCAGCTCTGATGCCAGGCCAATTCTCAGAAAATAATGCTAGAACTAGACAGCAGTGCCCAAGATCAAGCACAATACATAAATGAATACATAAATAAATAAATAAATACATGCATAAATAAAATGCTCGGCTATAGGCTAAAGTAAGAAGGGTGGGTGAGTGGCGGTCGAGGCTAGGTTGGCTAATGCATAGACACTATTGAGTCGTGGCTTAGAGTGAAAGCGACATGGCTCTCTGCTGTGTTTGTTAATGACAATGTATTTTCCATTACTGAGAAAGGACGTAGGAAGGAACCGTGGTTATAATGTTTTATATGCGTTTAGATTAAATATCTAAAGCCCTGTTTTTTCTCTGCTATTGTTAGCGTTGGCAAGGACTAGGGCCAGCTACATTTTGAAAGCACGTCATCTTTTCCAGGGCAGGGTCGATATGCATGTGGAAATAATGGACGTCTCAATACATGAACACAAGATAGAGAATACAAATGTGAGGGGCCAGTCCCTGACCCAAAACAAACAAGGGGCATGGCCAAGAAAATACAATTGGGGGAATAGCAGAACGCAAAATGCAGGTATGCTGCTTAACTCGCTGAATGCAATGATCAAGGCAAGCATTAAACTGGTCATTTTCAGATTGGTAAAATAATCAATTGTAAATCAATTTTTAAAATGTGCAAAGCTATCAGCTGGTGCGGTTTCTTAAATTCACAGATTTGAAACTTGTGGCTTTCCACATATTCTGGACAGGATCTCCCATCATGTCTCACTGTGAACCTTGGAAGCTTGGCTGATGGGGTAAGGGGATTATACAAATATGGTACATCATGGATGGAGAGGGGGGTGGGGGTGTCTCCCTCCCTGCATATATATGGGGTCAAAAAGGGGGTCGAAATGGAGAAAAAAAACTCAGCATTTTCGGGGGTCACAGTAAACCGGGCACAGTTATCGCATAGATCTGGGATAAGTGCTCCAACGCATCTGCTGAGCCCCAAACTGCAGAATCCTGAAAAGTGACAGGAATACTTCAATACACTACTCAACAGAAGACTCGTCTGTAGTGAAATCTAGTATTGCTACTTTGTAACAGCAGTCATGCAGCCTTAAACCGAGGTGTTTGCAATAAAACAGGGAGTGGAAATTAGTCATTGGAAACGCTGGCCTGCAGAAGCCAAGTAGGGGGCTTATTTCTGAAGATGTTTGGAAGTCCACTTTTATTCTCTAAGGTGCCGCAGGCAATTGCTTTAGAGTTGATTTAAGAAATACACACATATGCGTTTGAATTCCACTTTCAGAGGAGTTTGCCACTCTAGCCTTAGAAATGTCAGATCCCGCTTCATTCAAAACTAAGTGCACCCTGTATAGATATGTATCTGATGGTCATCAATCAAGGACGTTTCAATGCTCCTGGTGCAATAGAATCAATGAACTGATCAGTGAGGAATGAGCCGGTTAGAAATACAGTGATATGTATTGCTAGGCAACGCTGGCAATGCATTTCTTTGCTGTGGCATGCATGTTCATCTCGAGTGCTGGGTTCAGAGGCATGCATTGTTAATACAGCGCCAGTGTGCATGGTTTCAGAAAGATTACAGTGTTAATGGGATAGATCATACCCAGATGTGTTTGCACATGCATTGTGGGATATTATTGTTCAAAATGAGGTGTGTTTGAGATTTGTGTGTGAGTGCTGGTGATGGGTTTCATAAAGCATGCATAATAAAATATAAGGGGCATGCAACATCTTGCCTGATGCACACATCGTGAGCCAGAGTGTGACCACAGTGTGTATTGTAATGGGATGAACATTTCAATGCACGGCTGTTGAAGCATGTTAAGGTGGGAGAGCGTCTCAAAAAAAGGAGTTGCTTTTCTGCTGACTCGCCATTGAGTAGCATGTATTTGTAGAGCATGCCCCTGCACACGGCCTTTGGGTTAATTGCGGGCAGTAGTGCGGGTAGTGGGGTTGCAGGGAGCAGGCTCTTCTTCCAACGCCATGTATGCCGATGAACCTGTGGCGTCCCAGTGGAGGTTTCCGAAGATAACGTGTAGGTCACTATGAGTCGATGGGCTTGTTGGAATGGTGACACTGCCATTACAAAGGGTGACAACCTTCATGTTCTGCACCCCGCACACCTCTCTGTCTCTGCCCCTCTCCCTCTCTCTTTGTCTCTCTTTCTCTTTCACTCTATCACGCCTGTCCTGTGCCTTTCTACTCTTTTGCATTGTCTCCTCTGCTACTTTGTCCTGCCATTCTCTTTCACCTCTCCCAGTCCTCCCTTCATCTGCAGAGTTCTACTGTTCTCGTTCTTTCTGTCCTGTTTTGGCTGCACTCTTGACCTACTCTAAATGGCAGGAAAGCCGCACAGAAGTCTGCATGCCAAGGAACGGGCATGTGCAGGGACGTCATTTGGGGGTAGCCAGGGATCGCAAGTGTGAGGCCTGGGGGCCACAGTTGGAACCCCCGGGACTCCCTTGCGACCCAAAAAAACAGGTGCTCCTGGCATAGCAGGCCCTACCACAGCATGGAGGGACCCACCACACCAGGTCTGGTGGGTCCCTAGGCCAGTCCTCACCCATCAGGGCTCTCAGTAGGGGTTGGAGCTGAATGTGACATGTGGCACATGTCACATGCCACATTCAGCTCCAACCCCTTCTCCTGGCAGCTCACATACTAGAACCAGGAAGCTCTCCCAGCTTCCTGGTTCCTGTTTGTAAGCAGCACGGAGGAGCCAAGTGGCCTTGGAAGAAGAGAATGAAGCTGCAAGAAAAAGGCAAGAAGGTTTTTTTTGGTAATATGTGTGTTTTGCATGTGTGAAGTGCGTGTCAGATGTATGTATGTGAAGGATGGCTCAATGAGAAGTGATATGATGTGTGTTTTTGAATGTTCTGGGTCGGTGAGTCTGTGCCTCTGTAGAAAATGCAATGAGTGGATGTAAGAGAAGGTGTGAGTGACAGGTGGGTGAATGATAAGTGATGTGATGTGCGTTTTTGAATGTTCTGGGTGGGTGGGTGTGTGCCTGTATAAAGAATGCAATGAGTGTTATGTTATGTTATGGAAATTTAGCAAGTGCACGTACACCCGGAGGCATCTTGGTGCTGGAGAATGGAAGGAAAACAAGTACACATAACCACGTCAGAAAACCTAGCTAAAAGAGAGTAGTTTTCAGCAGCCTGCAGAAAGTGAGGTGATCTTCAATAGCACGAAGAGCAATAGGAAGATGATTCCAAGCTCTAGCAGCAACCACAGAAAAGGCACAACCTCCCTTTTGGTGAAGTCAGTCTAGCTATTTCTTACTTTGGCATGACATTAATTACTCACCATCTTTAAAAAAGCAACCGGGATAATTAGTGTTAGCTCACTAGACTGATGTTTTGGCGTAGCGGCCTGTATACTATTCACTGTAGCATGACTTTTTGTTAACTGAGCTGTTCTTATGGGTCTAGACTTGCTTACATTGGAACCAGTTTGGATGGTGTTCCTATTGGGGCATGTCATTTTTAATGGCCAAACCAACAGGAGTATGTACTTACATAAGAGTATGGGCATATATTGGCAGAGGCAGTTTTGTGCCCAGTGCCAGTAATAATAATATAGAAAAACATCTTAAAGCGAACATAAGTATGGTCTTACATGGGAATACTAGCATATGTTGGTGGAGCCAGCATGGAAATGTATGAGTGCCGACAGCCGGACAGTGATATGATATGATACGATATTTTATTTATATCGTGCTCCTACACAGGTGTTTCAGAGCGCGACCAGGCAAAGGGAGGGGAACAGTGGAGAGAACAAACACAACGATCTTACTAGGCCCAGTGACATTGAGAACGTACAAGTGCATTGGGAAGGGAAAAGGGGGAAAGTGCAGAGCATAAGAGAGGACAAGATAAATGAAAAGTAAATAAATAAATAAATAAATACATAAATACAGTGATATGAAACAGTGGTAGTGCAGCCTGTGCAGGCCAAGTGCAAGGTTAGTCAGATAGGGAGTATCTGATCAGTGCAGACAAAGAGTGGAAGGGCCTGTATGGGTACAGAAACAGGTCCCAGTGCAAGGGGTGGCCACGGGGCAGTGCAGGAGGTCGACAGGGTGGGCAGGTACCTGGGCCCGAAGGGCAGACGGTGGCCAGGTGCAGCATTTCTGAGAGAGAAAGCAGATCAGCAGGGGATAAGAAGGGGAAAGACAGGGTCGAAGAGGAAGGTCTTGAGGAGCTTCCAGAACCGTAGGCGGTTCTCCTCAAGTTTCAAGGTTGCAGGTAGACAGTTCCAGAGGGAGGCCCCCACTGAAGACAAAGATCTACCACAAGGTCGTTTCTTAGAAAAATGACTGACCCTGAGGGAGTTGGAGGTAGAGGAGTGAAGGGCTCTAGAGGGGAGGTATTTACAGAGGGATAGTTGAAGGTAATTTGGACCCAGGCCCCAGAAAGCCTTGTGGATAATGCAAAGGGTTTTAAATGTAATCCTTGCAAATCCTTGCAACCACAAGGAGCCAATGAAGGGATTTCAGAGCTGGGGAGATACGATCCCAGGGCTTGAGGCCAAGGACAAGTGTCACAGTCCTGTTCTGGATTAGTTGTAAAGGGCAGAGAGTGAGGCAGGTAGATTTAGAAATGGGCTGTTACAGTAGTCCAACCTAGAGAGAATCAGAGCTTGGGAGACAAGGAACTTCTGAGGGAAGGAGAGGAAAGGAAGAGTGCCTTTAAGGAGGTGCAGTAAGAGGTTAGACTTTTTGGAGACATCAGAGATGTGTGCGGAGAAGGAAAGTGTGGAGTCAAAGATGACCCCAAGGTCTTAGCTTTGCTAGTTGGGGCAGGAGGAGGTCCAAGGGAGTCCGGCCAGAGAGTGGATGGAGGGGGGTGTACCAATGAGAAGGATCTCAGTCTTGTTGGCATTTAAACAAATATCATTGGCGGCACACCAATTTTGAATGGCGATTAGGCAGTCAGAGATAGGGAAGGAGAGGTGGTGGCCGAGGGAAGCCTGAAAATGTGTTGGGTGTCATCAGCATAGCACTGGAAATTTGAGCAGAAAATGGAAATGCAGTAGGCAAGAGTTGCCAGATATTGATTGAAAAGCCAGGGTGAGAGGTTAGACCCCTGGGAAACACCGCAGGTAGAGAGGGAGATAGAGGATAGGAAGGCCCCAAGTTGTACCTGGGAGGGTCAATCAGAGAGAAAAGAGGTCAGCTAGGCCAGAGCCTGATCAGTGATACCCAGGTTGTCATGGAGATGATTTAGCAGGGTGGTATGGCTGACCATGTCAAAAGCAGAGGAGAGATCAAGTAGGATCAAGACAGAGGGAATGTTAGAGTCAAGGTTGGAGAGCAGTTTCCATACTTCTGGCAGCTCTGAAGCCAGATTGGTGGTCACGGAGACAGCCAACTGAGTCAGAGTGAAGGTTAAGCTGAGAGATGGCAAGCTTTTCCAGGAGCTTACCCAAAAAGGGAGTAATGCAAATTGGGCGATAGTTAGCCAGACAAGAGGAATCAGCTGTGGGTTTCTTGAGGAGAGGATGCACAAGGGAGTGCTTCAGAGGGGAGGCGAAAGATCCAGAGGCAAAGGAGAGGTTACAGAAGTCCGCAAGGGCCGGAGCAAGGGTATCAATGTGGTCCTTAATAGTTTTGGAGGAGCAGGGATGGACCATGGACCTGTCTTGAGGAGGCTTTCATAGATCGGACTTGTCTAGCGACCTCATTGGGGGAGTAAAGGGGAAAGGCAGAGAAAGAGGGAGGAGGGGTAGCTGAGGGAGGGTCAACAAGCAGAGAGGGAGATGGGAGAAGAGTAGGGGAGGAGGCGAGTGAAGATAAGATGTCCTGGGTTTTGGAGATAAAGTGTGAGGCAAGGTCATTGCAAAGAGCCTGAGAGGTGAGAGGAGGCTTGGATACTGCATCAGGATTGGCCAGCTCCTTGCAGATTTGAAAGAGTTCGGCTGAGTTGTTAGATGCCGTAGAGATATGGGTTTGAATATGGACTCGCTTCTTGGTACGTACAGAGAGACGGTATTGCTGTTGGAGTAGGAGGCAGGCCAGTTTGTCAGAGGATGAGCAAGAGGCCCTCCATTTCCTCTCAGCACCCTACATTTACTTTTGAGTGTAGCTAGGTCGAAGTCAAACCAAGAATTACACTTGGTTTTGGGCTTCGTGTGGATCCTCATGACAGGGGCAAGAGCATCAAGACTATCAGGAATAGAGGCGTAGAAGAGAGACAGGGCTGTGTCAGGGTGTGAGTCAGCCAGGAGTGGAGGAGGGGGTGAGAAGGTGGCAGCAAAAGCCTCAAATGACACACGTTTCATGGGCCGGATGTCCAAGAAGGTGGGTGGCAGTCTTGGGGTAGGCTTGGCTTGATGGGAGGAGAGGGGAAGATGAGAGGAGAGGAAGCAGTGATCGTTCCAGGAAAGAGGAGTGGTGAGGGGAGTAGATAGGGGGAGGCCAGAGGAGATCATGACATTCAATGTGTTGGCAGCAGAGTGCGTCGGGCCGTAGGGGAGGATAGAAAGGGAGACTGAATTGCAGAGGTCACGAAAGAGCACATATGAGGAACATGGAGAATCAAGATGGGTGTTAAGGTCACCAAGGAGGAGGGGTTGAGAGATAGAGACCAGGAGGGCAGAGGAGAGATCTGCCCACTCAGAGAGGAAAGAGGTGAATTTACAAGGTGCCCTGTAGAGTGTAGCAACAGTAAGGGAGTGGCTCGGAGAGAGGGAGAGCCTACAGACAAAGCATTCTAAAAAGGAGTAAGTCTGAGTGGGGATGATAGAGGCAGGAATCCACTCAGGGAAGATCAGGGCTACACCACCTCCAGGCTGGGTGGATCTGGGGGCGGACAGGATCTTGTAGCCATCTGGGAGGAGGGTGTCAAAACTCGTGACAGAGCTGGCCGTGAACCATGTCTCTGTAAGACCGAGGACATCGAGGTCAAGTTTTTCAAGGAGGTGGCAGATGTCAGAGGAGTGTTTGACAGCGGAGCGAGGATTCAAGGTGGCAAGATGAAGAAGGTTGCCAGCATTAAAGACCTTCCTGGGAGGAGTACATGTTAGAGGTACGCCCTGCAGAGGTGTGGAAGGAGAATGAGATGGGGCAGAGGATGAAGGAGAAAAGAGAATGGTAGCCATGGGAGAGGAGTGGGGTACAGCAGGAGATGAGAGGAAGTTGATGAGGCGAGGGAACTGGCTATCAAAGAGACGGAGATTGGCCTGAGGGCCTTGCACCATGACAGTGCCATTTAGGTTGACATTTATGATGACTCTGGAGGAGTCGAAGGAATCCATACACACTTCCCAGCAGGTGCCATCATTAATGGGAGAGGAGGAAACAGGACAGAGCACAGAGATCATATGAGGGGTCCACAGATCTGTCGAAGGAATGACAAAGAGGATGTCGGTAAGGGTTAGTCTGGCAGAAGCGCTGGAATATTTATCAGCAATGGTGAGTCTTGGGTTGGAGGCCAGGATATCCTTTTTGAATTTCTTCTTACCAGACTTAGTGAGAAGGGAAGGATAGTTGATAATGCAGTTTGAGTAGATAGGAGAGACAGATAGTGCCATGGTCAAGTAGAGAGGGGGCAGTGGGAGAGAAATGCAAGTACAGCGGTAGGGAACAGTCACTGGGCTAGCAGGTTACTGTTGCGGTCCAAAATGAGATTAAACAAAAATGAAAACACCAAATTGGCTTACGAAAACACACCCAGATTTGACTTTTTAAACACACCCAAATTTTCTTACAAAAACACACCCAGATTTGACTTTTTAAACACACCCAAATTTTCTTACAAAAACACCCAGATTTGACTTTTTAAACACACCCAAATTTGCTAACAAAAACACACCCAGATTTGACTTTTTAAACACATCCAAATTTTCTTACAAAAACAACCACATTTTCTTACAAAAACACACCCAGATTTGACTTTTTAAACACACCCAAATTTTCTTACAAAAACACACCCAGATTTGACTTTTTAAACACACCCAAATTTGCTTACAAAAACACACCAAAATTTGACTTTTTAAACACACCCAAATTTGCTTACAAAAACACACCCACATTTTCTTAAAAAAACACATGCAGATTTGACTTTTTAAACACACCCAAATTTGCTTACAAAAACACACCCAGATTTGACATTCAATGGCATAGGCTGGGGTAACAAAGGTAAGCGAAATGATGTAAGAGTAGAGGAGAGTGGAAGGAGAGCATTAAAGAGCAGAGCAGATAGAAAGGTTGGAGAAGGCAGAGGGGAGAGTGAAGGTTCAGGAAGGGAAGAGAAAACAGTAGGCAGAAGGAAGAGGGAGCTGAGCCCAGGAGAGGAAAGGAGTGTCTTGGTAGTCCAATTCCATAGCTGAGAAAGATGGCGGCCCGGGGAAAGGGTCAGGCTGGTGTGGTAGCGGCATCATGCATCCCGGTAAGCGTGCAGGGAAGCTGACAGGGACCTTAGAAGTGGTCCTTCGAACAAGGGCCGGCTCACGCCTTTCGGTACAGTCTGACAAGGTCACAAATTTCCACACCTTGGTCCATTCACATTAGTAAAGAGGTTTCCTTTCCGAGGGGGGCTGGATACCTTTGAAGTGCTTGCCTTGCCAAACTGGTTCTGGAGTCTTCAAACATTTTTTTTTCTTTTTCTCTCTTTCTTCCCCAGTCCTTTGGTAAATAAATATAATATACATTTAAACCACCTGCAGCCCCACACATATAATACTGTTTCTGTGCAAATATTGGGATGATTTCACATTTAGCTTTCAAAAGAGCTGTTTTCTTGCTTTTGCAAAAGCAGATTTCACACGTTTGTTTTATTTCAATTCATTGTGGGATTCCCAATGTGGTTTCTGTATCACACATTTTCTTTGGCATTACCTTTCTGAAAGATTTTCATAGCTCTGGTCAGTTTCTGTACACAGATATGCTTGGCAAATGTTTTTTTTTCAAACTGACACAGAGCAAGTGAGAGAGAGCTTCTTTTGCAGTACTTCCCGTAAGTTAACTTGTTTCCAAAAGTAAATTCAAGCCTTGTTACAGTAGAAATCCAAATTATTGGCCTTTCAAGTGGTTTCCCAGCACATCAGCTGCTCTGGGAATGCTTTTGCTTCACCACTTGCTACTCAGCAGAAATTAAACATGCCAGGAGGGGTTTCTTTGACGGGCACAATCTTTGTAGAAAATGAATCAAGAGCAAATTTCAAGATGGTCATGTGCGCAGTTTTAGTATTCAACATGACAGAACAGAAAAAGGTGATGCCGTTCTGTGCAAACATCATTTTCTGGTGGATTTAGATGAAAGGAACCAATGCAGACATTCTTTCTAGTGTCAGTGTTGAAAGCTTGCCACTCCTGAACCAGGGAAAGAAAGCACAGCCGCTATTGGGGTGAAATGGTGAAGTGTGGTTTTTATACTAGGGGGTTTCTGTTGGGGCCAGCAAATGTACCCCACAATTGCAAAATGGCTTGTACACTTTTGGCGACTTGCATCTATTGTACTTTTTTCATGATTTGCCCTACACTCTACAAAACCAATGGTTGGCCTTTGACCCACATTGTTGGCCTTTTACCCACATTTTCCCAGAAAGTGTGCTTTCTAATGCATCATTTTAACCCATTATTCAAAACATTTACTCTGGGGAGGGAGAAGAATCCCCCGGGCACCGTACAACCCATTTCCGTTAGTTTGGGCTCCCTCGCTACGCTCAGTCACAATCACATACCATTGGTGGCTGGTATATTTGTGGACCAGACACTGCCCCATCTCTCTATGTTACGTTCAAGATTTAAGCTTTGATCGAAAAACATATTTACTTGTTTCACTTGCAGTAGTGCATGCCCCTGCAGCGGCATAATCATCATGGACCTTCTGCACACGTGGCAGTCCGGACCCGCCTGGGATGTGGCGTGCCCTGTGCTTTGCAAAGGAGCTTGGGGGGGGGCAGAGCATGGCTCGTAGGGGAGCTGCCAAATATTGTGCTATACCATTGAGAACCGCTGGGTCTGACAAAGGGATGGTGTGCAGTGCACGCCTTGAAGTCTGCCAGTGAGTACCCAGATGAGAAGCAAATCACAGGTGTTTTCAATTTTAAATAACTGTGTGGTGTTATGAATGTATGTGTGCAGCAATGATATTACATTAAATGTTTTTTTTTTTTTTTTAAGTCCTCTGGCACCCAGTATTACGTTTAAATTAAAAAAATAAAAATAAAAAAAACACACCGGACTGGGATCTTGGGTATTTTAAAAGAAACTTTCCCAGGTATTATACTCCAGCAAAGATAACATCATCAGGTGCACTCACCTCTGTGCACGCAGACAAGTCTAATATATTTCTTCTATCGTAGTGATTGCTGAAATATATATACATTTATAACCAGGGAATTTTGTTGACACTAACTCCTTGTTAATGATTTAATTTTCAGGTCTTGCTTTTGCAGTATTTTTCTCTTTGTTAAACAGCAGCGCACGCCTCCCCTAGTCAGTGCTTTTTTGGCTTAACACAGCAATGCCACAGATAATACATCCTACTGTGTCCGATGATCTATAGATGTTTTGTACACTAGCGGTAGCCTCCGTTACAGATTTTGGTTACTCTGTTAGAAATACTGCATCATGCATGTTTTATATATAGACCCCACGTGGAATCTGGAAAATGACATTGCACAAATGTGTAATCGTGGACAAATTATGCCTCCCTCTGTGCCTCGGTTCTGATATCTTGCTGAAATGAGAGCACCAGGAAACACGGAGGGGGGGTGGGGGGGCAGGGTCAAATAAAATCACTTCATGTGATGTCATCAGGGGTCAAGAGTTGTGTGTTGTCACTTCCGTTACCATTGACATTTTGGTGAAATGACATCCCTGGGCATGTGGCTGGAGGATGCCTTCCTACTTACCCTAGACATTGCGACTTGCCTCCACTCATAAGGAAGCATGTGACAGTCAGTATTTACTTCTGAACCAGTGACCTTTCCCATACGCCCATCACATTGAGCATGCGCAGGCGGCCACGGGGATATGGGGGTTTGCAGGCCGAGCCGCTGTGCACTTCTGTTTCAAGTTGTCGGGTTTTATATTCCTAGAACTTGGCGTTACGTAGCCCCACCTCACGGAATGCATCCTACAATGTGGAGGTCCCTGTGAGAGGGAACCAGTTAGGGTGTTGTAAAGCTAGTATGGAAAACTGTGCAAGGCCGGCACTGACATAGATAGGCCCGTATCAAACCGGAGACCTACAGCCGTTTCTGTTATTCTTTTGAGTCATTCCATCAGCGTTTGGTTTGTAGATTAGTGCTCTATAGACGGGGACGCAGGGAATATCCACAGAACACGTGCACAGCGGGGTTCAGCAGAGGTTGAGAAAGCGATTTTTAAAACTTAAAACGTTGACGGAGTAAGAAATACCCTGCAATTCCAGGATTGACTAGGATTTTATATGAAGCCAGGAAGAGGCTTTCTGAAACAAAGGGGGGTCTTCACCAGCAAGGCTGGCATTTCAAGTGAGAGTTCGCACATTGCTCGACTCTACGGATGGCTTATGAACCGTTCATTTAAAAAGATGTATGACAAAGATCATGCTCGGTCGTGCGTGGACATGTCCAGCCATGAAATGGAATGAGTTTTAACATAAGGGACAAAGTTTTGAAAAAATAGATAATAGTTCAAGGCTTTTGTACAATATTAATGAAGTGAAACACACGCCAGCTTCCCAAAGCATAATGGAAGATGACTCTTAGGGCAATCTGCGCTGAGAAGTGGAGTGCCGATATCATCAGGTACTTCGAGGAATGAGTCTTTTTTGCCAGCTTGAGTGTTTACTAGAAATGACACCAGTGCCAGATGACGAGTTGCGGGCGTGCTTCAGGGTCGCCAACTTGCTGGGTGATGAGTCTAAATGGGCAGTGTATAATCTTAGAAAAGGCAAGCAGTTAACTGTTTGGGTGACATGCTATATGATGTCCTGCTGGACTGTGGCTATAAATGGAGGAAAGTAACATTCAATAAATGAAGGAGAGTGTTCTTGCATCAAGCGGGTGTTTGCTAGTCAATATGACGTTATCTGCTCCAATTGCAATGAAGATTAACTGTTGTATAAACGGTAAACGGGCGAAAGGTCATGTCTGTAGAAAAGCAATGTTTCCTTGTCCCCCACCTTCCGCAAACTAAAAACAAACAACATGTCAACACAAACATGTTCAATATGAATTCCAAATCCTTCTGTCGGAGATCAAAACACATTAATAGCAATACATATAATCCATAAAAGCGCTATATGAAAGGAATTCTACACAAATATAAATTGAGTTTAGACGGATCTCATCATGCAGATAGGGCTTTACGCTATTTAAGCATTTTGCAAGTGTGCTGTCCATGTGCCCCAATCAGTTACATTTTCCTTCTCCCCTCGAACCCTTAAAACTGTTTGTAGAAATGCAACTAGGGCCAGCGTTGAAGAAAGCTGCTTACCATGCCTGCATCTAGAGCAGAATAGTTCTCGACCTAAGGAAGCGCCGGTGTGTGCAAAACGTAAACAGCACTCTTGTCTCACCTCGTCAATCACATTATGTTTACATAATCCGCAAAATGGCTGAGACTGAACTACGGCTTCCAATAAACCAACTGCGATTAACGGAGCATGGACATGTTTTCAAGTAGGACGTTGGCACGGACACAATCAGGGAATATTTTACGTATACAGTTAAGCAAGTGTATTTAGTCAAGTGTGAGCAATTGCTTATAACATCCCACTTTTATTGCATGTTTCCTTCCACAACATTATAATTCTCAAGGAAATATTCAGGTTCCACATGTATATCCTTGAGGTACCCCTCACGTGTTCATGAATAATTTGATTCCCAACACATATCTTTGTTGTGCCATTCACCCCAACTCACCAATTAGGTTGAATTGATTGTTACAAGAGGAACATAGCCTGACATATAAATTCAAATTATTCCATTTCACAATGGACAACAGTGACCACAAGCCCAGTTCAGAACTGATTGCTAGTATTAGGCACACGGGCATTCTGAACAGTGACCGTCAAATTTGACTCTCCAACACTGTCAACCATTTCCAATTGTGTCTGTTGATTAATCCCAGATCATACAATATGGATGGTGTAACTTTTAGCTTGTACAACTAAATCACTGGTTGCATAGGGAATCTTCCACATTTACTCTGACCAGTGAAGGAGCCCCTTTTAAGTACAATTTTCCTTTGACCTGCATATATGGCAGACAGTCCACTGTTTTGAGGTTTAACTTAGTGGAGACTTTTACATGTCTCACCTACTATCAACCCACAAAAATCTTCAGGTCTGCATCAGATGTAATGGCCAGCTGTGTTAATCGTCATCAGAACTCAAGCCCAAGTTGTTTTATCTTCAAAGTAATATTTGACACACAGAAAATGGATGGTATCAACATAATATGTAGGCATGGTAATGCTTTAGGGTGGTTGTGCATCCTAACTTTAGAACGTGTGCTTAAAGATATAGCCCAAGTGGAAGCAGCATTGCCAGGCATGGTAAATAAATAAGAAGCGCATGCTTAAGTGGACCTTAGACTGCAATGGGAATATGTACAAAATGGGATGAAATTAATACCAGAAGAGCATAACCACCTGGCAATTGGCCCCACTCTCTCCATCTAATTGTTCACCCATCTCTCATTTCCTCCTTCTCTTTACCTGTTCTGATTTTTGTACACCCCATCAATTCGTTTTCTGGCTTATCTCTTCTCCCTGCATGTCCTTCTGTCTTCACTCTGCACCAATATGCTTGTTTATTTGTTGCATTCCTTCTTTAAATAGTATCCAATGTTTAATATTTAATATATTGACTTGTGTGTATTTCAAATATGACATCATTAGTGATGACACCCGTGAGTGATGTCATCAGTGATGTCATCAGTGGTGTTATCTGTGATGTCATGTTTGTGGTCATAGGCTGCGCAACAGGGGATGTACAGTTAAGGTGGCTCTAGCTGAATTTCAGGGATTTTGTTGCATTAAGTTCGAACCTTAACGTCCCTGCAACTAAAGTTTTTTTTTTCCCCTGAATTTCAAGGGTTTTGTATTCCATAAGTTATTTCCACTACTGGCCGTGGCCACAGCCTTCAACTGTGCCCACTGTCCATTTTAAAACACTACCAGACCACTAGCAATTGCCTTTGGCCATGGCCGGTGGGCATGGCCAGTCTATATTTTAAGACACTTGCAACCCATCTCTCAAAGACTTTCATCAATCTCAAACTGATTTTGACCTCTTTTGACATGTATTGTTATGTATAAAATGCCGGCTTTGACAACTCACAATGTTTAAGGCAATGCAGAGTGAGTTTAAATTATTTACCAAGGATCACACACTTTGTTTAAGCAGCGTGCTCCAAGCCCCTTGTTTTATGTCTGTTCTCTTGGTGAATGTTGTGATAAAGTGCACAACTCCAACTAAACGCATTGAAGCAGCACGGAAAAGGGAAACAAAAAATGACTGGCAACTAGAATAACATATGATCAGATATATTTGTCTGCATTGCGAAAATCATAAACTAAGTGAACATATATCTTAAAGTTAAATATACAAATGTACCTTCCCCTTAGAAGAAATTGTGCAAGACAAAATGCCATTGGACTTTAACATTTTTTTTATGAACACCAGAAAAATGAACCGAGAGGAAAAGTTTCAATATATTTGCTGGCAAAGTCTAAAAGATGCTCACCTTTTAAACCCAGAAATTGCTTGTGAATATTCTCTGGAAAACAAAATCCCAATATGAAACAAGTCCTTGTGATCTTGTGGGTAAATGTCTGCACTGACAACATAACTATTTGAATAAAATCCTGGTAGCCAAATACTTGAGCAAACTTGCCAAACTTAAACAAAACCATGGGGTTAAGCTGTCTTCCCACACATATCCTTTACTTGTGCCCTGAAAAGCAGCCACAATCAGGGGCAGATAACTGCACCAGTGTGCAGGATTGCAAACTCGTTTGCCACATCATGGGGAAAAATGTATGATTTACTTTTCCACTAATCATTTCCCTCCTCGCCCTCTTGCCTGCCTTACAACAAAACGCTGCTTTATAAAGACAACTTGAAAAGTAAACATACTACAGTGTCACTCTGATATGTTCATCCTTATAGAACTATGTTAGGCAAAAAGTTTACAATTGTGGCATTATTCCACCGATATTGCATGGGCGACTACAAATACCAGGATGCATTTTAGCAAGAAAATGGTCTTTGAGTGCAAAACAATCAAGGACTGACAATAGCATGTTTAAAAAAAAAATAAAAAAAAATGTGGATGGTGTGTGTTGGACTGTGGACTGTTGCCCACCCATGAGCTTCAAAGTGAGGAGGGGCTCGCCCCCTCAAACCATGTTGCTCTAAGTGGTCTTGTAAGTTAGGCTTGTTTATTAGGCAGGCTGGCCCCTTTATCACCTTGAAGCCAAGCAGGGTTGGATGGGAGACCTGAATGGCAAACATGTCACTGGCATTTGGCCATGGCCAGTGTTTTCTGACCCCTGACATGACTGTAGCTGTGATACCCTTGAATATTAGGAAAAGGACTGAAAACATGAGGTCGCAGGTCCTCACCAGGTGCCCCCTCCTCTGTGCCTCCTGCCCACACACCCATGATGGCTTCTTCCCCTCCACTGGCCTCTCCCATTCCCCCCACAACACACACTGTTTCTATGATGCAGTTTTCTTTCAAATGTCGGCCATTCGCTGCCATTCTGTCCATAGCCTAGGCTACAGAAAAACAGAGTTTTGCACACTCAGGTCCTAGACCCCCTCAAACTTCCACATTTCCTTTGGCATCCTCTTAATTCCTACACATGTAGACTGATGGCTTTTGCATGTTTTTTGACCTGCAAATGGCTTTTTTCCTGCATTTCGTTTTCCCATAAACTTGGCTATATCCGCATCTATCTATCGCATCTCGTACCAAGCAAAAACAAAGCTGGTGGCTGATTCCATTTCTAAAAATTCCTGGTCTTATTTTATTCTATTTTATTCTGCATCCAATATTTTTAAAAAATGACTGCACGTAATAACCGCAAACCACAAAAAGGCATTCAGCAAAGTTGTTTCAAATACGGTCCAGGGGTTTGGACTGTGCCATCCAGCAAAAAAGTTACCTTGTCTGTTCGTGGGAAAATGAATGGGAAGTAGGCCCCTACTTTGTTTTTTTTTTTTTGGTTGCTTAATACCTTTTTTATTTTTTAATGAATCTTACCCAAACTTTGCAGTTTGGGTGGGGGGGGGGAGGAAGCGCTATGCATCCCTATTTGATTTCAAAACTTCAGCCAAACCCATCTAAAAAATAAAAAGTTATTAGCAAGAGAATGTTTAACCCCAATCTCTTTGTCGATCCCTCTCCAGTTTGCATGCAAATCAAAGACCACGCTCACACCTGAAGAGTATCAGCTGAAATTGTGTCCAATAGCTGCAGATTTCTAGGAAAGCATACCATCTACTCCATTTGCACCACCACCCTTTATGTAGCGAGCAGTGAGTGTATCTACCCATCTCCATTGACTCGCCAAGAAACTTGTAAAAAAATAGTACAATTTTGTGCAAAAGGGTGGTGGTAGAAGTGAAGATTGCATTGTAAAATGATTATAATTGAAGCAGTCTGTGCCTTGGACAGTTTAACTTCTTCCTCTGTGGTCGCCATCTTGCAGTGAACATCATATGTCTGAAATTTCAGAATGACAATATGCATGTGCGTGCACACGTGTGTGTGATACCAAACATTGGAATAGTCAAGAAATGGGATGGAGTCAACCTGAACAGATTCAGGGGTTTATTAACAAACATGTTCGGCAAAATGCAAAACCTAGACCTCTGCCACACTCCACTCCACACATATCGGTCTTTCATATGCAAGCAAACAAATCACACAACATTTTCAGGAGTGCCAACTATTCGAAGTCTATTGAGCTTAGCTTTTTAGTGCCTCTACTCTAAGACGTGTTGCGCTTCATTGTAAATAACAAGGCTAGGGGAATTATTTAAAATTGGTCTCCCTCAGCTACAAAGAGACACACTACCTCGTAATTTGCATACCCTCCTGTCTTCCTGAATACTAGACACACCCTCCTGTGGTGCTGGAAGCAGCCAAGGAATGCCATCCCTTCTACACAAGCAAAAGATTGCAGCATGGTAATGACAATAACAGAAGGTACACTAGCCTAATCCCTCTAGTAAAACAATAGTCATGCCTCTTCTGGTTGGCCTGCTCAAGGACCCTGGCCAACCGATCCATCCAAGCCACAATAAGTGTGTGTTTAATTAAAAAAGCCTTTACATGTCATACAGTGGAGGCCTAGTCAGGTAGAAATGGAGAGAACCTGAAACTCATAGGCTGTAATGCAGATAGATTGCCAAACTACTTACGTGCACCATCCTTCCCTTTCCACTCACCCAGTAGCTTCACACCATCCACAATAACGTGTCGTTGTAAATTGGCAGGGATTTAAACTCGCACAACTGGTGTGGCCCAGGCAGCCCTTTTGAGGCTGAAACAATCCCCTAGATCCCTCCCACTCACTACCACTAACACATCACAGGAGTAGACGCCCTGATCAATGCAAAGCTTGGCACAGCAAGCAACATTTGGTCTGGGCCTCCATTGTCCCAGCTGGAATGGCTAAAACACATGCATGATCTCCCTTTGGAGGCCCAGATTATCTTCAAAATGTTTATTCCGCCATCAAAAGACGGACTGGCCCCACCTATTGCTACCCAAATAATAACACATCCCCTTAAAATAACAAGACCAGCCACCCTGCCGAAGGTCATCATCCAAATACTTGGGCACAGTAGAGAAGCACGTCCACATGCTGGTCAGTAAATAGAACAGTATGCGCAGAGATGTATATCCCTTGCATCCATTCATGTCTATCAAAAATACATTCCATCCCATTTGTACACTCAATGACGAGTTTGAGCCCCCATTCCACTTGGGTTTTCTCAGTTATCCAGCAACAACACAATGCTGTTTGAGAATCTCATCGAATTAACCAAGCCAGGACGCAGGGCGCTCCTTTGATATGCACAGTTAATGTTTATATTTTTCTATACAAACTCAAAGGGCTATGAGTTTGTCAAAGGAATTATCACCCGATCATTTCCCACTTGTCCATTGTACAAGGCAATGCTGTCCCCTCCTCCTTCTTCATTCCTCTCATCTGTATAAGTGCTTCTATTAATGATCCAGCGTTCTGATCAGAGTAAAGCCAGCCAGAAAAGCAATCATCAAGGCCAGCTGGATACTCAGAGGATAATCAGATTAATTAAACCCACGTGACGTATTTAATAAGATAGTCAAAGTCATTCAAAGTGGCTATGACTCAAATACGAATCAGGGGTTATGTCAAAGAATATGTTCTGCATTAAATTGCAAATAGAGCATTTGCGTCTGCGATGGACTGTTGTAACAGTGGGGAATATTATGTTTCGCTCGTCTAAAACGAGAGGCTTCAACAACACTTTTTATGTCAGGAATTCAAAACAAACTTCATGAAGTGTAGAACGCAAATCCGTGCGTATGAGATGGGATTAAAACTATGAAGATGGTGGTTCGTCTTGGTAATGGTTTAATGATTAGCATGCTCATCTGATGATGCAGGTTTCTTATTCTGATAGAACACAGATTCTAAGAGGAAATATATGCACCTCATTGGATCTAGACCTATAAGAGATAGAACAATTCATTAAAAAAAAAAAAACATCTTCAACCCAATAAACATGGGGGCATTACATATCCAAACTTTAACCCCTGGTGAGCTGGATGCTGCCTCTTGACTATTTTCACTTTGGTTGCCTGTAGAAAAAGCCATCATCTCTCTGGCAATCCACTTCTCTCACGAACTAACTCATGTTCTGATTAATAACACTCTTATTTCAGAATCCTCAACAATGCTTAACCCTTCTCTTGTGCCTTTATGAGCTGCCACCATCTTATCAAAGTTCTAGGAAAATAATGAACGCTGGACAAAGAGTTGCAGTTGGTGAAATACTACCTGTAATGTGAACACATCTGCCCCTCAGTTACCTTTCCAATGCCAAGAAAGGAGTCTTGCAATCAAAAAGAATACGTCATTAAAGGTAAACACGCCAAGAGAGTCCATAACAAAAGAGAATGTAATCACTCCCTAGCTTCATCAGTCAAGATTCTCTCAGGTTCTCTTAGATATGGGCGCGGGATCTCGTGCATCCACAGAACACTGAATGGCCATCACACTAACGATTGCAAACACAGTCAATTCAACTGAGCACATGATCGTTAACATCGCTTAAGGGTGGAACAATGGGAAAGTTGGCACATGTCTAGAAATCCATTGCTATGGTGAGCCTTTCTCAATATAACGTATCAACACTACCCTGAGACGGCCACGCCCCTGCTAAACCTTTCAAATGTAGTTTAATCCCAACCGCATCATATCAGAATTTCCAAGGAAGAGCAAGGTATTCGCCTGCACAATAATTATTCCTGCCAAGACATGAGTACATGTTGAACTTGAAAAAACCTCACTGTCACTTTTATTTGGAAAATAAACAGCCAGTTCACATTCATATCTGCTATTTTCGGGTTTTCATGGGCAAGTCAGGTTCTCCCAATATGTGGTCTCGGGAGGGAGAGCCATGTTCCTGCCATCGTCTTGGGGTTCCATGCCCCACTATGGTAATACTAGAAATCTAGAGCCGCAAAACCTGGCTAATTTGCAAAGTGGAAGGTTGTAAACGTTTTCCATGTATTGGGCAGGGCAAGCCTGCCTTAAATAATCAAGTAATTTTTGGGTGTTTTTTTCTCCTTAGGCAGGGCTTAAAATAAAGGGCTAAAATCAAGCACCTTACAGCAGTGCCAGGGTAACAATCCATGCCATGTTTACTGGATTCTGCACATACATCTATCCAAACGATGCCAGGTCCACTAACAGTAGCAGGAGCATTTTGCAACACGTGTTGATAGTATCAGTTCCCCAAAAAAAAAAAACATGAAGCCTGTTTCAGCAATGTATTCCACCATTGCCCAACTCTTAAACAGGTTATTTCCAAATGACATCATGAGGGTGGTCCCCTTTTAACGATGGTGCTGGTTACGTCCAAAGAATGTAGTGAAGCCTGTCTCTATAACACATGCCAGCATTTCCCCTATTACATATATGTTCATGCTGCTAGTACCTAAAGAATAGATGTGGACTTTCTGAACAATATATTCTCACTCTGCCCCTTTAATGCTAACAGGATGCAAATCATAATGGGGTTCTATCTAGTATACTAAGCTACTAATGCAGAAACATAGCACTGTGTGCAGTGTACAAGATGAAGGTATAATATTCGTAAATGTTAATATGTTGAATAATGAAATGATCATTGTTTTCTTAATAGATTTTTGTGTACTGTGACATATGTAATAAGTAGCTAATAAAACACATGTATTACATATTTGCATTACTATAGACAAAACACAAAGACACAAGAACACATACCAATATGGGTATGTACAGGGAAAGTGAAGTTAGCAAAAAAGCATAAGTAGTAGCAGAAACAATTCATAATTTAACTGATTATTTTCATGCAAATAAATGATTTCTCTGTTTCAAAGCTGCTATTTACCTTAGGTATATGTATCACTTGATGTGATTGGACCCTAAGGAAAGTAGTGTGAGTACAATGTATACAAATATGACCATACACAGGGAAAGTACAGCCATAAAAATAAAAAAACAGAACTATCAGAAAGAGCTCATAAGTCTATTGATTATCTTTATGCACAAAAAGGATTGCTGTCTTTCAAGCTTGTGTCTTCCCGTATGTATATGTTTCATATGATGTGACTGGACTCTAAGGGAATTACTGTAAGAACCTACTTGAAGGATACGTCCACAAATAAAATAACATTTTTAGTTTCTGACTGTTACTGAAGAAAACCATGTGGCCTAGATATGTCAGCAAAAGAAAAAAGAGTGAGCCAGACATGTGTTCATCAATGACATTTGTGATGTCATCTTTGATGTCCTGGGTGTTAGTCTTAGCAGTGCACGGTGGTGGCGCGAGTTATGGTTGCTTAGTTTACCATAACTGGCGAATATCAAGGGTTTTTTCGGTTTTACTTGGAACCATAACGTCCCTTTGACAAAGTTGTTGCACTGAATTTCATAGGTTTTTAGTAGCGCAACTTAACCATAACGTCCCTTTAACAATGTTTTTTCACTGAATTTGAAAGGTTTTTAGCAGCACAACTTAACCATGACGTCCTTTTAACAAAGTTTTTTCACTGAATTTCATTGGTTTTTAGCAGCGCAACTTAACCATAAAGTCCCTTTAACAAAGTTTTTTCACTGAATTTCATAGGTTTTTAGTAGTGCAACTTAACAATAATGACTTTGACTTTGTATACATATCATATGGAACCGACTGAATCTCTTCTACTGTACTTGATGTCCGCGAACTCATTTATTGTTCGCGGACATGTTCGAAGAACAGTACCACTACTTAAAAACTCTGGGGGGGTATGTTTGATTGTTATATCATAACATAGGAACATTTAACAAATTCAAAAAGAAACACGCAAACACATTATATGTACTAATACATAAGTAATGTAACTCATATATACAACACACTAACCATTCATTTAAATGCACTATGTTCTAAAATGGAATATACCACAAAAAAATAAATTGGCTTCCAACCTAATTACCTCACAAACACGACAGAACTGAGACCAAGAGCAGACCCACTGAGTACATAGGACATATCTTACCTGAAATAGTAAGTGTACTTCATTTTATTCATATATTTATAAACTTTCTGTATTAGATAAAAAAAAATGATCTTTTTTTTTTTTCTCTCACAGAAATGTCTAGTACTCTGGAATGGCTAGGGGAGCATTTCCCACATGAAGAAATGTCACAAGAAAACTAATGGTAAACACTTTATAATATAAACCATTTAATTATTATTATTTTGTATACATTTAACATATATATATATTTTTTTTGTACGGAACGTACCAAAATAGAAAGTACTTCAGAAAAACCTGTTATGGATAACACTTTTCACAGTATAGAAGAAAAAAATGATTTATTGTTGACTAATTTTAATAATTTGAAAACGTCTGTGGAAGATCATTTTAAACCAAAAACCTTGTACCATTGCCCCACTTGTACGTGTCCCTCCTCACCATATCCCAGTCAATTATCCCCAAACCCTCTCCAGAACCCAAAACGTTTTGATGAGACTTCCATACCTTCTTCACCTAATAACAATCATGATGAAACCCCTAATTCTCCTGTTATTGTTTCTGTTGCTGCCTCACCTTCTGTGTCATAAATGATTAATATATGTTAAATAAAGTTTAATTTTTATATTGTGTTGTAAATAGTTTTGTTTTTTAAAAAAAATAAACAATGTAGGTGTCCGCGGACAGTGCAGGTGTTCTGAAATGTTCGTAAATAAACGAAAATGGAGGTGTCCTGAAGAACACTATACCTGTTCGTACTGTTCGCTAGCAAGATGAAACTATTCTAAGAACACACGTGGTGTCCTGAAATGTTCGTAAAAAAAATAAAATAAAGTGTCCTAAAGAACACTATATATGTCCGTAGTGTTCGCTATCAAGTTTAAACTCTTCTAAGAACACAATTTGTGCCCTGAAATGTTCGTACGTAAACGAAAATGGAGATGTCCTGAAGAACACGATACCTGTTCGTAGTGTTCGCTAGCAAGTTCAAACTGTTCTAAGAACACAGGCGGTGTCCTGAATTGTTCGTAATTAAATGAAAATGGAGGTGTCTTAAAGAACACTATACCTGTCCGTACTGTTCGCTAGCAAGTTGAAAATGTTCTAAGAACACACACAGTGTCCTGAAATTTTAGTACATAAACGAAATTTAACGTGTCCTGAAGAACACTACATCTGTCCTTACTGTTCGCTAGCAAGTTTAAACTGTTCTAAGAACACACGCAGTGTCCTGAAATGTTTGTTTCACGTGTGACGCAATTTTAATTAGTTCAGGACCCGAACAGTGTCTGTAGAACATCAACGTGCATGCGCTAGCCACTCTCCGTGCATTTGGTGTCCTGCGGACATGCGCTTCCTTCCCGGACTTGTTCGCAAACGGATCATATGACCGCGCCCACGCTGATCGCTTGTTCAGAATGCGGACACTGTTCGGGTCCCCGAACAAATTAAAAGTACATTTTCAATTAATCCATAATATTTTTCAATAAAATCCCACAGAGTAATCCTGAGTTTCTACATCCCTTTTGAAATTTTTCAAACTTTTTTTTGTGGTCGATCTGTCCGCGGACAGCGCGCATGTCCGCGGACCGCGCACAAGCACCCCTATAAAAGACCACGCCCTAGAGCTTATTCTCATTGTGTTTCTGGCTATTCTTCGAAACACAGCGATTTTTGCTGCCACCTGCAGATTACACCATCATCGAGATGGCATCCCTGGCTGCTGAACTGCCACCTGGTGCTGCACCTGCTTCAGCACCACCCCCACCCCCTCCACCACCACCACCTCCCCAAGGGCCTGAAGAGGGGAACAGGAGTGAGGATGCAGAGGAGGAAGAAGAGGGTGATGAGAATGAGGTAGAGGAAAACCCTACTCCCGCACTAGGCATGAGTCTTGGGTGTGGCGGTTATTTACCATTCATGGGAATGTTCCTAAGGCTTGTGCGAACCGTGTTACCTGCAATGAGTGCAAAATGATACTCAGTCGCGGGAAGCATGGTAAGTACAGCTTTGGGACCACTACTATGAAGCGACACCTGAGGTCATTTTACTCTGGGGCTATTCGCAGGGTTGTACCTTTCGAAGAACATAGCAGGTTGATTTCCTCTACTTCATCCTCTGTTTCTGATCCTGTCACCACAAGGACCACCTCTGTGGGACAGCGTCTTCCTCAAGCTGCCTCACAGGCCATACAGAATGCTGATGACCCTTACCTTTCGAGGGTCACAGTTGTATGTATGTACTGTGACACAGTACTCTGCAGGGGGGAGTGACTTCATAGTGCTTTTGAGACTATCGTCTCAGAGCACGAGAAGATCTGCTCACTACCCAAATAAAACCCACTCTACATCTTCCTCTCTCAGCTCGCCCTTTCTTTTCCCTGTGGTTGGTCTCCCCCCTTTACCTTCCTTTCCCCTCCTCTCCTAGTGTGCCGTGTATAAAAAAACAAAAAAAATACAAAATATCAAAAATCAAAAAAAAAAATAAGGCTCTTTTCATAGCCGCCTTTCACAGTTAAAAAATAGAAGTGAAAATAAATGAAGCAGGGCCCTTTGTATTTTTTAGAAGTCCGCGGACAGTCTGTGAACATTTAAAAAATTGGGTTGCTACCCTATCACAAACATTGCAATTTTCTCTGGGAGGAAGTGGTGGCTCTGAAAAGAGCCTTTTGGAGGTGTTTGTAAGTCAAAAATTATAAATGCTTAACACCTACTTCAAAATGGATGTTGTAATTCCAAAAAAGGTCGCAATGCATTTTGTACATTTCTCAGAAAAATCTGATTGCCACCATAAGTAAGATGGACTCCATCTTTGTGAAAAATGTTTGTACTACGAAACAGAATATTTTCATTCTGAAAAAAAGACGTGCCAAAATCTTTTAGAAAGGCACAAACAGCTTTATTAACATTGCGCCTTGCTTTTTCCATTTGTGGACCAAATGAAGAAGAACAAAGCCACATTTGCCTCTCTGCGCAATATGTGAAAATATCACTTGAGAATTAGGAAACATGTCCATAACCTTGCCAAGTCCTTCTTTCATAGCAAATTGCAAAAAAATTCCAGTCACATGTCCTAAACTGTTCCCTCCACAATTAATTAGAATTATGTCTGGATGTTGCTCTGTCTTCAAAGTAACACAGAGAGGAAGAAAGTCCAACCACTACATGCCACGTACTCCATGCCAGTGTACTTCCACATGTGGGAATCCAAGATCTACAGCTACTCCACAGCTTTCTGCATGCACCTTCAACCAATATATCCATGAATCTCCCAAAATCCATACAATCGTTTTCCTAAAATACACAGACATAGCTATCTGTTGTTCTCTCAGCAAAAACAGTATATGAGAAACTCTCTTTCTGGCACAACACACCCACTAAACTTTCCTGACCAATCCCGTTTAGTACTCATTCTCATTTGCATGACTTCTGACCCAAAAATCCCCGGATGTAACTCCTGATGTCCGCGAACTACCGCCATGTCCGCGGACATATCGTAACATGAACAGCCCTTCTACCATTTGTACTTCACTCTCTCCGCCATCCCCTCATTGGATGTAGCTAAGAAATCACATGACCATGCACCAATCACATTCAAGACCTCTACATCTAACTGCATCATCATAGATCAGCACTGCAAATGTACTGTGAATCTCTCTGAGTACAAGTGTCATATCATTGGCAAGCACCATCTACCAGAAATACTGTACAAGTCTCCAAGATTTCTACTTGCAGCTCCATGCATATCCATATGCATGAACACAAACTTCAGTTATGCATATTTTCTGTACAGTAGATGAACACATTTTCAAACAGACATTTAGCTTGTGTAATCTGTAAAATGAATTTACTGTATTTTTTTCAATTTCCTAAAATCAACTATCACTTATAAACCTTTATACTATTTACTTTCTTTATACACACACACTCAAATCATGCTAAACTAACATTTTTTTAAATGAAATATATAGACTACATATATTCAAACAAATGTGCATGCAAGCACAATCTATGTTTAAATCTTTAAAAAAAATACTTATACAATTTCATATTTTTTTTGTTTTTACTTATTTATTTACTTAATTACTTTAATTTAGACATGACATTGAGGCGCTATTACGTAGAACAGCTTAGTTACAGAAATAGTGGTATTCACTGGTATATTATAAATTTCACAAGACATAGTAAAGATATTTTTTTGCTACAGTTAGTCATTCAATACAATTTGTTCATTAAGAACATATCATATGTACTGAACTGATGCAATGTATTTTATGTAAATAAATTAGTTTAATGGTTTTAAAGAAGGCACTGAGGATTTCAATGAAAAAAATCAATATTTAAATTAAAAACAGCGCTATATACAAACAAAGTTACTAATTTGAAGCTTTTACAGTTGCAGTGAAGACCAGTCTCCTAAAAAGAAGGAGCCGAATTTGAAGAACAAAGAAGAACTAAGAAGTTACCTGTTAATTAAAGATTAAAAAAAAAAAGTAAGTAGAATATCACCATAATATTTGTATTATTACTCAAACATACTATGACGTTAATACAAGCTATTTCTGTGCCTAAAAATAGAGATTGTGTACCATTTTGTCCAAAAATCTCCATGTCTTAAACAGCGATTTACAGCCAGAATGGCCCACAAATTCCTATTTTTGGATACACAAATTAACCAGCTGAACCGCTACAATTTTCATATTATAGAACAAACAACTGTTTTAATTGTATACATTAGATCTACTATTTGTACTTTTCCACACCACTAGCTTACTTTTTTGTCATCTGAACCCCACTTTAGTAACACATAAATTCAAGAATACCTATCCCTACTAGTTGTAGTTCCCAATGCACAATCACACACCATTACATACATCTTTATCATCTTACTCAAACACTCATGCACACAGCACACAAACATTCCAGAACACCCCAACCCATATCTTCTTTATTTTTTTCAACAGACCCTAAAGAATGCCTACCAAAAGTCAATCCGTAGAAAGCAATGCAAAAGTAGAGCAATTGAAAATAAAAGTGTCCAACATAAGCATCCATCTCTAGCAGAATTTGAAAAAAGTTGAAACAAAACAGCTAATACAGTCATTTATTGAAACACAAGAAGTTTCAAGCACACAAACTTTCCCTGCTCTATCAAAATGTAAAACAAACCAAAAAACAATTAACAGAAAATCAGCTATCACTACAGATAAAACTACTTCTTCAAATTTTGATATAGTGCAAAGTAAACATACCAAGAAAAGTATTTTAGCCAAAATGTACCTTCACAAAGTCCTTCAAAATCTTATAAAAACAGGAGAGAAATCAGGTTCAATGCTGAAAACCTATCGTAGAAGCGTTGATGGACAGTGCAATTCTTCTCAAAACAAAGTTATTTATTTTACTGTTAAACAAAATGAAACCACTAACACAACTAATAACTAAATTACAAAAAAGACTTCTCAATAAGCGAAATGTCAACAGAAAGAACTTCTTAAGTATCTACGGAGGTGAATGGAATCACACTACGAGCACAGAACCATATTTTAATGAAGAAGCGTACAAACAAAAGCAAACAAATATGAAAAATTGAATAATACCATAATGGAACAAGAAGTACTCCTTACAAAAATATGCCCTGAAAACTTAGAATTACCCCTCCTTTCAACTGAATCAGAACGTCTAGTGTACAAATGTCCATGCACGTCAATGTGTAACATTCCCAAACAATGTTTCAAATCTTTACGCCAATTCCTCAATAAATATGTAAAAAGCAAAGACAAAATCAAAATTAAATGACTGCAAAATATGGATCACTGTCCAGTGCACAAGTACACAGGACTACAAGGACATTCATTGGCCTGCATTACAGGACCTACTTGTAAAACCACTTTCCATAATATCAAAAGGATATCAACACATCATTCAACTATAAGAAATCTGGTCTATAAACTGTACTATGCTAAAAGTCCTGCTTTAGCACTAGCAAAGTTAAATAACATCCTTCTACATGGTACAGCAAAAGACCTACTTGAAGAAATTCACTATATCCAGAAAAAATATTTTGGAAGTGAAAGTCATTTAAAGAATGAAATAGCTTTAAACCAATTAAGCAACAATTCTACACATGGCAACCTTTTGCTAAAGGACATACAAAAAAGAAATACTAAAATTTAAAAGTACATCAGCTGAAGTACCAAACCATGTATGTGTATGTTGCCGTAGAACTTTTTATAAAAGTAACACAAAAACTGTAGACCTATCATGCATAATAGAAGACAATGAAGATTCTAAATAGTTTGAATTAGCTCTCTACCTTGTAGCAGAAAACAAATATGAAATAACTGAGCCCTTAATACTTTGCAGTTACTACACTACAAAACTTGACAACAACCAAACTCCTTCACGTGCTATCACAAATAATTTAGAATTATACCCAGTGCCAAAACCCCTACAACAACTTAATTTATATGAGAGCATCATAATTCAAACAGTACACCCATTTCAAGCAATAATACGCCTACAACCAAAAACAGCAAAATTACCTCCCTCTGAATTGGTAAAAGGCATTTGTGGAAAAGTAGTTTTTTTACCATTAGACCTAAAAGAAAATGTGCATACTATAGGAGTGCAACCTCCAATGCAGCAATCTTTAATTATCTTAGTAAATGGAGTACCTACAAAAGACAAAAAAATATGGCAACAGCTGGTAGATTTATATAAAGTTAGACAAGCCTTCCAATATCTTAAAGAGAATAATGAATATTACAAAGAAATTAATATTGAAGAAAACTTGAAAGATACAAGTGAAATAATTCAAGAAACACAAGAAGCTGGTGAATTTGAGCTACAAGATCCTGCTACAATATCAAATACTTTAGACCATTATACAATTCATCCTTTGCACTGTAATGACACCGTAGAAGATGTACTGGAAACTTACGAAATGCGTCAAACAAAAGGATCGGCAATCAGCATATGGGAAAAAAGTATAGAAGCACGTGCTTTTCCTCTACTCTTTCCTACTGTCAAAGGAGGAAGGTCTGATGATAGACCTATTCAAATATCAGCTTCAGAATACCGCTCATTATGGATGTATTCTGAAGATCCCAGATTTAGACAAAATGTGCAATACATATTCCACCTACTCTTTGAAAGTGAACTAGCAACTTTATGTTACGGAGTTGCACACATATTAAAATCAGGATCACACTTTCAAAATATGACAGCTACACAATTATTAGAAAAAGTGCAACAAAAGGATGAGGTTTTACAATCAAATATTACAAACCTATTAGCAAATATGGTGGTACTAAAGAGTACTGGTTTCGTCGACATGGAGATGCACGTTGTACGATCAGAAACCTTGGCCCACGCACTTGGTTTGTTACATTAAGTTGTGCAGAATATGCATGAGAAGATTCACATGATTTCCTACGCATATCAAATAAATTCAAAACAAACATAGACATACTAACACCTGGAGAACTTTGTTCTTTGGATCCAGTTAATGTTTCAAGATATTTTCACCATCGCTTCATTGCTATGCTACATTTTATTTTTAATAAAACTATTCCTCCCCTTGGAGAAGTGCAACGCTTCTTTTGGAGAAAAGAATACCAAGCCAGAGGAGCACCACATATCCACATGCTTTTATGGATTAAAGATGCTCCTAAATTTGGTCAAGACAGTGATGCCACTGTTTTACAGTTTATTGAAAAATATGTCACTTGTGAAATTCCATCAGAAGCCACAAATAGTGATCTTCATGCACAAATTTTATAATTTCAAAGACACAAATGTGGAAAAAATGGTGGCAGCAAATACAAAAACAAAGGTAAATACTACACCAGATGACGATTTGGTTTCCCTAGACCAGGTACAAATACAGGTCAAGTGAAGAACCTCATGTCTGCAGTTAGACATAGTGTTGAAGGTAAGTCACCTAAAAATACATATTACATAAAAAGAAAAGAAGAAGAAAAATATATCAATGATTATAATGCAATCATGTTTCCACTTATGGAATGCAAACATAGATGTTCAGTACATGGCAGACAATTCTACTGCAGTTGCACGATATGTCACAGTATACTTAACTAAAGCAGAAAAGACAGAGCTCCAAGACCTCTGGAATGACCTGTCATCAGATAAAACAGTGTCTCAGAAATTATACAGTTTGGGCATAAAAATGCTCACCCATATAGAATGTGGATCATATGAAGCAGCTGATTGTTTAACTGGTACTGCATTGTATGGTAAATCTGAAAATATAGTATGGCTAAGTCTTGGTCCAGCTAAATCTATAAAAAGAGTTCTAAAATCATATGAAGATATAGAAACAATAGCCAAACATGAACCCAGCAGCCAAGACATTTTAAAAAACAATTTATTGGACACATACTACCCACACAGAAGTAATACTTTGGAAAACATCTGTCTATACCACATAGCCCAAAACTACACATACACAAATAATATGAAACCTGATGAAAAAAAAGGTAAATATAGAGTGACAAACTGTGAAGGCAGCTTAGCTAAACTCACTAAACCAAATTTAATTAATCATATCAAATTGTCATTAAAGGCTCCTCAACAAAAAGAATTATATTACATGTCCCTGCTACAACTCTTCAAACCATAGAGAAAAGAAGAACAATTACTAGATAACTATGACTCATATGAGGATGCTTTCAAAGCAAATGAAAGCACTATAACTGATGTAAACTTTACACAGTACAAAACAATGTTGCACAATGAACAGCAACACGAAGAAGAACTCCAAGCCCAACTGGATAAGGACACTCCTGACAGTAGTCAACCTTCTGTAACAGGAAGCCAAGAACCACTGGGAGAACAACTAATAATAAATGAGGCAGAATTAGCTATGATAGAAGTAGAAAACACCATCTGTCAGTTTGAAGATAAAGAAGACTTAACTATACTACAATCAAAACTAAACAATGAGCAAAGTAGCATTTTTCAAGAAGTAACAAAACAAATTGCACATGGTGTAAAACATGAAAATAAAGAATGTTCCTGCCATAATTATAAACCTATACTACTGTACGTCGGTGGTGAAGCTGGTTCTGGCAAAACATTGCTAATCAAAATCATTAGTACGTTCCTTCAACAATTGACAAACAACAAACTGTCAGCTGTTGTCACTGCCCCCACAGGTTTAGCTACCTACAACATAGGTGGTGTTACGTTACACCGATTACTACTATTACCAGTAGAACACCAGAACAAATTAGACTATTACAAACTTTCTGCATAAGCTGCAATGGAATTACGCAGAGTATTGAAACAAATGAAAATGCTACTAATAGATGAAGTGAGCATGTGCTCCAACCTGATGTTAGCTTTGATTCACCTCAGATTACAAGAAGTACTCAAAACAGACTATGAAGAGCTCTTTGCAGGAAAACACATTATTGTTTTTGGAGATCTGCTTCAATAAACACCAGTAAAAGGTGAGCCTATTTTTAAAACATTAGGACACAAACTCTGCCGTAAAACTGTTGGCAGCATTGGAAATGTCAACCTTTGGCAACATTTCCAATACAGAGAATTAACAACATTTTAAAAAGTATCAGAGATGGTATACTTTCTAAAAAAGCAGAAGCAATATTGAAAACCCGGCACATTAATGCACTTTATGGCGATAATGCATGTGCTACAGATGTTATGGAACAATTAGCCCACAAAAATGTCAATTGTATGGCATTAATGCCAACTCTTGCAAGCTGTTTCAAATTCAATGAAATCATGCTAAGTAAAGAAAGAAATGCAACCAATCATGGAAATTAGCACCACAGACAAACTAGATGTACATGGCATGACACTACCTATGTGTGTCCAAGCCACAAGACTAAATAGTTTAGAAAAATCAATCTCAAACACAGCAGGCTTAGAAAAGATATTAAAATTATCCTTAAATTGCAGAGTAATGCTTAAACGTAACCTTTACGTGGACCAAGGACTAGTTAATGGAGCACTGGGTACAGTTGTTGGCTTTCAAACATACCCACGCGACAACAAAATTCAGTTTGTCAATATTCTCCTTGACAAACTTTCAGAAGTAAAAAGGATAGGACGCTCAACAGCTAGATTCCTTCTGTTCAAAGATATGTATGTATGCAGAGAACAATTTTCTATAACTCTTGCATACGCAGTCACGATTCATAAATCACAAGGTCTTACCCTAGACAAAGCAATGATAGATATTGGTAACACAGTCTTTAAAGAAGGCATGAGCTATGTAGCACTATCACGCTTACATACACTTGACGGTCTATTTCTAATCGACTTTGATGCAAGTAAAATAAACGCTGATATTCCTTGCATTTTAGAATACAATAGACTTCGCTCACTATACACCCCCGACCTAAACACATATTCTGTTCCACAAAAAGTAAAACGTTATAAAAGAAAAATTAATCAAACAGAAATGCAACAGGATGTCACTTCAAATCCTCCAAAGAGAGTAAAAGAAACTAATACTTCATCAAGTACCGCAAGCAAAAAAGAATCAATTAGGGAAAGTAAACCAGGTACTTCTTTAAAGAAGGAAGACAAACTCCAAAAAAATCAGTTAGATACAGAACTACCTGGACCATTTACATTCTCAAATATAGTTGGTGTAAGTTGCTACGCAAATGTAGCAATGAATATTCTATTTCAATTACCACCATTTGTTGACACCATTTACTTACACAGTACAGACCCATTTTGTTTGCAAATGTTAGTACTTCACAGAAATGCAGCAAACAATCCTGACAACACGTATAGTGTTTATGGAATAAGACAACAATTGGACTACAGTGCTGGAATGGTGAAATTCACTATAAACTCACAGGAAGATCCACAAGAATTTCTAATGTACCTACTACAAGTACTGGAAAACAAAAACATACCTATAAAGGAAATCTTTCAGATTTCATACATGTGGAAAGATACATGCACTCTCTGCAACAATGTGACACAAGAAGAAATCCCCAATGAACGCTTCATATATATATCAATTCCAAATTGTGAATCCATTCCATTTCAGCGACTTGTACAAAATGCAAACCATGGTAGATTATGCTCTACCTGCAATTCAGATAATCGCTCCACTTTAGTAATACAAACACATAGTAAATACACAATACTAATGCTTCTATGTTACAATGCAGATGGTACCAAAAACAACTGCAAGCTGACTGGATTCACACATGGTCAAATATCACTTGGTAAGAAAACCTTCACAACAATAGTTATAATCTACCACGCAGGAGCCACAACCAATTCAGGGCACTACACTGCATATATAAAAAAGAAATGTGGATGGTTTGAATGTAATGATAGTACCATTACTCTAAAGCAGAGATTACCAGGAAATCATACAAACGCTTATTTGATGTTCTTAAAACCAAAATTTGATAAGTAAACTTTATTTAAACCCTAAGTAAACTTGTGTTAAAAAAATAAACTGTTAGAATACTCCAAAAGCTATCTAACTGCTCAAAGATTCTACAACAACTAATCAGATAAATGAAAACCACTAAATTAGACCAAAAAATACACAGTTAGAATACGCCAATTGGTATCTAACTGTCCCAAAATTTAACAATATCCAAATAGATAAATCAATATCACTAAAATATATAAAAAAAATAGACAGTTAGAATACGCCAATTGGTATCTAACTGCTCCAAAAATGTATAATATCAAAACAAATAAATAATATGTTACTGCTCCTAAAAAATGCAACAAGCCAAAGTATAAAGCATTAGCCAGAAACAACAAGTGAACACTGAAAACAAACAAACAAATAAACTGCAGCATAACAGAAAAAGGTTTTTTTTTAATCCAACATGGATTTTCTTTTCTCCCACAGACCCAATGATTTTAGCAACAAATACAGAAACTGAGCAAATTGCACAGTACTCTGATTTGTAATCTACTAAATATGAGGGTCCAAAAAAAAGTATATTGATTATACAATGTAATAAGTCATTACAAAATACTAATACTAACATGCTATTTTCTTTTATCACAGAAATTAACAAGAAATACATGTACTCCGGTTACTAGACCAAACAGTAAGTATACAATAATAAGGAGAACCATAGCAGCATATCACATCCATAGTATATAATACCTTTGTTCCTTATACATTTGTTTTTCACCCAAAGTTATAAGCAAATATGAATGCGATATGCTGCATTGGTTGTTGCCAGGGCATAGAGTCTTGGGTGCATGGCCAAATGGCCATGCACCCAAATGGCCATGCACCCAAGACTCTATGCCCTGGCAACAACCACCGCAGCATATCACAACCATACAGTCAAACATTTCAACTATGGTCTATGGAAACATTTAATGTCCGCGGACATTATGAGTGTTCTTAGAACACTTTCAACTTGCAGCGAACAATACGGACAGCGTTTTCAGAACACCCCCTACGACATTTCAGAACAACGCAATAGTTCTTAGAACACTTTCAACTTGACAACGAACAATACGGACAGTGTCCTCAGAACACCCCCATTTTGTTTATTTGCGAACATTTCAGGACACCATGAGTGTTCTAAGAACACATTCAACTTGACAGAAAACAATACGAACAGCATCTTCAGGACACCCCCTATGAACATTTCAGAACAACGCGAGAGTTCTTAGAACACATTCAACTTGCCAGCGAACAATAAGAACTACGCCTTCAGGACACCCCCTATGAACATTCCAGGAGACCGCGAGTGTTCTTAGAAACGTCTTCAGAACACCCCCATTTTGTTTATTTGCGAACATTTCAGGACACCCCGAGTGTTCTTAGAACACATTCAACTTGACAGAGAACAATACGGACAGCGTCCTCAGGACACCCCCCTACGAACATTCCCCAGACACCGCGAGTGTTCTTAGAAGCGTCTTCAGAACACCACCATCTTGTTTATTTGTGAACATTTCAGGACACTGCGAGTGTTCTTAGAAGACATTCAACTTGACAACGTACAATACGGACAGTGTCCTCAGAACATCCCCATTTCGTTTATTTGCTAACATTTCCGGACACCATGAGTGTTCTAAGAACACATTCAACTTGACAGAGAACAATATGAACAGCATCTTCAGGACACTCCTATGAACATTTCAGAACAACACGAGAGTTCTTAAAACACATTCAACTTGACAGAGAACAATACCGACAGCGTCCTCAGGACACCCCCATGTTGTTTATTTGCGAACATTTCAGGACACTGCGAGTGTTCTTAGAACACATTCAACTTACCAGTGAACAATACGGACTATGCCTTCAGGACACCCCCTACGAACATTCCAGGACACCGCGAGTGTTCTTAGAAACGTCTTCAGAACACCCCCATTTTGTTTATTTGCGAACATTTCAGGACACCGCGAGTGTTCTTAGAATACATTCAACTTGACAGAGAACAATACGGACAGCGTCCTCAGGATACCCCCTACTAACATTCCCCGGACACCGCGAGTGTTCTTAGAAGCGTCTTCAGAACACCACCATCTTGTTTATTTGCAAACATTTCAGGACACCGCGAGTGTTCTTAGAACACATTCAACTTGACAGAGAACAATACGGACAGCATCCTCAGGACACCCCCATTTTCTTTATTTGCGAACATTTTAGGACACCGCGAGTGTTCTTAGAACACATTCAACTTGCCAGCCACAACCCCCATTCATATTTGCGAACATTTCAGGAACCAGCGAGTGTTTGACAACGTCTTCAGCACACCCCCATTTTGTGTATTTGCGAACATTTCAGGACACCGCGAGTGTTCTTAGGACATATTCAACTTGACAACGAACAATACTGACAGTGTCCTCAGGACACCCCCATTTTGTTTATTTGCGAACATTTCAGGACACTGCGAGTGTTCTTAGAACAGTTTCAGTTTGCTTGAGAACAAAACAGACACATATTGAGTCCTCAGAACACCCCCCATTCAGTTTATTTAGAACATTTCAGAACACCCGTGATGTCCGCAGACAAATCGAACACAAAAAGAACATCTAACACATAAAACAACACAACTTTCATCCTATCTCACACACTCCCAGCCTCCCCAAACACTCCTACACACCAACACACTCTACTAAATACAAATTTTGAACAAAGTTTCACCGCGCTGTCCGCGGACGACCGCGAATCTAAGATGGCGGGCGCTATCGAAAATCTGACACGCTTCACGTTCCACGCCGTCCAATCAGCGAACAAGTTGAATGTCCGCGAACATCACGCAAGCCGATTGGCCAATCAGGACACTGTCCCTGGAGCGAACAGGGAAGTCCGTCCGCGGACCGAACACAGATATCACTAATTTTATTTGCCCTACTTTTTGGTCATTTAAAAAAAAACTACTGGATGGATTTTCACCAAAAGCACGCTTTCGGGACCAAGCTGCTGCTCCTGGTCCGAATTTGGTGAAAATCCGTCCAGCGGTTTGGGCTGTAGACGCGAGCAAAACATTTTTCCCATTCAGTCTATGGGAAAAAAAAAGTTTTGGAACCCCCCCTATAACTTTGCCCCCCCTGGACGAATCCTCACCAAACTTTGCAAATAGTGACCCAAATCCCTTTTTTGCAAAGTTTGGTGAGGATTCGTCCAGGGAGAGCGAAGTTATAAGCCACCCAAAAAGTGCTCTTCCTATGGAAACACCAACTTAACCATAACTACATGGCCACTACCGTGGCCATGTAATATATATATATATTCAGTAACAAAACTTTGTTAAAGGGACGTTATGGTTATGTTGCTCTACTAAAAACCTATGAAATTCAGTAAAAAGAAAACGTTGTTTAAGGAACGTTATGGTTCCACCTAAAACCGAAAAACCCCTGAAATTCGCCAGTTGTGGTAAGCTAAGCAACCATAACTCACGCCACCACTGTACACTGCTAAGACTAATATCAAGGACATCAAAGATGACATCACAAATGTCATTGATGACATCACTGATGACATCACATGTCTGGCTCCCTCTTCTTTCCTTTACTGACATATCTAGGTCAGTAAGAGTCAGGAACTAAGAAATCATAAACTCATTATTTATATTCAAGTACTATATTTGTAGAGTTATTTTTCAAATATGTTCTTGCAGTAATTGACTTGGTTTTCACTGAGAGCATATGAAACATATACGTAGGGGAAAACACAGATTTGGAAAACAGCATTGGTTTGTGTGTATAAAGATAATCAGGAAGGTTCTCCACACTTTCTTATAGTTCTGCCTTTTTTAAATTACTTTAATTTCCTGGATATGCTCATATTTGTATACATTGTATGAACACTGCTCTCCTTAGGGTCCAGTCACAATATATGAAATGTATACATAGCCAATTAGTAGGTTTGAAGCACAGCGATCACTTCTGTGTATAAAGTTAATCATTTGGGGTATGAAGATTGGCAGTCAGTACTATTGTTTACTTCGTTTTCCCTCTATAAGCTCATATTTGTATGTGTTGTTGTTATTTGTGTTTTATTTTGAATAATGCAATTATGAAATAAGTGGGTATTATTAACTAGTTATTAAATGTAGTCCAGTAGACAGAACTGTAATAAGAAGCATGTATCATTTTACTATTCAACATGGTAAGATTAATAATATTGCACATCCATCATATATGTTGCACACAATGGCTATCTTTCGACATGAGTCACTTAGTATACTGGAAAGAACCTGATAATAGAATGGTATTCGTATCAATTCATTCCTTAATGCACTATGTACCTCATGACATTTCTTATTATAACCCTTCACACTTTTTGATGAACATTACTATAAGAATCCCTTGTACAGATTTTTTATGAAAATAAATGTACATGTGATGTCATCAGTGATGTCATTAATGACATTTGTGATGTCATCCTTGATGTCCTTGGTGTTAGTCTTAGCAGTGCACCGTGGTGGCGCGAGTTATGGTTGCTTAGCTTACCATAACTGGCGAATATCAGGGGGTTTTCGGTTTTACTTGAAACCATAACGTCCCTTAAACAACATTTTTTTTACTGAATTTCATAGGTTTTTAGCAGCGCAACCTAACCATAACGTCCCTTTAACAAAGTTTTTTTACTGAATTTCAGAGGTTTTTGGTAGCGCAAATTAACCATAACATCTCTTTAACAAAGTTTTTTTACTGAATGTACATTTTCATAGTGTACATTTGATAGATGTGTGCTAGGGTTCCTTACTTTATATACAATTAACTTCGAGCATACTAAACACCCCACTATTGATTTTGATGTCTGCGGACGGTCACGAATGACATCAACACTACCCAAACTAGCAGGAGGTATTTGAAATTGTTCTATCATACCATATAAACACTACGCAAGTTGAAAAAGCAGCAAATATACACTTTATATATATATTAATAAGTAAGCATTGGAACCTACATATTTAACAAATCAAGCAGCCATTGAAATACGATATGTAATAAAAAGGAGTATGTAATATCAAGAGTGGAAACCTGGTAGACCACTGTACAACACCGTTGGCAGTGTCTACTCTGTCTGTATCCGGGCGAATCAATAACAAATCTAGGTAGAAGACAGAGCTAGCGATGCAGGTGCTGGTCTCTAAAAATATAAAGGAAGGGGGGGACCAAACGCATCTAAAAAACTAGACATCAATTTTAATAGTAGATCAGAGAGTTAAAATACATGATTAAATACAATGGTTCACAGTACAAAACTATACAGAATACATAGGAATACGTGATTGGCAATAAATGTTAATTAACACAAAATCAAGAAATAGCAAGGTACATCTAAGGCAACCTATTGTGTACCAGATTCCATTTGGATTATTATATCATATTCTCACTTCCCTGTTTTCAATCCAGAGAGCTGTGTTAATTAGCATTTATTACCAATTACGTTTCCCTATGTATTCTGTATAGTTTTGTACTGTGGACCATTGTATTTAATCATGTATTTTAACTCTCTGATCTACTATTAAAATTGATGTTATAGTTTTTTAGATGCGTTTGGTCCCCCCCTTCCTTTATATGTTTAGAGACCAGCACCTGTATCGCTAGCTCTGTCTTCTACCTAGATTTGTTATAATATGGAGTATACCATAACATAAAAGATATACCTCCAACATAATTACCTCACAAAAACTGCAGAGCTAGAAGCAACAGAAGACCTACACAACACAATGAATACAACTTTCCAGAAACTAGTAAGTAAAATTAATTCTTTGTATATATTGCTCTGCTTTGTGTGTGAGATACAGTATAATTAATATATTTTTGTTTTTCGCACAGAAATGTGCAGTACTTTGGTGTCGCTGGAACAAAATTTTCCACATGAGGAAATGTCTGAAGAGTGATAATAATGGTAGACACTTGTCAATACAAGGAAATTAATAATTATTACCTAATGTGTACTTAACATATATATGTTTATTTATTACAGACCATACAAAGATTGAAAATGTGACTCCAAAAGACACAATGGAAAAGACTCTTGAATGCATTGAACAGAAAGTAGACATTCTTATGGAAAATTTCAATAGTTTGAAACTGTGGAGGACCACATCAAAGATAAAATTAAGTACCATTGTCCCACCTGTACCTGTGCCCCCTCTCCATGTCCCAGTGTACTATCCCCAAACCGTGAACAACAAAATAAATATTTTGATGAGATTTCCATCCCTTCATCCCCTCCCTTCCATCCTCTCCAAACCCCTAAATCCCCTATTTTTGTATCAGTTTCTGCTATCCCCTCTGTTTCATAATTTGTGTATATGTATATAAGTAAAAACATGTTATATTTCTTGTAATGAAAATCTTTGTATCTTATTATTATTTTTTTAAATCAGTTAAAATGTCAGCGGACAGCGCGCCTGTCCGGCCTGTCTGTAATTAAAAAAATGTGGATATCCTAAGGACATTACACTTCTCCGTAAGATTCGCAACCAAGATGGAACTGTTCTTAGAACACACCAGCTGTCCGGGATGTCCGTAAATCAAAAAAATGGAAGTGTCCTAAGGACACTATACCTGTCCGTACCGTTTGCAACTAAAATGGAACTGTCCGTAGAATAGGCGCAGTGTCTGGGAAGTACGTATACAAACAAAATGGAGGTGTCCTAAGGACACTATACCTCGCCGTACAGTCTGTAGAACATCTACGCACATGCGCACCATACCCATACGTCCTGCAAACATTGCACCTGTCCGTAACTGTCCATATCACTTGTGTCACACTTTTAATTAGTTTCAGGACCCAAACACTGTCTGTAGAACACACACATGCATGCGCACGACCGCTCCTGTGCATTTGCTGTCCTGCGGAGACCCGTTCCCTTCACGGACGTGTTCCCAACGTCATCATGTGACCGCACCCATGCTGAGCGTGTGTCCTAATTTGCGGACTCTGTCCGGATGTCCAACATTTTAAAAGAACTTATTTAGACAATCCAAATTATTTTACAGTAGGAAATCAGCATTTCACATGTCCTAGACAATGGCTCTGGCATTCCAAATATCTTTTGTAACTTTTGGAACGCTTTTGAGTGTTCGATATTTCCTCGAGGTGCACCCCCCCCATATAAAAAGCCACCACCAGAGCTGATCTTCATTGTGCTTCTGGCTATTGCAGATTGATATTTGCTGCCTTTAGTGCTCTAGCTGAGATTACCTCATCAACCCTAATGGCATCCATGGCTGCTGTTGCTACATCAGCCCCAAACCCTCCACCACCACCAACTCCCCAACGGCTTGCAGAGGGGAACACGCGTGAGGATGTAGAGAACGAGGGTGAAGAGCATGAACAGAATGAGGTGGAGGAACGCCCTACTACCAGCACTCGGTGGGAGACTTGGGTTTGGCGGTGTTTACCATTTATGGTAACGTACCAAAAGCACATGCAGACAAGGTCACCTGTAACCAGTGCAAATTAGTGCTGAGTCATGGGAGGCGTGGTTCATACAGCTTTGATACTACATCCATGAAGCCACACCTAACTTCGTTCCACGGTGCGGACATTCGCAACGTAGTACCTTGTGATGAAGGTAGTAGGTTGAGTTCCTCCGCAGCATGTTCCGTTTCTGCTCCTCTCAACAAAAGAGACACTCCTGTCGGAGAGTGCATCCCTCCAGCTGATTCACAGGCCATTTGTGATGCTGTTGACCCTTACCTTTCGAGGGTCACAATATTGTGTATGTACTGTGACGCAGTACATACACTCTGCAGGGGCTAGAGTCTTTGAAGTGTTTTCGAGACTACAGTCACGGACCACCAGAAGACCTGCTACCTACCTAAATAAGGCCCTCCCTACATCTTCCTCTTTCCACCTGCCCTTTCTTATCCCTGTGGTTGATGTCCCTTCCTTACCTACCTTTGCCCTCCTTTCCTAGTGTGTTGTGTGTAAAAAAGCCAAAAAAATATAAAACAACAAAAATCCCCCCCCCAAAAAAGGCTTTTTTCAGAGCCTCCTTTCTCAGTTTAAAAATAGAACTATCAAATAAACAGTGCAGGTTTCTGTGCATTTTTTAAAAGTCCACGGACAGTCTTAGTACAGATAACATTTTTGGGAGCTGCCCTAGCAAAACCAATGCACTTTTCTTTGGGAGTAAGTGGTGGTTCTGAAAAGAGCCTTTTGGTGGTGTTTCTGTGTGTTTGAAAAACTTGGAATCGTCAACATCTACTGCAAAATAGATGACTATAATTCCAAAAAAGGTCGCAATGTATTCTGTACATTTCTCAGAAAAATCTGATTGCCAGCACATGTAAGATGGACTCCATCTCTGTGAAAAATAAATGTGCTACGAAAAATAATATTTTCATTGTGAAAAGAGGACATGCCAACATCTCTTAGAAAGGCACAAACAGCCTTATTGACATTGCGCCTCGCTTTCTCCATTTGTGGACAAAATGAGGAAGAACGCAGCCAAAATTGTCTTTGCGCAATACGAGAAAAAATTACTTGGGAATTTGGAAACATGTCCATGACCTTCTCAAGTCCTTCTTTCATTGCAAATTGTAAAGAAATTCCAGAAACATGTCCTAAGCTGTTCCCTCCACAATGAATTATAATTATGTCAGGATAACGCTCTGTCTGTAAAGTAACACAGAAAGGTACCAAGTCCAGCCACTTCATTTCACGCACTCCATGCCAGTGCACTTCCACATGAGGGAATCCAAGATCTGCAGATATACCACAACGTTCTGCATGCACCTCCAGCCAATGTATCCATGAGTCTCCTAAAATCCAGATAATCTGTTTTCGAAAACACACAGCTATAGCTATCTCTTCTTCTCTCAGGAAAAAGACGTCCTCACTAAATCTCTCATTACACAACACACCCACTAAACTTTACTGACCAATCCCTAGCTCCGCTCATTCTCATTTGCATGCCTCTCCACCACAGAATGCCTGTATGTAATACATGCTGTCCGCAGACTACCCCCATGTCCACGGTCATGTAGAAGATCTGAGCGTGGTGAATGTATGTGTAAATAGTGTTCCCCATTTCCCCTTTAAGCTGGGCTCTGAAATGAGCCGTTTATTTTCTTTTTTTTTGCAGATGCCTGACAGACACCTGTTATTTTGTATTTTTTGGGGTTTTTCTCTTCTTACTTTACTCCTAAAATCTTCACATAACCTGTTCCAAAGCAACCCTTACATTCCAAAAGAACATGGCATTTCCCAAAAAAGATAGAGAAACACCATCTGCTTCAAAATAAGCAGCATTACTCGAAACAATATTCTCGTTGTTACTTAAAAACATACGGGCTCTTAGCATGAAAGCACGCATGTCTCGATTGATTGCACGCCTAGTAATGCTTTGATCAGGACAAAAAACAGAACTGTTGTCCCATTTTGCTCTAAGAAGTAATCTAGAAAAAAATACTTTTGCATTTGGAATGATGTTGATTACTGCTTGAACCAACTGTTCCAAATCTGCCAACAAAGTAGGGGAACTCACGTAGCCCAAATGTAAAGCACCATTGTGAAATACTACCACATGGGGACTGTTCATCCTACGCATATCTCTACAATCTTGGAGAATTGCCTCTACATTGCAGTCAGTCACAGCGCTCCACACCACCTCCACTCCTCTAACATCAAAATCGTTTGCCGCATGCCTGCATTGAGAATACTCCTGTAAACGATGGACAAACATATCTCCGAACACCAACACCCTGACCTTCTCCACCGCTGCCCTCTTCACTACACACTATCTCTTTCTAGACAAATTAACAATGTCAACATCTTATTGGCTGATCCCTACAGTCCCCTTTCCATGCTGGATTTACTGGAAAACCCTGTATGTGGCACGCCCTACCTCCAGACAGCCGCGGTGTCCGTGCAGCACCTAACTCTTAGCCAGCCCTTGTACCCTTTTCATATCACTCTCGGTTCCATTCCCTCATTGTACACAGCTAAGCAGTCACACAACTATCCACCAATCACATCCAAGACCTCTACATCTAACTCCATCATCAGAGTTCCGCACTTCAAATGTACGGATGATCACTCTGAATGCAAGTCTCATATCATTGGAAAGCACCTACTACAAAAACTACTGTACAAGTCTCGAAGATTTCTACTTACAGCTCCATACATATCCACATGCATGATTACAAAGTACAGGTATGCATATTTTGTTCAGAGTACATGTACAACTCTTATGACTCCATATAAACAAAGTAATGCCACTAAATCTGCATAGCCAATACATACATGCCAATGCTCCCGATTTAAGCACAAGACTCCTGATTTTTCATTGAAAAATCGCACTATTTTTTACTGTCTCCCCAATAACCTATACATACATGCCAACCCTCCCGATTTACGCGCGCTTCTCGATTTTTCATTGAAAAATGTCAAACATGCTTACTGTCTCCCGCCTAAATGAATGCTTATCCCAATGCAATCGTATGAGAAAAATAAATGTTCCCGATTGCTGTGGTGAAATCTCCCTCTCAGGTGCTCCCGATTGTTCGCATGTCTAGTTATAATATGAAATTAATCAAATTTTTCCCATCTATCAACTATCACTTCCAAACCTCTCTACTATCTAGAACACAGCTGTAAAAAATCAAGTGAATTTTATGAACTTAAAAGTTTACTTATTTGCGAAGCAAAGCATGTTCAACTAATATAATGTTAATAACATATAAAGACTGCACATAGTCAAATGAAATGCATGCATACACTATGTTCAAATATCTAACAAGAATACTACCACAAAAACATAAAAAATCAACCTGTACATTAAAATCAGTGCTATAAACAAACAAAATTACTAACTTCTTTCCTTTAACAATTGCAGTGAAGATCAATCTCCTGAAAATCAGCAGCATCTACACTACAAACAACATATCTGAAGAAATCTGCTCATTCCACAAAAAAAGTACGTACAATACTACCTTTATATTCTTACCGTTCCTCAAAGGCACTGTGTGGTTCATTCATGTAATTTGCGCACCAAAAAAAAACATTGATTTCTGAACCATTCTGCCCACAAATCCCCATTTATTAAAAAGAGATGAGGAGGCAGAATGGCACATAAATTCCCGTTTTTTTAAAACACAAATAACATATTCAACCCTTAGAATATTAGTACTACAAAACAAAGAACTGTTATACCATTACATTTACTATTAATGCTTCTCCTCACCACTAGCTCACTTTCTACTCTCATCTGAACCGCAGTGTAGTAACATACAAACATAACAATAGCCTTCCCAACTCATTGCAACTGCCCAATGCACATTCACACACCACCACATACATCTTTCCCATCAAACTCATACACGCATGCACATAGCACACATACATTGTTAAACAGACCAACCCATACCTTCTTTTTTTTCAACAGACCCCAAAGAATGCCTACCAAAAAGCAACTCCGTAGAAAGCAACGCAGAAATAGATCAAATGAAAATAAAAGTGCCCAAAATAAGCATCCATCTCTACCAGAGTTTGTACAAAATGTTCAAATAAAACAGCTATTGCAGTCATTTGAAGAAACAAAAGAAGCTTCTAGTACAGAAACGTTGCCTCCTCTATCAAAATGTAAAACGAAACAGAAAGTTATTAAAAAGAATTCAGCTACCACTACTGCTAACACTGCTCCTATAAATCTTGATGTAGTGGCAAGTAACCATACCAAAACAAGTATTTTAGCAAAAATGTTCTGCCACAGAGTCATTCAGTATCTGATAGAAATAGGAGCAAAATCATGCACAACCCTTAAAACCTACTGCAGAAAGAAAATTAATTCTAGAAGCTCTCGTAGACAGTGCAATCCTTCTCAAAAGGAAGTTATTTATTTTAGTTTTAAACAGGATAAAACCACTAACAAAACAAAGTACTAAACTGCAAAAAAAAATCTCAATAAAGGCAATGTCAACAAAAATAACTTCTTAAATATGTGTGGAGGTGAATGGAGTCACACCACAAGCACAGAACCATATTCTAATGAAGAAGCATACAAACAAAACCAAACATACACAATGCCATCTATAGCAGTGGATGAGGATATGAAACAATTAATAATACCATCATGGAACAAGAAACACTGCTTACAAAAATATCCCCAGAAAACTCAGAATTACCTCTCCATTCGACTGAACCAGAACGTCCAGTATACAAATGGCGGTGCACATCAATGTGTAACATTCCCAACAAATCTTTAAAATCTTTACGCCAGTTCGTTCCTCAATCAGTATGTGAAAGGTAAAGACAAAATCAAAATGAAAGTGCTGCAAAATATGGATACCTGTCCAGTGCGCAAATACACAGTACTACAAGGACATTCATTAGCCTGCATTTCAGGACCTATTTGCAAAAGCACCTTCCATTATATCAAAATGATATCAACACATCATTCAACTGTAAGAAATCTAGTCTATAAACTGTACTATGATAAAAGTCCTGCTTTAGAACTAGCCAATTTAAATAACACTCTTCTACATGGTACACCCAAAGACCTACAAGAAGAAATCGACCGTATCCAGAGAAAATATTTTGGAAGTGAAAGCCACTTACAAAATGCAATAGTTTTAGAAAAGACTAGCAACAATTTTGCACATAGCAACCTTCTACAACACACATACAAAAAACAAATACTAAAATTTAAAAGTACATCCACTGAAGTACCAAACCATGTGCGTGTGTGTGTCGTTGCAGAACTTTTTACAAAAGGAACACAAAAACTATAGATGTAACATACAACATAGAAGACAATGAAGATTCCAAATGGTTTGAATTAGCTCTCTACCTTTTAGCAGAAAACAAATACGAAATTAATGACCCCTTAATACTTTGCAGTTACTGCACTACAAAACTTGACAACAACCAAACTTCTTCACGTGCTATCACAAATAACTGTTCCCACTACCAAAACACCTGCAACAACTCAATGTATATGAGAGCATCATAATTCAAACAGTACACCCATTTCAAGCAATAATGCGCCTTCAATGACCTCCCTCTGAATTGGTAAAAGGCATTTGTGGTAAAGTAGTTTGTTTACCATTAGATCTGACAGAAAATGTGCACACTCTAGGAGTGCAACGTCCAAAAGAGCAATCTTTAATTGTCTTAGTAAATGGTGTACCAACAAAAGACAAAAAAATGTGGCAACAATTCGTGGACTTAGGACTTACATAAAGTTAGACAAGCCTTGCAATATCTAAAAGACAATAATGAGTACTACAAATAAATAGATATTGAAGAAAACTTAAGGGGAACAACTGAAATAATTAAAGAGTCACCAGAAACTGGTCAATTTGAACTTCTGGATCCTGCTGCAGTATCCAGTATTTTAGACCATTATACAATTCATCCATTGCACTCTAAAGGCAGCATAGATGATGCACTAAAAATGTACCAAATGCGACAAACCAAAGGATCACCACTGAGCATATGTGAAAAAAAGTATAGAAGCACATGCTTTTCCTCTACTATTTCCTATTGGCAAAGGAGGAAGGTACGATGATAGATCCACTCAGATAACAGCATCAGAATACTGCTCATTACAAATGTATTCTGAAGATTCCAGATTTGGACAAAATTTGGAATACATATTCCACCTAGTCTTTGAAAGTGAACTAGCAACTCTATGTTACGGAGTTGCACACATATTGAAATCGGGAACCCACTTTCAAAATATGTCAGCTACGCAATTAATACAAAAAGTGCAAGAAAAAGATGAGGTTTTACAATCAAGCATTACAAATCTGTTTGCAAACATGCGTGGTACAAAAGAATACTGGTTCCGACATCACGGAGATGTACATTGTATGATCAGAAACCTTGGAGCACCCACTTGGTTTTTTCCATTAAGTTGTGCAGAATATGCATGCGAAGATTTACAAGATTTCCTACGCATATCAAACAAAAACAAAACAAACATAGATATACTAACACCTGGAGAACTTTGCTCTCTAGATCCTGTTAATGTTTCAAGATATTTCCACCATTGTTTCATTGCTATGTTACACTTTATTTGTAATAAAACTGTTCCTCCCCTCAGAGAAGTGCAACACTTCTTTTGGAGAAAAGAATACCAAGCCAGAGGAGCACCACATATCGACATGCTTTTATGGATTAAAGATGCTCCTAAATTTGGTCAGGACAGTGATGCCACTGTTTTGCAGTTCATCCAAACATATTTCACTTGTGAAATCCATTCACAAACGAGACATAGGGCCTCATTAGGACTCCGGCGCTAAACCATGGTGCTACTAGGTTGGTGGGGCGGTAATTCCCCATGCCGCCATGGCCCTTCCCCAGGCTCAATGGGAATGGGGAAGGAGCTAATTACGGCACCGCAAATTGCGGTACCGTAATTAGAACCAAGGTCCCTTTGCGGGTCCCTACTTTAACGGCTGGTAAAAACAGCCGTTAAGGTCGGGTCCCGCGAAGGGACGTCGTAATTAGGCGTTAGGTGTTTAACGGCGCCACAGCCTTTTACGGAGCCGTTAAACACTTAGCGCCTGGGTCATAATGAGGCCCATAGTGACCTTCATGCACAAATTGTACAATTTCAAAGACACAAATGTGGCAAATACAAAATACAAAAACAAAGGGAAATACTACACCAAAATCTTCTTTGGTTTCCCTAGACCAGTTACAGAATCAGGTGAAGTGAACAACTGCAAGTCTTCAGTTAGGCATAGTGTTAAAGGAAAATCACCTAAGAACACGTATTACATAAAAAGAACAGAAGAATCAAAATATATCACTGATTACAATGCAATCATTGCCCTCTTGTGGAATGCAAACATAGATGTTCAGTACATTGCAGACAATTCCACTGCAGTTGCACAATATGTTACAGCTTACTTAACAAAAGCAGAAAAAACAGAGCTTCAAGACCGCTGGAATGACCTATCATCAGACAAATCACTATCTCAGAAATTGTACAGCTAGGCATAAAAATGCTCTCTCATACAGAATGTGGCACCTACAAAGCAGCAAATCGTTTAACGAGTAGTGCTTTGTATGGAAAATCTGAAAATATAGTATGGCTAAGTCTTGGTCCTGCTAAATCTAGAAAAAATAGTTCTGAAATCATATGACAACATAGAAACAATAGCCAAAAATGATCCCAACAGCCAAGAAATTTTGAAAAACAATTTACTAGACACATACTGCCCGAACAGGAGTACCACTTTGGAAAACATGTGTCTATACCACATAGCCCAAAACCTTGCATACAAAAATAATATAAAACCCAATGAAAACAAAGGTAGATATAGAGTGACCGATTGTGAAGGCATTTTAGTGAAACTTACCAAACGAAGCTTAATTAATCATCAAATTGTCATTAAAAACTCCTCAACAGAAAGAACTATATTACATGTCCCTGCTACAACTTTTTAAACCATGGAGAAAAGAAGAAGAGATACTAGATAACTATGCCTGCTATGAAGACGATTTCAAAGCAAATGATAGCACTATCACCGATGTGAACTTTATGCAGTACAAAACAACGTTGCAAAATGAACAGCAACACGAAGAACTCCAGGCCCAACTAGAGAAGGACACTTACGACAGTAGTCAACCTTTTCTAACAGGAAGCCAAGAACCACTGGGAGAGCCACTAATAGCAAATGAGGCAGAATTAGACATGACAGAAGTAGAAAACACCATGTGTCACTATGAAGAAGATACAGAAGACTTAACTGTACTACAATCAGAACTTAACAAAGATCAGCACACCATTTTTGAAGAAGTAACAAAAGAAATTGCACATGGTGTACAACACGAAAATAAAGAATGTACCTGCCAACATTACACACCTATACTGCTATATGTCAGTGGTGAACCTGGTTCAGGCTAACATTCTTAACCCTTAAAGTGCCAAGTACGAGGAATCTCATCCTTGGGATTACCTCCCAAGTGCCAAGGATGAGATAGCTCATCCTTGGCACTTAAGGGGTTAATGAAGGAGAACATGTTAGAAGGCTTTTCATGGTGAAATACTGAAAACACCAAAAAAGGCCTTGACATTGGGAGGGAAAACCCATGGCAGTTAAAAGGTTAATCAAAATCATCAGCAAGTTCCTTCAACAATTGACAAACAAAAAACTGCCAATTGTTGTGTAACTGCCCCCACAGGTTTAGCTGCCTACAACATAGGTGGTATCACTTTACACTGATTACTACTCCTTCAAGTAGAACACCAAAACAAATTAGACTATTACAAACTTTCTAAAGAAGCTGCAATGGAACTACGCAGAGTATTAAAACACATGAAAATGCTACTAATAGATGAAGTGAGCATGGTCTCCAACCTAATGTTGGCTTTGATTCACCTCAGATTGCAAAAAGTACTTAAAACAAACTACAAAGAACACTTTGGAGGAAAACACATTGTTTTCGGAGATCTTCTTCAATTGACCCAGTGAAAGGATAACCTATTTTAAAAACTTTAGGACACAAATTCTGCCGTAAAACTGTTGCAGCATAGGAAATGTCAACCTTTGGCAACATTTCCTATACAAAGAATTAACAGAAAACATGTGCCAATGTGCAGACCCCACCTAAGCCAACATTTTAAAAAGTATTAGAGTTTGTGTACTATCTCAAGAAGCACAAACAATATTAAAAACCCGGCACATCCATGCACTTTATGGCGATAACTCATGTGCTACTGATGTTATAGAACAATTAGCGCACAAAAATGTCAATTGTATGGCCTTAATGCCAACTCTTGCAAGCTGTTCGAAAATTCAATTAAACAATGTTAAAAAAAGAAATACAACCAATAATTGAAATTTGCTCCACAGACAAACTCGACGTACATGGTATGACACTACCAATGAGTCAACAAACCACAACAAGACTAAATACCTTACAAAATTCTATCTCCAACACACCTGGGTTGGAGAAAATATTAAAATTATCCTTAAACTGTAGAGTAATGCTTAAACGTAACCTTGAAAAGGAGCAAGGACTAGTTAATGAGGCACTGGGTACAGTGCTTGGCTTTCAAACATACCCACGTGACAACAACATTCAGTTTTTCAATATTCTCTTCGACAAACTTTCAGATGTAAAAAGGATAGGGCGCTCAAAAGCTCGATTCCTTCTCTTCAAAGACATGTAAGCATGAGAAAACAATTTTCTCTAACTCTTGCATATGCAGTCACCATTCAGAAAACCCAAGGTCTTACACTAGACAAAGCATTGATAGATATTGGTACCACTGTCTTTAAAGAAGGCATGACCTTCGTAGCACTAACACGCTTACGTACACTTGACAGTCTATTTCTTATCAACTTTGATGCAAGTAAAGTCAACGCTGATATTCCTTGCATTCTAGAATACAATAGACTACGTTCACTATACACCCCTCACCTAAAAGCATATCCTGTTCCACAAAAAGGAAAACATTGTAAAAGAAAACTAATTGAAACTGAAATGCAACAGAATCTGACTGCAAATCCTCCAAAGAGAGTAACAGAAGCTAATACTTCATCAATTACCATAGCCAAAGAAGAACCTATTAGTCAAAGTAACTCAGGTACTTCTTCAAAGAAGCAACACACACTCCGAAAAAATACCTTGAACACAGAACTATCTGGTCCATTCAAATTTTCAAATGTAACTGGTGTAAGTTGTTACGTAAATGTAGCAATGAATATTCTATTTCAATTGCCACTAATTGTTGACAACATTTACTTACACAGTACAGACCAATTGTGTCTGCAAATTGTAGTCCTTCATAGAAACGCAACAACCAATCCTGACAACACGTATAGTGTTCATGGAATAAGACAAGAATTGGACTACTGTGCTGGAATGGTGAAATTCACTATAAACTCACAAGAAGATCCACAAGAATTTCTAATGTACTTACTACAAGTACTGTAAATCATAAACATACCTATAAATAAAATCTTCTAGATTTCATACATGTGGAAACATACATGCACTCTCTGCAACAATGTGACACAAGAACAAATCCCTAATGAGCACTTTGTGTATGTATCCATACCTAATTGTGAATCCATTCCATTTCAGCAACTTGTACAAAATGCAAACCATGGCAGATTATGTACTACCTGCAATTCAGGTAATCGCTCAACCTTACTAATACAAACACATAGTATCTACGTAATACTAATGCTTCTACGTTACAATGCAGATGGTACCAAAAAGAACTGCAAGCTGAATGGATTCACACACTTGGTAAGAAAACCTTCACAACAATAGGTATAATCTACCACGCAGGAGCCACAACCAATGCAGGTCACTACACTGCATATATTAAAAAGAAATGTGTTTTTTTTCTAATGTAATGATAGTACCATTACTCTAAAGCAGAGATTAGCAGCAAATCTTACAAATGCTTATTTAATCTTCTAACCAAAATTTAATAACTAATATGTACTTCAACATTGACTAAAATTCAAATAAAAAACTATAAACAGTTAGAATATGACTACAGGTATCTAACTGGCACAAGATTCTATGACAACCAAACAGATAAATGAATATCACTAAATTGTAACAAAAAATAGACAGTTAGAATATGCCAACAGGTATCTAACTGCTTCAGAAATCTGCAACAAAAATGTGGATCGTTCGAATGTAATGATAGTACCATTACTCTAAAGCAGAGATTAGCTGCAAATCTTACATACGCTGATTTAATCTTTGTAAAACCAAAATTTATTAACTAATCTGTATTTCAACATTAACAAAAATTCAAATTATAAACTGTCAACAGTTAGAATACGCCAACAGGTATCTAACTGGCCCAAGATTCTATAACAACCAAACAGATAAATGAATATAATTAATTGTAACAAAAATCTGCAACAATCCAACAGATAGAACATTATCCAGAAACAACAAGTGAACACTGAAAGGAAATAAACAAATAGACATCAAATCAATGACATTTGTGATGTCATCTTTGATGTCCTGGGTGTTAGTCTTAGCAGTGCACAGTGGTGGCATGAGTTATGGTTGCTTAGTTTACCATAACTGGCGAATTTCAAGGGTTTTTCAGCTTTACTTGGAACCATAACATCCCGTTAACAATGTTTTTTTTAGTGAATTTCATGGGTTTTTTGTAGCACAACTTAACCATAACGTCCCTTTAACACGTTTTTTTACTGAATTTGATGGGTTTTTACTAGCGCAACTTAACCATAACATCCCTTTAACAATTTTTTTTTTTTACTGAATATACACTTGCATCATGTGAATTTGGGAGATGTTTACTAGAATTCCCTTACTTTATATACATATAACATAGAACATACTGAACCCCCGCACTAATTATTTTTGAAGGCCACTGACTGCGTATGCACGCGGACGGACGCGGACGACATCAACACTACCCAAACACTCAAGGGGTATCTGAAGTTGTTCTATCATACTATAGAAAAACTGCACAAGTTTAAAAAGCAGCCATAAACACATTGTAAGTAATAATTAATAAGCAGTGCAACCTACACGCCTAACAATTAACCATCCATTTAAATACCATATACAATGAAATGGATTATACCATAACTAAAAAGATATGCCTCCAACATAATTTCCTCACATAAACTGCAGAGCTAGGAACGACAGTACACAAACACAACACAACAAATACAAATTACCGGAAACTAGTAAGTACACTTCATTTTTCTTATATAGTTGTATACTTTTTGTATGAGGTACAGAAAAATTTATATATTTGCGTTTTTCACACAGAAATGTGCTGTACTTTGGAGTGGCTCAAGGAGGATTTTCTGCATGACGAAATGTTGGAAGATAGCGATAATAATGGTACACAATTCTCTGCATAAGCAAATTAATAATCAGTACTTTATGTTCACTTAACATATATATATATATATATATATATATATATATATATATATATATATATATATATATATATATTTATTTTTAACAGACCATGCAAAGATTGAAGAAATTCCACCAAAAGACACAATGCAAGACACATTGCAACACATAGAACAGAAAGTGGACATGCTGAAAGATAATTCCAATGGTTTAAGGCAATTTGTGGAGGAGCACGTCAATGGAAAAATTAGATACCACTGTACTACCTGTACCTGTCCCCCCCCTTAAAGAAACTACACCTATCCGTACCATTCACAACCAAGATGAAACTGTTCTTAGAACACACCAGTAGTCCGGGATGTCCGTAAATAAACAAAATGGGGGTGTCCTAATGACACTATACCTCTCTGTAGCGTTCGCAGCCAAGATGAAACTGTCCGTAGAACAGGCGTGGTGGCCGCGATGTCCATAGTCAAACAAAATTGAGGTGTCCTAAGGACACTGTACCTGGCCATTCAGTCTGCAGAACATCTACGCACTTGCCCACCAAACCCATAAATCCTGCGAACATTGCGCCTGCCTGTAACTGTCCGTGTCACTTGTATCGCACTTTTAATTAGTTTCAGGACCCGAACACTGTCCGTAGAACACCCGCGCGCATGCGCACAACTGTTCCTGTGCTGCGGACACCCATTCCCTTCGCAGGCGTGTTGACAACATCATCTTATGACCGCTCCCATGCTGAGCGTGTGTCCTAATTTGCGCACTTTGTCCGCTTCTCCAACATTTTAAAAGAACTTGTGCAGACAATCCAAATTATTGTACAGTAAAAAATCACCATTTCACATGTTCCAGACATTGGCCCTAGCTTTCCACAGGTTTTTTGGAACTTTTTGATTGCTTTTGAGTGATCGATATGGTCACAAGGCACACCCCTCCACCCCTATAAAAGGCCACACCCCAGAGCTCATCTTCATTGTACTTCTGGCTATTGCAGATTAACGTTTGCTGCCTTTAGTGCTCTATCTGAGATTACCTCACCAACCGTAATGGTATCCATGACTGCTGTTGCTACATCAGCCTCAGCACCACCCCCAAACCCTCCACCACCACCACCTCCCCAAGGGCCTGCAGAGCGGAATACGCGTGAGGATGTAGAGGCCGAGGATGAAGGGGGTGAAGAGAATGAGGTCAAGGAACTCCCTACTACCAGCACTCGCTGGGAGTCGTGGGTGTGGTGGTTGTTTACCATTCATGGTAATGTACCGAAAGCATGTGCGAACAAGGTCACCTGTAACCAGTGCAATTTGGTGCTGAGTCGTGGGAGACGTGGTTCGTACAGCTTTCGTACAACATCCATGAGGCGACACCTAACTTTGTTCCATGGTGCGGACATTCGTAAAGTTGTACCATGTAAAGAACGTAGTAGATGAGTTCCTCCACAGCATCCTCCGTTTCCGATCCTCTCACCACAAGAGACACTCCTGTGGGAGAGCGCATCTCTCCAGCTGCTTCACAGGCCATTCGCAATGCTGTTGACCCTTATCTTTTGAGGGTCACAATATTGTGTATGTACTGTGACGCAGTACTCTGCAGGGGGGAGAGTCTTTGAAGTGTTTTCGAGACTACGGTCAGTGAGCACCAGAAGAGCTGCTACCTACCTAAATAAGGCCCACCCTACATCTTGCTCTCTCCACCTGCCCTTTCTTATCCCTGTGGTTGGTATCCCTTCCTTACCCCCCTTTCCCCTCCTCTCCTAGTGTGTCAGATGTACAAATAACCACACAAAATATATAAAACAACAAAAAGTTAAAAAAGGCTTTTTTCAGAGCACCCTTTCTCAGTTTAAAAATAGAACTATCATGTAAACGGTGCAGGCACCACGCACTTTTTAAAAGTCCGCAGACAGTCCTAGGACAGATACATTTTTGGGGACGCAACCCTAGCAAAACCAATGCACTTTTTTCTGGGAGTAAGTGGTGGCTCTGAAATAATCCTTTTAGTGATGTTTTGTGTTTCCAAAACTTGGAATCGTCAACATCTACTGCAAAATAGATGACTATAATTCCAAAAAAGGTCGCAATGTATTCTGTACATTTCTCAGAAAAATCTGATTGCCAGCACATGTAAGATGGACTCCATCTCTGTGAAAAATAAATGTGCTACGAAACATAATATTTTCATTGTGAAAAGAGGACATGCCAACATCTCTTAGAAAGGCACAAACAGCCTTATTGACATTGCGCCTCGCTTTCTCCATTTGTGGACAAAATGAGGAAGAACGCAGCCACAATTGTCTTTGCGCAATACGAGAAAAAATTACTTGGGAATTTGGAAACATGTCCATGACCTTCTCAAGTCCTTCTTTCATTGCAAATTGCAAAGAAATTCCAGAAACATGTCTTAACTTGTTACCTCCACAATGAATTATAATTATGTCAGGATAACGCTCTGTCTGTAAAGTAGCACAGAAAGGTACCAAGTCCAGCCACTTCATTTCACGCACTCCATGCCAGTGCACTTCCACATGAGGGAATCCAAGATCTGCAGATACACCACAACGTTCTGCATGCACCTCCAACCAATGTATCCATGAGTCTCCCAAAATCCAGATAATCTGTTTTCGAGCACACACAGCCATAGCTGTCTGTTCTCCTCTCAGGAAAAAGACGTCCTCACTAAATCTCTCCATACACAACACACCCATTAAACTTTACTGACCAATCCCTAGCTCCGCTCGTTCTCATTTGCATGCCTCTCCACCCCAGAATCCCCATAGGTAATACGCGCTGTCCGCAGACTACCGCCATGTCCACAGACATGTAGAAGATCTGAGCGGGGAGAATGTACATGTAAATAGTGTTCCCCATTTCCCCTTTAAGGTGGGCTCTGAAATGAGCCGTTTTTTTCTTTTTTGTTGCAGATGCCTGACAGACACCTGTTATTATGTATTTTTTTTCTTCTTACTTTACTCCTAAAATCTTCACATAACCTGTTCCAAAGCAATCCTTAAATTCCCAAAAAAAAAACATGGCATTTCCCAAAAAAGATAAAGAAACACCATCTGCTTCGAAATAAGCCACATTACTCGAAACAATGCTCTTGTGGCTACAGAAAAACATACCAGTTCTTAGCATGAAATCAAGCATGCCTCGATTGATTGCACACCTAGCAATGCCTTGATCAAGACAAAAAACAGAACTGTTGTCCCATTTTGCTCTAGGAAGTAATCCAGAAAAAATTACTTTCGCATTTGGAATGATGTTGATTACTGCTTCAACCAACTGTTCCAAATCTCCCAACAAAGTAGGGGAACTCACGTACCCCAAATGGAAAGAACCATAGTGCAAAACTACCACAAGGGGACTGTTCATCCTACGCATATCTCTGCAAACTTGGAGAAATACCTCTACATTGCAGTCAGTCGCAGCGCTCCACACCACCTCCACTCCTTTAATATCAAAATTGTTTGCCTCATGCCTGCACTGAGAATAGTGCTGTAAACCATTGACAAACATATCTCCTAGCACCAACACCCTGACTGTCTCCACCTCTTCCATCTTCACTACACACTCTTTCTACACAAATCAACAACATCAACATCTGATTGGCTTATCCCTACAGTCCCCTTTCCATGCTGCATTTGCTGTAAAACCCTGTATGTGGCACGCCCTACCCACGAACAGGCGCGGTGTCCACGCAGCACCTAACTCTTAGCCAGCCCTTGTATCCTTTTCACATCACTCACTCGCGAATCCATTCCCTCATTGGACACAGCCACGAAGTCACACAACCATCCATCAATCACATCCAAGACCTCTATATCTAACTTCAGCAATAGAGTTCCGCACTTCAAATGTACTGCTGATCACTCTGAATACAAGTCTCATATCATTGGAAAGCACCTACTTCAAAAACTAGTGTGCAAGTCTCGAAGATTTCTACTTACAGCTCCATGCATATCCACATGCGTGATTACAAAGTACAGGTATGCATATTTTATTCAAAGTACATGTACAACTCTTATGAATCCATATAAAAAAAGTAATGTCACTAAATCTGCATAGCCAATACATACGTGCCAACGCTCCCGATTTAAGCACAAGACTCCTGATTTTTCATTGAAAAATCGCACTATTTTTTACTGTCTCCCCAATAACCTATACATACATGCCAACCCTCCCGATTTACGCGCGCTTCTCGATTTTTCATTGAAAAATGTCAAACATGCTTACTGTCTTCAAGCGCGAGACTTCCGATTTTTCATTGAAAAATTGCACTACTTTTTACTATCCCCCCCATCACCTATACATACATGCAACCCTCCCGATTTAGGCGCGAAACTGGATTTTTCATAAAGAAATTTCACAATTTTTTAGTGTCTCCTGCCTAAATTAATGCTAATTCCAATGCGATAGTATGAGAAAAATAAACGTTCCCGATTGCTGTGGTGAAATCTCCCTCTCAGGTGCTCCCGATCGTTTGCCTGTCTAGTTATAATATGAAATTATTCAAATTTTTCCCCTCTACTATAATGAACTATCACTTCCAAACCTCTCTACTATCTACAACACAGCTGCAAAACAACAAGTGAATTTCATGAACTTAAAATTGTACTAATTTGCGAAGCAGGTTAAACTAACATACTGCAAATAACATATAAAGGCTGCTCATAGTCAAATAAAATGGTTGCATACACTATGTTCAGATATCAAACAAGAATACTACCACGAAAACATAAAAGTTAATGTGTACATTAATATCAGTTCTATAAACACACAAAATTACTAACTTCTTCCATTTACAATTGCAGTGAAGTCCACTCTCCTGAAAATCAACAGCATCTAAACTACAAACAACATAGCCAAAGAAACCTGCTCATTCTACAAAAAAAAGGTAAGTGGATTAATACCTTTATATTCTTACTGTTCCTAAAAGAGACTGGGCCTCATTACACAGTAGGCGGTAGGGGTTTACCGGTACCGGTAAGGGCACCGGTACCAGTAAACCCCTACCACCTTAAAACGAGTTCCCTTTGCGGGACCCGACTTTAACGGCTGGTATTACCAGCCGTTAAAGTAGGGTGCCGCAACAGGACCTCGGAGCTAATTACGGTACCACAATTTGCGGTACCGTAATTAGCACTTTCCCCATTCCCATTATGCCCTATGGGGGAAAAAATGGGAATGGGGAAGAGCCTTGGTGAATGGGGAATTACCTCCCCGCTCACCTTGGAGTAGGGCGGTAATTCCGCCATCCATCAAGGCGGACACGGTAAAATACCGGCGGCAACCATGGTGCTAATAGCGCCATGGTTACCGCCTACCGTGTAATGAGGCCCACTGTGTGGGCCATTCATGTAATTTGCGCACCAAAAAAAACATCTATTTCTGAACCATTCTTCCCACAAATCCCCATTTAGTAAACAGAGATTAACAGGCAGAATGGCACAGAATCCCTGTTTTTTTGGAACACAAATAACATACTGAAGCCTTAGAATGTTAGTACTACAAAACAAATAACTATTTTAATTTTATACCATTACGTTTAATATTAATGCTTCTCCTCACCACTAGATCACTTTCTACTCTCATCTTAACCAGAGTTTAGTAACATACAAACAGAAAAATAGCCTTCCCAAGTCATTGTAACTGCCCAATGCACATTCACATACCATCACAAACAACTTCCCCATCAAACTCATACAGACATGCACACAGCATACATACATTGTAAAACTGACCAACCCATACATTCTGTTTTTTTTTAACAGACCCCAAAGAATGCCTACCAAAAAGCAAGGCTGTAGAAAGCAACGCAGAAATAGATCAAATGAAAATAAAAGTGTCCAAAATAAGCATCCATCTCTACCAGAGTTTGTACAAAACGTTGAAACAAAACAGCTAATGCAGTCATCTAGCAAAACAAAAGAAGCTAAACTACAGAAACGTTGCCTCCTCTATCAAAATGTGAGACGAAACAGAAAATGCTTAACAAGAATTTGGCTACCACTACTGCTAACACTGCTCCTATAAATCCTCATATACTAGCACGAAACCATACTAAAAAAAGTATTTTAGCAAACATGTTCCGCCACAGAGTACTTCAGAATCTAATAAGAACAGGAGCGAAACCATCCACAACCCTTAAAACCGACCGTAGAAAATTAATCCTAGAAGCTCTCATAGACAGTGCAATTCTTCTCAAAAGGAAGTTATTTATTTTAGTTTTAAACAGGATGAAACCACTAACAAAACTAAGTACTAAACTACAAAAGAAACTTCTCAATAAAAGCATAGTCAATAAAAATAAATTCTTAAATACCGGTGGAGGTGAATGGAGTTACACCACGACCACAGAACCATATTTTAATGAAGAAGCATACAATACAAACAAAACCAAACAAACACAATTGCCATCCATAGCAGTGGACGAGGATATGAAAAAATCAATGATACCATCATGGAACAAGAAACTGAGCTTACAAAAGTATCCCCGGACAACTCAGAATTACCTCTCCATTCGACTGAACCTAAACGTCCAATAATCAAATGGCCGTGCACGTCAATGTGTAACATTCCCAACAAATGTTTCAAATCTTTACGCCAGTTCCTCAATCAGTATGTGAAAGGTATAGACAAAATCAAAATGAAAGTGCTGCAAAATATGGATATTTGTCCAGTGCGCAAATACACAGGACTACAAGGACATTCATTAGCCTGCATTTCAGGACATATTTGCAAAAGCACCTTCCATGATATCAAAATAATATCAACACATCATTCAAATGTAAGAAATTTAGGGGGTAATTCATAGAATCCAGCGCACAAGTGGCGCACGCGGCTGGCGCACAGTGTGCGCGTGCGAATCCCTGCGCCAGCCACGTGCGCTGAAATCCATTTCCGCGCACAGCGTATTCATGGATTCCAGCCACCAAAACCAGCCGTGGCACACAGTAGCGCAGCGACCCTGCAGCAGCGCCAGTTACGCCCCCAAGAACGCCTCTCGCGCAGGGAAAAGCCATCAATATACCCAATCCAGCGCAAAGGGCTGCGCTAACCCTGTACCAGCACAGCAAGCGGGCTACGTGTATCACTGGGGTGTGCGGGAAGTACCTCACGCGATTGGCCCTGTGCGAGCAGGGTACGCGTATTTCAGGGGTGCACGGGAAGTTCCACACGCGATTTCATCATGGTACGTGTATTTCAGGGGTTTGCGGGAATTAGCACACGCGAATGGGCCAGTGCGAGCAGGGTACGCGTATCTCAGGGGTGCGCGGGAAGTTCCACACGCGATTCCATCAGGGTAGGTGTATGTCGGGGTGCGCGTGAAGTTCCACACGCGATATCAGCAGGGTACGTGTATTTCAGGGTGCAGGGGAAGTTACACACGCGAATACAGCAGGGTACGTGTATTTCAGGGGTGCGTGTGAAGTTCCACACGCGATTCCATCAGGGCACATGTATGTCGGGGTGCGCGTGAAGTTCCACACGCAATATCAGCAGGGGACGTGTATATCAGGGTGCAGGGGAAGTTACACACGCGATTTCCGCAGGGTACGTGTATATCAGGGGTGCGCGGGAAGTTCCACACGCGATTCCATCAGGGTACGTGTATTACAGGGGTGCGTGGGAATTTCCACACGCGACTGGGCCCGTGCGAGCAGGGTACGCGTATCTCAGGGGTGCGCGGGAATTTCCACACGCGATTCCATCAGGGTACGTGTATTTCGGAGTGCGCGTGAAGTTCCACATGCAATATCAGCAGGGTACGTGTATTTCAGGGTGCAGGGGAAGTTCCACACGCAATTCCATCAGGGTACGTGTATTTCGGGGTGCGCGTGTAGTTCCACACGCGATATCAGCAGGGTACGTGTATTTCAGGGTGCAGGGGAAGTTACACACGCGATTTCCGCAGGGTACGTGTATTTCAGGGGTGCGCGTGAAGTTCCACACGCAATATCAGCAGGGTACGTGTATTTCAGGGTGCAGGGGAAGTTCCACACGCGATTCCATCAGGGTACGTGTATTTCGGGGTGCGTGTGAAGTTCCACACGCGATATCAGCATGGTACGTGTATTTCAGGGTGCCGGGAACTTTCACACGCGATTGGTGGAAATCCACATGTGTTCTGTCATCACGTGCAATGAGGGAAACACCTGCGCGCGTCACGTCACAGACGCGCTCACGCGCTAAGGGCCTTTGGTCCAATGAAATCGCATATGCGAGCTGCCGTGCATACGCGGTAAGGGCCTTTCCTCGTATTACACGCGGACGTGCAGTTTTCCATGCGCGCTTACGCGCATGGGCCCTTTCCTCATATTACACGCGGACGTGCAGTTTTTCACGCGCGCTGAAATGCCCATGCACGTCTGTACGCGTCACATCACAGGGGCGCTTGCGCTTGAGGGGCCTTCTGTCCAATGAAAATGCGTATGCGTGCAGACGCGCTTACGCGCTAAGGGCCTTTCCTCGAATTACACGCTGACGTGCAGATTTTTCACGTGCCAAATCACTCCATATCAAGCTGGCCACACGTAAGCACACAGAAGACCATGCTCCTGCCCAGAAGGCCGAACTACTGCACCCCAGAGCCCCGAGCACGCTCCCACCTGCCATCTGCTGCTGCCTGACTGCCTGCTGCCCACGTGCCCTGCCATTTGCTGCCTGCACATCAGCCAGGGGTGCTGTTGCTGTGACCACCCCTGCTGGAACCGAAGACTCCCGACTGGGATTCCATCGCTCCACAGCCCAGCCCCAGGACCCAGTTGCCCACCCACTCCTGCCTCTGGGGTTGTCATGTCGGGGTAAACACCATCTGTGACCACTGACAACCCCCGGCCAGAGAGGCAGAGGGGCACCAGCTTCAGTGCACCGAAGTTAGTGTGCTGGTGGAGCAAGTCCTGGGGCAGTATGATGCCCTCTTCGGAAGTTCCCGCGCCGACAAGGAAGGACGGACTCGGATCTGGACTGACATCGTGACTGCCATCAACGCGGAGGGGGTGGCAGTCCGCGACTTACAACATGTCAGGAAGCGCTGGGAGGACTTCAGGTCCAGGACCCTGAACAAGGCCCGGCACCTCTTGAAGGCAGCGGATGCCAAGGGCCACCGGGGCAACTTGTCGGAAGAACAGATGAGGGTCCTGGAACGCATATCCCCAGCGCTCCACGTCCAGGTCCTTGAGAAGCAGACCCGTCTGGAGTCGAGCGGTGAGTGTACATGCATCCTGATTGTGAGCAGTACGTGTGGTGATTATTCAGTAGTGTGCAGGTTGCACACCTGTTTGTATGGGGTCGAGTATGGGTGGGGGTGTACAGGGCCGTGGGGCTGACACATGCGAGGGCTGTAATGTGTGAGACATGGATGGTGCTTGTGTGTGTAGGCTTGCATGCCAAATGCAGTTGTGTGGGCACACATGTTTGGATGAATGTGTATGTAAGTAGACATGTCCGTGATGTCACGCATGTATGTTGTTTTTGGCTGCATGTATCAGCACTGTGTACATGTGCATGTGTGTATTTGACAAGGGTGCAACAGTGATGCAACATGGATGCATTTGACAGCGGTATGTGGAAGCCTGATTGGCAGATGTGACATGGATGCCCGTCTGAACAGTGCGACACTTGGCAGAGGTGTACACATGCATGCAAGTGTGGTGGTGTGTGTACATGTGTGGTGCACTTCCTGTGTTGCATGTGATGTATGGCTCACCTTTGGCTGCTCATGCTGTTGTATGTGTGTGGATGGTGGTGGCAGTTGCGATATGGCTGTGGTATGGCTCATGTGTGCGAGTTGTAATGACATGTGTGTTGGGGATTGTGATGACATGTCTGAGGTTTGCCAATGCCACTCATGTACAACTGTCATGTGTGTATGTGTCCATTGTACAGTGCCCTGATGCCTGTGTTTTGTTTCTCCCTGTCTGCAGCGTCAACTGATGAAGAGGGCGGAGAAGGTGCTGTGGAGCACAGCGGCGGTAATCCAACCGCCAGCCGGAGACGCAAGGCGCGGCTCCCCTTCCAGGTTGTCATCTCGTCGGGGAGTGAGGAGTCCGCTGCCGCGTCCCAGGCCGCAGCTGCCGGGGGGAGGTCCAAGAGGCGGAGGTTGGAGTTGGACTCCTCGGCAGCAGAAGGGGCAGCTGGGACCCCACAGGGCCCAACAGGGGAAGATGGCATGGAGTCATCCAGGTTGGTGGGGGGTTTGGTGGAGGAGGAGGCCGTGCAATCACCAGAGATGGTGTCTGGAGGTGGGGATCCCAATGGTGCTAGTGGTGCAGTGCACGGCTCACAATGGTCAGGGCGGAGAACTCCATGCGGAGGGCCCTGAGGCGGGCCGAGTGCCTCGAGGCAATCCGCAGGGGTTTGGAGGTGGACCCTCGGGGCCATGGAGGAGGACCGCCTCCGGGACATTGAGGAGGAGTTCGATTATGCCCTGGCCCGGAACATCCACAAGTGAGCCGTGAAACTAGCCCGCTGCCCTTGTACATAGTTTCTAGGTAGTGTTAGGTTTCATTTTGGTTTTTATTTTATTTGGACCTTTCGGACATTGGCCACATTTTTGTATATAGTTTATTTTATTAGTTAGTGTAGTTAGATAGGTTTCCTTTATTTTGTTGGGATAATGGACCCTGGATTGTTCCCATGTACATAGTTGACAGTTGGATTGTATTTTTTTTTCTATTTTTAACCATGGACCAATGGCTTTCTTTTTTATTTCCCATTGGATTTTGTTTTGTGGACATTGACTTTGGACATTACTTTGGATTTTTATTTTTGGTTTTGCTTTTTTTGACGGACATGCTTCTTTTCATTTTTGTACATTCACGTTTCTGTTTCTTCATTTTTTATTCTATTGATGTTTCCTTTAATACATATTATTTTTGGTGAACTTCAATGTATGGTATCTCATTGGTTTCATGCATTTCATGATATGTGTTTTGAGATTCACTGACACCCATTGGGTGTATGTGAGGGAAATGTGTTTGTTTCGGAACTTGCAATTGGTGTTCTGTGATGTAATTGCAAATTATGAGTGGGTGGATGCAATACTCGGGTGGGTGTTTTGCATTTGGAGGCTGACCATAGGGACCAGGGATCTAGATTGTGATGACATGTTGGCTGGGGAACATGAGTTGCACATGGGTGGGGGACTGCTGGCAGGTGCCCCAAAGTGCTGGGGGGTGGGGGTGGTGGGAGACATGGGTGGGGGCCTGGTGGAGGCTGCCCCTGCACTGCTGGGGGGTGGGGGTGGTGGGGAACATGAGTTGGACATGGGTTGGGGCCTGCTGGCAGGTGCCCCACAGTGCTGGGGGGTGGGGGTGGTGTGAGACATGGGTGGGGGCCTGGTGGAGGCTGCCCCTGCACTGCTGGGGGGTGGGGGTGGTGGGAGACATGGGTGGGGGCCTGGTGCAGGCTGCCCCTGGTGACTGGGGGGGTGGGGGTGGTGGGAGACATGGGTGGGGGCCTGGTGGAGGCTGCCCCTGGTGACTGGGGGGGTGGGGGTGGCGGGAGACATGGGTGGGGGCCTGGTGGAGGCTGCCCCTGCACTGCTGGGGGGTGGGGTGGTGGGAGACATGGGTGGGGGCCTGGTGGAGGCTGCCCCTGCACTGCGGGGGGGTGGGGGTGGTGGGAGACATGGGTGGGGGCCTGGTGGAGGCTGCCCCTGGTGACTGGGGGGGTGGGGGTGGTGGGAGACATGGGTGGGGGCCTGGTGGAGGCTGCCCCTGGTGACTAGGGGGGTGGGGGTGGCGGGAGACATGGGTGGGGGCCTGGTGGAGGCTGCCCCTGCACTGCTGGGGGGTGGGGTGGTGGGAGACATGGGTGGGGGCCTGGTGGAGGCTGCCCCTGCACTGCTGGGGGGTGGGGGTGGTGTGAGACATGGGTGGGGGCCTGGTGGAGGCTGCCCCTGCACTGCTGGGGGGTGGGGGTGGTGTGAGACATGGGTGGGGGCCTGGTGGAGGCTGCCCCTGCACTGCTGGGGGCTGGGGGTGGTGGGAGACATGGGTGGGGCCTGCTGGCAGGTGCCCCACAGTGCTGGGGGGTGGGGGTGGTGGGGAACATGGTTGGACATGGGTGGGGGCCTGCTGGCAGGTGACCCACAGTGCTGGGGGGTGGGGCTGGTGGGAGACATGGGTGGGGGCCTGGTGGAGGCTGCCCCTGGTGGCTGGGGGGTGGGGGTGGTGTGAGACATGGGTGGGGGCCTGGTGGAGGCTGCCCCTGCACTGCTGGGGGGTGGGGGTGGTGTGAGACATGGGTGGGGGCCTGGTGGGGGCTGCCCCTGCACTGCTGGTGGGTGGGGGTGGTGTGAGACATGGGTGGGGGCCTGGTGGAGGCTGCCCATGCACTGCTGGGGGGTGGGGGTGGTGGGAGACATGGTGGTGCCTGCTGGCAGGTGCCCCACAGTGCTGGGGGGTGGGGGTGGTGGGGAACATGAGTTGGACATGGGTGGGGGCCTGCTGGCAGGTGCCCCACAGTGCTGGGGGGTGGGGGTGGTGGGGAACATGGTTGGACATGGGTGGGGGCCTGCTGGCAGGTGACCCACAGTGCTGGGGGGTGGGGCTGGTGGGAGACATGGGTGGGGGCCTGGTGGAGGCTGCCCCTGGTGGCTGGGGGGTGGGGGTGGTGTGAGACATGGGTGGGGGCCTGGTGGAGGCTGCCCTTGCACTGCTGGGGGGTGGCGGTGGTGTGAGACATGGGTTGGGGCCTGGTGGAGGCTGCCCCTGCACTGCTGGGGGGTGGGGGTGGTGTGAGACATGGGCGGGGGCCTGGTGGAGGCTGCCCCTGCACTGCTGGGGGGAGGGGGTGGTGGGAGACATGGGTGGGGCCTGCTGGCAGGTGCCCCACAGTGCTGGGGGGTGGGGGTGGTGGGGAACATGGTTGGACATGGGTGGGGGCCTGCTGGCAGGGGACCCACAGTGCTGGGGGGTGGGGGTGGTAGGAGACATGGGTGGGGGCCTGGTGGAGGCTGCCCCTGGTGGCTGGGGGGTGGGGGTGGTGTGAGACATGGGTGGGGGCCTGGTGGAGGCTGCCCCTGCACTGCTGGGTGGTGGGAGACATGGGTGGGGGCCTGGTTGAGGCTGCCCCTGCACTGCTGGGGGGTGGGGGTGGTGGGTGACATGGGTGGGGGCCTGGTGGAGGCTGCCCCTGCACTGCTGGGGGGTGGGGGTGGTGGGAGACATGGGTGAGGGCCTGGTTGAGGCTGCCCCTGCACTGCTGGGGGGTGGGGGTGGTGGGAGACATGGGTGGGGGCCTGGTGGAGGCTGCCCCTGGTGGCTGGGGGGTGGGGGTGGTGTGAGACATGGGTGGGGGCCTGGTGGAGGCTGCCCCTGGTGGCTGGGGGGTGGGGGTGGTGTGAGACATGGGTGGGGGCCTGGTGGAGGCTGCCCCTGCACTGCTGGGGGGTGCGGGTGGTGGGAGACATGGGTGGGGGCATGGTGGTGGGTGCCCCTGCACTGCTGGGGGGTGGGGGTGGTGGGAGACATGGGTGGGGGCCTGGTGGAGGCTGCCCCTGGTGACTGGGGGGTGGGGGAGGTGGGAGACATGGGTGGGGGCCTGGTGGAGGCTGCCCCTGGTGACTGAGGGGGGTGGGGGTGGTGGGAGACATGGGTGGGGGCCTGGTGGAGGCTGCCCCTGCACTGCTGGGGGGTGGGGGTGGTGGGAGACATGGGTGGGGGCCTGGTGGAGGCTGCCCCTGCACTGCTGGGGGGTGGGGGTGGTGTGAGACATGGGTGGGGGCCTGGTGGAGGCTGCCCCTGCACTGCTGGGGGGTGGGGGTGGTGGGAGACATGGGTGGGGGCCTGGTGGAGGCTGACCCTGCACTGCTGGGGGGTGGGGGTGGTGGGAGACATGGGTGGGGGCCTGGTGGAGGCTTCCCCTGGTGACTGGGGGGGTGGGGGTGGTGGGAGACATGGGTGGGGGCATGGTGGAGGCTGCCCCTGGTGACTGGGGGGGTGGGGGTGGTGGGAGACATGGGGTGGGGCCTGGTTGAGGCTGCCCCTGCACTGCTGGGGGGTGGGGGTGGTGGGACGACATGGGTGGGGGCCTGGTGGAGGCTGCCCCTGGTGGCTGGGGGGTGGGGGTGGTGGGGAACATGAGTTGGACATGGGTGGGGGCCTGCTGGCAGGTGCACCACAGTGCTGGGGGGTGGGGGTGGTGGGGAACATGAGTTGGACATGGGTGGGGGCCTGCTGGCAGGTGCCCCTGGTGACTGGGGGGTGGGGGTGGTGGGAGACATGAGTGGGGGCCTGGTGGAGGCTGCCCCTGGTGGCTGGGGGATGGGGTGGTGGTAGACATGGGTGGGGGCCTGGTGGAGGCTGCACCTGCACTGCTGGGGGGTGGGGGGGGTGGGAGACATGGGTGGGGGCCTGGTGGAGGCTGCCCCTGGTGGCTGGGGGGTGGGGGTGGTGGGAGACATGGGTGGGAGCCTGGTGGAGGCTGCCCCTGCACTGCTGGGGGGTCGGGGTGGTGGGAGACATGGGTGGGGGCCTGGTGGTGGGTGCCCCTGCACTGCTGGGGGGTGGGGGTGGTGGGAGACATGGGTGGGGGCCTGGTGGAGGCTGCCCCTGGTGACTGGGGGGTGGGGGTGGTGGGAGACATGGGTGGGGGCCTGGTGGAGGCTGCCCCTGGTGACTGGGGGGGTGGGGGTGGTGGGGAACATGAGTTGGACATGGGTGGGGGCCTGCTGGTAGGTGCCCCACAGTGCTGGGGGGTGGGGGTGGTGGGGAACATGAGTTGGACATGGGTGGGGGCCTGCTGGCAGGTGCCCCTGGTGCCTGGGGGGTGGGGGTGGTGGGAGACATGAGTGGGGGCCTGGTGGAGGCTGCCCCTGGTGGCTGGGGGATGGGGGTGGTGGTAGACATGGGTGGGGGCCTGGTGGAGGCTGCCCCTGCACTGCTGGGGGGTGGGGGTGGTGGGAGACATGGGTGGGGGCCTGGTGGAGGCTGCCCCTGGTGGCTGGGGGGTGGGGGTGGTGGGAGACATGGGTGGGGGCCTGGTGGAGGCTGCCCCTGCACTGCTGGGGGTTGCGGGTGGTGGGAGACATGGGTGGTGGCCTGGTGGTGGGTGCCCCTGCACTGCTGGGGGTGGGGGTGATGGGAGACATGGGTGGGGGCCTGGTGGAGGCTGCCCCTGGTGCCTGGGGGGTGGGGGTGGTGGGAGACATGGGTGGGGGCCTGGTGGAGGCTGCCCCTGGTGACTGGAGGGGTGGGGGTGTTGGGAGACATGGGTGGGGGCCTGGTGGAGGCTGCCCCTGCACTGCTGGGGGGTGGGGGTGGTGGGAGACATGGGTGGGGGCCTGGTGGAGGCTGCCCCTGCACTGCTGGGGGGTGGGAGTGGTGTGAGACATGGGCGAGGGCCTGGTGGAGGCTGCCCCTGCACTGCTGGGGGGTGGGGGTGGTGTGAGCCATGGGTGGGGGCCTGGTGGAGGCTGCCCCTGCACTGCTGGGGGGTGGGGGTGGTGGGAGACATGGGTGGGGCCTGCTGGCAGGTGCCCCACAGTGCTGGGGGGTGGGGGTGGTGGGGAACATGAGTTGGACATGGGTGGGGGGCTGCTGGCAGGTGCCCCACAGTGCTGGGGGTGGGGGTGGTGGGTAACATGGTTGGACATGGTGGGGGCCTGCTGGCAGGTGACCCACAGTGCTGGGGGGTGGGGGTGGTGGGAGACATGGGTGGGGGCCTGGTGGAGGCTGCCCCTGGTGGCTGGGGGGTGGGGGTGGTGTGAGACATGGGTGGGGGCCTGGTGGAGGCTGCCCCTGCACTGCTGGGGGGTGGGGGTGGTGGGAGACATGGGTGGGGGCCTGGTGGTGGCTGCCCCTGCACTGCTGGGTGGGTGGGGGTGGTGGAAGACATGGGTGGGGGCCTGGTGGAGGATGCCCCTGATGGCTGGGGGGTGGGGGTGGTGGGGAACATGAGTTGGACATGGGTGGGGCCTGCTGGCAGGTGCCCCACAGTGCTGGGGGTGGGGGTGGTGGGGAACATGAGTTGGACATGGGTGGGGGCCTGCTGGCAGGTGCCCCTGGTGACTCTGGGGTGGGGGGGTGGGAGACATGAGTGGGGGCCTGGTGGAGGCTGCCCCTGGTGGCTGGGGGATGGGGTGGTGGTAGACATGTTTGGGGGCCTGGTGAAGGCTGCCCCTGCACTGCTGGGGGGTGGGGGTGGTGGGAGACATGGGTGGGGGCCTGGTGGAGGCTGCCCCTGGTGGCTGTGGGGTGGGGGTGGTGGGAGACATGGGTGGGGGCCTGGTGGAGGCTGCCCCTGCACTGCTGGGGGGTGGGGGTGGTGGAAGACATGGGTGGGGGCCTGGTGGTGGGTGCCCCTGCACTGCTGGGGGGTGGGGGTGGTGGGAGACATGGGTGGGGGCCTGGTGGCGGCTGCCCCTGGTGACTGGGGGGTGGGGGTGGTGGGAGACATGGGTGGGGGCCTGGTGGAGGCTGCCTCTGGTGACTGGGGGGTGGGGGTGGTGGGAGACATGGATGGGGGCCTGGTGGAGGCTGCCCCTGCACTGCTGGGGGGTGGGGTGGTGGGAGACATGGGTGGGGGCCTGGTGGAGGCTGCCCCTGCACTGCTGGGTGGTGGGGGTGGTGGGAGACATGGGTGGGGGCCTGGTGGAGGCTGCCCCTGCACTGCTGGAGGGTGGGGGTGGTGGGAGACATGGGCGGGGGCCTGGTGGAGGCTGCCCCTGGTGACTGGGGGGGTGGGGGTGGTGGGAGACATGGGTGGGGGCCTGGTGGAGGGTGCCCCTGGTGGCTGGGGGTGCAGGGGGACATGCATTGGTGGACAGTAGTGCAAGTTGACATGTGGGTTGGCTGGTGGGCATGGCCATGGTGGATGGGGTGCCTGCATGACATGTGCTGGGTAGGCCCCTGTGATGTGAGCCACCTGCAGGGGCCGTGGAGGGTGTAGAGGGAACACCTGGGAGGACCCACACGTGCAATTCACGTGTGCTGCTCCCCGCGCACCCCTGTAATACACGTACCCTGATGATATCACTTGTGGAACTTCCCGCGCACCCCTGTAATACACGTACCCTGATGGAATTGCGTGTGGAACTTCCCGCGCACCCCTGGAATACACGTACCCTGCTGAGATCGCGTGTGTGACTTCCCGCGCACCCCAGAAATACACATATCCCGCTCAATCGCGTGTGTAACTTCCCGCGCACCCCCGAAATACACGTACCCCACTCAATCGCGTGTATAACTACCCGCGCACCCCCGATATACACGTACCCCGCTCAATCGCGTGTGTAACTTCCCGCGCACCCCCGAAATACACGTACCCCGCTCAATCGCGTGTGTCACTTCCCGCGCGCCCCCGAAATACACGTACCCCGCTCGATCGCGTGTGTTGCTTCCCGCGCACCCCCGAAATACACGTACCCCGCTCAATCGCGTGTGTAACTTCCCGCACACCCCCGAAATACACGTACCCCGCTCATTCGCGTGTGTAACTACCCGCGCACCCCCGATATACACGTACCCCGCTCAATCGAATGTGTAACTTCCCGCGCACCCCCGAAATACACGTACCCCGCTCAATCGGGTGTGTCACTTCCCGCGCGCCCCGAAATACACATACCCCGCTCAATCGCGTGTGTTTCTTCCCGCGCACCCCCGCAATACACGTGCCCCGCTCGCACAGGCCCAATTGCTGTATGTTGCGACTTTTGTGATGCGCTGGGACTCTACCGCCTGCCTTCGTGTGGCGGACGTGTTTCAGCTTGTGCGTGTCTTTGGCAGTGCGTGGCTTTGTCCTATTCGATTACGTGAATACGTGTGGTTCGAGTGTGTGTGGGCGTTCCGTCTGCTTCCCTGCAGTACATCCCCAGTTACGCCCTTATTTTCGCGCGTTGGTCCCCATTCTGCGCATTACGCCCCGTGTCCCGCCCACTTTCTGGTGTATGCGCCGAGGTTGTGCGCTTTCCCTGTGCGCGTTGCGCACGCCTTTCGGGATGTTGCAGTGAATTGTGCGCCATGCACGGGTTTGGCGCACATCCCGAGGTGAACACGCGCAGGGACTTCCATGAATCGCACGCGTGCGCGTGTGCCTGTTTCTTTGCGCTTGCGCCTGCTTGCGCCTGCTTGTGCCTGCTTGCGCAACGATTTTCGGCGCACGTTTGTTCCATGAATCGGCCCCTCAGTGTATAAACTGTATTATGCTAAAAGTTCTGCTTTAGAACTAGCCAATTTAAATAACACTCTTCTACATGGTACACCCAAATACCTACAAGAAGAAATCGACTGTATCCAGAGAAAATATATTGGAAGTGAAAGCCACTTACAAAATGCAATAGCTTTAGAACAGACTAGCAACATTTGTGCACATGGTAACCTTCTATTACACACATACAAAAAAGAAATACAAAAATTTAAAAGTACATCCGCTGAAGTACCAAACCATGTGTGTGTGTGTTGCCGCAGAACTTTTTACAAAAGTAACACAAAAACTATAGACGTAACGTACAAAATAGAATACAATGAAGATCCCAAATGGTTTGAATTAGCTCTCTACCTTTTAGCAGAAAACAAATACGAAATAAGCGAACCTTTAATATGTTGCAGTTACTGCACTACAAAACTTGACAACAAACAAACTCCTTCACGTGCTTTCACAAATAACTTGGAAATATTCCCACTACCGAAATCCCTGCAACAACTCAATTTGTAGGAGAGCATCATAATTCAAACAGTACACCCATTTCAAGCAAAAATACGCCTTCAACCAAAAACAGCAAAATTACCTCCCTCTGAATTGGTGAAAGGCATTTGTGGCAAAGCAGTTTATTTGCCATTAGACCTGACCGAAGATGTGCACACTCTAGGAGGGCAACGTCCAATAGAGCATTCTTTAATTGTCTTAATAAATGGTGTACCAACAAAAGACAAAAAATGTGGCCACAACTCATGGACTTACATAAAGATAGACAAGCCTTGCAATATCTGAACGACAATAATGAATACTACAAAGAAATAAATATTGAAGACAGTTTACGGGAAACAACTGAAATAATTCAAGAGTCATCAGAAACTGGTCAATTTGAACTTCTGGATCCTGCTGCAGTATCCACTCTTTTGGAGCATTATACAATTCATCCATTGCACTCTAATGAGAGTATAGATGATGCACTAGAAACTTACAAAATGCGACAAACCAAAGGTTCACCAAAGAGCATATGGGAAAAAAAGTACAGAAGCACATGCTTTTCCACTACTATTTCCTTCTTGCTAAGGAGGAACATACGATGATAGACCCACTTAGATAACAGCATCAGAATACCGCTCATTACGAATGTATTCTGAAGATCCCAGATTTAGACAAAATGTGTAATACATAATCCACCTACTCTTTGAAAGTGAACTAGCAACCCTATGTTACGGAGTTGCACACATATTGAAATCTGGAACAAACTTTCAAAATATGTCAGCTACTCAATTAATACAAAAAGTGCAAGAAAAAGATGACGTTTTACAATCAAGCATAACTAATCTGTTTGCAAACATGCGTGGTATGAAAGAATACTGGTTCTGGCATCACGGAGATGTACGTTGTATAATCAGAAACCTTGGACCACCCACTTGGTTTGTTACATTAAGTTGTGCAGAATATGCATGGGAAGATTTACATGATTTCCTATGCATATCAAACAACAACAAAACCAACATAGATATACTAACACCTGGAGAACGTTGCTCTCTAGATCCTGTTAATGTTTCAAGATATTTCCGCCATCGTTTCATTGCTATGCTACACTTTATTTGTAATAAAACTGTTCCTCCTCTCAGAGAAGTACACTTCTTTTGGAGAAAAGAATACCAAGCCAGAGGAGCACCACATATCCACATGCTTTTATGGAAAGGTGCACCTAAATTTGGTCAGGACAGTGATGCCACTGTTTTGCAGTTCATCCAAAAATATGTCACTTGTTAAATCCCGTCACAAACGACACATAGTGACCTTCATGGACAAATTGTTAAATTTCAAAGACACAAATGTGGCAAATATAATCATCGCAAATACAAAAACAAAGGGAAATACTACACCAAATGCCGCTTTGGTTTCCCTAGACCAGTTACAGAAACAGGTGACTTGAACAACTTCATGTCTTCAGTTCAACATAGTGTTATAGGTAAATCACCTAAAAACACGTATTACCTAAAAAGAACAGAAGAATCAAAATATATCAATGATTACAATGCAATCATTGCCCTCTTATGGAATGCAAACATAGATGTGCAGTACATTGCAGACAATTCCACTGCAGTTGCACAATATGTTACAGCCTGCTTAACAAAAGCAGAAAAAACAGAGCTTCAAGACCTCTGGAATGACCTATCATCAGAGAAAACACTATCTCAGAAATTGTACAAGCTAGGCATACAAATGCTCTATCATAGAGAATGTGGCACCTACGAGCTACAAATCATGGTACTGCTTTGTGTGGAAAATCTGAAAATATAGTAAGGCTAAGTCTTGGTCCTGCTAAATCTAGAAAAAGAGTTCTCAAATCGTATGAGGATATAGAAATAATAGCCAAAACTTATCGCAACAGCCACGACATTTTGAAAAACAATTTAATAGACACATACTACCTGAACAGGAGTACCACTTTAGAAACCATGTGTCTATACCACATAGCCCAAAACTTTGCATATATATATAAAACCTGATGAAAAAAAAGGTAGCTATAGAGTGACAGATTGTGAAGGCAGCTTAGTAAAATTTACCAAACGAAGCTTAATTAATCATGTCAAATTGTCATTAAAAACTCCTCAACAGAAAAAAAAGTATATTACATGTCCCTGCTGCAACTTTTTAAACCATGGAGAAAAGAAGAAGAGATACTAGATAACTATGACTGTTATGAAGACGCTTTCAAAGCAAATGAAAGCACTATCACCGATGTGAACTTTACGCAGTACAAAACAATGTTGCACAATGAACAGCTACACGCAGAAGAACTCCAGGCCCAACTAGAAAAGGACACTCACGACAGTAGTCAACCTTTTCTAACAGGAAGCCAAGAACCACTGGGACAGCCACTAATAGCAAATGAGGCAGATTTAGATATGACAGAAGTAGAAAACACCATGTGTCACTATGAAGAAGATACAGAAGACTTAACTACTACAATCAAAACTGAACAAAGACCAGCACACCATTTTTGAAGAAGTAATAAAAGAAATTGCACATGGTGTACAACACACAAAAATACCTGCCATAATTACAAACCTATACTGCTGTACGTCAGTGGTGAAGCTGGTTCAGGCAAAACATTCTTAATCAAAATCATCAGCAAGTTCCTTCAACAATTGACAAACAGCAAATTGTCAGCTGTTGTAACTGCCCCAAAGGTTTAGCTGCCTACAACATAGGCAGTGTCACTTTACACCGATTACTACTCCTTCCAGTGGAAAACCAAAACAAATTAGATTATTACAAACTTTCTACAGAAGCTGCAATGGAACTACACAGAGTATTAAAACAAATGAAAATGCTACTAATATATGAAGTGAGCATGGTCTCCATCCTAATGTTGACTTTTATTCACCTCAGATTTCAAGAAGTACTTAAAACAAACTATGAAGAACTCTTTGCAGGAAAACACATTATTGTTTTCGGAGATCTTCTACAATTGACACCTGTGAAAGGTAACCTATTTTTAAAACCTTAGGACACAAACTCTGCCGTATAACTGTTGGCAGCATAGGAAAGGTCAACCTTTGGCAACATTTCCAATACAGAGAATTAACAGAAAACATGCATCAATCTGCAGACCTTACTTACGCCAACATTTTAAAATGTTTTAGAATTGGTGTACTATCTCAAGAAGCACAAGCAATATTGAAAACCCAGCACATCCATGCACATTATGGCGATAAAACATGTGCTACTGATGTTATTGAACAATTATCACACAAAAATGTCAATTGTATGGCCTTAATGCCAACTCTTGCAAGCAGTTCCAAATTTAATGAAACAATGTTAAAAAAAAGAAATGCAACCAATAATTGAAATTTGCTCCACAGACAAACTGGACGTACATGGTATGACACTACCCATGTGTCAGCAAGTCACAACAAGACTAAATACCTTAAATAATTCATCTCCAACACAGCTGGGTTGGAAAAAATATTAAAATTATCCTTAAATTGTAGAGTAATGCTTAAACATGACCTTGCCATGGAGCAAGGACTAGTTAATGGGGCACTGGGTACATTGGCTTTCAAACATACCCATGTGACAACAACATTCAGTTTGTCAATATTCTCTTTGACAAACTTTTAGAAGTAAAAAGGATAGGGCGCTCAACAGCTCGATTCCTTCTCTTCAAAGACATGTATGTAGGTAGAGAACACTTTTCTGTAACTCTTGCATATGCAGTCACCATTCATAAGTCCCAAGGTCTTACCCTAGACAAAGCATTGATAGATATTGGAAACACAGTCTTTAAAGATGGCATGAGCTATTTGCCATAGGCCTACGGCCATGTACCCAACGGCCTACGGCCATGTACCCAAGACTCTAGGCCCTAGCCACAACCACCGCAGCATATCACACACGGCGACTTATAACTCAGTACCACACTCACAGAATCACACATGTTAACTGCGTCATGTACTCAATTTTAATGACCGCTGACACCACGCGTGTCCTTAGAACAGTTTCAACTTGCCTGTGCATAGCACGGACGAAAATACTATCCTTATGAGACCCCTCAGTAATTACAAACACCCCGGACAGTGCGGCCATGGCAAATACATCATTAGCACCTGCCGCCTAAACAAATACAGTATTTCACCAATCTCTTACTCTCTAAACCTCCCCAAGCACTCTGACACACCAAAACACTCCCCAAAACTGCATTTCGCCTCTGTTCGCCGCCGTGCTGTCGGCGGATCCAAGATGTCAGGTGCATCTGAACAATCTGACGCAGATCACGCCTCACTCCAGCCAATCGGCGGACATGTTGTGTGTCCGCGATCATGACAAAGAGCCCATTAGCCAATCGTTATCTTGTCTGTGCAGCGAACAGGGAAGTGTGATCGCGGAGTGAACATAGCTATCACTAATTTTTTTAGACATACTTTTTGGTCGTGTTAAAGAAAACTACTGGACGGAATGGCACCAAATTTACAAAAGCACACTTTCGGGTCCAAGCTCCTGCTCCTGCCGCCAATTTGGTGAAAATCCGTCCAGCGATTTGGGCTATAGGTGTTCGCAAAGTTTTTCACCCATTCAGTCTATGGGAAAAAAAGACATTTGGGACCCCCCCTATATCTTTCCCCCCCGGACCAAACATCACCAAACTTTTCAGACAAATTCACAGTGACCCATATACATTATCTGCAAAGTTTGTTAAGGATTCGTACAGGGTGAGCAAAGTTATAAACTGCCCAAAAAGTGCTCTTCCTATGGAAACAGAAACTTAACCATAACTTCCGTGGCCGTGTAATAGAATCTGGATGTTCCACGTCGCATTTTAGCAAACCAGGACCTCAGTAGCAAAAGGGCTGAAAGTGTGGCACAGCAGCTAAAACAGCTGAAGATGGAGGAAGAATCGAGAAGGCTTGCTTTGCCCAGTGTCAAAGGTTGAAGCAGCCAAGAAGCTGGTTATCTATTTGAGAGGATACAATGAACGTGAGAAGCGAGACGAGCTCCTATTGAGGTGCAATGGAAAACTACTATGAGTGGCAAGTTTTATTCATTTAATAGTATTCAATGCGAAGAAGGAACTAAAACATAATCTCCTGTCACATGGGGTAGATGGAAATAGACTTTGGGCAAGCTGCATCGAGACTGAAGAAGGTGCTCACACTCCCTTCTATTCTCAGGTGCAGTCATACTTGCAAGGCCGAGTTCAAGGACAACTCGAAAGGCAGACAGCAGAAATGAGGATGGATGATGGGATAATTGGTTGGAGAGGCATGGTCAAGTCCACCCACAAGCACCTAGAGTACCAGCTTGCGTGCTGCTAGCAAGTGGAATATTCCAGAGGGGTACAAGCGTGCCAACCAATTATAGAGGGCCATGTAGCACAGAGCCCTATAGTTTGAGAGCCAATGAAACAGTGTGTATTTGATGACAATGAAGATGACATGCACTAGGGGTGGGCATAGTTGTCCACCTGACTATAGAGACCCAATCATAATCCTATCTCCCATAGAAAGTATACTTAGAGTTTCCCTGTAGACCAACCACAATGCCAGATAAGTTTTCTTAGTTTGAGACATAATTTGATGATGAGTTTTTGCTATAAACAATAAAAGTGTATTTTCTCTTGTAAAACGTTGAGAGATATGCTGTGAGACGTCCACTGATGTCTGTTGTACTCCCTGCTTTAGACAATTGATATTAAAACAGCTATGTTTTTCCAACTTCCTGAGTCAGTCTTATTATTGATGTATGATTAAATTCTGGATCTCCATCCATCCAATAAAGCATTACCTCATTAAAAGGACCTACGGGTTCACGTGGTAGCAGAGATATGATGGTTAGCCCCATCGACCAGTAAGTTTCCAGTATTTCGGCCGATCGGACATACTCCGGCATCTAGCCAAAAAATCGCAAGGTTTCCTATGGAGAGAGGCCGATATAGAATTCTTGCAAGAAAAATCGATATAGGTGGGATGGGCCCCTCTTTGATGAAATCCCTCCTGGTTTCCACAGGCACCTTGCGGACGGAAGGTGGAAATGGCTGATTGGAGGAGGGGAGACAATACCGAACGTAGAAAAGAAACAGGGGTTTGTTTAGAATATAACGAAGAGCTTTTACAGTAAAACAAAGAGCGTTTTAAGAGCCCGGTTCCTACCTCAAGGCAGGTCTAGAAGGAGTAATTTCAAACTCCAATCCAGGTATAGATAGGCGGCACGTAAACAGTTTTATGATAGGGAATGACTCAAACTCCAATCAGAGTATTTTAGGGGCTAGTTGAACAGGAATATCATGGTATATATATGTAAAAAGTTTTGACTTGTCTGTCTGTCGGTGTTGTGCATTAGAGGAAAAGGTGTTGAAGAACGACAAGAACAAGCTCTGTAAAGTTCAAGTAGAGATAAAAAGCTATAGCCTATTTTAGGCCATTGTCAGCACCAACTGAAAAGTAGGTTGAGATAATTGAGAAATAGAGGCTGTGAGCAGCGAAAGATGGAGCACAGTCATATTTGTTGTTTTTCTGAAACCTATCTGTGTAAGCAACAGTAAGTATTGACAGTCAATTGAGACTTGTCACAATGGGAGATATTACTCCACTGATGCACCTGTGTTAAACACTGCCAAAACACATGCCAAAGCTCAAACAGTATAGTGCGGAATGAGTAAAGGGGCAGTTAAAATGTTCATGCCATGGCCACAAGGGGGATCGCTGTCGAAAGCAGTACTGCAACACATGACCACATGCTTGCATGCTGCGCACACAGGGAAGAAATTGGAGAAAATATTATCTATTTTAGAGCTCTGGAAAATGTATTAGGAAGAGCAGGGGGACCCTCCACCTGAGGAATGGAAGATTAGCCAGAGTGAGGAGGAAGGTGTTGAGCCTTCTGCTGCCCTTACCTTGCCGGAAGTAAATGGCAATAGTAGAGAAGATGTTGGATTGTATCCATTAAAGGAACTAAAAGTGACAACAGGGTATAGTAATCTGATATATGAACCGCCTGCTTATAGTAGTGATGCTAGTCCAGAAGAGACAAGAAGAAAAGAGGAGATCTTTTAGATCGTATAGAGCAAGAAGGAGAAAAGCGAGCGATCGAATGTAACCACAGACCTAGAACGCGAGATTAAGAGATGGAAAGGAGAAAAAGAGAAAGCTGATGAAGTAACGCTCATACAGAATTAATGTATGGGTGGACAAATACTGTTCAAGCTTGATGGGAAAAGTATTCAGGAAGTCAGGCAAAGGGAAGATGAAGACAAGAAGTACAAAAAACACAGGGAACGAGAAAAGAGACTGAAAAAGGATGAACATAAGAGAAAGACTAGGCAGAGGCGAGAACAGATGTATCAGGAACAACAGCAAAAGAAAGAAGAAAGTGTGGAGGAGCAATGGAAATATGACAACAGGCAGAGAGAAATCGAAGAACGAGATAGGCAAGAAAGGAAGAGAGAACAGGAGGAAGTGCAGAAATTAAGGGATAAAAGGATGCAAAGATGAAGGGAAGAAGAAGAGCATAGAGCGACCAAAAGAATGGAAGAGAAAAGACTAGAAGAGAAAAGAGTCAGAAGGAAAGCGAGAAAGCAAAGAGAGTTAGACGAAGAAATGGAGCGAAAAAGGAGACAGAGGGAGAGCGATATTAATCACATTCAGAAAAAGTTAATGATATGATAGGATTGATATTTAAGATATGATATGATTGGGTATTTATAACGCGCTTAATACCCATAGGTTTCTAAGCACGGGCCCGGGATTGAACCTGTGTTGCTCCATGGCGTCTTGCTTCCAAGGCGAGCAAGTTTTGCCCCTGAGCTATCCTCCCGAGACATGGAACCGAGTCCACTGATATCATGGAACAATAAAGAGAGTTCCTCCCATTACAGGGAGTAACGTCGGGCCGGCTAGGGTAGCCCTAGAAGAGAATTTTGACATAGGGAGCATCAAAGATAGGATCGCTAAAGATATCAAGACTTCAGAAAAAGTAGCAAATCGGGAAGCAGTCCCTGGTCTTCCAATCACGAAGCAAAGAAAAAGACCCCTTCAGTCTCAAGCATAGATTCTTGTCCTTAGGCTGGCTGACTTTACATAAGGGTGAAGGGGATGAGAGCCATACTAGCTGCAGGCTAGATACATCAGACGAAGAGAGAGAAATCTTCCATGTGGAAGAGGGAGGAGGTGCATGGAGTCCTGAGGGATGTCTGCAGACAGACAAGGAAGTGAGATGGTCTGATCTAGATCCACCTAAATATAGGACACCTGATCCCCTGGCATATCCATAGCGTCCTTAAGGATGATTGCATAGCGAGAAAGGAGAGTCACCACCATATGTGAGCAGGCTGAGGTAATTGCCAGGAAGAAGGCAATCAGGTACCATTGTCCCCACTATGGACAGGCAGACGATCGGAGCCGATTGTGGACTTGGGTTCACACAGTTCCCTTTATTGGTGGAAGGAGGGGCCAGACCACAGTATATTCCATGGCCACAAATGGATAAGGATCATTTAATGTGTAAACTTTCCAGTTTAATGGCGGGTGCAGAGAAAAGGATTCATGAACTAGAGAAAATGACAGGGGGAAATACATTAGCAATAGGGGACATTAACAGTCTCCTAGCAGCCATCCTTGGGGCAAGGGCTGATGACATTTGGACAAGAGCAGGTTATTCAAGTGTCACGGCACAGAACACAGCACACGATGAAGTGCCATTTAACAATTGTAGAGAAGATGTCTGGAGAGCGCTTACAAATTAGTGGGAGTGCAAGTGAAGCCATGGGTAGAAATAAAATTGATTATAGTGCATCCCTGACAGCTGTTACAGGAGTAAAATAGGAAGAGGGAAGATGCTACAAAACTTGAGGAAACCAAGTTAGTTCAGAAGAAATTGCCAAAGTACGACATAGAAGGGGTGGTATTGACAAGTGGAGAAGGATTGGGAATACAGCAAGCAGTGGGCACATTGCAGGCAAATAATCAACGTCAAATGTATCAAGGAGGGAATGGGTTTGAACCACAAGGCAGAGGGAGGAATGGGCTACAGAGGAATGGGTGGTTTTCAGAACATCCAAGGCGGTTTCCAGAATATGCAGAATGATAATCAGAATGTGCTTGGAGGATTTAAGCAAGGGGGACAAATCAGAAGAGTTCCTCCTATATATTGGACATGTGGGATGATAGGGAACATTGCACACATGTGTGAAAGCCAAGGGTATGTACAGAATGGGCAATTCTCAAGAGGGGGGCAAGCTTATCCTCCAGCATATAGCTCACAGGCTAGGGACCTGTTCGACCAAGATCTGACAGTGTATCAAGCACAAGCGCTGCAAATGCAACAGGCATTGCAACCACAGCAAGCACCATTGAATCCCCCATAAGGGCAGTTTCAGCACGCACCCATGCAAATACAGCATAACGCAAACACAAGGCAGTTATTGAGACATAGAGTAGGGGGTGTCACTGTGGTGGGAGGAAGTCCTTTTACAGGTATGGGGATATGCATGTATCCAAAATAGGACAGCTCACTGGGCAATGTGATGTTTTCAGTACTATCAGTGACACCAGATCCCCAAGAGGAAACAAGGATTGATGTAACTATATGAGACACATCTTTGTTCTTTTTTAGTAGACACTAGGACCACTCGTTCATGTATATGAGAGGGAAAATATCAAATGTCGGCCATTGCCATAAATGCTCAAGGATTCTCTGGAGCTACGAGTCTAGTTCCTTTCACTGATGAATTACCAGTCTCTGTAGGAGAGTGTGACATGTCTGTTCCATTGTTGTATTCATGGCAGAAACCAGTTAACATTCTAGGACGTGATTTAATGATGCAGCTTAATATGACAATTTATTTTACTGATGAAGGCAAAGTGTGCTCTATTCCAGGGATACATTATATGAATGTAGGCAAATTTATATTGGTGTTTACAGGGCAAATGGCTCTGCTAGGAATGCCACTGGAACCAGAAGTCTTTCTTTATGTGGTATGCATTTTGTTGACATGGCCACCCAGCTTAGTGGGAAAGATTATGAGAATACTTGATTAATTCTTGTTCAGGCCACAGGTACCTGTGGATGAAGACAGGGGACAGACTATTCCCCTAGAGTTAAATGCAGCCATAGTGTGAGGGGGGATGGTCATGCTCAAAGCAACAGATGATGAGGGCAGGCCATGGAAAACAGTGATTGCCATTGGGTAAGGTTATAGACTGACTGATGTTACTGAAGAAGATATGTTTAGAGATGATCCATTAGATGATGAAGTAATTTTAGAGATGAATATTGCATATTGGATCAGAATAGAGAAAAGAGAGATCCCACGCGAATGGTAATAGTGAGTCAGTGTCCAGCATTTTTCAATGAAGATTTGGAAAAAGTACTCTTTATGGACCAAAGGCCCTTATGACATAGGCCTATTGAAGGGTGCACGGAACGTTAATATAAAGTTGAAGCCAGGACCAATTTTTCCTCAAGCAAAACAGTATCCAATGTCTCAAGAGGCGGATGAGGGTATTTTAAAGACTGTTTCAGCCCTGATGCAACAAGGTATTTTAGTGATGTCAGAATCACTGTGCAATACCGTAGTGTATCCTATCAAGAAATCAAAAGGGGGTAGTGGAGATTCTTACAAGACATCATGAGACTGATTAACCAGATTGTAGAGGCAGAGTTTCCTTTAGTTCCTAATCCAGAGACAGTAATATGCAGTATCCCAGCAGAAGCACAATATTTTACAGAGATTAACTTGGAAAATGTGTTTTTCTCAATCCTGCTGCATAATGACTCCCAAGACCTTACGTCATGTATCTTTCACCAAACTAAACTGAAAAGCATTTGTTTGCCACAAGCTTACTTTGAGTCTCCATCGATCTTAAATAGGGTCCTCCAGATGGACCTAAGCAATATTGATTTGAAAAGCGTTGTGATACAGTATGTAGATAATATTTTGGTTAGTAGCATGACAAAAGATGAGTGCAGACAAGACTCAATTCAGTTAATTAATATCCAGGCAGACAAGGGATATAAGGTTGACAAAGAGAATCTGCAATATTGTCAAGAGAAAGTGTGGTATATAGGACAGTTGATCTCACATGAGGAAAAGAGGGTCACACCTGAGAGAGCTGAGTGGCGGTAATCCGTTACCTCCATATTCCGAGGTCCCTTAGTGGGACCCTTCTTTAACCCCTGGTCTGACCAGTTGTTAAGGACGGGACCCTCTAAGGGACTTCAGAGCTAATAACGGTACCACAAATTGGGGTACCGTTATTAGCTACTTCCCCATTCCCATTGAGCCCTATGGGGGCTCAAATGGGAATGGGGAATGGTTCTCAGAATGGGGACTTACTGGGTCCTCCAGGGTTGGAATGACCCGGTAAGTACTCTTTCCGAGAACCCGGACCTGGTATGCGGTAAGGGGGTAGCCATGGTGCTAGTAGCACCATGGCTACCTCCTACCTCGTAATGAGGCCCATGGAACAGTTTTTGGGATTATGCAACTATGTTAGAGCATGTGTGTTTGATTATAGCTCATTATAACTCATACAGAAGAACCCTTTTGCTGGCTCTAAAGAAAGCACAAGTGAATAAGGAAAAATAGAATGGACTGAGGAATTGGAGGAAGGGTTTGAAGAGTTGAAGAGTTGAAGAAAGCCATTTGTACAGCTCCAGTTTTAGGAATTCCCAATTATGTCGAGGAGTTCTTTTACATTTCGGATACAAATGGGACAGTCATAACAGCAGTCTTTACACAGAGAACTACACTGGGGTATAAGCATCTGGCATTTTATAGTGGGATTCTGGATCCAGTTATGTAAGTGCACTTTCCTTGTGAACAGTCGCTGGCTGTAGCCGTGTTCGCAATTGAGAAGTCTATCAATATTGTGATGGGGTGTTCTATGACACTCTTTGTGGAGCATGCTTTGTTTGCCATATTGGAACAACCTAAGGGTACATTGACATCTAAGAGAGCATATGCGTATGAGGTGGTTATACTGAATCCAGCAATCAAAATAGTCAGGTTTAAAATAGTGAACCTTGCTGTTTGTAGCTGAGCCTGTGGCAGAGGGTGAGCATGTGAATTATTGTGCAAACTACGAAGAATTCTATGAAGACATCCCATGCATAAAGGAAAATGCATTAGCAGGGGGGAGATTCTCTTTTTTGATGATTCTTTGAAAATTGATCAAACTAGTGGGGAAAGGCATTTTGGCTGAGCTGTGGTGCGAGACAGAGCAAATGGTGATTTGAGATTGTAGCAATTGGAAGACCACGTCTCACTTTTTAGTGCAAGCTGCAGAATTTGTGGTGATTATAGTTGCACTTGAGAAACACGCAAGGCAGGAAGTGACAGTGTACAGTGACTCCACCTATGTGACATCAACCATGCACTCAGCAAGCATGTTGGAAAAGGAGGGGCAACCTCTGAGTGGATGGCACTCCAGTGCAATGAGCAGAATTATTGGACAGGCTTATTAAGGCACAGCAACTCCCAGTAGACATGCAATAGTTAAATGCATACCAAGCGAACTGACATTATCTCTCACGGGAACAAAGCCGCAGGCAGTACACTGCAGGAAGAGCAAGTGTTATGGAAACAAAGGGGGTGTTCTTCATCCCACACAGAAACATTATGGCAGCAAAACAGCACTGGAAAGCTGGTGATGCCAGTAGCATTGTTAAAGGAAGCACTTGATCAGATTGACTACCCTACGCAGTTAACCTGGGAAAGCCTCACAGCAGCTATTGCGGATGACTGGTTCATACTAAACCTGTTAGTTATGTAGTAAATTGCATCATATGTAAAAAGTTAACCACTGGGCGTACACTGCAAAAGACCAGAGGCGTGATTCCTTGACCAAACCGTCCTTTTCAGCATTTAGCTATTGATTATGTTGACATGCTGCAAGTATGTAGTGGACAAAGGTATCTGAAAGTGGTGGAGTGTCCCTTTTCCGGTGGACCAAAGCAGGTCCTGTCGCACCCTGATGCCACTTGTGCAGCAAAAGTTTTTAGTCCGAGAAGTCTTTTCCAGATGGGGCGTGTGTGAGGTGCTAAGATCCGACAATGGGCCCCATTTTGTTAATGAGGTATTTGAACAACAGATTAGCTTATTGTTAAGTCTAAAACACAAGTTTTTGTCTGCTTATCACCGGCAAGTGAACATGATATGTGAGAGACTGAACGGTCTCCTTAAAGAGAGAATTGCAAAACTCAAATTGAAACTGGAGAAGGGATGGCTGTATTGCCTGTCCCTTGCATTATATGCATTAAGGAATCAGCTTGGGTCGGACCACCAACTCACACCCCACAAGCTAGTGACAGGGAGGCGAATAAGAACGCCTCTATCTCCTCCATCCAAAGAGCAGAAGTGATGCCCAGAAGACTGCAGAAATGTTAGGACATTGCTTATTTGACATGTATGGCCGCTAGTATGTCTGTCATTTCAGATCAACTCAAACGCTGATGGGTTCGGTCTCAGGACACAGGTCAAGACCATACACAACCAGAGCTTTGGAACTACTACCTGTACCTAGACTTTTTATTGGAGATCCAGTCCTAATACAGAATTTCACCAGGAAGTGTCAAGAGCCACACTTTAGTGGCCCATACTTGGTGGAAAACATTACTCCCTCAGCAGTGAAAGTCCAAGAGAGACGCACTTGGATCAATTTGAGCAACGGAAAGCCATATGCTGGTGAGACCGACGCACCCCAACTATCGATTGAGAAGTAAGACAAGGAGAAGATGTTCAGCGTGTGCAGACCCAATGGATGATGAGGAAGAAGGAAGCTAAGTTTGCTGACTAAATGAATGCAAGTGTGCCTTTGGACTGTGGCTCACCCAGGACACTATTTATAGATATTATAGCAGGAGTGCAAACTCAGTTCTTGAGTCAGATGAATCTTTTGAATTGGACTTTAAAAAGTGTTGACATACTATAAATATGCCAAACTTAGAGTTCAAATTTGTCGACGGGAAACACAAGCAGTCTCCAGACTTGTTCCTCACTGAGTTTCTGTTTGGTTAAATCAATGGTCCTGACAGATGTTGATGTCCATAGGCACCTTTTCACTGTTTTTGTTTTCATTCTTATCCTCCTCTTGTTGGGCGCAGTTTTAATATAAGCACTTTTCTGCATGATCCTATAAAATGGCCCTGCAATCAGGATGATGCTTATGGTGATAGTTTAACAGATCCTGCAGTTACCTGACCATTTAACAGAGTTGCCTGGTTAATAAGGTTTTATCCTTCCTTAAAGCAGTATAAAGGCACAATGATAAACATCGAACATGGTACAGTTTTGGAAAGTAAGTCTACTCAACGACGTGTGGAGAATCATAATTGGTGGGGATTAAGGTAGTGGTTCATAATATATGCATGCTCAGCATTTAATGTTGTTTTCCTGATTCTTTTTGGTCTATACTGTTTACTTCATTGGTCCAAGCAAGTTAGAAATCCTGTTGATTCTTCCCACTCCAGTGACTCTTGCAGAAGAGTCCATTACTAAAAGACCAAGACCATTTGTGATTTTCCCCATACCAGTAGCTCCTGTAAGGTTGCCTATTGCTAAAGTGAATGTACCAATAATCTCCCCTGTAGGGAGGACCATTACTGATATGCTTCTGGAATATTATGCTAGCACACACTTTGCAGGAGGGAGACACAGGAGACATACAGAGGAAGATGACAATGGGATAAACACATAGTTAGATTGTACAGCACACCTGGGTAACAACATGTGGTCTCAGCACATGAAAAAGGTGGGATAGAGTACATCTAAATAGAGTTGTTACGTTTGTGCTCTTATGCCTTATGCCATTAATGTAGCCCAAACTTTCATTGCTAAAGAAATCCCGGAGTATGATGCCAGATGTCTCGTTCACCTTGCAGCATGCTTGAAAAGAGTCTAGTTTCAAGGAAATTGTGCCATTTTTCGATGGAGATTGAGATGGCCGTTCCCATTCCAAGATGATTATATCAAGACTACACAATGTAAAAAGAGCTTGCATGGAAAAACAAGATGCTTAAATATTACATATTCAGGGTCAGGACTGAATAAAGTGGCCATAGAGGAAATGAAGAGAACGGACTGTCCTGACAAGGAAGAAAGGCCTTGGGCACCTTGATGCTGGGAGCAAAATCAAACGTAAGTCTATGCACGAGTGAAAACAAAGAAAGGATGGGAAGAGGGAATGATGTCCTGTCCGTCTCATCGATTTAAGTCAGAATACGTGCAAGAAGTACAAAAGGTGAATGATGAGTGTTTAAAGTCATGGTCCGAAAATGCTACATTATTGACATGGGTAGAATATGAATCAGGTCCATTGATGGTGAACCCATTGATAAATACAAAATTGTGCTTCCAGGGAAAAGATACATGGGAGCTAATGTAGGGTGCAAGACTACAGTTGATGTCTCTAAAATGGAAGCAAGGAAAGAGATCCTAATGGATCAATATTGGGCCTATGAATCTAGAGCCTTTATGATGTTGCCCGATTTTTGGGGAGGAACATGCTCCATAGTACTTGTTCATGTTGCAGCCTTGGTGATTCCAAAGAGTGACCTGAACATTGGTGCTCACATGAGGAAGAGGAGATTAGTTGGATTTCTCAATCGAACAAAAAGGGAGAATTACTTTTCAGCTAAATCTATAGAAGCTTATGATTCTATTCCGTATGAACACAGGTTGTTCAGTCAAACTGCTACAGTATTCACAACTATTTTTATGCCAGGGATCAAACACTGGCAAATGCAAAGTGGTTGTAAATCACTCACTGGGAGCTCCTGCAGACGATCAACAGTGCCATAAAGAGATTCAATATTATCAAGGAAGAATTGAGAGCCATGATATTGATGACCCTTCAGAACAGATATGTCCTGGACATGATTGCATCCATGGATGGGGGTGTTTGTGCCAAAATTGGAGAATCATGTTGCACATTCACACCTTCTCAAGGTGACGAGAATGGGACCTTGACAGAGGCAATAACGTTGCTAACGAACTTGCATATCAAGATGGAATATGAACTGGAAGATATTACAGATGACAGCTGGTTTGCATCAATCTTCTCATGGATTCCACAATGGAAGGCAAATATTTTCAAGTTTCTTGGAGCACTATTGGTGATGATCATGTTTGGATTCTGTGTGATCAGAATAATAATTACACACTGCAAGAAGACAGCAAAGAAAGCAGTAGGAGTGAAGATTATGATCAATGTCGAGTGCTGGGTTTGGACCCAAGGAGCTGACAGATGAAGAAATCAGAAAATATGTAGAAGTGAGCATTCTAGCACCTGAGGGAACGAAGTTTCAGTATCCAAGGAACCACAAGAAGTATGTGGGATCATGGATCTATTGCAGCCCGAATGGACAATGTAGCCACATGACTTGGTGTATTGATAACTATTTAAAATCAGCAGGATCTCTGAAAGGAGTAGTGAAGATATGGACTCCAAAGAAGCACTTTTTCAGACAAGGATGACTAGACTTGAAGACTGATTGGAGAGTGGTCGCTGAATCAACCAGAGGGGTGAGTGTAGTGTAGGAGCCAAATGCCTCTACCGGAAATCCTGCCCCATCTTACCTATATGTTGGGAACCATAAATTGTGACAAGCAAAACACCAGGAATGATGCCTATACCACGTAAAGCCTTTGAGACAAGGTATCTATTGAGAAAACTGTTCTTCATGTATCCTTGGAGAGCTGACAGCCTCTTAGGAGAAGTTCCAGAAGAAGTCTACAGCTGAATGATAAAGGAGATTGGTGACGTCATATGAAGCAAAGACGACACGCCAAGAAAATATGCCAAGAGAAAAGGTGATGAAATAAAGAGTCAAGTAACATTTTATGTGCAGAATGAAGATTGCACGTGCTTGGAACACTGAAGAAAATATAAGTTGCTTTATAACTGTGCAGATTCTGCAATGCAAGTAGACTAAGTAACCATGAAGGCTGGCTATACATAGTGAATAGACTGCAGGCGGTGCCACCAATATATATGGATGTTTATAGAATCTGGATGTTCCACAACGCATTTTTGCAAACAAGGACCACAGTAGCAAAAGGGCTGAAAGAGTGGCACAGCAGAGAAAAACAGCTGAAGATGGAGGAAGAATCGAGAAGGCTTGCTTGGCCCAGTGTCATTGGTTGAGACAGTCAAGAAGCTTGTTATCCATTCGAGAAGATGCAATGAACGTGAGAAGCTAGGCAATCTCCTGTTGAGGTGCATTGTAAAAACACGATGGGTGCCAAGTTGTATTCATTTAATAGTATTAAATGTGAAGAAAGAGCTAAAACACAGTCTCCTGTCACATGGGATAGATGGAAATAGACTTTGGGGCAAGCTACATCGAGAATGAAGATAAGAACATGCTCACACTCCCTTCTATTCTCAGATGCAGTGATAATTTGCAAGTCTGAGTTCATAGACAATTTGAATGGAAGACAGCAGGAATGATGATGCATGATGGGCTAATTGGGTGGGGAGGGATGGTCAAGTGCACCCACAAGCACCAGCTGTACCAGATTGTGTGCTGCTAGTGAGTGGAATATTCCAGAAGGGTACAAGCGTGCCAACCATTAAAGAGGGCCACATAGAAAGGCACCCTATAGTTTGAGAGCCAATGAAATGTTGTGTATTTGATGGCAATGATGATGACTTGCACTAGGGGTGGGCATAGTTGTCCACCTGACTATAGAGAGCCAATCATAATCCTATCCCCATAGAAAGTATATCTAGATGTCCCCGTAGACCAACCACAATCCCAGATAAGTTTTCTTAGTTTGACACATAATGTGATGTCAATGATGAAGAGTTTTTGTTGTAAAAGTGTATTTTTTAATGTAAAACATTGAGAGATATGTTATGAGACTTCCATTGATTTCCGTTGTACTCCCTGTTTTAGACAATTGATATTAAAACAGCTATGTTTTGCAAACTTCCTGAGTCATTTTTATTATTGGTGTAAGAGTAAATTCTGCATCCCCATCCATCCAATAAAGCTTTACCTCATTAAAAGGGCTAAAGGCTTCAGTTTATTTGTATTGTTACAATCTCTTGCATTTTTAAATTATGCGTATTTAAAACTGATGTTAAATAAATAAATAACTATCTATAACTGAAACCTTGACTGTAAGTGTTATTTGGCTACTTGTATTCACGGATTTCAAATGTACAGCTTTACAGCTAACTTTTACCCCTGTGGCTGCTCCGCCACACTACCAAATTGTGTAGTACAGACCTATACCAAAAGGTGGGCTACCTCATACCAAGCAGATAAGTCTTGTGTAGTCTCACCCAGTGTGACTGCACCAATTTTCTACCTAACAATGGTGGCAGGTGGTGGAATTGGCATAGAGGAGTTACATTGACCATTTGTTGTTCTTGTGCCCAACTTGCAACATGTCTAGTATAGACAGCTTTAATGAGTCAGCCCTCACTAGCCTGAATGTAGATCAACTGAAAGATTTGTGAAAAGCGTGGGGTGTGCCTCTGAAAGGAAGAACCTGTTAATGAATAACAAGTTTGTTAAATAACCAAAGCATGGATTGGAGGGCTGTAACAACTACTAATCAAACTATTACTGCTCAGGATGCGTGTAAGGCCCTATTTTTACCAGGGTGTGATTTCCCAAGGAAGTCATCTCTGGCAGGGGATCAAACTTTGTGTCCCACTACATGCAGACCATGTGGAACAACTGTGGAGCGACGTGCAATTTCTCAACAGTCTACCATCCCCAACCCAATAGGTTGGTGGAGAGGTTTAACTATACCATGAAGAGCATGATAGGTGCTTTAGCGGAACCCCTCATGCCTCCTCTTTGCTAATAGAGAAGTCCCTCAAGCTGGGGTTGGTTTTAGCCCCCTTGAACTTCTTTATCGTCATCCAGTTAGAGGCCCTTTGGCTCTGATCAAGGAAGGGTTGGTGAGTGCTCCTTCCCTACAGCCAGTGAGAGTCACTGACTATGTGTTAGGCCTCAGAAAGAGGATGGCACTGATGATAACAGAGGCTTCTGAAAACATGAAAGCTGGTCGGGCTCTGCTCAAGAATTGGCATGACCAGAAGGCCAAAATGGTGGAGTTCACTCCAGACCAGTTAGTATTGGTCATGGTGCCTACAAGGCAGAGGGCCTTACAGGACAGGTGGATTGGACCCTTCAATGTTGTAGGTAGGCTTGGCGAGGTCAATTATTTAGTGAACTGAGTGAGGAACTTCTTGAGTGGGGATCTCATAAGGTGTACTCTCGCGACCCGTATGTCAGTGCTATTAAGGTTAGCAATGGTTGTATTATTTTATTCTTGTGTCGCAAGGGTGTAGGTCAACACGGAGACATAGAGTCCCTCATCTCCGTTTGTAAAGTAAGCAGTAGTTTGTTTGTGCCTACACCTCTTTGAGCCAAATTTCTGATCTGAATGAATCAAAGTACGTAGTCAAGTTTCTTCAAGCATATTTTCTTAATTTATTTGATATATATTCTGCCCATATGGATGACACGTGTTTCGGCGTTTCTTTGGCGCCTTTTTCAAATCCGGGCTGAATGCAAACGTAACATGTAATAAAACAAAACACAAAATATAACATATGAAATAGCATTTTAGCATATTTTGTAACACATTTAGTAGTTAGAATAGTGACTTAGGCTGTGTAGTATATCCTTTGAGCATTCTCAAATTACATGAACACCTAAAAGTGCAGCACCTCTTAGTTACCTCAAATGGTTAAAAATAAATCCATTACAGTGACTATGTTAGTTTTTAAAATTAAATATGTCCAATCCGAAAAAGAAGTAAGTATGGGATGGCATGGACCTAACAATTTTTGGCTGTCAGAAAAGCATGTAAATTTGTTGTCTTACCCTTATTGAATGTAATACGAATCTCCCTTTCCTTATTTCCGGGAATTAGTTTTTAGTTGAAGTATATCACGGTATTTCCAGGGTTAAATCCCACCTAAAACAAATTTGATTATTCTATTATGCTAACATCAGCCTTTTAACCTTCTATCCGATTGATTCTTTGTGCATGATTCCCTTGCATATATTTAGACACATTTTAAACTCTGGTAATCATGACTAGTAACATCTTTCTCATTGAATTTATATAAAAAGTGTTATTCATATTTGCAATCCTCCAATTGCATTACATATCCTTGGTCTCATGCATTCTGTTACTCTAGCGGTCACTAGGAATTACTTTTTCAGTTACAACGACTGGTAATCGATTTGCTCCCCATTTGTGTTTACCAAAACACCCTGTCGCGTGAGTTTGAAATCCCAACAAATATATATTTAATTTATGCCACTCGGCATCAAGCATGCTGATTTCTACATTGAGCATGCTTGTAACGGTGGTCTTTCCACCGCTTAAAAGCGCTTACCTACAAAATTCGCCTGCTCATGCCTCAAGCGTCGGGGGTCCCGTTTTGATTCTGACAAATCCTTGTTCATAAAGAGTTACAGATTGCTAGTCCCTCTTTCCTTTTGTTCATTTGCAAAATTCGGCGACCATACTTTGGGCTGAGTTTTAGTACTTAAGTCCTTTTTTCCTTTTTGGTGTTTAAAATGGTCTGTTGCATTTGTGTTTAGTGTAACATTGGTTTGAATGTAAACTTCCGTATTTATCTTGCGCGGCTGATCTGTTACTTATTATTATGTCCAAATTTACAAAAATTAAAGTTAAAAGAGTAACTAGTTTTACACTATGTTTATAAGTATTTTTTACGCAATCTCTTTATATTATGTATACCTGAGACAGTTTCCTGTTGGGAATGGTGCGTTATGGTAACTTTAGTTTTCTTCATTGACCATTATTTTTTCACTATATTTTATTAGCATTCTTTTCACAATTTCAGAATGGTGCATTGTGGTACCTGTGGTTTGATGTTACTTTCGCCTCTCTCATCTGTTTAACTTTCATCTGAATAGCGGTTTCGCCCATATAGGATCTCCCCATGTGTATATCTAAAGCATATAATTTAGCAGTGCACATTCTTCTCACAATTTCAGAATGGTGCATTGTGGTACCTGTGGTTTGATGTAAATTTCGCCTCTCTCATCTGTTTAACTTTCATCTGATTAGCGGTTTCGCCCATATAGGATCTCCCCATGTGTATATCTAAAGCATATGATTTAACATTGCACTATTCAATAATATTTTTCTTTGCAACAAATTATAATCGAACAAAATGGAAAACAGGAAAAAACATGTTTGTGATAAATGAAAACATTTGCAATATTCATAACAAGAGACTTGTATATTATCATTTTTTTGGTTTTGTTTCTGCTATTTCTCTGCTACTTCTCCAGCATCACAAAAAATGAATCATTTCATTATCTGAATTTAATCCATGTTCCAATGTTTGAAAATGGCAGATTAATCTGGCTTCTACTTGCCTTAAGCAAAGTTCTTGATTTCCTCCTCGTTTGCCCATTTTGATTCTTTTCAGTCCAATAAATCTAATGTCTTTTTTATTTTGCATTTGATGTTGGTTTTGCCAATGAACAGATAATGGGAGGTTTTTGTCTTGACTTCCTATAGCTGAAAAATGTTCTCTAATTCTATTTCTTAACTCCCGAATGGTGCTCCCAATGTAGAGCAGATTGCAGACACATATCACTGCGTAGACCACATGTTTAGATCTACAATTAATTTGTTCCCTAATCTTTGTTTTGACACCTTTCCTAAAACCTGACTGTGGTTGTCGTAACCATGTTTGTGATCTTGTTTCTTCTTTCTCCTCTTCGGACAACATAGAAGGACTCAACATGTTTTTCAAAGTTCTGGCTTTCCTATAAGTTATTGTTGGATAATCTTGTATGTGTTTCTCGATATGTGGGTCTAGTTTTAATAGATACCAGTTCTTTTTTAGGACTTTTTTAATTTCTTTGTTGTTTGCACAATATGCCGTAATAAAATGAATAGTATCGTCTGGTTGTATACTTTTGCTGCTTTGAGATAATGTTGATTGTCTGGTCATGTTTTTGGCCTTCATTTTTGCAGTTTTAATTGATTTTTGTGAGTATCCTCTGGCCTTAAATCTGTTTGATAACAGTTGACATTCACTACTATTCATTTTATTACGGCATATTGTGCAAACAACAAAGAAATTAAAAAAGTCCTAAAAAAGAACTGGTATCTATTAAAACTAGACACACATATCGAGAAACACATACACGATTATCCAAAAATAACTTATAGGAAAGCCAGAACTTTGAAAAACATGTTGAGTCCTTCTATGTTGTCCGTAGAGGAGAAAGAAGAAACAAGATCACAAACATGGTTACGACAACCACAGTCAGGTTTTAGGAAATGTGGCTTCTGTTCGATGTGCCACTATGCAGTACAAGAAACAGTTACTTTTACGAACCAAGAAGGTGTCAAAACAAAGATTAGGGAACAAATTAATTGTAGATCTAAACATGTGGTCTACGCAGTGATATGTGCCTGTAATCTGCTCTACATTGGGAGCACCATTCGGGAGTTAAGACTAGAATTAGAGAACATATTTCAGCTATAGGAAGTCAAGACAAAAACCTCCCGTTATCTGTTCATTGGCAAAACCAACATCAAATGCAAAATAAAAAAGACATTAGATTTATTGGACTGAAAAGAATCAAAATGGGCAAACGAGGAGGAAATCAAGAACTTTGCTTAAGGCAAGAAGAAGCCAGATAATTCTGCCATTTTCAAACATTGGAACATGGATTAAATTCAGATTATGAAATGATTCATTTTTTGTGATGCTGGAAAAGTAGCAGAGAAATAGCAGAAACAAAACCAAAAAAATGATAATATATAGGTCTCTTGTTATGAATATTGCAAATGTTTTCATTAATCACAAAAATGTTTTTTTCCTGTTTTCCATTTTGTTCGATTATAATTTGTTGCAAAGAAAAATATTATTGAATAGTGCAATGTTAAATCATATGCTTTAGATATACACATGGGGGGATCCTATATGGGCGAAACCGCTAATCAGATGAAAGTTAAACAGATGAGAGAGGCGAAATTTACATCAAACCACAAGTACCACAATGCACCATTCTGAAATTGTGAGAAGAATGTGCACTGCTAAATTATATGCTTTAGATATACACATGGGGAGATCCTATATGGGCGAAACCGCTATTCAGATGAAAGTTAAACAGATGAGAGAGGCGAAAGTAACATCAAACCACAGGTACCACAATGCACCATTCTGAAATTGTGAAAAGAATGCTAATAAAATATAGTGAAAAAATAATGGTCAATGAAGAAAACTAAAGTTACCATAACGCACCATTCCCAACAGGAAACTGTCTCAGGTATACATAATATAAAGAGATTGCGTAAAAAATACGTATAAACATAGTGTAAAACTAGTTACTCTTTTAACTTTAATTTTTGTAAATTTGGACATAATAATAAGTAACAGATCAGCCGTGCAAGATAAATACGGAAGTTTAAATTCAAACCAATGTTACACTAAACACAAATGCAACAGACCATTTTAAACACCAAAAAGGAAAAAAGGACTTACGTACTAAAACTCAGCCCAAAGTATGGCCGCCGAATTTTGCAAATGAACAAAAGGAAAGAGGGACTAGCAATCTGTAACTCTTTATGAACAAGGATTTGTCAGAATCAAAACGGGACCCCCGACGCTTGAGGCAAATGCAGGCGAATTTTGTAGGTAAGCGCTTTTAAGGGGTGGAAAGACCACCGCTACAAGCATGCTCAATGTAGAAATCAGCATGCTTGATGCCGAGTGGCATAAATAAAATATATTTTTGTTGGGATTTCAAACTCACGCGACAGGGTGTTTTAGTAAACACAAATGGGGAGCAAATCGATTACCAGTCGTTGTAACTGAAAAAGTAATTCCTAGTGACCGCTAGAGTAACAGAATGCATGAGACCAAGGATATGTAATGCAATTGGAGGATTGCAAATATGAATAACACTTTTTATATAAATTCAAAGAGAAAGATGTTACTAGTCATGCTTACCAGAGTTTAAAATGTATCTAAATATATGCAAGGGAATCATGCACAAAGAATCAATCCGATAGAAGGTTAAAAGGCTAATGTTAGCATAATAGAATAATCAAATTTGTTTTAGGTGGGATTTAACCCTGGAACTACCATTATATACTTCAACTAAAAACTAATTCCCGGAAATAAGGAAAGGGAGATTCGTATTACATTCAATAAGGGTAAGAAAACAAATTTACATGCTTTTCTGACAGCCAAAAATTGTTAGGTCCATGCCATCCCATACTTACTTCTTTTTCGGATTGCACATATTTAATTTTAAAAACTAACATAGTCACTGTAATGGATTTATTTTTAACCATTTGAGGTAACTAAGAGGTGCTGCACTTTTAGGTGTTCATGTAATTTGAGAATGCTCAAAGGATATACTACACAGCCTAAGTCACTATTCTAACTACTAAATGTGTTACAAAATATGCTAAAATGCTATTTCATATGTTATATTTTGTGTTTTGTTTTATTACATGTTACGTTTGCATTCAGCCCGGATTTGAAAAAGGTGCCAAAGAAACGCCGAAACAAGTGTCATCCATATGGGCAGAATATATATCAAATAAATTAAGAAAATATGCTTGAAGAAACTTGACTACGTACTTTGATTCATTCAGATCAGAAATTTGGCGCAAAGAGGTGTAGGCACAAACAAACTACTGCTCAATTATTTAGTGGGCATGGGCAACCCCAAGGAAGCCCCTATGGTCTATCAGATTAACCGTCTGAAGGCTTATTTTTCTTTTTTTTATCAGTGTTTAGTTTATTACAAACTATTCACTTTTGGTTTACAAGCATCATCTATTTCCATTTGTTTTTGAAAAAAGATAAAAATGAGGAAAGAAGACTGTCCACATTGCAAATGCTGTCCTTTATTTAGTCTGGTTTTTCTCACGGTTAATTAGGGATGATTAATACCACTCTCCTTCAGTATTTTGAAGGTTACTTTAAGACATTTTACCAATGCAAAGGTAATTCTCTGGTGTTGGCCCCCATGCACGATCCCCCACCATTTCTCAGCTTCTAAGCCAGCCTTTCCAAAGATTTGGTCATAAAGATGGATTGATCGTAAATCCTTCATATTTGGACAAAACAGAGTCAACCGTTTCAGAGTTTCCCACTGAGAGACACAGAGGTGGCATTTGTCATTTGATTGTTCCCTAAAATACTTCACTAGAGTGGTTTTATTGTGGAGTACATTCAGCCTGAATCTTAGAAACAAATCTCACTGCTTGTAGTTAGGGAATTTATTTAGGGAACCGGAAATTACATTTAATTGACCATAGTTCATTTTTTAAAGAGTGTGCATGATGGAAGTGGCTCTCTTCTCTTCTGGTTCACGCTAGTCATCTACCCATAGGATTATTTTTACTTGTGTAGGATTTTTGCATGAGGTTTAAATTGATGTCCTTAGGTTCTGGAGTATTGTTAGACATTGGTTCCTCCACTGGTTTAGTGTCCAGTCATTTGTGTGTACATTTGCTATCTAAAACACTTCACATTGCAGGGGGCTATTTGTCAAATTTGTTTTCCTGAATAGTGATATTGCATTCCACGATACTTTTACATATAATGATGATAGTCCCAGTTCAGGTCGAAGGACTGCCACCGGGAAAGCCTTTGGTAGATGTAATATGCGCTTCAAGAAGTAACCTTCCAATTAGTCCCACACTTCCCAGCGGAGTTCAATACAGGCCTATGAACCATACATAAGTACTGGTTACACCTTTTAAATGTAGATGATTATAATAGGTTGAAGGGAGAATTTCCCATACCTTCGATCAGGCACCATGCCCTGGGCAGCAAGATGTTTAACTTTCCTCTTTAGAGAGTCAATACAGACATTTTCACCATTAGTGGCACTTAACATAGTTCTGAGATATTGTATCTCTTTTGATGGCCCCAGGTGTTTCCCATTTATTAGTCATCTTTCTTTTTTCTTCTTGCTTCCTTTCCCAACAATTCACTTATTTCGGTAGTGTGTTCAGTTTTCTCTGCAGACCGATCATGGTCAAATCCAAAAGGACCAAGTCGTCTGCATATTATAACCAGCCTACATCCATTCCGTTGATCTTAGATGGGAATGTTATTTTATCTTCCAGATCAATTTTCAGATCTTCAATAAAAAAGTTGAATGAAGTAGGGCCAAGGGGAAATCTTGTTTTAAATCCTTTGCTGTATCTATTTTCCTTGTTAAGTTCCCCTTCTGATCCAACTTGATATGCACATTTGTCCCTGCGTATAGATGTTTGATAGCCATCAGCATGTTGTTTTGGCATCCTTTTGATTTTAATTGCTGCCACAATAGTTCATGATCAATACTATCAAACACTTGTTCCAAGTCTATTCAGGCCATATGGATGTTCCCTTTGTTATTAACAGCTCTCTGTTTAAGGAGACTAAGTAATAGCAGGTTTAGGTTGAATCCTACCTCTTTTACGAAGCCAGCCTGTCTACTATCAAAGCTCCTTGTTGCCAAGATCCACTCATTCAATCACTTTAGAAGAATCATCGCAATGATTTTTTCCCAGGAGGTTGAGTAGGGCGATCGGCCTATAGCTCATCGGTTGCAAGCGGTCCCCTTTTTTAAATATCAGGACCACTATCGCCACCTTCCAGGATTTTGGAATTTTTCCCTTTTGAATGATTCTTCTGCAAAGGATTTGCTAGAAGTGCACCCATGTTTCGGGGCTGCTTTCAGGGTGGCGTTGAAGAAGGCATCTGGCCCTGGTGATTGCACCTGAATTGCTTTTTTTATAAGTGTTAGAATTTCCTCCCTATCAAATTCAATGTTCCATCTCTGGGCTGATGTATCTTCTGGATATGCAGTTGTGTGATTGTTTTGCCTCAAGCAAATTCCCAAAGTGCTTTGCCTATGGGATATAGTAAATATGGGCAAGTTGTTTTTCTCTGTCAATGAGGGGCTGCCATAAAGACTTGCTGGTATTATTGTTAAGTGCCTTTAACATGGCTTCTGCATCTCTTTTATGATTCATAGTTTTGTGTTGTTTTAAATTGTTCTTATATTTTTACCTCCTTTTTTGGGCAAGTTTCTTTTGTTAAATAGCACTAGGGATTGAAGCTGTCAAAGATCATTTCTGAGGATCTTGTTTTGCATAGCTAACTATTTATCATAAATGTGGTTCATTTTATGAAATGGCTTTACATTTTTTTTCATTTAAATTCTCTGAGTGACAACAGAATTTTGTCATACTCCACCCCTTTTTTTGCCATACAAGTAGATCTTTTGTTATTGAGAGAATATCCTTTGGCAATAGACGCAACCTACTTAGTCCTTTCAATTCCCCCCGTTCATTCAACCTTTGGGGACATTTTTGGACCATCCCTGAAATCATCATTATTATAGGGTTGTGGTCACTATGAGGTACCCGCTGAACAGTTAAGGAGTTAATATCTGGCAGATGTTCCGATATGAAAATGTAATCCAGTGTTGCTTTCCTCTTTCTGTTAGTCCAGGTAGCTGCTGCTGGGATATCTCCTGTGATATTTTATTTAGTATGTGGATCCCTCTCAACTCCATCTCTTCCAGCCATTCCCGACCGCGACAATTCTTTGGTCTCTTTTTGCCAGTTTTTACTCCAATTGCCTCCCATAGTCTTAGGAAGCAATATGATTTAAGGTAACCACAAATCACTAATCAAACATGCAAGTGATCCAAGTACATTTTGTCGATCCGGTCTGTCACAAGGTTTACAAATATTGCTCCCTCCTAGCCATCCAGGATCCAATACAGGTTATTTAGAAGGAGGAAATCATCATCTTTCTGTGTCTTTTCCTTCGTACGCATTATTAAGATCTGTATATACGGATTTGGATTGATGGCCTGAATGACTGTTAAATTGCATCCATTTCTTATCAGTATTAGGAGACCTTAAAATGGTCTACCGGTTTTACCTCATTTGGCCGGATTTATATACACTGAATAGCCTTAGAAATTCATAGTTTCTCTTAGCCAAGAATCCTGGATGCATTTTATGTCTAATTTAGTTATCACCGGGGCACACATTAAACAAAGGCATATATACTCAAGTGTTCCAAATCCCGATTTCAGGGTTTCTCAGCTTTCCTTTCTTGTGGATCTAATCATATAATGTTCTGGCTAGTGCTCCTGCCAGCCAACTCCATGACTGCTGTTCTTGTAATGGTGTAGTTTGTGTTGGATCATAGATCATTCTCCTCGTTGGAAATGTCTCCACCTTCCTTCCTCGTACATTGATCTTGATTTTACTTTACAGCAAGTTTTTCTATGTATCTCCTCGATGGAAGCAAGTTTTCCATTTTACTCATCTTCTGAAGGATATGGTGACTCCCCACCAGATAATTTCCCTTAAGTTCCTTAAATTGGTGTTAGTGATTGATATCTTCTCTGGCCTGCGCTTCTTTGCATTTTCTCTTCTAATCAGGTCAAGACTCATTGTTTCCATCGAGCATTAACGAGGTCAGAGCCACAGAGCTCATGAGTAAGTTCACTTTGTTGTTTACTCTTTTATCCAGAAAGTCAACGATCTTAATGTCTTCTGTATTAACCACTCTTAATTTTGGGATGTGGTGTTATAGAGTCATTGGCCCTCATTAGGACCCTGGCGCTAAGTGTTTAACGGCGCCGTAAAAGGTTGCGGCGCCGTTAAACACTTAGCGCCTATTTAGGAGGTCCCTTTGCAGGACCCGACCTTAACGGCTGGTCTACACCAGCCGTTAAAGTAGGGACCCGCAAAGGGACCTTGCAGGCAATTACGGTACCGCAATTTAAGGTACCGTAATTGCCGCCTTTCCCATTATAATTGAGCCCTATGGAGCAAAAATGGGAATGGGGAAGGGCCATGGGGAAATGGGGAAATACCGCCCCGCCAACCTTGGAATGAGGCGGTATTTCCCCATTTCACCATGGCAGACTCGTTACAACACCGGCACCAACCATGGTGCTAATAGTGCCATGGTTTAGTACCAGTGTTGTAAAGAGGCCCATTATATTATATCTCTTTAATATCAGACCATTGGCTGCTCTCAGGATTCTTTAAAGTGTAATGGTTAGTCTCTGATCCCAATAAAATCCACTCTACTTACACCCTTGGAGTTTGTTCTCCTGAGGTCCCTTTGGCTATGACTTTATCTGTCCCACTCTTTCTTTTTTTGTTGCATCCAGAGGCGATTGTGGTTTAAATTTGAAAGTAGTTTGTTCATCATAACTGTCTGTTTTGGGGGCCTTTATCAGAATATTTTGAAGATCTTAATTTTTCTCTTCTTTCTCACATGATGAGGAAGGGTGGGAGGATCTTGGGTTCCATAGGAGTTGAAAGACTTTGTTCCTCTGGCTCTTGGGAAGATATAACCTCAACCACCCTCAGATATTCCTCCTGAGTTGTCAGGTTGTCTCCTTCGTACACTGAGAGGTCCATCAAATCCATCACACTCATTCCCATTTCTTCTTGTTGGTGTTTGTTACTAGAACATTAGGTGAAATCTCTGACTGCATTCTGGGTACCTTCTGCCCGGGCACATATGCCTTTTCTCCTCTTGGATCACCTCGGGTTGGATTTTCTGTGGTTTGGACCTTCAAATATCTCAAAAAACCTTTGCAAGCCACAGGGCTATCCTTGCATTCGTTTTTTCTACCTTTTTAGATTTCTTAACTTGTTTACCTGGTTTGCTTATGATGGCTCCTGTTCCATTGCTTCTAACTTGGTCAAAAATGGAGAAGGGATTTCTGCTGCTGTTAGTCAGATCACACAAATCACTGGACTTCTTGATTTTAGAATTCTCCATGATGTCAGATTGTTCACAGTCTTGGTGAATTTGGGCCTGGACTACTTCAACTGCTGGTATTGTGCAGGTCATGCATTGAAGACTTTCAGATGTACAATTGTCCTTGGCTGCTTCTTGAATAATGAGCTCATGGACAGCAGTTTCTTGAACCCCCCGCTCTTGCCCTTGGCATGTCTGGGGATCCAGAGACTATATTATGGTCTTCATCGCCTCTCTCTGCCTCCTCATTTACATTTTAATTTGGATCTTCTTGTGAGGACTTTTGTGATTTTGACCAGGAGGTAATTTCTCTAATTCCCTCCAAAAAAATATGCTTGTCTGTTTTCACGTCTTGCAGTAAACCAATCAATGATTTTAACATTATACTCTCCATCTCTTTTTCTCTCCCTTTCATCTCTCTGATGGATTTTAAAAAGGATTCCACATAAATCATCTTTAAGTTCATCAATGCAATTAATGTTCTTTGGTCCTAGTAATTTTCACTCAAATTCTCATATACTTTAAGTAAGATGCTAGCGTTATGGTGACTGCTGAGAGAATAGAGGCTCGAAGGTTACTTGCCAAAGTTGGTTTGCAGGCTGGGTCCTCTCTCACTCACTTCATATTTTTTTACTTTGAAATCTGTGTCATATTATTTGTCATGTGAGATTCCTGCTCCAAATAGGAGACTTCTGTAGACTCCAATTCAGAGGAGTCTACTTCACTTACTGAGTCTGCGCTGCACCTGGCCACCTGCGCTTGGGTATTCGTGAGGAAGACCACTCTCCATGTTCAGACTTCTCTTATAAGGGGCTTGCCTGTGAGTCTAAATTTGGCATCCCCCAACTCTTGATTTCTTTGCAGGTATATGATGTGCCTCTGCAAGATCCTCTCTAGGGTCCTAGCGATAGTATCTCTGCATACTCTCAGTGCCAATCGTGCGATTTATTTTGTGAAGCGACTGCCTGGACTGGGATAACGGTATCTTATTGGGTTTGAATCCTGTGTTGATGCACGAGACTACCGTAGCCTCATTTATAGACACCTGATCTGACATAGCAAGTTCTTCACTTGTGGTCGTCTCCAAAAGAGGCCCATCGTGGGCTCTATGTTTAGGGGTTTGAACGTCCATATCCGGTGAGCACTTCCTTAGTTGGTGCTCTAAGTTTGTACAGGCTCCAGAGACAGTCTGTGTGCTCTTTGATGGATTACTCCTGGGGGAGTGGACAACTGTTTTAGGCTTTGGTGACTGCACTATCATCAAATCCTTTTCAAATGGCCGCTCAGTTGGTAGTACAAAGATGTTATTGTTTATACCATCAGTAACCAGATTGGAAGGCACAACTTGTTTCAGTTCTAAGGCGACGTTACTCACGTAACATTTCACTGTAACCACCAAAGAGGAAACAGGTGTCGTTATATTTGGACTTTTGAGGATTGCGCTACTCAGGAGCTTTTTGTCAGAAGGGTCACTGCAAGGTTTACCCAGAGCCTCGGTCCCTTCCTGGGTTGGAATCAGTGTTCTAGGAAGGTCTGGCTTCCAAGAGGAGTTCTTTCCATGTAGATGAACTGGCAGGGGTTCGGCACCTTGCAAGGCTTTTGGTTTGAAATGCCATTTCAGTTTAGCCAAATTGGAAATTGAGTGGCATCTCTTTTTAAATAGCGGGCCATTATTTGTTCATTGTTCGTTTTATTAAAAGCCGGGGGCATCTTGACAGAAGCAACGTTGTTATATAGTTCTTGACAAAGTGACCCTGCTTTAACGGCAGTGTGACAATAAGCACTTGAGAACATCTATAATCCAGGCTTCCCGGTGTCTTTCAAAGGGAAGCTCCTCATTCCTCCAGTCTGTTTACGGACACAGAACTGTCCTGGGTTCTATCCCGTGGAAGACGAGAAGGTGATTTACAGACTTTCGATAGTGTCCTCTTGCGGCATTGGGCCATGTGTAATGTCTATGCCACTCTGATTAGGCGAGGAGGGGCTATGAGTGTACGGAATATGGAGCTTCTGGGTGGCCACAGGGGCATGAGCTGACTCAGAGAGGGAAGGCTTGGTATTTAAACGTACCTGCCGCCGGGTATGCTGTGCAACTCTCTGCTCCTGCTCTGGCTTCATGAGTCTTCATTTAACTCCTCTCGGCTTGCAGGCTCTCACTCCCGCGAACACTTTGCAAACACTCTGCAACACTCCACATCTGGAGTGAAGGATTTATTGAAATGTAGAGTTCAATAGAGAGTGAATGCAGATTCTCTGCACACAGCCACAGTAACTGGAAGCTCCTGCAGACCCCAACAGTCTGCAAACACTCTGTGACGCTCTGCTTCTGGACTGAAGGTTTTATGGAAATTTAGATTTTAATAGAGAGTGAAAGCAGATTCTCTGGACACAGGCAGAGCAACTGGAAGCTCCTGAAAACTCCAAAACTCTGCAAACACTCTTCAGGCTTACGTTTCCAGACCAGCACTCGGAGATTTGCTCTTAGCCTCTGATCAAGAGGAGGCGGAGAGTGAGCCTCTCCATGATCTCCTTAAGGGACAACCTTCAGATGAGACCATTGAAGGAGTGAAACTCTCTTCAGATTTGACACTGCAGCAACAGGGGGAGTGCAACACTTTGGTAAATCAATCTGCCTCACTGTTTTCTCTGTCACCAGGCTTGACCCTTTGGGGCCAGCATGATATTCTCACTGGTGACAATCTCCCTGTCAAATATTGTGGCTACAGAATGTCAGATCATGTCAGATCTCTCATAAAGGAGGAGGTCAAGAAGATGCTTGGCCCTGGCGTTATTGAGCCATCTACCAATCCGTGGGCTGGTCCCTTTGTACTAGTGAAAAAAAGACAGGAATCAAGGAATTGAGATTCTGCATACACAATAGGGCTCTTAATGCAGTCACCACGACTGATGCCCATCCTTACCCAGGACAGATGAGCTGGTGGACAAACTTGGTTCAGTCAAGTTGCTCAGTACATTTGACCTGACCTCAGGCTATTGGCAAATAGCTCTGACAGATTATGCCAAGGAAACAACTGCATTTTCCACCCCAGGAGGCTTATACCAGTTTAAGATTATGGCTTTTGGACTGAAGAATGCACCTGCTACATTTCAGAGGATGGTGAATCAAGTTCTGAATGGGTTAGAGGACTTGTGCATGGCATACTTGGATGACTTGCAGTGTTCAGCCCTTCTTGGAAAGAACATCTTCACCAACTAAGATATGTTTTGCAGGCTCTATAACAGCCCTATCAGACCATAAAGGCTAGTGCATTTCAAAATGGTCAGAGTAAAGTGGTCTACCTTGGGCATGATGTAGGAAGAGGTGGAATTAGGCCATTGCCTAGGAATGTAAAAGCTGTACAAGGCTGGGCCACTTCTACTACTAAGACCCAAGTGAGAGTCTTTCTAGGTCTCACTGGGTACTACAGGAATTTCATAGAGAACTATGGGACCATAGCTTCTCCCTTAAATTCCCCAAGAAGGAACAGGTGGAATGAAGAGTGCAATAAGGCCTTTGAAGGACTGAAGGAAGCCCTTTGTCAATCACCAGTCTCGAGAGCTCCTGATTATAGCCAATCCTTAATTGTACAGTCAGATGCTTCTAATACAGGGATAGGTAAAGTTTTGCCCCAACTGAATGAGAAAAGCAGGGAACACCCTATCAGCTTCATTAACCGAAAGCTGAAGGAGTGTGAGACAAGGTGGGCAACTAAAGAGCGTGAATGTTTTGCCATTGTGTGGTCACTGAAGAAGTTTAGGCCATACATGTATGGATCTACTTTTGTTATTCAGACTGACCAACAACGCTTGAGATGGTTAATGCAGATGAAGGGGAAAAATCCAAAATTGCTGAGATGGTCAATCAGCCTCCAATGGATTAATTTTACCATAGAGAATAGGTCAGGGTCTAATCATAAAAATGCTTAAGGTTTCTCCAGAAAGTATGACCACATGGAATAAGAGATTCATTAGGAGTGGAGGAAATAAACCTTCCCTCTAGTCTGGGGGGATGAGTGTTAGGGAGAATTTTCATTGCTGTGCTGATTCCCTTCAACCTTAGAGACCCCAAGTTCTTTTGCTAGACTTAGACTTTTTAATTTTAACCCTGGAGTGAGTGAGACCTTTTACTCAATCACTCATTTTTTTTTACCTGATTTGGATTTTGTGTTTTCACTGTTTTTGGAGTCTGGCAAACTACATAGCATCTTATTTCTGTATGGTGAAACAAAGCACCTTCAGAGCAGTGTCACTGCGAAATCCTTTAGATTTCTCTGAAGGTTTAAATACCTTATCTTGGGTGAACTACAGTTCCCAAGAAGAGTGAAGTGAAATTGACTTTACTTACCTTTTCTCTTTGTGGGTCCAGCACACACCATCTTATGTGGAGTGCTAGGGGGTTACTTAGTGGCCGCTTACCCTACTTTCCCATGTAACATTTTTATGTTACCCTCACTACTTTAACTGGTCGGTGGCAGTTGTTTATTTGTTCTACCATTGTGCTTTTCCACCACAAGCAGAATCCTCAGCTGCAGTACAGCATCCATGGGTGACCATTTTGTAAAAATGACCCCTGTCTTTTTTTTTGCCATTTTCTGTTTGTGAGGTCTTTCTTGGGGTTTTCTCTGTGCATTGAGATATGTTTGAGCCCTTTGTTTGTCTTGCCTTTGGTGGGCTTTGGCCCTGGAGCCTGACCCTTTCTCCGATGTGACTGGAAGGACAGGAGGTGATGGAGGGCCCCGAAACTCCCCTGTCCATTGTCTCTAGGATTGCCTGAATAAAACTAGTCCTGATTGGCTGACTGGCTGTCCTTTCAGAACAGCCTCCCTGCTGTCTGATTGACAGCCTAGGCTAAGAATGAATGCAAGAACCCTGCTTAAAAGGGGAGAATTTTGGCACTACAGGCATAGTCAACCACTGGGAGAAACACCCGACGAAGAAACTGTGAACGAAGCTTGCTGCAACCTCCTGGACCTTTGAGTTGCGCGGTGAAGCCCTGCTGCTGTGCTGACCTCCTTTTTCACCTCAACATAGAAGCTGCAGATGGAACGACTCCTCCCCTTGGGTTGTTGGGACCAACTAACCCAGAGACACACTCCACTGGACCACCATCCCTGACTTGGTGTGCCTCTCCGTTGCTGCGAGAGCCCAATGCCCAGGGTTGAGTATCCATAGTCGAGGGCAATGTCTGCCGTGGAACAAATACAGCTAGAAGCTCCAAGAACCTCCCAGGGACTCTCCAGAAGCATGACCTCCAGATCCAGAGTCCCCTCACCATAGTGCAGGACTGAGGGAGTGCAGGAAGTCCAAACGATATCCGTTATCTGCAGCAGTGCTGTTTGCTAAGCGCTGAAATCGCGAAGTGCCACTGAACCGAAATGAGTCCGTAGCTGTCGACGACCTTCCCAAGTACTACTGCACAAGACCTCCAGACATCCTCTCTCTTGTCCCCGCAACTGAGGCTCAGGAACCAGGGTCTGCATCGCTGTAGCAAGACGGAATCTAGCTGGACCACTCTTTTTCTAACCAGAGGTACTGTTTAGGCTTTGTGTACTTACCTTATTTCCCTTTTCACTGCGGAATTTCATTGACTACCTTTTTTGAGTTGACTTCAACTCCCTTCTCACAAGTTTCACAGCTTGTGACCCATCAAGTGAGTTTTCTGAACCCTCTAACTTTGTGCAAAACTTTTTATCCAAGAAGTGCATCAGACCCATAGACTGTGTTCCAATGACTGTGGCAGTCTTGGCTCCCTAAAGGCACTCTTCTTAATCCATTGACGTTGATACTGCTTGTCCATCATAGGTTGTTGCTTGTTAAACACTGTTACTGCTGGGAAAGGCTTATCTAGATTTCATTGGAAGATTCAGTTGTCCTCACATATTATGAGAATTTGTTCTGACCTTTTTGTTTGCCTCAACCTTCCCTTTCTGCAACTCAGAATCTGCAAAGTATGCTAGTGTAATATATAAATGCAAATACTATCCTTGTGATTGAAGTCACCTCAAGGTGTAGGAGAAGTGTATGACGCATATCCAAAGATTATTCACTGGCTTGTTTGATTCTGAAACATAATTTCAAAGTGCATTTTTATTGTTACAATCTCTTGCCTTTTTAAAGTATGCTTATTTGAAACTGGTATTAAATAAATAAATTACTATTTATAACTGAAACCTTGAGTGCGTTACTTGGCTACTTGTATTTAAGGATTTCAATGTTACAGCTCTACAGCTCACATTTACCCCCCTTGAGATAGGCCTGGCTGCTCAGTCACACTACCAACTTGTGTAGTACAGACCTATAGCAACATTTGGGTTACCTAACACCAAGCAGATAAGTCTTGTGTAGTCTCACCCAGTGTGACTGCACCAGTTCTTACCTAACATGCCTGAATTTCCCACAGTTCTGTGTCATGTTGCTCCTGATGCCCACAAACTGCTCCAACATGGTTCTAGAGACAGACAGACACACACACGTACGCTTGAGAGATATCCATGAACTTACCAATAGGTCTTACTGTGATTAAGACTTACACACATGCGGAATATACACTCATCACTTGCAATCAATGACTAACAAAAGAATGATTCTTCTTCTTAAGCATAATGTACACAATTTTCTTTTTTTTAAATTAAATGATTTCGTTTTATTTTACAACACTTTTTCATTATATTAGAATCACATAATTCTACTTCTTAATAAAACAAACTCAATTACTTCGAAAATTCAAAGATGAACGACACAGTTCTCCAATTCATGATCGTGTTATCTTTCTCTAATCAGTAGAGCAAGCACTGAAGGTTCACTCTATTTCAGTTGTTGAGGTCATCAACCTACTCCTTTAACAGACAGTTAGATGATTCTTTCGTGGTTACCATTAGGCAGAATTGCACTACACAATTGCCCATCAGTCTTAGCTCCTAACGAGAGCTGGAGCTTTTAAGAGGAAAGAGACACCACTACACCGATGAAATTGATGCACATTGGAGATGCAATGCTGGAAATAAAGATGTGCACTTTCTTCCACACGCAGTGTGCTCGTTAGGGCTCTTGTAAACGCCCCTGACTACTGCATAAAGTCGTGCTTCTCTCCACTTTGAAGTTGTGCAGGGACACGCTGCCCACCACAACCATCATGTCGGTACTGCATTGCTCCCTGGAACTTAACAGTACAGTGAAAATGCTGTGCTTACTGACCACTGCTGCTCCCAAGAGCATGGCGCAAGGATGCAGAGAAAGAAGCAAGATCTTTTCCACTAAATGCAGGGCACTAATTTGCCACGCTAGGTGGTGTGGAAAGATAAGCACTGCGCCTTTTAACTGCACCTGCACTAAGCACAGACCTTTCCAGCTAACCTTCCAGCCAGTACTATTTTTATTGAGTGCTATTTTTATTGAGTTGTTTTTAATGTTGTGTGAAACGTTTGCATTCCTATATCTCTAAGCTAATGCTAGTCATGTCCATGTGCATCCAAACGTGTACATACTCGTGTTTCTGTACCTCTGTTTACCTATGAAAAGAACATATTGGATACAAACGCATGTGCAGTTTGCCCAAAGGCACAGCCAGGCCAGAAGGACGACAAGTCACAGAAGCAAGCAGGGTGGTAGTGGCAAGCTTGGGGAGGCCTCAGACTGAAGAGCATGGTCCATTTCATATCAAATGAACACCTACATCCATATAAACTTTAGGGAGCTGTCCACGGTCCTGAAGCTCTCTGGGTGTGTCAGGATGTGTGCAAGTATAAGGTATGGAGCTGAGGCAGACACCGTAATGCTTTCCACAAGATCAATATTGCAAGGTTTCCTAGGCACTCGCTCTGTTCTGCCATGTGGTGCATCCCACCCTTAGTTTTCAGAGGGAAGAGATTCATTTTGATTTCTAAAAAAAATGCCCACGCGTTTGTGTCACATAACAGTGCTATGACAGTGTAGCTTTGAAACACACATACACTCTTAAACTAGGTACGAGCAATGCACTCCCGTGTAATCTTCAAATAAAACCAAACAATTTCCGTGTCAAGAATCCTCCACTGTAGAAGTCAGCAGGGGAGAGATGCGAAAGAGGAACTTGACAGCCTTTGCATGAAGAGCGAAGAAAATCTGAATGCAAACTAAAATAAAATCCTTTGTGAACGTTTTTGACAGCAAGCCAGCATCAGTTTAATATACCACAGGTCCTGTTTCTTTCTTTTCTGACTGCCAGATAATATAGCAATGTTTTTTTTCTTCGGCTTTATGTTCGCGCAGGGATTGTGCATGTGTGTGTCACGTGACTCCATGTAAACGGGACACCATTTTCCAGACCTAGAATTTCATTTAGAAAAAATGTATCTCGTGTAACTTCCATTGAACGCATTGGACTTAATCATATGACACGAATGACTTGTCAACAGAACAACTAGGACTGGAACTGTTGTGTTCTCTATTACATTGTTACACTCTCTGGGTAAGTGCCCATACGTATGTATCTCAGTTATGGTCTTGCTGTGCGCGAGAAGAATGACACACCGCAATATTAGGAGATCAGCATGAAGGAACACGGATTCCCATCACCCCAGGGCAGGTTGGGCGGATTGTTTGTGCGCATTTACGCGGGTGCCCATTTGCTGCAACAATATCGCGTTGCCCATTTAAAGCAATACCACTAAACCAGCGGTAAAGTCAGTGGGTTTGCTGAATTACAACTGGCGACGAAATTGTTCGATATGCATTTGCCCTCTCGTCCTGTTAATGAATGGTTCACACGACTACTGACCATTGCTTTAAAATGCACAAAACATGTCATTTCTCGCGTATGGTTTACATGGGAGAGTTGGGCATCACCCACTTTTGGATCCCCTTTCGCTGTGCCGAGTAGTGGAGGGAAGCACCTGAAATTTTCTTCCTCACGAAATCAATAAACAAATAAATAAATACATACATACATTCATTGAAAACTTCAGGGAACTTATAACATTTTACCTTCACCCTTTAGGTGGAGATGAAGGAAAACATTGATGGACTTTTTCAGGCAGTATGTCACCGTATTGTAGAGTGCTTGTTACCGCGGCTGGTATTCTGTTTATTGATCGTTAAAGCAGGCAATATTCTGCAATTACCGCCAGTTTTACGATTACCTAAAGCTGTTATGAGAGCCTTACTCTATTTGTCCTCACAATTCTAAACATGTAGTAAACACAGAAGAGGGCAGCTCACAGCTGGAGTTACAAGTCGATTTGCCACTGCCTCCATTGATGACAGTGTTAAACACACATCCGGCAGGGGTCTGCTGAGCTGTTACTTTAGGAAGGGCAGGGATTCAGGAGAGGAAGTGAGTGAAGAGGTGGAGTGCTGAACATGAGAACCATGTGAGGGATCGGGAATGGTAGACAGCTGGCGTGGCCCAATACAAATAATGCGATAGAGAGTGAGGCGGTGGGGGGGGGGGGCGGGGCGGGGGTAAGTGATCACCCGACATAATATACATTACAAAAGATCATCAAATGGAATCTGAATGTAACGATGAAAACATGAGCATCAGAAGGTCATTAAATGTGGATTGAACATTGGCATGACACACATTAGTTGTGGTGACATTGTTCCATCTGGTCATGCTAACATGAAGGCATTGTTGCATAAACAACAGGCCTTTACACTGTTGGTCAATTATTGGACGATTTTAAGATTGGAGGTTGACGCTGTTTCTTTCAACCTCGCTTGCTTAAATATTTGCGGAATTGCAGGTTTCGGAGCCAGTAAGGAATTTTATGGTGTGGAAAAAGCAACTGCAAAGTGCCATTACTTAACAGGCAGCTTTCAGAGAACAAATATTTATGAAAGAGAGCTTTGTGGATTCTGTTCAAGCCAGGTCGTTAAACAAAGGACCGCATTCTGGCCATAGACTGCAGCTTTGCAAGCACATTGGCCAAGGTGCTGCTGTAGGTTTGATTGTGGAGCTGCGTGTGGCGTTCACCCCCTTTGTTTCCTGCACTAATCCTGCTGCGGGAGGACCGGTGTCCTGGAGAGGCTGATACAATGGTTAATCTAAAGTAAAGGCAGCATGCAGCCCAGGTCTATTTACTCCGACGTGGAGACTGGCCATTCCCCCCTCAAAAGAGGGGGATCACTTCAGACCAACTCCTATGCACAGACCAGCTGAAAGAGGAAGCACCGTGCTATGGACGCCTGTGGGTAGAACACAGAAGAGGGCTACAGCCACGAGCCACTGCCTGGAAATAACCAATGGCACTAGATGCTACCCTCCAACAGCACACATGAAGGGCAGGAAAACGTCACGCACCATAAATCATCCCCTAGGAGTAAACATGTCAACTTAGTACATGCCTGCTTATCCAAAAGAGGCATCATACCAGTGTGGGTGGTTTTATCCACACATGGCGCATCTATAACACTTCAGCTTGTTACCAGATGTATGGCTTCACCCCCAACAATCCACTCATCCATGCATTAACTTTGACTCTGATAAACATAGCAACTGAAAGAGAATGACCATAATTGCATGCTCCAACCTCAGTAACTTGACTCAGGGAGGCCTCATGCCCTTTAGCCAAGGTCAGATCATTGGGCTCAGAAAGTGTCCCTTGGTTTGAGGAGAGTGCACAACGTGCCCCCAGATGGCCTTTCTGGGAAAACAATCACACCTACAGGATGGGCAACTGCAGTCAGTAATGGGCCCATCGAAAGATAAAAAAAGACCCACTAGCATGAATGGGGAACATATTAGGTCCCTCGTCTGCCCCCCTGTGCCAACACAGAGATACTTGCCTTTCATACTTTAAGGTAACTTGTCTGTCATCAAGTTTCCTAAGTCCTCCTCTGAGAAGCGTGGGTGGGCAATTTGGATAATCCAGTTAACTCTTCCCAGTGAGAATTCACTGCAAATGGCATACAGCGTGTTCAAAAGTCTCCCAACACAAACTGAGAAAGCTCCACCGCCCGCACCACCCCGGAGACACGGCGTTAAGGGGTTAACGGCGCCGTAAACGGCGCCGACCCTTAACGCCTGATTCCGAGGTCCCTTTGCGCCATGGTGAGTTTAACGCCTGCTTTTTGCAGGCGTTAAAATCCATGGCGTTAAGGGACCATGGTGCTAATTACGCCACCGTAATTTACGGTGGCGTAATTAGCGTCTTCCCCACTCCCATTATGCCCTATGGGGCAAAAATGGGAATGGGGAAGGGTAAATGGGCAATGGGGATTTACCGCCCCACTCACCTTGGAATGAGGCGGTAAATCCGCCATCCACCATGGTGTAAACATAGTTTACACCATGGTGGTAAGGGTACGACCCAGGCGGTAACTTACCGCCTGGGTCGTAATGAGGCCCAAGGAGTGCCCCTTCCTGGTTGTAGTAAGTCAGAATCAGGAAACAGACAAGATGGCATTTCAGATGCAGTATTTTTTGGCATTTCTCTGCAAGTAAATGAAGCTGGCCCTAAGTTGTTTGATCCTATTCTAATGGAAAGCAAATAAGAAAAAAAGAGGCTTGTCAGGATGTCCTATAATAACCAGAATCCACTGTCCACAAAACTTGTTCTAGCCTGGATGAGGTCCCTACCATTATAAACACAAACCAAAAGCCTCACTTCAACACAAATACCACCAAATATTATTTGCTTAACAAAGGAAATGGTGGCTCGTTTCTGACCCCACTGTAAAGTCAGAAAAAAAACGGGTTCTTAGCCCCTGTGGTACATTTCAAATTAAATATTTCACGAGTCTCTCTCCTTCTTCTGATCTTCGAGTTGTTTATCAGTATGCAATTCGTCTCTTTCTACTTGTGCTACGAGGGTTTTGGTTGCTAGTCTATGCACTTGGGGATCTGCTGGCTCGTACGTCCATATCAGATATTCTCATCTGGTTTTCCACCAGGGAATCTCATCAGTTTTCCTCTAGTTCCTTATATCTTGGGTTAGTCCCCTCCCTGGGGAGTCTGGTTTCACCCCCTATAGTGGGAATGAATTTTGGATGCTGTGCCTAGGGTTTATTTCTTGGTCACCCCACCTTGCGGTCTGGTTTTGCTTACACTGCCCTGGGGTATGACTTTGGTTGCCACACCTTGGAGTTTGCTCTTGGTTACCCTGAATTGCGGTATTGTTTGATTACATCACCCTGGGGTCTGACTTCAGTAGCCTTGGCTTGGAGTTTGGTTTGGCCTTTTCGCCTTCCTCCCCACCCCCTGGAGTGCTTGTGAGGTGCTCCTCCAGGTAGGTGTTCACGTAGGCCAACGTGGTCTCTGCTCTCCTCTGAAAGATCCGCATCAGTTGGAGCTGGCTCTTTTCTTCTCGCTGGGATTCTGAAGGATTTTGGCATCAGTTCCTCATTGCACCACCCCTCTCACACTAGGTTGCTTTCGATTGCCTTGTAGTTTCCTGGGCAGGGCTTCTCTGAACCATGTCTCGGAAGGAACACTAAGAGTTCCATGGGCTTGGCCATGGCTGGTTCTGCCACACTAGGCGGGTGCTTGCCTCTTTTTACCACACCTCCCAGGACGGGGGTTCTCTCATTCTGCAGCCCTACACGCTACTTCTCCCTATCACAACAATCCCTATTGGATCTTTATTCCTCATTTAAGGAGTTGGTGGGTTTTTCTTCTACTCTCCCTTCCAAGATGCAGACGGTGTGTGAAGAGGTTCCGAAACCACATCAGCTATTTGCATATGAAGTTAGACATTATTACAAAGGTTAACTCCTATACAACCAACAAAAGTATTGGGATCTTGTGACAAGGAGGATGACATATATCACTGTTTAGAGATTGCCTGTCCTATAAGTGGGGTCATCCCCATTGTGGGTCCCACTTGCCCTCTGTCCCCTAGGGGGTGTTAATCTTAGCAGGCTCAACTCCCTTGTTACAAAGGGGCGGCTCCCCTTGGGGAGAATAGGTAAATCCCAGGATTCTTCACACTGCACATAGGAGCCTCCCTGCTGAGTTAATGTAGTCACTAGTCACAAGTGGGCATATAAACCCAAAGTTCGTGTTGAGTTCATCTCAAAATACATACCACCGAGGCACAGAGCTACTGGGTCCAACTGCAAGCACATTGTCTGAAGGTGACTCCACACGACGGCCATCACTTCTAGCAGTGAGGTGGGTCAATGGTCTTTTCCTTCCTCCTCCTCCAGTTCCCCTGCATGTCTCCTGCAATTTTCCACCACCACTGCAAGTGTATTTGTATTAAGTAGATTTGTAAAGCACCTTCAGCAAAGTTCTGGTTACAAAAGAAGGCAGTAAGGTTTAGCAAGCAGGTAAATGACAAAGCAAATGAATGCAAGCAATGCAATAATTAAATAACATATGTCACACAACAGGAAGATCAAGACTCAGAGTTGAGAAACAAAGTGTTAATATGTGAAGGAAAAAGATGAACAGTCAGGGAAGATCTTATTTCCAGAGGGAACGAGTTCCAATGTTTTGGGGCAAAAAGATTTTAAAAAACGGAAAAGGGAGTGTTTGCAGGGTGGCTTTGGGACAGAAAGGAGAAAGTGTGATTCTGGTTGCAGAGAGTGAGGGTGAGTGCAACAAGAAATAATGGATGAAAGATGGCGGATGCTAGACCATGGCTCCTCTTATAAACAATGCATAAAAAGTGAAAGACTAGTCAGCATTCAAAAGCAAGTCAAGAGAGTACTGAACGAGTGGGGGTAATGAGTGAGCGACTCGAACAGTTCAAGATAGGGTGAAGAGGGTTAGAGGCAGGAAGGCATAGATAAAAAGAGGAGCCCTCCTCAAGACGTGAGAAGACATGTTAAGAAAGGCCAAGCTTTCCTGATGTTATATCGACGAAACCTGCAAGCGCGAGCAACATTAGACATGTAACTTTGCTAGAAATATGAGGAATGAATGAGAGAGAAGAATCACAAGTAACAAGTGAACGAGGTCCTTCACTTCCAGGCACCAAGCGAAACTGGCCCTTTAATTCAAGCAGCAGCTCCTCCCATAACCATCTGTGCCCCTCAGGCAAATGTCCTGCCAATCAGCCATCCAAATGCCATGAATATGGGTGTCTCATGGCATTGCCACTGATCCGCAGTTCTCGCTATCCTTTCTGCCCACATACTCAGCTCACGTCCCCTTTCTTTTCATGACCCCTTTCCAGCACCTGGGGGCCAGGACCAAACGTGCAATGCAGTCTCGCTGAATCACTGCTCCATGTGAGAGAGAAACTGTAAGACAAAAGAGGATTCATTTCCCTGTGAAGGAGAGGCCTCTGAGCCCCCTTACAGGGTTGCCAGGCTGACATGTTTCTGAGGGGCTGACCCCCCTTCCTCTTCTCGAATCATCCTTTTGAACATACGCCCTTGCTGGGGCCATTCCATCTTAGCCCCTCTCAAGAACGGTGATCAACTGAGGGTTTCAAGATGAGCAGCTTCCAAAAGCAATTTGAGGTTTCTAGTTGATAACAATCGTCTTGCATTTACATAGACCCTTGTTTGTGCCTCGGTGGTCTTTACTTCATAACCGTATTGCAATTCTGAGTATGACCCCTTTGTCTACAGGAAGCTCTGTGGAGTTTGGTCTTAAACACCTCCTGCACTTCCATTGCTGAAATGATGTCACTTTTTGGAGGTGTTTTGTTGTACTAGTTTTCAATTAATCGAATAGAGTGTTGAGTGGGAGCGCAGTCAGAATATGCTATTCATTTAGTCACTCTGGCGCTTGATTCTTCCAGATCATTTCTCACAACTATACAATTCCTTCAAAGAAAGAAAATAACAAGGGCACTCTATTCCCATTATTTTCAGTGTGTTAACTCCATTCATCTTTCTCACCTGGCCTGAGAATGAGTTTCACACATCTACTGGACTTTTGGAGTGTCAGGATCTCAGGTTTCTGCATTATTTCAACAGATAGTTGTATCCTTTGATTTTATTTGTATGTTTTAATTATCAATATTTTGATCTTTGAAAAACAATGAGCAACAGTAATGTCAGAATCTTTTCCAACCAAAGATTAGTTTTGAATTCACAAATATGCCAAAAGATGTGCAATAGATTTAACATCCCCAATCGCCCCAACCAAGTTGATCAAGTCCGAATAACCAGTACACAATGTGGGCTCATATGACTTTGACACGTTTAGACACGTCTCAGTATAAAGTGCTATGGTATGACCTGAACGAGACCTGTCCACCCTACAGACCATGTATGTGGTTAAATAAGCCACAATTATATGATTCCACCTTATAATATTACATAATGGGCCTCATTACACGGAATGCAGTAAGGGTTTACTGTTACCGGTAAGGGTACCGGTACCGGTAAACCCTTACCGCCTTGCTAAGAGGTCCCTTCGCGGGACCCGACCTCATCGGCTGGTTTTACAAGCCGTTAAGGAATGAGCCCGCAAAGGGACCTTGGAGGCAATTACCGTACCGCAATTTGCGGTACCGTAATTGCCGCCTTCCCCATTCCCATTTGAGCCCCCATAGGGTTCAATGGGAATGGGGAAGTGCCATGGTGAATGGGGAATTACCGCCCCCACACACCTTGGAATAGGGCAGTAATTCCGCCATTCACCATGGTGGACTCGGTACGGAACCGGCGGCAACCATAGCGTTAATAGCGCCATGGTTACCGCCTACCGTGTAATGAGGCCCAATATCTGAAAAAAGCAGCACTTCTTTGGTAGATCCAAAACATTGCAACCTTGTTTAAGCAATGATTAACACTACCTTCACCAATGTTCATATTCAAAACAGAATAGTGCTAAAAGCCAAGCTGCTTTGGAATATGGTACTTCACAGTGCATTAGCAGCTTTCGCGCGACTGCTACTTCTGTCTGTGGCGAGCCCCACCCCACCGCATTCCAATTCAGGTGTAGGAGTCCAGCTGGCACCAATAATCAGGGGCACATATCACCAAAAGCCTCTTTTCCCTACATAGATTCTCTGGGGTGCAGAACAGTCTATGAACAACTTTTGCATGAGGGACATGTGTATCAGACAAAACTGTGGGGTTAAAGTGAGATTTCTGATGAGCGTTCATTTGCCCGCGATCACATCTATCATCTATGTCTATGTTTCTCTCTGGCTAGGCCCTGATTTACTCAGGTGGGTATATACTTATGAATTTATACAATAATCAGGTTTGAGAGATTGCACACACTTTCATAACTGTACTCCTACATAGCGAAACCAAACTCTAGGTTTTTCAAAGGTAAAAGAAGTTTCTGACCCCATGATTTTTAATATACATTTGTTTGTCATAGTAAAAAAACAACCAAGGACACTGGTCAATTTACAATTTTGTACACAATACACACAAGTACAGTCCAGTCAAATAGACTGGATATTAGTGAACATAGAACATGTTTTTCCTTTTTGCTCGACGGAATTCAATTTACAAATAACATGTGAGCACAAAACAAAGTTACAGTGAGCAAGTGTCAGTGTTAATAATGGACAGTGAGATGGCGGAAAAGTCGTCAACACTATTGTGTTTCAGCCAAAAGAATAGAGCTGTTTTGTGGAGCTTGCATGTGGTTGTCCTTCATCAGGACAGTAGGGCTGGTAGTAGAGGAGAGAGTCCTGTGGGTTTCTGTCAAGATATAATCACAAGAAGTGTGTGGTTTTGAAAGTGTGTACTCTCAAATTTTTGAATTACTCAGTGATATAAAGATATTAATGCTTTACTTCAAATGAAGGAGCGATAGTGTTGGGATCACACATTGCTGAGCTTACCATATGCAAACCTTTGCTACGGTGAAGGGCTTTTGAGCTGTTCCCCTTTTGTGATTGTAGGAGAATGATGTCACCAGATACTTGGTGGATGCGAAATGACCCAACTGCCTTAGGAAAACAAAGACAAGAGTGAAAGGACTGTGAGGCAACTGAAACCAAGGAGATAGGTATCTCATAATGGAAAAGATGTTTCAGCGTAAAGGTTAACGGTCCTCTTACCTCAATAGGAACAATTGTAGAGAAGCACACTCTGTACCTTGTTAGTGCAAAATGGATGGACACTGGTGTATCCAAAGGCGTACTGGGACCTAATCCCGAGGCTGCAAGAAGGAATAGAACACATGACATGGGCATCCTTTAAATACAGATGGGTGAGTACTGCATACACTGTGAAGGTACTTGTACACTGTGTATTTCGGTAGTATTGACATGCAGGAATGTGAATTTAAAAACAATCGGCTGACCACTCAATAGATAAGTGTTTGAATTCCGTGCACCCACTGATTCAATAATGTAACTGATTATATGATAAAGCGGGGGAATTTGAGTATGCCCAAGATGTCGCCGCAGAGAAATACGTCTCAGCACCACCGTGGAAGACTGTGAAATTACATGTCTTCAAAATGGAAGTTGGGAAGACGAGCAGGACAGTCCTGATGAAGGTCAACCATATGCAAGCTCCACCAAACACCTTTATTCTTTTGGCTGAAACACAATAGTGTTGACGACTTTTCCACCATCTCGGTGTCCATTATTAACACTGACACCTGCTCACTGTAACTATGTTTTGTGCTCACATGTTATATGTAAATTGAATTCTGGCGATCAAACAGGAAAAACATGTTCTATGTTCACTAATATCCAGTCGATTTGACTGGACTGTACTCATGTGTATTGCATGCAAAATTGTAAATTGACCAGTGTCCTTGGTTGTTATTTTACTATGACAAACAAATGTATATTAAAAATCATGGGGTCAGAAAATCCTTTGACCTCTGAAAAACCTAGAGATTGTTTTCGCTAACTAGGAGTATAGTTATGAAAGTGTGTGTGATCTATCGCCCTGATTATTGTGTAATTTCATTGTTGATCTATTCACTTGTAACTTGTCTTTGGTTACCTAATTTCTACTAAATTTTGGACTATAATACATATTTCAGGTGCCCATGCAAACCCAAACAACAGCTTCTTAAATCATTTAACACTAAACAATACTGGAAGAGAGTGTTGTTAAGACGGATTTCTGAACTCTGACCTGATTGGCAGAGATTCAGAAGGTCAGCCTAGTTTCTTCGAACAGGGAACCTTCTGGACAAGCCAGACCAATCAATGTAGCATTGATGGCGGTCTAGACTAGGGTCTCATTACAAGTTTGTCGGTCCTGTAACAATGGTGCCGGTAAGACTACTGACACTGTTGCTACTGGACCAGCACACTACGAGTCTGTGAGCGGCTGCCGTCTTGCCCGCCAGACCTGACAAGGCGGGTGGGATGGCACCAGCTCGCAGACTTTCACGGAAGCACCAGCACCGTTATTAACGGTGCCGGTACTTCCGTCAGCCCCAGTCCCACTGAGTCCTGTGGGACTCAAATGGGAATGAGGATTTAAATTTTTACGGCGCCTGACTTCCCGGAACGCCAGGGTCGTAATCCCCTGGTTATCTTACAGAAAGGCAGGCGATGGAAAAATTCATGAGTCCCGTGGCAGCCTGCCAGTTTTACCTGCATAGCTACTGCCGGACTCGTAATGAGGCGCTATGTATCAGGAGGGGTGAGAGTGATCGAAGACCCATAATGTGCACACACAGTAAACAACACCACAAATAACTCTCAGTCAGGTGTATATATCAAAAATAGATATACATCTATGAAAACCGTTTTAAGTCAAACACAAGATGAAACTCCAGTAATATCAACAATTTTAAAACAACCTTATACTAGTGAACATATACACACTAACTGTTATCCTAAACCAATACTAAGCAAGTATGGATCTGCAACCTGTAACAGAAGAGGGTCAGACAGTGCATATATACTTCTGGTGATTATTCAGAAATCACAATAGGCAGTCCAATCCATACATAGTGTAAAGCCTTGTGCTCAAAAGTACGTTTACTGCGGCAGCACTTGATCGTGCGTTAAAGTACAAAATGTGTCTCTTCTAGGGGCTGTGGTGTCCCAGGATAGGGGGTGAGGCGATGAAGAATAGAGTTCCACTTTTCAAAGAGGGTCTCCACAAGTGGGCAGTGCGATTTCCAGGAATTGGGAATAGGATGGTAGCTCAGGCTACCCTAACTAAGGTGACTAGGGGGTGGGGGACATTTGTGCATAAAAGTCTATGGATGCTCCAGGGTCCACTGGTAAGTGTTGCAAGTACTCACCGACCCTCGAGGCAGTCGGGACCAATCTCCGCCTGTCAAGTCCAGTTTGCTCACAGTTTCAAGTCCAGCAGTTGTGTGTTTCTCTGGCTTTCAGGGGCTGCGTTCTGAGACTTCAGTCCACGGTGGGATAGTGGCCTTTTCTCCACTTCTGGGAAAGGATTGGGTCAGTTCCACTGCAGTTCGTCTTAGGGCACAGGAGGGCACAGCAACAACGCATCCACAAAGCGTGTCACCGCAGCAGGGCAACACACGTGCCGCGTAGACTCGGATTCAGGAAGACTCTCCTAATTCCTGACCTAGGAATGCTAGGTGTAGGAAAGTCGGCAGAAGAGTGTCTTCTACCAGGAGCTTATGGTTCCCAAAGACTCAAGTCAAGACTTCAGGCGGCAGTGATTCCAGACCAAAGGTCCCGCACAAGCTGGTCAGTTCACTGAGCAGTCCAGGAACACTTCCAAAGGGGCTCGTTTGCAGGTTAAGCAGGAGGGGCCCAGAGTAGTTGGTCCTACTACTCCAAAGGATTGAAGTGACTTTGCAAGCCATCTGTGATCAATGAGAAACAGGGGCTCAGACTGGACAACAGCGGGGTCAGTGTGCCAAACCTTCCAGTGGGTCTCCAGTGGATCCACATATCTGTTTCTTTAGTTCAGGATACTTGGATTCTTTAATAAGTTTGGTGAGAACTCAGAAGATTGACCTAGACTGGGTATAGAGTGACTTCTCGTATCCAAGGTTTGCTTCATGCCAAACCTAAGGAAAAAGAATGGGAGATCGGCTCACATTTAGCCATTCTAGACCTGGACCAATCGTGGACCACGGTGCTCCCATTCATCCCAGCACACCAGCTATCCTGGCACCCAAGCGGTGTAATGGAATTAGGCAGCTCCAGCTCACATCCTGGGCGCACACAAAAAAGGCAAGTAGAAACCCGCAAGGGTCTCGATTTATGCGGGAGACTGCATGACCAAATAAGGAATTTCCTGGGGAAGCCAAAGGGACAAAATGGCCAAAGGACAGAACAAAGGACTTTTTGGCATGGCCACTTAAGCACTGGCCACTGTCCTGGGCAAAATGCAGTAAACGCGGTTTGGACCATTGAAAAGAGTCAAAATGCTTTAAAAAGTAACTGCTGCTCCAGTTCTACCTGGGCACACGTGTGCATACACCAACAATCCTTTAACAGTGTCCAGGGCCTTACAAATTAAATAGAGATTGCAGTGCACTGTACTGGAAGATACATTGTGCACTGATAAAAAGTTACCAAGAAATGGCGACAAAGAGAAAGACTAAGGGAAACAAAGTCTCCCAGTACTGACAGTCTGAAGGACATGTCAGTTTCCCCTTGACGAAATGAGCAAAAGCCCATTGGAATACAGCAGAAGGCTGGCCTCCACTCACACATGTTATGATAGGATAGTCAGACAAAAGCAAACATTTGAAGGGTTTACAACTGGAGGGAAAATTATTTATAAATGGAAGACTTTCTTAACACTCGCCCCTCCCAGAACAAGGACAAGGGGAACAAATCCACTCCTGGATGGGTCTCTTGTTCAGGTTGAATAAACATTCTGGAAAACCGATCAGCATTTCTATGTTGGACACCTGGCCTATGCTCCACGGTGAAGTCAAACCCTTGCAGGCTTACGGACCACCTGAGCTACTTTGGATTCCCGCCCTTCATGTTCATGAGACACTTTAAGATCTTATGGTCAGTTTGCACAGTGAAGTGCGTCCTATAGAGGTAGGGCCTCTGCTTCCTTAGGGCCCACACAACAGAGAAACATTCCTTCTTCACTGTGGACCACCTGAGCTCTCTGTCCTTAAGCTGGCGACTGGTGAATCCAATTGGGTGTTTCTTGCCTTTCTCATCAATCTGTGATAGTACAGCACCTATCCTAGTGTCAGAGGCAGCTGTCTGCACAATAAAAGGTATTTTGTAGTAAGAGGCCCTGAGAACAGGGGTCTGGCACAAGCAGTATTTTAAGCCATTGAAGGTCTTCCCACAATCCTCAGACCAAGAGACATTATTGGGATTCTTTGGAGTTGTGAGAGTAGTCAGAGGGGCAGATTTGGTGCCATAGTCTGTCATAAAGTTCCTGTAATACCCAGTGCGACCTAAAAAGGATCTCACTTGAGTTTGAGTAGTGGGGGGTAGGCCAGTCTTGTAGTGCTTGTACTTTAGTGGGTTGAGGCTGAATCCTCCCTCCACCTAGTTCATGCCCAAGGTAGACCACTGATCCTTGGCCAATCTGGCACTTGCTGGCCTTTATGGTCAAGTGGGCCTTCTGAAGAGCATGCAACACAAATCTGAGGTGCATCACATGATATTCCCAGGTGGCACTGAAAACTGCTATATCATCCAGATAAGCAAAGCAGAATTCATCCAACCCATTAAGGACATAATTCACAAGCCTCTGAAAAGTGACAGATTACTTCTTTAATCCAAATGGCATTACCCTGAACTGGTAAAGGCCTTCTGGAGTTCAGAGTGCTATCTTCTCAGTGGCATGTTCTTTTAGGGCTATTTGACAATACCCTGCAGTGCAGTCAAATGTGATGAGGTTCTTGGAGGCACCCAAGGTATACACCAGCTCATCAGTTCTTGGCAAGGGGTGAGAATCTGTCTTGATAACAGCATTCTGAGCCCAGTAGTCCACACAGAACCTCATCTCAGGGGTACCTGCCTTTGGTCCCAAAACCACAGGACTGGATCAAGGACTACTGGAGGGCTCAATCACCCCAACATCCAACATCTTGGTGACTTCTGTCTTGATGTAGAGTCTAACCCTGTCTGACATTCTGTATCCTCTACTTTTGGAAAGTACATTATTACCTGTGCCAAATATGATGTTTGCACCAAGGTGTCAACCCAGGAGATAGGGAAAACAAGGGGTAGAATTGCCTCAGCAAAGTTCTCACCTCATCTTGTTGAGCAGAAGTCAGGTGAGGGGAAACTTTGACACCCTGAATGGCGCTGTCTGAAGGACTGCCTCAGAACAAGTCAGGAAGAGGTTCTGATTCCTCTTCTTCTATATCTGATGCCAAGAGCAGTGCAAATTTTAACACTAGGGATGAAAGCCTTCAGTCTATTCACATGGAACACTTTTGGGGCCTGTCCAGCCCCTCAAAGGTCTACTAAATAGTTCACCTCACCCAGTGGCTCCACTATTGAGTAAGGGCCTGACCATGTATGCTATAAAGCTCTCAGCCTTAAAGGGTTCATGATCAGTACTTGTTGGTAGGGTAACTTTGAAGTAAAGCCTTCTGGTCATACCAATGTTTCACCAGAGCTTGGCCCTCTTTCAACTCAACCCATCACTGGCCTAAGCCATCATGAGGACCATTCTCTTCCTTAGGCCCAGCACATAGTCCACTACATTGGTAGTGATAGGGGGAGTAGGCATCTCCCACCCCTCCTTGACAATAGCAAAGGGTCCCCTAACAGGATGACCACAAAGAGGCTAACACGGGCTAAAGCCAACCCCTTCTTGAGGTACCTGTCTGTAGGCAAAAAGTAGCATGGCAGGAGGAGATCCCATTTTCTCAGTTGGGGTTCTTCCAGAGCCCCAATCATGCTTTTGAGAGTTCTATTGAACCTCTCAACAAAGCCATTGGTTTGTGGATGATAAGATGAGGAAAACATCTAAGTGTCCCCACATTCTGTCCACATGGCTTGCATATTTGTGGACATAAAGTTGTTTCCCCTATCAGACACAACTTCTTCAGGGAAGGCAACCCTAGTAAATATGCCAGGCAAAGCTCTAGCAACTGACTTGGCAGTTACTGTCTTTAATGGGATTGCCTCAGAATATCTGGTAGCATGATCCACCAGCTCCAAGATAAACCTATTTCCTGAGGATATCTGAGGGCCAAGGAGACCAACAATGTCATTCCCTAACAATTCAAATGGTACCCCCACAACTGGGAGTGGTACCCATGGAGCTTGGATTGTTTAGCCACTTTTCCCAGATAACTGGTGCAACCGGGAGTGCACTGCAAGTGCTGTCAGCTGATCTGCTAGACCCGCTGCTCATCACTCCATTCCACGTCAAGTTATTATTCTGCTTCAATTTACAACTCTAATACTACTGGAACATCTCAAGGGTATATGGACTCAAATACCAATTGGACTACTTAAAGCCAATGCCAAAACTCCATTTAATCTATCATTTTTATCTTTTAGAGTAAGCCACGCCCACCTGCTAGTGTGACGCTACAAGAACATGGGTGCGTGGGCAACGTGTGCGCGCAACTGGGAGTGCACTATGAGTGCTGTCAGCGTGATGGGTGAATACTGAGCCAGGGACCCGCAAGACCTGGTGTGGTGGATCTCCCCATGCTGCGGGAGGGTCCGCTACACCAGGAGAACCTGTTTTTACGGGGGGGAATTCAAATTCCTTTTTTTTAAGTCGGGGTCACAGGCGAGTCCCAGGGTTTACAACTGTGGCCCCCAGGGCATGCCGAGGAAAGGACATGTGCAGGGACATCATTTGGGGTGGCCTGGGGTCTTGTTGGGCATCATTAGTGAGGAGTAGCTTGGGTGTCTAGGCCCAGCAAGCACCAGACCCACGTCTGGGCATACCCCTCCCACTCGGGGTGACTACAACAAAATGAGATCAGCGGCAGAGCACCTTGCCTGAATGGCAGTGAGGCAGTCAGGCCTGATGGAGGAGGAAGACAGCATAGAAGAAGGCAGGCAGCTTGAAAGAGAGCTGTATGTCATCCGTGCAACACTGGAAATAAGGGAAGAAAGTGGAGATCAGGTGGGCCAGAGGTGCCAGGTAGGTGTTGAAGAGACATGGCGATAGGGGAGAGCCCTGAGGGATGCCACAGGTAGAGAGTCTGGTGGATGAGAGAAAAGGACCCATTTGCACTTGGGACAGTCTGTTTGAAAGGAAGGAGCCCTGTCCATGATGCCCAGGGTATCATGCAGACGGTTTATGAGGATGGAGTGGTTGACTGTGTCAAAGGCAGAATAAAGATCAGGGAGGATCATAATTGAGGGAGTGTTAGAGTCCAGGTTAGAAAGTAAGTCTTCTTGGGTGTTTAGGAGAGCAGTTTCCGTGCCTCTTCAGTGTGAAAGGTCAGTTGGGGGTGACCAGCTTCTCCATAAGTTTACTCAAAAAAGGGCTGATAGAGATGGGGCGATAGTTAGACAGGCAAGAAATGTCAGCAGACAGCTTTTTTAGGAGAGGGTGAACACGGGAGTGCTTAAGGGGTTGAGGAAAGGAGCTAGTGGTGAATGAGTAGTTTCAGAGGTCAGCCAAGGCAGGGGCAACTGGTGATGTTCTCCTTGGTGGTTCTGGAGGAGCAGGGGAGCACCTCTTTAGAGGAGACTTTCAAAGAGCGGACAACTCTAGCGATCTCATCTGGTGCAATGGGGAGAAAGAGGAGAATGAGGGTGGCCAAGGCAGGCAAGAGAAGGGCGTGTTGTGGGGGTGAGCAGATGTCTGGGAGGACATGTTATCCACAGTTTTGGAGGAAAAGTGGGCAGCAAGTGCATACCAGAGGACCTGGGAGGGAGGAGGAGATTACAGAAGGCTTGGCAAGTTCCTTGCAGATTTTAAAGAGTTCAGCCTTGTTATTGGTGGCTTCAAAGATCCAGGTTTGTACGTGAGCCCTCTTCTTAGAACAGATGGAGATAAAATATTGCCTTTGGTGTATTTGGCAGGCCAGTTTGTCAGAGAATGAGCTAGATGCCTTCTACTTCCGCTCTGCAGCTTTGCACTTGCCATGCAAAGCAGCCAGGTCAGGGTCATATCAAGAGTTGCATTTGGAGGCAGGCTTCCTCCGGATCCTCATGTTGGGGTCAAAGATGTTCATGGTTTTAGAGATAGAAAGGGAGGGAGCAGAGGAGGGATGAAGGATGAGGAAAATGCAGCAACTGACACACGCTTCATTGGTTGAATGACAGAGAAGGATACTGGCAGTGTGGATGGAGGCATCAAGGGAAAGCGAGGTCAAGGTGGGAAGAGAGGAGAGAATGGTCAGACCAGAAGAGAGGGGTAATATGAGGATTATAGAGGGCAATGTCTGTTCAGATGAGAGCATCCAAAGTGTGTACGGCAGAGTGGGTTGGGTCAGAGAGAAGGATAGTGAGGGGAAGAGAGTCACAGAGGTCTCAAAAGAGAACAGTTGCCACATCAGGAGACTCGAGGTGGATGTTAAAGTCCCCAAGGAAGAAATGTTTGGGGTAGGAAGCAAGAAGAGACGAGGACAGGTTGGACGATTCTGAGAGGAAGATGGAGGTCGGTCTGGGGGGGCCTGTAGATGGTAGCGAGAGTAAGAGAGAAGATAGGCGAGCAAGAAAGCCTGCAGACTAGGCATATAAACTATGGGTAGGTTTGAGTGGGGATGATGGAGGCGGGATCCCACTCAGGGAAGATCAGATCCACTCCTCCACCAGGCCAGGAGTGCCTGGGATTGGACAGATTTGTGTAGCCCTCGGGGAGAAGAGTGCCAAAAGCAAAGACAGAGCTAGCCTTGAACCACATCTCAGTGAGACCAAGGGTGTCACTGTCAAGGTCTTCAAGCAGGTGACAGATGTCAGGGGAGTGTTTGATAGCAGAGCAGGAATTGAGGGTGGCTAAGTGAAGCTTGTTGCCCCCTTTAAAAGATTTGCGAGGGGGGGCACAGGGGTGATCTGGCACAACTGGGGGGTAGGGGCAAGGGCGGGTGAGGGATGGAGGGATGGCAGGAGAGAGGGGAAGTTGAAGAAATATGGAAGATGCTTGTCAAGAAGGAGGAGGTTAGGCTAAGAGCCCTGGGCCAGGATATGACTTTAATTGTGCAGTTGGAAGATGCAAAGTGAGCCAAGAGCACTAACCATCAGGTGCTGCTGCCTTTAATGGTTGAGAATGAGTAAGGGGAGAGGACAGAGACCATGTGGGGAGTCCATAAATCAGAGGAAGGAAAATCAGAGAGAATGTCAGTGATAGCCTGTTTGGAGGAGGCATTGATGCAGTTGTCTGCAATGGGCAGACCAGGTTTGGAACTAAGGAGTGCCTTTTGTATTTCTTTCTTCCAGACTTCATGAGAGAGGGACGATAGGTGATGGAGAAGCAGTTAGAGAACATAGGGTAGACAGAGAGCACCATGGGTGCAGTGACTAGTAAGGGGTGGGAAATGAGAGAATAGCAGGGGAGAGGGTCAGAAGCACTATGAAATTGTGGAATATCACCAGGTGGCCAGGCGGACAATAATAATGAGCACTCTGGAAGTGCCCAGAATTGCAAATCAATAATAAATTGGAAAGGACACCTGCATTCGAATTATGCCAGAAAGCATTCCAAAGCAGTACAAATGGTGGAAGCACAGTTGGACGCAAACATAGGTTGAATTATGCCAGGATGCACAGTTGGAAGCACACCAAGAATAGAAAAGATTTTTCAATTATTTGTTTTCTTTTTTTAATTTTGAAGCAGGGCATTAAGAAAACAGTAGAAAATCAGTATGAGGCACATAAAGATGCATCATACAGATGGTGCTGAGATTAGAGGTTAAAGATTAGACAGGTAGGAACGGGAGCAGGTGATGATTTGAGCAGTTATTTTGTCCAAGGAAGGTGGGAGAGGCAATTTGATCGAAATTGCTCAACAGGGCAATTTGAAGTTTACTGAGGCAGACAAAGCATAGTATGAGAGGGTGCAGTGGACCAGCATGGTGCCATGGTTGTGGCTGCCACAGCTGGACAGGTCAGTTCAAGGTCCTAATAGTGGGACTTGTGGAGGGGGCAAGCTAAGTCTACCAGCTCTTTGAGTTAGTTAGAAATTAAAAGCAGCAGCCAAAGTGAATTCTGGTGGGCACTAGTCACAGAGGAGACTGCAAAAGAAATTACAAGTGAAGGCGGCGGCCATGTTTGAGGTTACAGGTCATGAACACAGACACTGAGGCCCAAATTGACCATGGCAAGGATACAAACAAATGCAAACCAATTCAGCACACAGGCGGCATTGTATGAAACAAACGCTCAAGTGGCCTTTGTGGATGTAATTAGGGCCGTTTCTTTCATTTTACAAAAATATTCAGGAATTATACAAAAAGACACCTAGAGTGCCATGGATGTCACAGGATGGTGTTACCTCTGCTCTGTAACAGGCTGTCTCATGTGTCGGCTCAAGTCATGCAGGCAGCTGGATCAGTGCTGTCATCTCCAGGCAGATCAAAGAAAGAGGTAGCCATACAGGGGGTTAAGAGCCTTATAGTTGACATTGCAGAGGGGGCTGGCTAAGTCTGCCCGCTCCCTGTATTGGCTAGAAATGAAAAGCAGCAGCAAATGGGAGGTTGGGCGGGCACTAGTCACAGAGGAGACCGCAAAAGGAATTACAAGTGAAGGTGGCGGCCATGTTGGATGTTGCATTTTATGAACACTGACACTGTGGGCCAACTAGGCCATGGCATGGATACAAACAAATGCGAACTAATTCAGACCACAGGCTGCATCGTATGATACACGAGCTCCAATGTCCTTCGTGAATGTAATTAGGGCCGTTTTTTTCATTTTTCAAAACTGTGTAAGAATTATGCAAAAAGGCGCATTGTGGGTGCAAGAGGATGATGTCACCTTCACTCTGCAGTAGTCTGTCTCATTGTATCGACTCAAGTCGTGAAGGCAGGTTCGGTGCTGCCATCTCAAGGCAGATCAACGCTGCACATAACGAGTCCCACTACTATTCCATACATGCCAACATTATGTGACCAAAAATATGTGGGAATCTTAAAGTTTAAAAAATATTGAAAAAAATCGAATATTTGCCACTAAATCGGTAGGCGGTAGGACTGCTTAAAAAGCAGTATCCTACCGCCTAAATCGGTAGGGTTGGCAAGTAGGTAGCAGGTGCCGGAGAGAGGGCCGCTGCGTTGTGCAGCTATGCTGAAGAAATAGCATATTGCACTTGCAGGCCAGTGGAAGTGGCGAGACTCAGGCAGGCCGGGGCTGAAACGTGCGGGCTGCTAAATCCAGGCCAAAAAAAAAACAATGATTAAAAAAAAAAAATAGTCAATATTTGTTGCCACTAAATCGGTAGGCGGTAGGACTTCTTAAAAAGTGGTATCCTACCGCCTAAATCGGTAGGGTTGGCAAGTATGCCATTCTCCACCTCAATTCAGCTCCATACCCGCAACTTTGCGCCAGTTACACCTCTTTGTAGGCAAACCACCAGCTAACTCCATAACTTCCACCACCCTGAGACCAGCACTGCCTATCTTGGTAACCTCATAACCTCACATGCTTTACTACTAACACTGTACACAACGAGGCTCACCACCATTCTCTATTGCAATTTAACCCTATATTTGCAGGTAGGCATCAGTGTCTTCCCTATAGCCAACCCTGCTAATACTACAACTTCACTCACCCTGTGACCTCTATCTATTGTTCATTCTTAAAGTCTCACATGTTTTGATTTATGTTTACTGTATGAACTTTGCGACCATTATTGTTTATTTTTGAAATTGAATGTGCCTGATTTGTATTTTCCTTTGAACATTCTACATTGATAATACTATTATGGCTTTATCGGCCCAGTGTACGCTGAACTGACCTACCACTATAGCTGCTTCCAGCTTTTACTCAATTATAACTCCTTGGAATTTCCACTGCACCTCAAATTAGCCTAGCTTAATAAGTGCCTGTACGACCATTGAATTTGTAAGCACCCGAATGCATGCTGAACTAGCCTACCTCAGTTACCACCTTCTTCCAGCATCAAACACTACCACTGAACCTACTTGACCAGTACACACCACTCACTACACTTGCCTGCTAAATCCGGCCTGCTTAGCATCCGCATTGCCTCTGCACCCTTTCACCTGTAGGCTCCGCCGTCCTACCCACCAGCTGTCTGCACACTAGCCCTACACTACTACATTATGTATATATCAGGCATCTACACAGTCCTACTCAGGACCATTCTCTACCTGATCCGCATGACTAGTCTTTCAAGCCCACACATTTCACCTACCCTCGTCACATTTGCACAACTACCTAACAACATGACTCCTGTCCACTCACCGACACCCAACGCCTATATCCAAAACCTACCCAAAATGGCCAGCCTGTGCTGCCCCACCTCCAGAAACCTCAGACTCCGCACCATGCTTCCCAAAATGTTTGAACCACTCACCAGTTCCACGCTCCCTACCAAAACAAGAAATACCAGGACAACATGGCCACGAGTCAAACCAACCAATCTTCCCGCCAACACCCCCCACCTCTCTCAAACACCCACACCCAAGAATGTCCAACTGGACAAACTAGCCGATACTCCCAATTACAATCTCAATAATCAAACCTCATTGGAAACACCTACTGTGAACAATATCCCACACATCAGAGGCGCCCTAATAAATGCCCGATCTATAGCAGCTCACCCCACAGAAATAGCAGACCTCCTACAGCTAGAAAAATTGGATTTCCCAGCCATCACTGAATCCTGGCTCCACACTGCAGCAGGTCCCGCCCTCATGCTAGCAATCCCAGAGGACTTTGTGATACTCAGAGTTGATAGAACGAAAACCCGAGGCGGAGACCTTGCCATAATCGCCAAAACTAATCTAAACACAAGGCTCGCCCCATCTAAAAAATCTAAATCCTGTGAATCCCTCACAGCCAAATTGGCCATCACCAACTTCCAAACCCAAAATAGCCATCTTCTTTACAGACCCCCCGGTCCCCTGGGATTATTCGAGTAGGACCCTACTACAATCCTCTCTGATAATTTAAAAAAACACTTCCCAAAGCCTTCTTCTAAGCAACTTCAACCTGGGATATGAAGACCCTAAAGACCAGCATGCCCCTCTAATCACTGGCACCCTGGAAGAATTAGTTTTCAATCAGAAAGTGACCCTCCCCACCCTCAATAAGTAGCGGACCCTCGATTGGGTGGCTGAACATTACTGCCAATGCCCCATCAACTCCATCTCTTTCCAGCCATGATCTGACCACTACCTCCTAACCTTCTCCCTCGAGGCCTCAACTCCGACTCCCCCCAACAACCTTCTGGCCCCCGATATTCTCCACAAAATCTTGTCCCTCTTAATCTTTCAACCCTGAATTCACTTACTGAAGCCACTGACCTCCTCACCCTTGTTAATGAATACAAAAAAATAATGACATCAGCACTAGACTCTATCGCCTCACTTAAACTATGAAAGAGTAAACCTAAAAGGCATCTGAACACATGGTTCTCCCCATACCTGAAATCACTTAGACTCAAAAAATGAAAGAGTGAACAGACATGGAGACAATCACCTTCTGAAAACAACAAGATCAACCTCAATAAAAATAACCTCCCTCTATAAGAAAGAAATCATTATATTCTAGCCAAGCAAGAATCCTACATCCAGAGAAACTCACAAGCCAACTCCAGAATAAAAGAACCTTTCACCATCCTTAAAGAGTTGGAAACCCCCTTCCCAGTCCTAGACATGTGCATGAAGGACAAACATTGGTGCACCAGTATCGAAAACACCCTCTCCAACAAAGTAGAAGCCTTCTAGGTCAAGATCACTAATAAAAAATAAACTCTTATCTGCCCAACTCCCACATCCAACATCCCCCTGCCTAATCAAAAACCCACACATAAACCCTAACACCACTTTAGCTTCTATGAAGTATCCAACTTAGAGGTTGAAAAAGTCATAACCCTTACCCTCAAACCGTCAAACTGCCAAGGTGATCCATGCCCCTCGCAAATCTTCAAAGATGCAGCTAGAGACCTATCACCCTTTATCTCGAAGCTTATTAGCTCCTCCTTTTCTACTGGGACTATCCCCAGCAACCTCAAAGAGTCTTTGGTTCTCCCACTTCTCAAAAAGCAATAATTGGATCCCTCTATACCCACCAACTACAGACCCATTGCCACAGTCCCCTTCCTGCTTAACATTTTAGACAAGGTAGCATATCTTCAAATACAGCAATACTTAGAACAAAACTACCTCGTTGGAGAACGCCAGTTTGGCTTTAGACCACAACATGAGACTGAAACAGTGCTGATTGACCTTAAGGCACAAATTGACACTCTTAGAGACAATGGTATAGCCGCTCTGCTACTACTCCTTGATCTATCAGCGGCGTTTGATTTAGTAGACCATAAAATCCTCTGTAACCAGCTGGACTCGGCAGCCTACTTCTCGCGAGAAGTTATAGGCTGGATACAATCATTCCTAAACAATAGGACTATGCGCATATTTTTTACCTCAGCATCTGCCAACCCCATCCTCATTACCTGCGGGATGCCTCAGGGATCATGTGTTGCCCCCACTCTGTACAATGTTTTCACAAAGCCCCTTTTTGATGATCTTGATGGTCTTGGTGTATCACCTACACCAATTATGCTGACGATACCCAGATCCTCATACCGCTGACCGGAGATTGTGAAAAGGATTTGGCCTTGGTGAACAGGGTGTACCCTATCATCCAGGCATGGATGGCCTCTCATGGTCTTTTCCTGAATGATGACAAGACCGAGCTCATAATCCTTGGCACCATCGCTACAAGGAGACTTGAAAATTCTGTTCTTCATACACTATCAATGTAGCCAAAGACATCAAAACTCTAGGTTTTTACTTAGACGCCACCCTCTCCTTCAGCAAACAGGTCAACTCCATGGCCTTGTCTACAGCCCACATGTGTAAACTAATTAGAGCGGCTAAGCCATTCCTCTCTACTAGCAGCTGTACCACCCTGGCCAGAGCCCTAATTTTGTCAAAACTGGATTATTGCAAAGCCCTATACCTAGGGGCTGACAAAAACCTCACAAACAAAATCCAGATTTGACAAAATAAGGCTCTTAGAGCAGCACTGAGCATCCCCAAAAAGTACATATCTCTGACATAAGGAGATCCAGCAACTGGCTCAACACAGTGGACAAGATCTTACTAAAAGTAGCCTCACTCACACATATGTGCCTTAATAACGCAGCCCCACAATACCTCATAGACAGATTCAAGAGACACTCCTCCAACCAGCCTACCAGAACCGCTAACCCCAGCCTCCTTACGGTGCCCAGATTTAAACGTGTCAAAACCGGAGGAAACAGCTTCCCAGTGAAAGCTGCCCAAATTTGGAACTCCCTTCCTCCAGCCTTAAGGGTAGACCAAACATATCCACACGTCATGCTCAATTACATTTATTGGATCAAGGAAAACAATCGCTAACCCACAGTCCACCCGAGCTGAACATTTTCCTTATTGCTCTCTTTGCGCCCTGATAACCCTGGGTCTGGCGTGCATTATAAATAATAAAACAAACAAACAAACAAATAAAGGGGCCTAATCTATCCTGGGCAGTATGAATAGCCAACTTAGTGAAGCCCGATGCATGTACTCTGGGTCAGGCGTCATGCCATGCAGGATGTCCAAATGCATGCTTCCATTTCAAAGAAAGATAGACACATGAACCGCAATATTTAATGGTCTTAAAATAGAGGTCTTATGATTTGTCTATCTGTACCAGTTGGCTTGGTGGTCAATCTGGTAACAGGCTGAGAAATCAAATCCCTGTATTGTACAATGTTCAGGAGCAGTTAGTTGCCATTCATTCATATTGGCTGTGTAACAATTTCCTACAGGTGTTTCCTGAGGCACAGTGATTGGTTAATTCCTTGATTCTTGCCCCTGTCATTAGGATACATTTTAAGCCTGCATCCAACTACAACTCTTCATATGAATTTGACCTTTCTATCCTTAAGCGCAAGTGTAGTGTGGCAGAGAGGAAATGGAGGGCATCAAGCACACCCTCTGACAAACCTGCCTGCTGCTGGCTCCAAAGGCAATGCAGACTCTCTGTCCTCCCTAAGAAGAGAGCCTATATCCAAGCCCGCATCTGGGCAGCCTTTAACAACTCGGACAAAGTTTTCAAAATCTGCAAGGAGCTGGTCAATCCTGCTGCAGTCTCTACCTCTCCTGTTCCCTGCCAGGCCCTTTGCACGGCCTTGGCATCTCATTTCACCACTAAAACTCAGGACATCCTGTCCAATCTTACTCTCCCTCTTCTTCCTCTCCCTCTACCTCTCCAGGCCCCTCTCTGGCCAGTTCTCACCTTTCTTTCTACTCTCCCCTCCTGTTCACTCCCAACAATGTTTGGAGACGATCTATGAAGGTCTCATCAAAGCAGGTGCTCCCCTACTCATCCAGAACCATCAAATTCTAAATCGACACCCCTGTTTCAGCCTTGTCTGTTTTCTGCAATCTATGTTTTGCCACTGGAATCTTCCCATCCCCCTTAAGGACTCCCTTGTGCACCCCATTCTTAGGAAGCCTTCTGCCAATCCTTCCTCTCTGGCAAGCTATCGCCCGATCTCCATTGCTCCTTTCCTGGGCAAACTCCTGGAAAAGCTGCCCGTTTCCTAACTTCATCTACATACTGAATCTGTTGGTTGTCTCTATGACCACCAGTCTAGCTTCAGAGCAGCCAGAAGCATGGAAAATAATCTCCTGAACACCTGTGAAGACTTGCTCTTGAATGTTGACTCTAACCTTTCTTCTATCCTCATTCTCCTTGACCTATCCTCTGCTTTTGACACGGTCAACCATGTCATCCTGCTCAATCATCTCCGAAAGAACTTGGGTATGTCTGGTCCGGCGCTTGCCTAGTTGAACTCCTGTCTCACTGATCGACCCTCTCATATTTAACTTGGGTCTTTCCTCTGTTCTATCTCTCTCTCTACTTGTGGTGTTCCCCAGGAGTCTAACCTCTCTCCCTGGATATTTAACCACTGCCTGGCATCTCTGGCCCACCACATCTCTAACTTCTGCTCTAAATTTCAGTGACATAACACCCAGCTCTTTTTCAGGATCCCCTCTGCCTCTACTGCTCCTTCTCTCAACCAGACTTTCTATCCGCTATTCAGGAATGGTGTGCCTCCAATGATCTCTGTATTAATGACAGTAAGACTGAGATACTCCTCAATGGGACTCCTGCTCCCTCCTTCCCTCTCTCACTCTGGCCGCCCACCCTGGGCACTCTACCTGCTCTTTCAAGTGAGACTAAGAAGAGTGGGGTCATCTTTGACTTCATCCTCTCCTTCTCTCCTCACATCTCTGATGTCTCTAAGAAGTCACACTATCATCTGCACCTCCTCAGAAGTAGTCTTCCTTTCTCACTTTCCCCCAGAATCCCACTGTTTCCAGAGCCCTGGTGTTCGCTAGTCTGGATTACTGCAACAGCCTCTTTCTAAATCTGCCTGCCTCCACTCTTCACTCGCTATTACTTACCTAGAACAGGACTGCAAGACTTGTCCTTGGCCTTGAGCCCAGGGATCATATTTCTCCAGCTTGGAAATCTCTCCACTGACTCCCTGTGGCTGAGAAGATAAAGTTCAAGAGCCTATGCATCGTCCACAAGGCTTTCTAGGGCCAGTGACCACACTACATCCAACTTTCTCTTCCTGAGCATCTTCCTTCTCGAGTCGTCCGATCATTCGCCTCCAACTCTCTGATGGTCAGACGCTACTCCAGTCAGAGAGTGGTGGGTAGATATTTGTCCTCGACTGGAGCCTCCCTGGAGAACAGACTTCCTGCATCTCTCAAACTTGAGCAGGACCACCTAAGTTTCTGGAAGCAACTCAAGACCATCCTTTTCGCTTCCCCTTTCTCTCTCCCTCTCCTTTGCTGATGTCCTTATCTGCTGGGCCTTCTGGTTACCTGTCCACCCATTGAACTTACGGGACCAGGCTCCTGTACGACGGGTTGCCTTGCACTTCCTCCGGGCATCCCAACCACTTAAGGGACTGTATCTGCAACCCTGCAGTCCCCTGATTCTATGCACTTATGAGCAACCTCCTGGCTGCACTTACTAGTTACTTGCACTCTCTCCTCTCCCCCTCTCCCTTGGCACTTCTCCCACTACATCCCCCCTGCACTTGCACAATCTGAACAACACAAGTCCTAGCATGATCATTGTGCTGTCCTCCTTCTGTCCTTCCTTCCTTGTCTTGTCGCACCTTGTAGTGATACACAAAATTGCAAATTTGCCAATCAGGGCTTTAGATGACAGCATTAGCCGCTGAAAGCCAATAGTTTATTCAAAGTATGTGCCAAAAATGCTGACAGTAGTCTGTTGTAGCACTTCCATTACGCAGTAGTGAGCTACAAGGAATATGCAGGCCTAGTAGGGGTGGTAGGTCACATTATGCATTGTAGATAGACAGGCAGGGCGAAGGCCGCAGCTCTGTAGCTAATAGACATTATTGGAGTGTTTGGAACATTATGGCACCTATATAGCGCTTAGATAGCCAATCTTAAGCGCTATGAACACTAAGCTATGAGTGCATGCCTTTTAGAGCTTGCTCACATGGGGTTAATTCATCTCGGCTTCTCTTAGAATATTCTGCCTTTCTAACGGTAGCCGTGCATGGCTTCGTAAACAAATCCTCTTTCTCTGGGAAAGCACTGATAAGACATTCCTGAGCTTTCGCGCAGATGGGCTCCAAGTAGGGAGGGGCACAGAAAAGGAGCACAGTGGAAATTCACAGAGTTGGGTTTTTCCATGAGCAAGCCTATATTTTGCACAGGGAAAGTTCTGGAACTGTGCGTCATGGACTGACAGCACGAGATTATAAAAATGCATACCCATGTGACTCAGGTGGGAGATCGATCTGTGGACTTGGTTCGAGCAAGATCAAGTGTCCGGAATCTGTGGCTCTGTCGGCACCCTGTAGCGCTGTCCTCTGAGCGGGGCTTGTTACAGCTAGCTTATGAGGGCCAGGGTCTCCCAGTGCTGATTGAAGGGGCGTAAGACTGTCAGGCCGATTCATGGAATAATTAGCGTGGCGCAAGTGGGCAAAAACGTGCGAATCGCAGTGGAATAGCGAAAATCGCAGTGCAAGTGCGAAAATCGCACGAAAAGCAGCGCACATCGATTCATGGAAGGCCATGCGCGAGAAAACCAGCGGATGTGCGAAAAAAATGTGCGCGGCGCACGTTGGCGCACAGGCCATCTAACTGCATGCGCCAGGCCACAGCGAAAATCGCACATAGCGCGGCGCACGCAACAAAAGTAGGCGGAACACGGGCGTAACACTCGGAATGGGGAACAACTTGCCAAAACGTGGGCGTCACGGGGGAAGTACAGGGCACAAGTGCGCGGAACGCCAACACGCTCGCCTACAACACGTATTCATGGAATAGAATAGGGCAAAAAAGCGCACGCTCAAACCAGCGCACAGGCACAAACACGACCGCCACAAGAAAGCAGGCGGTAGCGTCTCTGCGGCTGTAAGAAATGTGCGCCAAAAGGTGCGCCAACAAATAGCACCTATATACTGCCATGATGAATGTCCTACACTGTGGCCCTCCAGGACAAATGACGTGCAAAGGGGTACCCACAAACACGGACACCCGCTAACCAAAAATACGTGTTTGTGTATACCGGGGTGCACGGGAAGTCTCACACGCGATTTGGCCGGGTACGTGTATTTCAGTGGTGCGCGGGAAGTTCCACACGCGATTACATCAGGGTACGTGTATTTCAGGGGTGCGCGGGAAGTTCCACACGCAATTTCATCAGGGTACGTGTATTTCAGGGGTGCGCGGGAAGTTCCACACGCGATTGGCCCAGTGCGAGCAGGGTACGTGTATTTCAGGGGTGCGCGGGAAGTCTCACACGCGATTTCATCAGGGTACGTGTATTTCAGGGGTGCGCAGGAAGTTCCACACGCGATTGGGCCAGTGCGAGCAGGGTACGTGTATTTCAGGGGTGCGCGGGAAGTCACACACGCAATTTCATCAGGGTACGTGTATTTCAGGGGTGCGCGGGAAGTTCCACACGCGATTGGCCCAGTGCGAGCACGGTACGTGTATTTCAGGGGTGCGCGGGAAGATACACACGCGATTGAGCGGGGTACGTGTATTCCGGGGGTTCGCGGGAAGTCACACACGCGATCTGGCCTGGGGGAGCGGGCTACGTGTATTACAGGGGTTCGCGTGAAGTTTTCCACGCGATCGGGCCTGGGGGAGCGGGATACGTGTATTTCAGGGGTTCGCGTGAAGTTTTTCACGCAATCGGGCCTGGGGGAGCGGGCTACGTGTATTTCAGGGGTTCGCGTGAAGTTTTTCACGCGATCGGGCCTGGGGGAGCGGGCTACGTGTATTTCAGGGGTTCGCGTGAAGTTTTTCACGCGATCGGGCCTGGGGGAGCGGGCTACGTGTATTACAGGGGTTCGCGTGAAGTTTTCCACGCGATCGGGCCTGGGGGAGCGGGCTACGTGTGTTACAGGGGTTCGCGTGAAGTTTTCCACGCGATCGGGTCTGGGGGAGCGGGCAACGTGTATTACAGGGGTTCGCGTGAAGTTATTCACGCGATCGGGTCTGGGGGAGCGGGCAACATGTATTACAGGGGTTCGCGTGAAGTTTTTCACGCGATCGGGTCTGGGTGAGCGGGCTACGTGTATTTCAGGGGTTCGCGTGAAGTTTTTCACGCGATCGGGCCTGGGGGAGCGGGCTACGTGTATTACAGGGGTTCGCGTGAAGTTTCCCACGAGATCGGGCCTGGGGGAGCGGGCTACGTGTATTACAGGGGTTCGCGTGAAGTTTTTCACGAGATCGGGCCTGGGGGAGCGGGCTACCGCGCACGAAGAGTAGGTAAGCCTTTGTCTTTCAGATGCCGGAATGCAGCGCGAGGCGTTGGTGACAGCCGATGGACCAGGTAAGTGAAGCGCTGTCACTGAAGACCGTAGTGCTAACCTGTTCTTTCCTGTCTTTATAGGTGTTGCTGAAGACTGGATTCAGGATGGTAAGCCTTTTCCCTTAGGCCCAGGATCAGATGCAGAAGACACGATGAGCGTTCTGCGGGCCTTTCCTCGATTTTCACGCTGATGTGCAGGATTTTCACGTGCCAAATCACTCCGTATCAAGCTGGCCACGCGAAAACACACGGAAGACCACGCTCCTGCCCAGAAGGCCGAATTACTGCCCCCCAGTGCCCCGAGCAGCCTCCCACGTGCCATCTGCTGCTGCCTGCCTGCCTGCCTGCCTGCTGCCACCGTGCCCTGCCATTTGGTGCCTGCAGGTGTCCAGTTGCTGTGTCCACCCCTGCTGGAACAGAAGACTCCCGACTCGGATAACATCGCTCCACAGCCCAGCCCCAGGACCCTGTTGCCCACCCACTCCTGCCCCTGGGGTTGCCATGTTGGGCACATCCACATCTGACCCCAGTGGCAACCCCCGGCCAGAGGGGCAGAGGGGCACCAGCTTCACTGCCACCGAAGTTGGTGTCCTGGTGGAGCAAGTCCTGGGGCAGTATGATGCCCTCTTCGGATCGTCCTGCGCCAACAGGGAAGGACGGGAGAGGATCTGGGCCGACTGTGTGGTTGCCATCAACGCGGAGGGGGTGGCAACCCGCACCATCCAGAAGGTCAAGAAGCGCTGGGAGGACTTGAGGTCCAGGACCCTCATGAAGGCCCAGCGCCTCGTGGAGGGGGGCCGGGGCCGCATGAGTTCCATCCAGTTGAGGGTCCTGGAATGCGCACACCCAGCGCTCCACGCCCAGGTCCTTGAGAGGGAGACCCGTCTGGAGTTGAGCGGTAAGTGGCCAAGCATTGCTGTGTGAGACAGGGCATGTTGCAGTGTGCTGGTTGTCTGATACTTGCCTGCATGTGTGACATAGGCCATGTATGCATGTATGTGTGCAGGGACATCATGGGAATGCATGTGCGACCTGTAATGTGTGAACCGCACGGTTGTTGCATGTGTTTGAATGCGACATGGGGAGCCCTGTGCAGATTGCACACATGAGAGCATGGCAGTCTCTGTTCCTGGACATGGGTGGGGGCAAGGGATGGGTGCTGATGCCAGATACATATGTGGTATCCATGTCTGTGTGCCTGACCTGCGTGTCTGTGACTTGTGAGTGTCATGGATGCATGACACATGTCTGTGACAATGTACAGATTCACTGATGCAGCCTAGTCATCCTTGTATGCACTGTGATTGGGGTGTACGGGGCCAGATGGATGTGACTGAGGTGAAGTGTGTGCATGTGATAGGCATGACCCATGATGCATGTGAGTCCCATTACATTGTATGATTCGAGAGTCCGTTGGACATGCATTGAAATGTCCATGGCACGCACCATGACTGTCACTGTGTGTGTTTTGCCTGGACTGACACATGTGTTGTGGTGTGACATGATGGAAGTGTACTTTGACAGTGGCACTCATCTGCTATTGCTTCCTGTCTAGGGGACCATTGTACAGTACCCTGATGCTTGTGTTCTATGTCTCCCTCTACGCAGCGGCTAGTGAAGGAGAGGGCGGAGACGGCGCTGTGGAGCAAGGCGGCGGGGATGCCCCCACGGCTGCAGCGGAAGGGGTGGGGGAGCCCCCACAGGGGCCTGCTATGGCGGTAGACGGCGAGGAGCCATCCAGGTTGGTGGTTTCCACAGAGGAGGAGGAGGCCGCCACTGAGGCGCACATGGGGCCTGGTGGGGGCATCCATGCTGGTGCAAGTGGTGCAGTCCAGGGGCAGGGGCAGGAGGCAGCACAGGTCACCGTGGAGGGGCCTGTGCATGTCGCTGTCCCTGAACCTGTGGGTGCACCACCTTGCACCAGCAGGGATGCCCCGTCCCAGGCCCGTCCGCAGGTAGAGGGGATGTCCATGTCATCTGACTCCCCTCCACCTGCGGACGAGGGGACCCCTGGCCGTGTGGAGAAGGTCCTGATTGGGGTCGCGATGCGCACGGCTGTGATTCGTGATGCCGTGCGTGCTTCCCAGGAGGAGCACGCACGTCATCACGAAGAGCACCGTGCCGATGTGGCCCAATTGGGATCGGCCATTTTCGGGGGTTTCCTGCATGTGTCGGCCAATCTGGCTGCCCTCTCCTCCTCTGTGGAGACTATACGCCAGTCGTTCTCCTTGCCGTCTTCCGGCCCAGATGCCACCAGGGCCCCCTGTGGACCTGCCCTGACCAATGCAGCCAGCTCGGTGGGGATCCCATCCCTGCCACAGTCGGGAGTCAGAGGTCCAGCAGGGGTGGACAACACAGCAACTGGACCACAGCAGATGGAGGATGTGACGGCATCATCGGGCAGGGCATGTGCACGACGGCGTCGGTGGTTTCCATCATCCTGGATGCCGTCGTGCTGGCAGAGGCAGTGGCGTTGGAGGCAGCAGCAGGCTCGACATGGGAGGCATCTTGGCTCGGGGCCATCAAGATCAGAGGGGCAGGCATCGGCCGGAGGGCAGGAGAACCCTGGGATGGTAGTGTCTTCCGTGTGGGAGCAGTTGGTCCAGCGGATAGGTGCGGAGCGGCAGCGGGCGGAAAAGGAGCGGCTCACCATGGTCAGGGCGGAGTTCTCCATGCGTCGGGCGTTGAGGCGGGCTGAGTGCCTCGAGGAAGCTCGCAGGGAGTTTGAGGTGAACATGGGGTTATCCCTGCGAGACCTCGGGGCCAGGACAGAGTCCCGCCTCCAGGACATCGATATGGAGTTCGATGATGCCCTGGCCGGCAACATCACAGAGTGAGCCACAGGACTTGCCCGCTGCCATTGTATATAGTTCTTTAGTTAGTTAGTGTTAGGTTTCCTTTATTTTTTGAGATTTTTTTGGACCGCTCGGACAATGGCCACTTTTCTGTATATAGTTTTTTTATTAGGTAGTAGTAGGTTTCATTTATAGTGTTGGGCTCATGGACCCTGGAATATTCTTGTGTATAGTTGGATTATTTAAAATACATTTTTTTGATTTATATTTGTGTTCACCATGAGGCAATGGTTTTTCCTTTTTTTTTTCACCATGATTTTGCTTTGGACAACATTAGTTTTTGGATTCCTTTGTTTTTTGGATTTTTACATTACTTATCGGACATGGACAATTTATTTTGTTATCCCCATTGTTGTATGTTTGATTAGTTTACTTCATTTTCTTCGAGAATACATGTTTTTATAACTTTCTTTTGTGGTATTTTCTCATTGGTTTCATGCATGTCATGATATGGGTTTTGACATTCACTTGCACCCATTGTGTATGTGTGTGTGACGGACATGTGTTCATTTACATACTTGCCATTGGGGTTGTATCATGTAATTCCATTTGCTATGTGGGTGGATGCAATCCTTGGCTGGGTGTTTGTGCTGGGTATGCTGCCCATTACTGCCATGATTGTGTATCGTCACGACCTGGGGGCAGGGGGACATGGTTGGGGGCCTGCTGGCAGGTGCCCCACAGTGCTGGGGGGAAGGGTGCAAGGGGACATGAGTTGGACATGGGTGGGGGCCTGCTGGCAGGTGCCCCACAGTGCTGGGGGGTGGGGGTGGTGGGGAACATGAGTTGGACATGGGTGGGGGCCTGCTGGCAGGTGCCCCACAGTGCTGGGGGGTGGGGGTGGTGGAAGACATGAGTTGGACATGGGTGGGGGCCTGCTGGCAGGTGCCCCGCAGTGCTGGGGGGTGGGGGTGGTGGGGAACATGAGTTGGACATGGGTGGGGGCCTGCTGGCAGGTGCCCCACAGTGCTGGGGGGTGGGGGTGGTGGGAGACATGAGTTGGACATGGGTGGGGGCCTGCTGGCAGGTGCCCCACAGTGCTGGGGGGTGGGGGTGGTGGGAGACATGAGTTGGACATGGGTGGGGGCCTGCTGGCAGGTGCCCCACAGTGCTGGGGGGTGGGGGTGGTGGGGAACATGAGTTGGACATGGGTGGGGGCCTGCTGGCAGGTGCCCCACAGTGCTGGGGGGTGGGGGTGGTGGGAGACATGAGTTGGACATGGGTGGGGGCCTGCTGGCAGGTGCCCAACAGTGCTGGGGGGTGGGGGTGGTGGGTGACATGAGTTGGACATGGGTGGGGGCCTGCTGGCAGGTGCCCCACAGTGCTGGGGGGTGGGGTGGTGGGTGACATGAGTGGGGGCCTGGTGGAGGGTGCCCCTGCACTGCTGGGGGGTGGGGGTGGTGGGAGACATGAGTGGGGGCCTGGTGGAGGGTGCCCCTGGTGGCTGGGGGGTGGGGGTGGTGGGAGACATGAGTGGAGGCCTGGTGGAGGCTGCCCCTGCACTGCTGGGGGGTGGTGGTGATAGGGGACATGGGTGGGGGCCTGGTGGAGGGTGCCCCTGGTGGCTGGGGGGTGGGGTTGGTGGGAGACAAGGGTGGGGGCCTGGTGGAGGGTGCCCCTGCACTGCTGGGGAGTGGTGGTGATAGGGGACATGGGTGGGGGCCTGGTGGAGGGTGCCCCTGCACTGCTGGGGGGTGGGGGTGGTGGGAGACATGAGTGGGGGCCTGGTGGAGGCTGCCCCTGTACTGCTGGGGGGTGGGGGTGGTGGGAGACATGCATTGTTGATCAGTAGTCCAAGGTGACATGTGGGTTGGCTGGGGGGCATGCCCAAGGTGGATGGGCTGCCTGCGGGACATGAGCAGGGGTGCAGGGTAGTCCCCCATGGTGTGGGCTGCCTGCAGGGGCCGTGGAGGTTGTGGAGCGTACACCTGGGAGGACCCACACGGCCAATTCACGTGTAGTACTCCCCAGAACCCCTGAAATACACATTCCCTGCTGAAATCACGTGTGGAACTTCCCGCGCACCCATGGAATACACGTACCCTGCTCGCACTGGGCCAATCGCGTGTGGAACTTCCCACGCACCCCTGAAATACACGTACCCTGCTTGCACGGGCCCAATCGCGTGTGGAACATCCCGCGCACCCCTGAAATACACGTACCCTGCTCGCACTGGGCCAATCGCGTGTGGAACTTCCCGCGCACCCCTGAAATACACGTACCCTGCTGAAATCGCGTGTGGAACTTCCCGCGCACCCCTGAAATACACGTACCCTGCTTGCACGGGTCCAATCGCGTGTGGAACATTCCGCGCACCCCTGAAATACACGTACCCTGCTCGCACTGGCCCAATCGCGTGTGGAACTTCCCGCGCACCCCTGAAATACACGTACCCTGCTCGCACTGGCCCAATCGCGTGTGGAATTTCCCACGCACCCCTGAAATACACGTACCCTGCTGAAATCGCGTGTGGAACTTCCCGCGCACCCATGGAATACACGTACCCTGCTCGCACTGGGCCAATCGCGTGTGGAACTTCCCGTGCACCTCTGAAATACACGTACCCTGCTGAAATCGCGTGTGGAACTTCCCGCGCACCCCTGGAATACACGTACCCTGCTGAAATCGCGTGTAGAACTTCCCGCGCACCCATGGAATACATGTACCCTGCTCGCACTGGGCCAATCGCGTGTGGAACTTCCCGCGCACCCCTGAAATACACGTACCCTGCTGAAATCGCGTGTGGAACTTCCCACGCACCCCTGAAATACGCGTACCCTGCTTGCACGGGGCCAATCGCGTGTGGAACTTCCCGCGCACCCCTGAAATACACGTTCCCCGCTTGGCGTTTGCTGTTTGCCAGCCCGGTGAACTGGTCCAGGGATAGCGCAGCCCTTTGCGATGATTTAGCGATTTTGATGGCTTTTCCTTGCGCGAGGGCGTTCTTGGGGGCGTTACTGGCGCTGCTGCAGGGTCGCTGCGATTCTCTGCGCCACGGCTGGTTTGGGAGCCTAAAATCCATGAATACGCTGTGCGCGGAAATCGGTTTTAGCGCACGTGCCTGGCGCAGACAATCGCACGCGGACACTCTGCGCCAGCCGCTTGCGACACTTTTCTGCGAAATTCTATGAATTACCCTGTGAGTTTCTCTATGTTTCTCTATATTTTACATTTCTCTAAATGTTGTGCTTTGTAATTTCTCTAACTTGAATCCCAAAATGTTGCTGAAATTCACTGTTTAGAATAAATACTAAAACTTTTTGAAGGTGTCATTTGTCACCAGCATGAGTTCACTGCTTGGCACAATAGAACCTGTATTTTGGGCTGAATTGGGTAATTTTTGCTCCCAAGGGCTGGTCCCGAGGAAGATTTGCTCAATATCAAGACATTTGGTGGCAGCGGTGAGATTTGTGCAGAGCAGTGCCTTGCTGTGAAATGACAAATTGTGTGAGAGAACACAGTGCAGAGTGAGGAGCAGGCTGTCGCATTTCCTTGGTGGTCTCACTGCAGCTCTGAGACACAAAAGACAGCAACGTTGTGTCGGCTTGCCGTGGCCGATAGCTTGTGTGGTTAAGACTGCCTTCAGTAAATCAGTCCTGGCTGACTTATTTCTTGGGAATGGAGCCAGGGAGCACAAGGCGATAAACAAGCTGGAAATGGCTATGTTTAAAGCGCTCCGATGAATGGTCAAGAAAGATTTATGTTCAATTAGGAAAGAATTTTATCATGCGGTTTCCCCAAGTTTAAAGTTGTAATTTGAAATGCAAAGTGAGACGGAGTTCTCAACTCTATTCTGTCATGAGGGCAGAAAAATAGTTGCGAGGATTTGACATGCAAATTGTGAAAAGTAATTCAACCATTGATTCAGCCCCAGTGTGCTAGCGAGTGGGGGGCTGTAATGTAAGGAGGCGAAGGTTCGCTTTTTTAAATGTACGCTTTTGAAGTGTTGACATTCCTGAAGATAACGTGGGAATGAGCCATGTTTAGGAGAAAGAGTAACATCTGTGTTGAGAGCCTAAAGGGTTTGTTTTTTGTGCAACTGTAAATTCCATGTGCTGGTGGTGTATTCTGTTTAAAGGAAACACACTAAAATGACTACATTGCATTTTAGCTGTGCCATGCTTACAATGGGTGAGAGACTCACTTAAAAAAGGAAGTGAGTGAATGGTATTTGGATTTTCGATTTTTGTGTATTGATTTGGAATTGCAGAATCAGTTTGCAATGGTTTGGGGGGAAAAGACAATATATATTTTTCTAAATTGCCCCTAAATTGCCCCTGGAGTATTTTGACTGTTCCCACGCTATTCCATGGATTTGTACTGTTGCGTTATAAGTGATGTATGTTTTGGAAATAGTGACCTGTTGACTGTGATACATGGTGAAAAATGTTGTTGGCACATTAACAGCCCACAAACCATATAGAGTGTGGGTTGCTCTTGCAGAGGAAAAACGTTCAGGGAGCTGCACTACACATGACATGTTTTAAATGCACTGAAATAAGTGGTATATTCTGGCAATGGTACAACAGAATGAAAAATCTGTGTGTGATAAGCCAGCACAAAGATTTAGTGGGTTGCGGGTTCTTTTGAAAGATCGCACATTGCATTGGAGTGAGTTTGTGAAGCTAAACTACAAGGTTACGAGGAAAAAAAAAATGTATGCCTTTAAATGGAACATTGATCAGTTCAAAACAGGCTAAAAGACGCTTTGACATTTTGTAAAAATTACATGGAGTAGAATCTGATGACAAGAAAAAGTGCCTCTTTTGAAAATAAGAGTCTTGCTGTGCAGAGCTTGTGCCTTGAAGATAACTTGCACTGTCTTGGGCGAGGTGCGCGAAGAAAAAAAAACTGTTGGAGGACGGCAGAAAAGCAGAATACTGCGCTCCTGTTCAGTGAAATGGTGTTTACAGAAGCTGGCAGATATGGGAGCTTTTCTGAGTTGCTGAAGCAGTGCAGGAAACAGTTAATCTGGGTGAACTGTCTGAAACGAGTGCCTTTTATTGAAGCCGCCACAGTGTAAGAGTTATAGGCAAAGAGATAAGTTTGCTGCGTGCTCATGCCGCTGCCATGTGCACAGGATAGATAAACAATGACATTCCTGCATTCCATCCCCTGTGAGAGACACCGTCAGTGTGAGCAAAAACTGAGGAGGGGGGTGCAAAGACAGAATGCTGAAACAGAACTGAAGGCAATAATTGCTGTGAGTGAGAAATTGAAAAAGAGTGCAATCTATCTTACATGCTGATGTACGCATGCTTTCTAACACTGGCATGCAATAACGGAGCTGATCAGAAGTAAAGAATTTGCCCAGTATCAACACTGGAAGGAAAACAAATGCTACATGCAGAATGGCAGAATGGGCACATCGCATCTGAACATTTGGGGAACCTGTGCATCTGTGAATGGGCTAAGAAAAGACAGCTGCCCATTTCAAGAGACATTGCCGTGCAAGCTGCATCCCCATGCGCCATGTAATGTGATGTGAAATGAAGAGACATTGCCGTGCAAGCTGCATTCCAGTGCTCCATGTGATGTGAACTGAAGTAAAGTGCTGTGCACTGGAGAAGAAACCTCTAGGCGCTTTGAGAAGTGAAAATACACAGCTGGCAAAAATGCAAGCTACATTGCCAGGGCTGGAGTAACTGGTAACTGACAAATACATTATGGTGTTCCAGATGGAAGCAAACTGACAAAGGTAGCCGTTTTGCAAGAGACAACATGCAGAGCGGGGCTTTGGAGTATAACATGAACACTGCACATTAGCCATGATCCAGAAGCCTCACGGCTTAGTGCAAGAATGAATGATTTGTTGAAGCAAATAAAGGAACTGATTCAGACTATCGCTCTCAAAGGGGTGGCCCAAGAAATCAGCAGACACCCTTTGGGAAAATGACAAGTGGAAAACCAGAGGCTTGAAAGACACTAGCTTTATGGAGAAAAATAAACAAAGCTGCTTGTGCAACTGCAGGCGGTATTGGACTGAAGGACTTTACCTTTGAAAAATGGAGTGATGCCAGCAGGGCAACCTAAATCAAGATCATGAGACACTGGAAGCAAGTTGGCACCTGGCATTCGTGATCGCTCTGGTGACAAAGAAAAGCATTGATCCATTGAGAAGTGTGACCTGGGTACTTATTATATGGCATTTCTAAAATCACAGATCAGTCTGAAGTACCATTGACCACCTAGGATCGCATTGCACAAATGGGTTTGTGATTAGGCAATTACACCCCGTATGGTTGAGTGCAAATAAGCCCCCAATAACATACAGAAGGGTGACAAATAATTGCAGTAGTTACCTGATGAGACTTCTGAATGTGGGGGGTGGTGTTAAAGGAAGGGGTGGATAACGCTGATATTGTAGTTCTGATGACATCCTAACGTGAAGAACAATGACATTGTACTTTTGATGAAATCCTAACATTTCTGTTTGTATTTTGCCTAGGCAAAAAACCAAGACAGTTGCGTGCCATGATTGGGGTAGATGTGTGCAATTTGCGGGTGACACTGATCAGTCAAGCAGACGCATTCTCAGAGAAAGCGAGTCACTGCGAGATGATATGTGAACTTTGAACCTGTCCTGCACCGCACTCAATGCTGCTAGCATGCATGACGTATGAGGACATTTGTTCTGCAATCTGCGAGAAGTGTCCAACAGAGTAATAACTTTTGCTGAACTGGCACCGTGCAGACTTGGCTAGTTATCAAACATTTGATGCTGCACATTCAAATGATTCAGTTGCTGGAAATAACCTGGTTGATATGTTTTGCCTTTCTTGTTTAAAGGACTGTGGACAATGGGTTGTGGACTGTGACATCATGCACCACAAACAGCTGTGTGACACAGCACATGAATGCTAACACATTGAAAAATGTTTTTTAAATGCACTTTTTGAGATGAATCTGAAAAAACAAAATGTTTTGCTCTTCCAACTGAATTGCTTTAACCAGAGATGTTTTGCCTTTTCTAAAACTTCTACGTTGCACGTAGCTAGGAAAATGATTTATGAATTGTTGGGGCAGCAGGATTATGCAAGCAGGAGCGTAATATATTTTGAGATAAAATGAGTGCGCACACCAAAGTCAACTGTGCGTAGGTTAAGGTCCTTAATTTGAAGTTATGCTGCCAAGTGTGTGAGCTCTAATTTGAGATGGTAACCTTTGAAACACTGGATACTTTTACAGCTAGCCTTAAGGCAGGTAAATGAAACCATGACTGACTTGATATTTGATTTTATGACAGTGTGTGACACGGTTTTTGTTAAACCAACCAGTTTCATCTTTTTGTGGGGACAGCTGTCTCCAGCACACTAATGCAAAGAGTCACCTTTTGATTGTAGACCTTTGGAATAATTATTTGGAAAAGCGCTACAAATGAGTATCCACATGGAATTGCTAGCGTACTGGCCTGGCACATTGTCGGGCATCTTTTGTCACTGACTCATATGACTGGTGCCTATGAAATCCTAGGCCCAAATGTTTCAGTGAATGGATCCAACAATTTGTTTGTTTTATGTTTTTTCTGACCAAGAACTGCAGTGAGTGTTCTCGCCAAGATTTTATGGACTATAATTTGACTAAATGCATTTTACACAATGGTGTGATGATACAGCCACTGCCGGATGGTAGTATGGTGTTTGTAGCTAAAACTAATATTTTATATGGTAGGCATCCTACTTGGAGAAGGGTATTCTCCAAGTCACACAAGGTAGAAACTGTGAACATGTTAGATTTTCCAGTAGTAAGTCAACATTTAAATTGTAGGCTGGTAATGCACACCTCTATTATTACAGTGATACACTTAGACATAGATATATCATGAGGCAATGTTTCCTTAGTACTACCAAGCTGCTACAAATGGAGTCCATTTCTATGGCCCATCACCAGAGTGCGCTTAGCTAGGGAGCTAGATTCATTAATCGCAGGAGCAGCGGGGAGTAACAGGAGCTTTAAACGATTTTGACATAGAAACTGTGCACAATAAGCTAGCCACATTGATATGCCCAACACTGCTGCAAGTATTGGCCACCACCACAGATGGCAGAATTTTAGGTATGAAGACATTTTTTCTGCCATAGGGCAGGTCAACAAGACTGCTAAATACACACAATGCATTTTATGGCAAACATTGTTAAATCAGCAGGTGTTGGCTTTTCACTTTGAGTGGGGGCGACCATCCTCAACACACTGGCACACAGAGCTACAGTTACCAGCAAACATATGGATCAAATTGCTTGCTTTAGATTGCATGAATAACACATGCCATGCTTTGATGCAAATTAGTAGAATTGTTTTTTATTTAGATAACCTGGTGCCCATGGGTTCACCTTGTTCATGAAATTAGATGGTTTCTGGTTGGGTTCCACATACATGGGGGAAGTGTCTAATCACACAGCCCATAGTCACGTTTGAATGCCCTGGGATCAGGGTGAGGGTAGGCCCTTAGAGTGAAAGGCTGCCAGGTTTAGAATTGGTAACCATACATAAATGCAATAGTGCATTGTAGATTAGACTACACCGGATTGCCTTGACATTCTAGCTGCATGCTGCTTTTTAACTGACAATCAGTTATACAATAATTATTTAGGTATTTTTGTGTAGGCCAGGTTTTGGCTAGAGTAAATGTCCATGTTCACTTTGTGTAGGTATTTTTTGTGTAGGCCAGGTTTTGGCAAGGGTATATGTCACTGTTCACTTTGTGTGCATTTTTGTTTAGGTAGTGTTTTTACTAACCTTGCATGCCACGCTGACTAACCGCTAGAAGATAGTTTGCTTAAACCTCTTGCAAAGCCCCAAGGTCTTTATCACTGCACTACATACTATGTTGATGGGTATTAGTCAGCATTGTCGCACACACTTTGAATAGGGGTGTAGTGTAGTGATACACACAATTGCAAGTTTGCCAATCAGGGCTTTAGATGACAGCATTAGCCGCTGAAAGCCAATAGTTTATTCAAAGTATGTGCCAAAAATGCTGACAGTAGTCTGTTGTAGCACTTCCATTACGCAGTAGTGAGCTACAAGGAATATGCAGGCCTAGTAGGGGTGGTAGGTCACATTATGCATTGTAGATAGACAGGCAGGGCGAAGGCCCAAGCTCTGTAGCTAATAGACATTATTGGGGTGTTTGGAACATTATGGCACCTATATAGCGCTTAGATAGCCAATCCTAAGCGCTATGAACACTAAGCTATGAGTGCATGCCTTTTAGAGCTTGCTCACATGGGGTTAATTCATCTCGGCTTCTCTTAGAATATTCTGCCTTTCTAACGGTAGCCGTGCATGGCTTCATAAACAAATCCTCTTTCTCTGAGAAGGCACTGATAAGACATTCCTGAGCTTTCGCGCAGATGGGCTCCAAGTAGGGAGGGGCACAGAAAAGGAGCACAGTGAAAATTCACAGAGTTGGGTTTTTCCATGAGCAAGCCTATATTTTGCACAGGGAAAGTTCTGGAACTGTGCGTCATGGACTGACAGCACGAGATTATAAAAATGCATGCCCACATGACTCAGGTGGGAGATCGATCTGTGGACTTGGTTCGAGCAAGATCAAGTGTCCGGAATCTGTGGCTCTGTCGGCACCCTGTCCTCTGAGCGGGGCTTGTTACAGCTAGCTTATGAGGGCCAGGGTCTCCCAGTGCTGATTGAAGGGGCGTAAGACTGTGTTTCTCTATGTTTCTCTAAGTTCTATGTTTCTCTATATTTTGCATTTCTCTAAATTTTGTGCTTTGTAATCTTCTCTAACTTGAATCCTAAAATGTTGCTGAAATTCACTGTTTAGAATAAATACTAAAACTTTTTGAAGGTGTCATTTGTCACCAGCATGAGTTCACTGCTTGGCACAATAGAACCTGTATTTTGGGCTGAATTGGGTAATTTTTGCTCCCAAGGGCTGGTCCCGAGGAAGATTTGCTCAATATCAAGACACACCTATAAACTCTTATGTACAGGTGCGTTATAAATGGCTTATCACATCATATCACAATTATCACCATTGGTTGCAGAGGGATAGTAACCAGTAGCAGCTAAAAAGGTAGCAACTAGGGAAGTAAACATTTGTTTATATGTTGTTTTATCATCATCGTCATCATGTAAATTAATTCAGATAATAATCCATCAAACAATTACAAAACAATAAAATGTGTCAGATTAATCAAAAATGTCAAGATTACAAATATTTCCAACATAAATTCATGCTCGATTAAACAATACAATGATTGTCACAAAGTAAAATGACAACTAATAGGAGTTTTAAAGGTTCCCAGCCAAATCTTAAAAGCTATATAATATAGAATTACTTCTGATTGAAATAATACATTTTACAAAATCATACAAAAATGTTGCCCTAATTTGGGCACCCTCAAAGTTACAGCGACTTTGGGGGTGCACAAAATGCGGGTGACATTTACTGCGCCCAAGCAGAGCAGAGTGGGGGCTTCGGGGGTGTTCCCTACTCTTCTTGGTTGCCGTAACATGAGTCGGGGGTAGTGGGGGTGTCCCCCGCTTAACATTTTGGTAAGCGGGGGACACGAAAGAAAAAAAAAGGAAAGCACCCTGCGGCATCAGCTCTAACCCACGTTAGTGGGAGGAGCTGACACCGTAGGGATAGCAGGTTGCAGGCGGCACACACAAATGTGTGCCACCGAAACACGTAAATTGGGGGTGGGGGAGTGGTAAGGGAAAAGCAGGCCGGGGAAGCAGGCACAGTGATCTATATGATCACTGTGCCACGCCGTAACTGGCGTCGGCATTTTGGCTGTCGCAGTTATGGGCGGGGCAGTGATCACATAGATCCCATTTTACGATGCTGTACAGAACGTGTTGCCTCCTGACCAATAAGCAATCTACTTGTGCAAACATACAGCATTTCAAAACTCATCAACCAGGTATGTTATTCATCTAACAAGCAACAAAAGTCACCCTGCATGCAAAAAATAAATACAAATGCATATCGGCCTCATTCTAGGTTTTGGTGGATACAGGCACTCTACTGGACCCACCGACCACAGGTTTCATGGTGAGGCAGCTGAGTTACCTTCAGCTAAAAGCACCCTACCTGCAAAAAAACCCTCATTACAGACGCTGGCACTGGCACTGCCGGTGCTGCTAATGATGACAAATCCATTCATGGAGTCCTACTGGACTCCATGAATGGGGATTTACACCGTCAAACCGGCACTCGTGAATGTAGCTGTGCTATCATTGCTAGGGAAATAATTGCTACAAAGATAGACTATTCTGGTAGTGTTCTTCAAGGCATTTAACATGGCAATATGAACAGGCTTTAGGAACTACAGAACCACACTGTATGTACAGTAGTAGGGTTTAGTGAGCAAGATCATGTGCCTCAAGTCAGAATAGGGTCACACTGGCTCCCATTGGCTAATCAGATGTTATGTAATCTCTTGACCATAACACATAAATGTTGGGTACTAGCCAAGCATAGCTGTCTGAAAGCATGTCTAGGCTCCTGAATCAAAGGACACGTTATTCTAACAATAGCATCCTCTTGGTGGGATGTAGGACTAAGTTGGCCATGGTGCTTTTTGTGCCGATGCTCTCACACTATGGAACTCTTTGCCTCCTGATTTGAGTGGCATTTCATCATTGGATACATTTGAACGGTCCCTTAAAACCCAACTGTTTTTTTTTTTTTCATGAACTCTTTTCTTTATGCTCCTGCCCTGTGTATGGGTTGGTGCATCTTATTGTGTTGGATTTGGTATTGTTTCTCTGCCCTTATGCCTATGGGCCTGGTTTTGACCTGGTATTATTTTAATAACAATTTTTAAAAAACAATGTGGGACACAGAGGATGCATAGATCGGTGTGTGGGGTTTGCGCGCAGATGTCATACGCTTCTTTATGTGCGAATCTGACAAAAAAGGAGAAATGAGGGCAGGTGTCATGCATCTAAATGATCTCAAGAATCGTATTTAATGATTATAAGTTGCCACAGTTAGCTGGCTTCTACACAAACATGTTAAAAAAAACACAATTGGTCAACACAAATTGCAGATGACACATAATATACAAAAAAGGTACAAAGGGAAATAAGATATATAGGACTATTTTGATAGAAAATAGGCAAGGTCTGCAAATGATGCAAAAACGAATTGAATCACAAAGTACATAAATGTCATGAACAATTCAATCGGGTTCTGAACAAGATGCTCCTCTTAGTTCACACTCTAAGCAATGGTTACCCTTGGCGTTGTTCCATTTGTTGGGTCCAAAGAGCACAACATAGGCAGAAATGCATTCACATGCAGAAGATACTGTCATATGTAGGCGCTTCTTTATGAGCAGATCTTGCTGTGATGAGTAGGGGGAGTCCAGCATTGGGGGTTGTACAAAGGATGAGGCTGTGGGAGTTGGGGAATTGGGTTTAATGATTGCTTTCCAGTCATCGTTAACAAGGCCAAAGGTGTACCGTCATATGTGATCGCTGTAACAACTGCATTCGGCCATCCCGGTGGGCAAAGATGACTTGTACATTAAGGGGAATCTTCCATTCTCATTTTAGACACACACATGCATCAATATCACCGTGTGCTGCTCATTAAATAGTATGGCAGAGGTTGCTGAAAGATGGGATGAAGGGCTGCTGGCTCTCTTCCAAGAATTAGTCGTACGCTGGATGTGAGGGATCCTTCCAATGCCTCCACAGGGCAGCGCTTCACAACTTTCCAAGATTAACGGCCAGTTGTAAAGCCACCGCTGTCGCCTTTACAGCACCATTAAATAACACTGAAGCTCCCAGGTCAGCCCCCATAAATATGTCTGCTAAAGAGCTGCCATGCAGTAGCAGGGCGGGAATTCCAAACACACGCTCTTCCTCAGCAATTCGTGTGAACATCATGTTTCAAAATGGGGGTGGAACCTTTTTGGGTCCATACTCGACTAGCCCTCAAAACAAATGCGCCACGGGTTGTCTTTTCCTTCTTCAAATGTGGCCACTGGTTTTTGGCACCTGATGTTCTATTGGACTAACTTTTTTAAGTGGCTGAAAGGAAAGAAACTTCAGTAGCCTACACCTCAGCGGGGGTTAGGGTTGTATCGGGAATAAACAACAGGCTGCCTGCAACTATAAGCATACTTAACACAATGGAGTTTTTGCTCCAGTTGATATTCCAGGCCAGTCTGATTCACAAGCAGTCTCCCTGGCGTGAGCTGTTGTTACAGCTGACAACTAGAAGGTTGGTGTTTCTAGGCCACACAGGGATAGCAAATATGTAAGTGTTAGAGTTAAAACAATTCTAAAATGTATGTGTGTGACTTGTACAGGGGTTCAACAAAACCTGCATTTGAGGTGGGGCTAACTGGTGATGAGATGGGCAACTTCAGTAACCAGATGGGACAAATTGATTGCCCCCTACCCCTTCCATTCTACCCCAAGGCTCGGGGTTTCCCATGTAAGGACATACTTCTACTGGCTTTACCATTAAAAATGACATATCATAATAAGAACACGTCCAAAGTGGCTGCACAATGTGGGCCAGTCTAGACATGTAATAATACTTGTGATTGCTTTACAAGAGATGCCCTGTAAAAAATGTCGTCACAGAAAGAAATGGCTAGGTTGGCTGCACCACACCAAAATACCAGTCTAGTCACGTCATGCCTACTTGCTTACGGTTGCCCAGTAAAAGAAAAAAGTCATGCCACATTAATACATGACTAGACTGGCGGCACCAAAATGATATTCTAGTCACATAACGGCACATATCATGAACACTTTATCATGAATTCACACTAAAATGGCATGTTTGGCAACATTCCCCCACCCTCTCCCACCCACTCCCACGACCCCCCGACCTCCCATCCTCTACCCACCAAAATCTGCTCCTCTGCCCAGCATTACACATAAGTGCCCACACACACAGATAATAACACAACATTCGCTTATTCATTTAAACATGCCATTCACTTGCACACCCATTCACCATACACTTGCTCATTCATACATGCACCCAGCCACCCATACACCATGAACTCATTGTATATTCAGATTGTGCTCAAATTGTGTTCAGGATGGCTCGCTTTCCCCAGACAACTTTGTAGTTTTTTTTTTCTTTTACCCACAATCTCTTGAAGGACATGGTGCTTATTAGAGAATATGGTGAACACATTATTCCTTTTTTTACATAACCCTCCCGCATCACCAGTGAACCAACTCCCCTAGTAGTTTGTAACATGCAGTAGTGAGACGTCAGACGTCAGGTGATCTCCATGATTATTTGGAGAGTGGGGGAGAACTTTACACTGTGAACTCAAGGAGTGTGATAACGTTTTTGTTTGCAGCTAGAAAGGACCAGTCAGGCTCCCTAATGAAGAGTGGATATTTAAGAAGATTGCCAATTAAAAGGTCATGCTCTCTATGAAGCAGAGGATGATTATTCTCAAGCCCAAGAGGAACATGAGGTGTGAAATGGCCCAGTTTACCTCTCGAAAGAAGTATCAAACTTGAAGGATATCTCAGAGATGGAGATGAGTAATAAAATTAAATCACTCAAAACAAAAAGGGTGCCCAGCCCAGAAGGCTTAACCTGCTACTTTGTGAAGAGTTTTCCCATAAAATAAATCCTTTTTGAAAGGTTTATTTAATTCATTCAAGCTCACAGGGTCTGTCATGTGTGCAATTTCAGAGTCCAATACTAATATCTCTTAGGAAAGGATTTACATGAATGCAGATTTTACACCCCCCAGGCCCCCATACACATCAATGTGAACATTGTAAATAATATTCTGTCACCTAGGCTGAATCCTCTTCTCCCATATGTTGTAGATGCAGATAACTCAGGGTTTATATGGTGGAGACAGATACTTTGGCAGAAATAGGAGATAAACAGAGATGGTACCTTCCCCTTCGTACTACTCACACTATAGAATATACTGGTTTCACTTTGGTAACTTCTCTCCCTCTCTCTCTCTCTCTCTCTCTCTCTCTCTCTCTCTCTCTCTCTCTCCCTCCCTCGTTCTCTCTATCGCTGTCTCAAAAAGATGCATTTTACCCCATGAGGTACATAACAAGCATCTGGGAGTTGGTAGAAGAGCGAAAGGGGCAGTCTGAAAAGTCAGACATTACCATGGCTATCTGCTAAGGTTTATTGGAAACAAGAATATTAGGTTCTGAGGAAGGGCTACTTGAAACTTCAGAACCACAATCACCCATTTCAGCATCCTTATTATGTCGGTTGCTAGATAGAGAGATGCTTCAACCTCACTGTAACAAGATATTATTCTATGTTAACTAGCCCTAACCCTAACCCTAACCCTAACCCTAACTAGCCCTAACCCTAACCCTAAACCTAACCCTAACCCTACCCTAACCCTAACCCTAACCCTAACCCTAACTAGCCCTAACCCTAACCCTAACCCTAACCCTAACCCTAGCCCTAACCCTAACCCTAACCCTAACCCTAACCCTAACCCTAACTAGCCCTAACCCTAACCCTAAACCTAACCCTAACCCTACCCTAACCCTAACCCTAACCCTAACCCTAACCCTAACTAGCCCTAACCCTAACCCTAACCCTAGCCCTAACCCTAACCCTAACCCTAACTAGCCCTAACCCTAACCCTAACCCTAACCCTAACCCTAACCCTAACTAGCCCTAACCCTAACCCTAACCCTAACCCTAACTAGCCCGCTGGGACTTTTGCCTGACTGTTATAGGGCCTGTCAAGGCAGAGAAATGCATTTGTCAGGCGTTCGCCAGGTATTGGTTGAGGCAGGGGCCAGAATCTCTGCTTCTTTAGTCTGTATGTCTACCCTGCTTTCTCCCACAAACCCTTAACTCTTCTCACACAGTCCAAAATGAAATTCCCCCTACCCGCGACTTTTACTGTCACAACTGGTGAGGTTGTGATGCAGCACCAGGTCTTTGGTATCATATTGATGCTGCAACTTTACAATGAATGAGGTCCAGCAACGATAGAATGTTGAGTATGGATTCTTCAAAATGTGCAACACCTTGGCCAAAGAGAGGGGTGTATAGTAGTGGAATCTTATATTTTGCGTAAGACATCAACACCACATCACACAAGCATGAAAGTCCCTTCAATTGTTACTACCAAAAAAAACAGGCCCATCTTCTAATAAGAAACTTGTGTCATGATTATACAACTCTACATGGGTGGCTCTGGAATATGCGTTTCAGTTCTTTTAATCATCAAGTACCTGAGAACGTGTATTCTGAAAATCCAATTCATCCCCCTGACAGTTTAGCAAACAATCACCTGCAGACACCATGCACATTCAGTATTCCCACCTCAGAGAATCCGCCCACCAGACTAAATAGATGAATCTAACTTCCTTGAATAATGCAAAGCCCAAACAGCTCTCCTTTTTTGCACTGCTTTTGGCTGGGTTTATAGTGATTATCTCGAAAACATTCTGTCGACATGCCAAAGCATCGAATCAAAACCGTCGAATGCAAAAGCATCGACAAGCTATATTTTACATATAAAAGTGCAATTCCATCGAAACCAGTCCATCGAAAATATACATGGACTGGTTTCAATGGAAATGCACTTTTACATGTAAAAAGTAGCATTTCCATGCATTTTTTGTGTAACTTTAAAAAGTTACATGGTGCTGTTCAGTGCTGAAATTTCAGCACTGGCCAACCCCTTGTAACGTTTTAATTATTTTTTTATATATTGGGGGGTTGTTCCCTCCCAGCTCCCCAGCCCCCACAACTCCCCAACCCTAACCCAAGCCCCAACCCTAACCGTAACCTAAGCCCCAACCCTAACCCTAACGTAACCCTTAAACTAACCCAAGCCCCAGCCCTAACCCTAATATAACCCTTAAACTAACCTGAGCCCCAACCCTAACCCCAATCCTTACCCTATCCCTAGCCCCTACCTTAATCCTAACCCTCATTCAACCCTTAATCTAATGCAAGCCCCAACCCTAACCCTAACCCTAACGTAACCCTTAAACTAACCGAAGCCTCAACCCTAACCCTAATTTAACCCTTAAACTAAACCTAGCCCCAACCCAACCCTAATACTTACAATTGCATGTCGATGGAACCATCAAATTTTATTCAATGAAATGGCCATTTAATGGAATGGTATTTCGATGAAAAAAATGTGATGGTTTGACATTCAATGGTTTGAGTGTAGATGGAATGACCGGACACCTTTGGCTGTTACTAATTATTTAACTTGCTAACCTGTCCTCCCTTTACGTCCGTATCCATCATCCACCTCATCAGTAATTGATGTGTGTTTGTTCTAGCTATAACAACACAAATCACAAATATAAGGTAAAAGAGGCTGAAAACCCTAATTAGTAATTGGCAAAAATATATATTTGACTGCCCCTCCTGTCCTGTATAAGCAGATTAGTATGATCCATTTAAGTACCCAGAACCAAAAATAAAGGTGATAAAACCTGGACTGTAATTATTACACCAGGTTTAATGTTTTTATTCATGATGGGGTATATTTTCATGGTTTTTGAAGGTTGCGTGGGACACGAAAAAAACAAACTCCGTCAGTCTGCATTATACACCCTATAGTTCATTTTTATTGGGGGCATTATGTCAAGTACGGATTTAATAACTTTCATTCATGACACGCCCCATTTTGAAGCATTTGTATTCCAGAGCAGAGGAGCGGCAAGCAATGTCTGTTTCAGCCGCTCCCTACCTCTTTGTCACACAAATACTCAACCAAAATACAACAGCTGGGCAAAGGTCTAGTCACGGCACAACGGCACCTCCGCTGGATAGAGCAGGTAGCAGGACAAGCAGGTAGTACTGGATAATCCCAATGAGGATTCAGCCACCTTACTGTTTTCTCCCTGAGTTATTGGGATTTGTAGTGGGTTTTTGCTGGATCAGTGGTCCTGCCTGGATATGGTCAGCTATGCTCTGTCCTGGCAGTGGAATCTGGATTATTGTAGAGTGAATATGGAATATCTGGATGTACAGGAGCTGGAAAATTCAGAAGAGAGTGTCCTCTGTCTCTGTGAGCCTCTACCTTTTGTAAGGGAGGTGACATTACAGGATTGACTATGGGGGCAGACCTAAGCTAGACCTACCTCTAAGAATCGGATAGGTCAGCCTATGTATGTCGCCTTCTCCCTAGAGGCAGATTGGACTAAAGGAGTGGACTCAGTTTTATGGGATGTGTTTTTTATGAGGTACAGTGCCATCCCACAGTCACTTTTGCCGAAATCAGTTATGGCACAAAAATTCACCTTTTCACAGTTGTGGCACTTTTGAAAATCACATAGGCAGATTAAATATTCACACAGAGCATAACATTCCAACTCCCAAATTTGCATGACATTGTTTCATCCTTCTAATAATCTTTCGCAATTTTTAGTGGAAACCATTTCACCTAAAATTCCACAATTCGGTGCACTGAAGCATATACGTGTGGGTCATATTTACATCCAACTTTCATAACCGGGTCCTTTGTACTTTTCCCAGAAATTTCTTTTTTTCAGCATTTGAGTCTACAACCTGTCTGAAATGTCTACATTGTCTTGTTTTAAAAGCATACATTTTACATTCGTACTGTCAAAAATTTACATTACTAAGTTTTCAGGTTACAGAAATACAAGTTTAAGAAGAAATGTATTTAGAACCAAGTGTGCTGTGTTTACCACCCAAGGAGGGGCAGTCTTTCAACCCTCCAAGCCAAATGTCTTTCTCTGACAATTTCTTTTTTTTAAACTTCTTTTTATTATAAGCGTGGCAGCAAAACACAGGCGAACAGCGCCAGGCAAAACATTGTAAAAGAACAGTATACATAGCATTGGTATGCAGATGTTACTTCACATTTCGAACAATCAAAGAGCAAAAAGCAGTGAGATCTTGTAGGAGGGTATCGGGGAGCTATGACTGAGCTGAGGACCCAGGCTGGCCAGGGGAAACCGGAGAAGGAGGGGAGGTCTGAGTCACGGCCAGGTCTAAGATATAAGAGCGGAATCGAAGCCAAATATTTCTCGGTCTGGAATGTGTGGGTTGTAGGTGGGACCAGGCCTCTTCCGCATCAGAGGCCCATGTGACCGCCCTCAACCATTGGGCATGTGTAGGAGGGAAGGGGCGAAGCCAACAGAGCAGGATAGAGCGCACCGCGAGGAGGAGGCAAAGACCAGCTAGTTTCTTGGAGTCTCGGGGGAGGCCCGGGAGATCGTGGAAGAGACATACCAGCGGGGAGAGAGCAATGGGGTGGTCCGTCACGGTGGATACAGTCGAGCAGACGGCCTCCCAGAACTGGGCCAGGCGAGGGCAAGACCAGATCATATGGATATAGTCAGCCTCATCCCGACCACATCTGGGGCAGTTGGCAGGGTAGTCGGCCGACATACGATGTAGTCTGATCGGGGTATAGTGGAATCTGTGAAGAACTTTGAATTGGATAAGTTTGAACCGAGAGTTGAAAGAAACCCGTTGTGTGCGGTCGCATAGATGGGTCCAACGATCATCGGACATCTCCACACCAAGGTCCGCCTCCCAGGCGAGTTTCAGTTTGGTGAAGTCTGGAATCGATCTGGACTGCAGCATGGTGTATAGCCTAGAGATCTTGCCCCTCCTAGGGGTGGGAGAAGTGAGCTCGTCAATAGCAGGGTCATCAGGCGGTATTGCGGGGAATGTTTGGTAGTGTCGTTTAAGGGTCTTTCGAAGGGATGCGTATTGGAGCCATACGCTCTGGCCCCTTCTCAGGGGTAGGGGGAGGTCAGACCATTCGACGAATATACCCTGGTCGAACACGTCGCGTAGCAGTTCGAAGCCCAGGTCCGCCCATCGGCGCACTGCTACCAATGGGACCCGCGGGACCCCGGGGAGAAAGTTCCACAGTGGAAGATTACCGTGGAAGGCGTAGGCAGTCCCCAACAGACTCCACGTTTTTGCCAGTGCAACGGCTGTGCAGGTAACCGGGCTCTGCGAGTTCCGAGTCAAGGGGGCGGGTTGTAGCACCAGGGAGCGGATGTCTCGGTCAGCTACTGCGAGCCTCTCAAGTCGGACATGCGGGGCAGGATCCGTGGTATCAAACCAATAGGAGGTATATTGGATTTGTGACGCCATCCAGTATTTAAGAAAGTTAGGGGCCCCGAAGCCCCCGTAAGACATGGGGGTGGAGAGGGTCCCGATTTTAAGACGAACCGCACCCGAGTGCCAAAGAAAGGAGTTCACGGTGCAGTCTAATTCGCGGAAAAAGCCCGCCCCCGGCCATAAGGGAACATTAGCGAACCTATAGAGCAGTTGGGGTAATACTACCATCTTCAACAGGCCAATTCTGCCAGCCAGAGATATTGGGAGCTTGTCCCAGACCTGAATCTTGGCTGTCAAGTGCGTGAGGTATTTCTGGTAGTTTTCGTGGAATGTCCGCTCGTGTTGGCGAGTCACCACCGTCCCAAGGTACGTAAATGTGTCTTGAGCCCAAGTGAAACCGAAGGCATCAGGGAAGTGAGAGGTGCATTCCGTGAGCGGAAAAAGGGTAGATTTCGAACAGTTCACTTTAAGGCCAGAGATCCGGCCGAAGCGACTAATGTCTGCAAGTATAGGGGGTAAGTTGGCCGAGGGAGAGCGCACAAACAGCAAGGCATCATCTGCATAGAGGGACACTATGTCTGTGTGTCCCGCGGAGCGGAGACCCTTGTCGGCATGACGTTGGCGGAGCATGTCGGCGAACGGCTCGATTGCTATCGCAAAGATCAGGGGAGAAAAGGGACATCCCTGTCTCGTTCCCCTGGCGATCTTGAAAAGGGGAGAGTATCGGTCCACCGTACTGACCCTGGCAACCGGTTCAGAGTAAAGCAGTCTGATCCAGGAGATAAAAGAGGGGCCGAATTTACAGCACTCAAGGACTCGCCATAAATACTTCCATGAGACCGAGTCGAATGCCTTTTGCATGTCAAGGGCAACAGCCACAGCGTGTGTGTCGGGGCTGATTCTATCAATAATGTTGAATAGCCGCCTCAAGTTCAGAGAAGTGGAGCGACCTGGGATAAAACCGGCCTGATCTGGATGGATAATAGATGGCAGAAGGGGAGCCAGCCGGAGAGCCAGAGCCTTGGCAAATATTTTGACATCGCAGTTTATGAGGGACAGTGGGCGATACGAGCCGCACTGTGAAGGGGGTTTGCCGGGTTTAAGTAGCACAGCAATCGTGGCTTCACGGAGAGAAGGAGGAAGTGCTCCAGCCCCAACAGATTCCTCCCAGAGAGCCAGCAAATGGGGAATCAGTTGTGCCTTGAAGCGTTTGTAGAACTCGACTGGAATACCGTCCGAGCCAGGTGTGCGGCCCGAGGATAGGGAGTCAATTGCGGTCGAGAGCTCCTCCCGTGTGAGTGGGGAGTCGAGGGAGCCCGCGGCCTCCGGGGATAGGGTCGATAGAGGAAGGGTATCGAGAAAGGAGTCAATCTCCGCCAACGAGACTTCATCGGCATTGGAGTACAAAGATTCATAGAAGGTGAAGAATTCCCTATTGATCTCTTGTGAAGAGACCGCCATGGAACCGTCAGATCTCTCAACCCCGAGGATGTGCGGGGGCCCCGTCTCACGCCGGATCAACCTAGCGAGGAAGCGGCCGGGGCGTTCCCCCTCCCCGTACCTCCTAGCCACACCAGGGTTATCGAGGAACCTCTGCTCGCGGTCCGCAAGAGAGCGGAAGTTATCCAGTTCCTCCCCAATGCTAGCGAGGTTGCCCGGAGTGGAGTGTAGTGAGCATGTGGCTTCCAGAGATGAAAGTCTGGATTCGCTGGCGGCGAGGTCTCTGCGGTTTGACTTAAGGACCCAGCTTTCCTTAGACAGCGCAATCCCTCTAGTGTAAGCCTTGAATGATTCCCATAGGGTTGCGTGGGACGTTACCGAGCCCATATTGGTCTCGAAGTACTCCTCAATCGACAGTTCAAGTTCGGTACAAAACTCAGGGTCCAGCAGGGAAAGGGGTTTTAATTTCCAGTGTCGGGAGCGGGCGGGATCGGGGCCCCAGTCTACTGTAATGGTGACAGGAGAGTGGTCAGAGAGGGTTCTCGGAAGGATCGTTAGTTGTGTTACATTCTTGACTAGTATGTTAGAAATCACCCACCTATCAATACGAGAATAGGAGTCGTGAACCGAGGAGTAAAAGGAGTAGATGCGGGAATCCGGGTAGAAGAACCTCCACGCGTCCACCATGGCCAGACGGGGAAGGGAGGAAAGTGCCGCATAGGCCGCCCTGGAGAGGTGACGGGGCCTGGAGCCCGATCTATCCAGGGCTATATCGAAGATCGTGTTAAAATCCCCTCCCCAGAGGATTGGAACAAGGGGGAAGCCATCGAGAAGGGAGGTGACCTGCACATAAAATTCCGGGTCGTCAAGGTTAGGGCCATAGATATTCAGGAGGATCACTTCCTTATGGTGCAGCATGGCGTGAAGAAGTACATATCTACCCTGGGGGTCGATTTTCGAGGAGATGAGGGAAAAGTGGAGGCTCCTATGAATGAGGGTCATGACTCCTCGGCTCTGGGAAGAATAATCAGTGAAAAACCGGTGAGGACCCCAGGATTTGGCGAAGCGCATGCAGTGTATAGAACGAGCATGAGTCTCCTGAAGGAAGAGAATCTTGGATCGGTGGCGTTCGGCCTGCAGCTGGAGCTGTCTCATCTTCCTATAGTTCCCCAGACCTCGCACATTCCAGCTCATAAAGGTCAGGGCACTCTCAGTCACAGTATGGCGGTATTAAGAATAAAGCTGAATGTCGGGGACCGAGAGGTCAAATTAACAGTTCCACAGGAGCATATCACAAATGCCCCAGCACAGTTCGCCTTCGCTGCCATCGCCATTTTTCCAATAACAAAAACCCAAACAACCCCAACATACCCCACCCCCACCCACACCCCCCTCCCAATCAGAGGGATGACCAGCCCATCCCTTAGTAAACAAAACAAAAGCAGAGGCATCATCGCCTGGGGGTCTGAAGGCCCGACTGGCCGTAACGCTCCGGGTTGCAGCAGAGCAAATAGTGCATGGGAAGCCCGTGACGGATGAGAGATGCATATTAGACAAAGTTCTCGCCAAGGGAACAGCGGGCGAGCACCAAGGTCGAGCTGAACAAGCAGGTTGCGGGAGAAAGGATTGGCATGGTCCCAGTTCCGGGGGGGCGAGTGGACCATACGCCTCCCATCGGGGACCAAGGATCACCGCTGTGCCGAGATCAGAGGGAGGGGATCAGCCAGGGAAGTGTTCATCGATGAACTTGGAAGCCTCTTCCGGGATTGTGAAGAACAGCACCTGATTGGAGTACTCTATGCGAAGCTTGGCAGGGTAGAGCATAGCGTATTTTATGGAGTGGTCTCGCAACCTGCGTTTCACCGCCTGGAAGGTCTTGCGTTCCCGCTGGACCGCAGTCGAGAAGTCGGGATAGAGGTGGATCCTTGTGCCACCCAGAAGTAGCTCACCTATGAGTCTCGCAGCCCTGAGGAGGGCGTCCCGATCGCGGTAATTTAGTACGCGGGCTATGATGGGTCGAGGAGGGGCACCAGGTCTTGGTTTCGCCACCAGGGCGCGGTGGGCCCGTTCAATTGCGAAGTGTGGAGAAAGCTCAGGCTCGTCAAGAAGCGACAGGAGTGTGCGTTGAACAAAGTCTTCCATAGGCTCGTGGATTTCGTCCTCAGGAACCCCGATGATGCGGAGATTATTGCGCCTCGAGCGGGATTCCAAATCCTCGTTCTTCTTTTCCACCTCCGTGACTCGGCTGGAGAGAGCGCCGACCTCGGCGCGAAGAGCCCCCAGCGCATCCTCCGCAGAGCCCACCCGTGTCTCGACCTCTAACACACGGCCATCCGTCCTCTCAATGTGGGCCTTAATAGAGGATATGGTGCCGGTCATGTCATCAAGTTTGGAGTGGAGAGCGGTAAATCCCTCACGCATGAGATCAATCATATTTCGGGAATCCGGGGATGTGTCGAGGGGGGCGTCGGAGACCGACTCGGAGGCCTCTTCAGGTGGCCTTGCCGCAGCTCTCGCAAACATATTGATGGAGCTCTGTTTCCTTGCACCTCCCTTGGTCATCCTGTCTTATGAGTGTGTCAGGTGAAGAGAAGGGGGAGAGATGAGAGCCAAATATTAGTGCCAAGGAGCGTCCTCCGGAATATAGGGGCCAATCCGTGTTCCGGGGTAATGTAGACACAGAGCAACAAGCGAGCACACCTTGAGGCCGGAGTGGAGGTTGTGGCCCCTCTAAGACAGGAGAGTGGATGTCGCCGTGATAGGCCCAGGCGCGCACCGGTGAAATGGCGTACAGTGGCCGGGGCGCGGTGCAGGGAGTCCAGCGGAGGCAGCTCCAAGGAATGTTCAACAGCGCCTCAGCCCCAGGACGCCTGCAGCCCGGGGGGAAATGGAGCACGGTCCAGCGGGTCACAGTGGTTGGGTAGAAGCAGCAGGAGTCAGCGGCATGAAGAGAGAGGCAGGGGGGCGGGAGGGGACAGCAGCGCCGGTACTAGGGAGGCACCCGCAGGGTGTGATGGGTGCGGGCCGACCCGCCAGAGTCACAGCAGTCAGGCGCAGTCCCCTCCCCGCGCACCCCCCACCCCCAAGCCGCCACAAAGTTGAAGTGGCCCCTCGGGGCCCGGACCAATTGCACGGGGCAGGTCGGCTCCCGCGCCAGTCAGGAGAAGAGGTGGTGGTCCAAGTGGTCACAGCCAGGCACAGTAATCTGGCGTCCCTCGCCTGGTCACAGCCGGACCCAGCAATCTGGCGTCCCTCGCCGGGCAGGTGCCCCTCACCCTAGCGGTCTGCAGCGCCGCGGCCCCAGGGCGAAGGAGGGCCGACGCTGTCGGAGCCGCGGGTCGAGGAGGGCGGAAGGCCGTAGCCGCAGGGCTGGGAGGAGGGCGCAGGAGTTAGCAGCGTAGAGAGAGAGGCCGGGGGGCGGGAGGGGACCGCAGCGCCGGCACACGGGAGGCACCCGCAGGGTATGGAGGATGCGGGCCGGCCCGCCAGAATCACTGTAGTCAGGTGCAGTCCCCTCCCCGCTCTCCCCCTACCTCCAAGCAGCCACCAAGTTGATGCGTCTCTCGCCGGGCGGGCGCCCCTCCCCCAAGCGGCCCGCAGCGCCGCGGCCTCAGGTCGAAGGCGGGCCGACGCTGTCGGAGCCGCGGTTCGGGGAGGGCGGAAGGCCGCAGCCGCAGGGTAGGAAGAAGGGCGTAGCTCCGTCCGCGGGGCTCGCAGCGGCTGCAAACCGCGTCCGGTTGCGGTAGAAGTGTTCCCGCAGGATCGAGTGCAGAGGGCAGGTCCGTAGATGGCGTCGGGCAGAAGAGAGCAGGATCGAACGCTCTGCCGGCCCGGAGCACCACGTTTAGGCGGCCATCTTGATCGCCGCGCAACAGCGCCCCCTCTGACAATTTCTTTGAAGCTCTCCAGTTTGAGTGGAGGGGAGGTGCTACCAGAAAGTCATACCTATGTGTCCCAGAAACCCTGTGTCCAAGCCTGGAGCAATGCTGCAATGTCTGATGGGAGTGTGAGATGCTCCATCCTTGCCTATTCATATGCCCCAGATGCTGGTCCACTTGGGGGGAGGTAGATTCAGTTCCCAGGAAGAAAAGTCCTTTGAAGCCAGGCCAGGAAAAAACCTGTTCTGTGGCTTCAGCATTTTTTTTCTATTTTTCTATGTTTTCTTTTTTTCTTTTCTGAACCAAAAAGCATGTATGTTGGAATGCAATATCCTATATATGTTTTAAAACAAATCCTCTTCACCTTTCTATGCAAGGGCAGGGCCTTAATTTTAAAATTGACTTTTAAACAGACATTTCCTTGTTTGTTAAAGCACCATTTTACACATGGTTAATTTTCCTTTCCTGTCACTTCACAATGTGGTTTTCTCTTACATGTAGATTCTAAACATTATTTGTAGCCCTAGACAATTTCTCATACACATAAATCTGTTCAAGGCAAGGGTCCACTGAAAATGACATGTGCAAAGAGAGAGAGCTTCATATGAAAGGTTTATCTGTGTCATTTTGTTGCAAAAAGGAAAGCGTTTTGCATATGGCTTGAAGTAAAGTGCTTTGTTATTTCACAGATCTTGCCTGACACAGCCTGTCATTCAATGAGAAATGCCCCATTTTGCTGGAGCACAACCTGAATATGGTGGGACCTAGCTGGGTATCACTGCATCAGAACTGTGTGCTGTTGAACAGATGAAAAAGAGCACCAGGGCACAGTCATTTTAAATGTAAAATATGTCGTTTTTCAGTTGAAAATTTTGAGCAAGCAGCATAGCAGCACTGCTTTTCAATTATTTTCTTTGGTGCACATAAGGAAAACACTGGCAGCCTTTCTCGGGGTGTTCCATGTTCCATCTCGCCCCATATGTACTTGGCAAAGGCAGCACAGCCATTATTTTGGTGACTTCAAAATGCAGTTTTGGAGCAATGCAATGGTGCTCAACATAGTCAGCACACCCATTCTGCTGGTATTGCTGAAAAATGCCCCTTGGTGATGTAGGTGAGTTCTGCTGGGCGGATAAATGTACCCCACAGATGGCAACAGCTAGCAAATGGTCATATTATAGTAGTGCCTGCTAAATGCTTAGCTAATGCTCATTCAAGAGCCCAACCTGTTGGCTTTGCCAATACTTGTTTTAACTGGAATTCAGTCCACGGGACATATCCAAGTTCACACATATTGCTTGGTAATCAAGTGATAGATGGCACACTTGGTTAAAACATTGTTATTATACCAAGTGTAAAGCTGCTATTAAGCCATTACCTTTCAGAAGACTGCTTAAACATAATACTGTCATCTCCTTTAAAGCACAGATCCAGCTGAAAGAGATACAAAGTGAGGGGTATTTTGGTCAGTCAGGTAGTGGGTATGAATGGCCTTTGGTGTTCAATGGGTGGGTAAGAAGCAAACCGTCTGTGAGTCCCTCCTCATACCCATTTCTTCCAAATGTCACTTCCCCAGCCAATAGTGTGGGCTTTTAAGCGGCAGATACATCACCTCATTTCAGCCATAACAAAACCTTTGGCAACATAAAGAGATATCGAAGAAGAGACATGTATGCTCAGTCCTGTTGACCATGCTTGCATATGACAAATGTGCCACATTACCTAAGACCATGCGTGGCGGGTGCATGATTTTGCTAGCCCTCCAATTCGAAGGTTCAAAAACCTTTGGTGGCAGCAGCATATTGCACGCATCCTTTTTCGTATAACCAGTTCAGATTTTACTGGAATTGTGTAGCGTTTGCACGAGTACACAACGTATGAAAGAAACCAGCGATTTCATGGAATTTGGTGACTTCTTAACAAAGGTTCTCCCAGAATAGAATCGTATTGACAACAAAAGTTAATGTCAGGAAAAGGAAAATATAACATCGCACAACTGTAATTTTAGCGACACTTCTTGTTGAGTTGTTTTAAGCAAGCAAGCTATTAAACAGGAAAAATTATAGTGCAGCTGCCCTCATTGTGCTCTTTCAATTAAACATGCTCTTTCAGGGAATAGCTACTAAGAGCGATGAGAAAAGCAGTGCCTTTCGTTTATCCTGGATCTCACAAACTCATTATATCTTTTCTTCCTGACATTTAAGTGTAGAGTGTTCCAACTACACCTTCATTCGGCATATCAGAATAATTAATACGAATTTGTAGATGTCAAAGATTGCAAGTTTTCTAGTAAGCACTAGGGTACCCACGAAGGTTTAGTTTAGATAATGAAAGTGAATACAGGAGTAACTAAATCTGTATTTTACATATGCTCCTAATTTACGAACAATGTTACTTTCCCAGCTATTGCAAAACAGGATAGTGCTGCTAAGGGTTACACCTTAAATGAGAACTCCAGCCGAAAAAAGGCACAGTCACTTGATCAGTTTTTGTTTATATAAAGATATTGGTGAGTGAAGGGGTGATAATAGTAGGAACAGCAATTTGAGAGAGAGTCTGCAGGCATCACAGTTGATACACAGCACATATCCTCTGTATCTTGTGTATGGGCGCGTTATAAAAGCCATATCATATCATATCATATCATATCATACAGTTCGTAGGTTATGTACAATGTGTAGCGTGAGAGGGGTAAGGAGATTTAGAAGGATGGGGCTATGTGCTGAGTGACAGTATTTGCCCATTCAAGCAATAGAAGATGGAGCTTAGCAAGGATGATAGAAATTGTTTGGATTTCAAATGGAAGAGAATTCCAGTGGAAAGGGGCAAGGATCAAAAAGGAGCAGCAACAGAGAGAAGGAGCGCAAAGTGGGTGTAACAGAGGTGGTGTAAAGCTCTGGAAGTAGGTTGCGTGGGAAGAGTAGTGAGTAATAGAGTTGTCTAGTTAACCCTCTTCGAATTGCACTGGCTCTCACAGCAAGCCTGCATCATCTATAAATCCTGTTGCATCATCTACAAGTCTGTCACCCTGAAGATCCCAAGCTCCAACACTGTGAAACACAGCAGATTCTCTGGGGGCCTGAATTCCGCTAGACGTAAGGACATATGCAGACCTGAATTCCGCTCTGCTAGAAGGAAAGAACCAAAACACAGGCCTTTTCTGTCAATGCTCAGACACTCCCGAACATCCTCCCATCAACATCACACTCGCCCCCTCACTTGAACAGTTAAGGAAGGAGCCTAAGATCCTTCACTTCAAGGCACAGCTCCTCCCTAACACCTATGTCCACACACCCTCAACTCTCCACCCTACCTGAGACTGGGTGATGTGACTGATCCACATTGTTTCCTCCCCTGGTTGCTTGTAGACCCTTTTCTGACAAATTGCTCACCTTCCCACTCCCCTGTTGATAGTTTTGACTCCATTGTTTCTCTGCTCCCATCATCATGTGATGATTTGAAAGTGTTCTATTGCTTCTCAAAGCTAGATCGTTGCTTACCCTCATAATAATATTATTATTAATAAGAGTGGGGGGGCAAGAGCAAGGAAGATGTAAAAAACAGAAAAAGGGATTTGAAGAGGAACCAAGATGCAGAGAGTGCCAGCCAGCATGAAGCCACTAACTAGAGATGGGAGAGGAAGGTGTAGGCTATTGAGAAGCTAAGTTAATCACCCTGCTGAGGAGGGCAAAGCAAAGGAGTATTTGTATTTATTTATTGTACATTGTAAAGGTACTTATACATCAAGTAAACTATGCTTGAAATTGCCCAGAGGGCAACGGGGAGGGAATATGCAAATGGAAGGCAAATATAATAACAGTGAAGAGAAAGAAAGAAGCAGTCCTACTAGGCCTTCTGAGCATTCAGGACATGCAAATGCAGAGAGGGAGAAGGGACGAGGGAGGGGGTAAGGGTGAGGAGTTCCAAAGAGGGAAGTGCTAGGGAGTACGTTTGCAAGCATCTGTTAAGTGCCTAGCAGAGATCACTCGTTAAGAGTGGTCAACTGCCAATACAATAACTGCAGGCCCGTGAGAAGAACAGGCCGCTGGGCGCCCAGAGAAAAGTGCTGGGAGTAGGCATAGGCTGAAGGCGATTGGGGGTGTGTTAGTCATAATTATATGCAGTACCCTTTGCGATCACCACACACAATTAAGACTACAATTGACAATACAAATTCACCTTTGGTACAAGCCTGTACTACACAGTAAAGTGGTAGCAATGGCTGAGCAGCCAGACTTTTCTCAAGAGCAAGTGAGCATTATCAATAGTTAAAGTACAGCAATTAATATGATTCAAACAAACACTGGGCCTCATTACACGGATGGCGGTGAACAATGGCGCTATTAGCGCCATGGTTCATGCCGGTAAAATACCGGCACCGCCTTGGTGGAAAGGGGAATTACCACCCTATTCCAAGGTTAGCGGGGCGGTAATTCCCCCTTCCACCATTGCCCTTCCCCATTCCTATTTTTGCCCCATAGGGCTCTATGGGAATGGGGGAGGCACTAATTACGGTACCTCAAATTGCGGTACCGTAATTAGCTCCATGGTCCCGTTGCGGGTTGGTTTTTAACGCCTGCAAAAACCAGGCGTTAAATTCCCCAACCCGCAAAAGGACCTCGTACTAAGGCGGTAAGGTTTACCGGTTAAATACCGGTACCGGTAAACCCTTACCGCTATCTGTGTAATGAGGCCCACTGACTCAAGGTTTCTGAGTAAAAGAATATACATTTATTTACACATCAGTTGTAAAACATTTCACTAAAGTAAAGCAGTTGAAAAATCACACTCTTAATACCCTACACCACACCCAATAGATTCTGGACAAGTTAGGCTCAAAATGAAGTATGAGCAAAATGCACTCCAGCAATTTAAAAGGGACGGAAAGACAAAGTTAGGCTAAAATTGAGCAGCACCAATAGGCAAGTAAGCAGGGCAATCTAGAAAGAGGAACTACAGTGATGTAATAAAATCAAAAAGCTTAGGGCCAAAGTCAATAGGACAAAATTCTTTTGCTCAAGATCACACAGTTCCGGGTAGTTCGCGATTAAGTCTTTGCCAAGAGTTCCGGACGAAGTTGGTCGGCAGAAAAGTTAGTTTAAAGAGTAGAGAAGGACGAGCCCTCGGATTGGCGAAAGGTTTTACACACCTTCACCGCGGCTGGACAAAACAAACAACTGGATTTGCACAGTACCTTTAAACAGAGAAGAAGCTGTAGCTGAGGCGGACGTTCCTGGCAGGTCCTGCAGGCTCACAGTTCCTGAAGCGACTGACATGAAGCAGGAAGACTGGAGGGTCCTGCACTGTTCAGGGAAGAAACCAGCAGTAGAGCAAAGCAACAAATAAAAGGTCTGCTCCTTAAAACCCAAGCAGAGTCTGACCTTCCTGGCTATCTGGTTCTCTGTAGCTCGGTACAGCAAATTCGACCAGAGGAGGGAGTCCTGGCTTGCAGTATGGGCGAACTGGTTGGTCCCACCTGCTCAGGGGAAGAAGATTCCTGGCAGGTCTTCTCTGTCGTTGGAGTCTGAAAATTGGGACCTGCAGCAGGGCTTCACCGGGTGGTTCAGTCATTGTAGGGGTCCTCTTCTGTCAGCTCCTCATCGGTTATTTCCTTCTAGTGCCAACTCTGCCTTTCCATTCCCAGAGACCTGCTTTTTATGCAGTTTTTCCCCATTCACACAGCATGGCTGTCAATCACACAGCAGAGTGGCTGTCCTGGCGGACAGTCACCTAGCCAATCAAACAGAAGTGCGACTTGGGTTACCAAGGGAACCCATGGCAGGGGTTCTAAAACCCCTCCCTCACATCTTGCCTACCCAGACTTTCAGGTGCCTAAGGAGGGCATCTGTCTAGAAGCCCGCGAAAGGACGGCGAACAAAGGAACCAAACCTAGTTTGGCATGCAGAGTACAACATGAGAAAGACATTTTCAAAAAGAAATGGTGAATAAACCCAGCCGGAACCGTATAAAAAAGATTTCTGGTCTAGTGTGTTAAAGTTCGAGGCTACCAAGATAGCCTAAAACAAAACCAAGGTTATTTAAGATATCCACAGTAGGAAAAATAGGGTAGTTACCACTGCCACCAGCCAAGTCTTGATGAAAAGGGAGCGAAACAGTGCTCCAAGAGAAACAGACAAAAAGGGATAAGTATTAAACATTTTCCAGTACTCTATGTAAGATAGTTTGTACTGGGTATGTGAATTTTAAGAGACTAATAAAGTCAATGGCAACTTTACATGTTCTGGGAGACAGTAGTCAGTCCCAGAAAATGGAGTCGGAGTTGGAAAGTCTAAAAGACAACCCTGTGTCACTGCACTGAACGTGCTGTGTAACACACAGTTACAAAATGATGCCTGTGAAGTAGGTGAGGCTCCACAGTCTATGAACACAAAAATTGTTACACACACCGAGCAAAACACATGTAAGAGTGGGAAAAACAGGCTCCCACTCTTACCAGGTGAAAAAAATATGTCCTAGAAATCCAGCAAAGCTGCTGAGGTAAGGGAAATTAGCCATTCTGGAAAATTCTCCCTAACACTCGCCCCCCCCCACCCCCAGACTAAGGGTCAAGAGGATTTAATCCACTCCTGGAAGAATCTCTACCTCTAGTCGGTTACAAACATCCTAGAGAGACCATCAGCATTTTGGTGGTGACATCCTGCTCTGTGCTCAATGGTGAAATCAAACCCTTGCAGGCAGATTGACCATCTCAGAAGTTTTGGGCTTTCCCCTTTCATTTGCATTAACCATCTCAAGGTTTGGTGGTCTGTCTGAATCACAAAAGTAGACCCATACAAATATGGTCTAAACTTCATCAGAGACCACACAATGGCAACACATTCACACTCTATGGTTGCCCATCTTGTTTCTGGTTCCTTCAGTTTCCTACTGATGAAGAAAATGGGGTGCTCCCTACCTTTCTCATCCAGTTGACTAAGGACTGCACCTATACCTGTATTGGAGGCATCTGTCTGCACAATGAAGGGTTGGTGGAAATCAGGAGTTCTTAGGACTGGAGCTTGACAAAGGGCTTTCTTCAGGTTTTCAAAGGCATGAGTGCACTCCTCATTCCATCTAACCTTTTCGGGGAATTTTGGAGAGGAGATCACATTCAAGGAAGAAGCTATGGTCCCATAGTTCTCTAAGAAATTCCTGTAGTACCCAGTGAGACCTAGGAATGCTCTCACTTGGGGTTGAGTAGTAGGGGTGGACCAGTTTTGTACAGCTTGTACTTTGCTAGGCAATGGCCTTATTTCACCTCCTCCTACCTCATGACCAAGGTAGACCACTTTGCTCTGACCAATTTGACATTTGCTTGCCTTTATGGTCGATGGGCCTGTTCAAGAGCCTGCAAAACATATCCAAAGTGGTCAATATGTTATTTCCATGTAGAGCTGAACACTGCGGTGTCATCCAAGTATGCCAGGCAGAGGTCCTCCATTCCATTCAGAACTTGATTGACCATCCTTTGGAATGTTTAAGGTGGATTCTTTAATCCAAAATGCATAACCTTGAACTGGTAGAGGCCTGCTGGGGTTGAGAATGCAGTTTAAACAGGAAAAATTATAGTGCAGCTGCCCTCATTGTGCTCTTTCAATTAAACATGCTCTTTCAGGGAATAGCTACTAAGAGCGATGAGAAAAGCAGTGCCTTTCGTTTATCCTGGATCTCACAAACTCATTATATCTTTTCTTCCTGACATTTAAGTGTAGAGTGTTCCAACTACACCTTCATTCGGCATATCAGAATAATTAATACGAATTTGTAGATGTCAAAGATTGCAAGTTTTCTAGTAAGCACTAGGGTACCCACGAAGGTTTAGTTTAGATAATGAAAGTGAATACAGGAGTAACTAAATCTGTATTTTACATATGCTCCTAATTTACGAACAATGTTACTTTCCCAGCTATTGCAAAACAGGATAGTGCTGCTAAGGGTTACACCTTAAATGAGAACTCCAGCCGAAAAAAGGCACAGTCACTTGATCAGTTTTTGTTTATATAAAGATATTGGTGAGTGAAGGGGTGATAATAGTAGGAACAGCAATTTGAGAGAGAGTCTGCAGGCATCACAGTTGATACACAGCACATATCCTCTGTATCTTGTGTATGGGCGCGTTATAAAAGCCATATCATATCATATCATATCATATCATACAGTTCGTAGGTTATGTACAATGTGTAGCGTGAGAGGGGTAAGGAGATTTAGAAGGATGGGGCTATGTGCTGAGTGACAGTATTTGCCCATTCAAGCAATAGAAGATGGAGCTTAGCAAGGATGATAGAAATTGTTTGGATTTCAAAGGGAAGAGAATTCCAGTGGAAAGGGGCAAGGATCAAAAAGGAGCAGCAACAGAGAGAAGGAGCGCAAAGGGGGTGTAACAGAGGTGGTGTAAAGCTCTGGAAGTAGGTTGCGTGGGAAGAGTAGTGAGTAATAGAGTTGTCTAGTTAACCCTCTTCGAATTGCACTGGCTCTCACAGCAAGCCTGCATCATCTATAAATCCTGTTGCATCATCTACAAGTCTGTCACCCTGAAGATCCCAAGCTCCAACACTGTGAAACACAGCAGATTCTCTGGGGGCCTGAATTCCGCTAGACGTAAGGACATATGCAGACCTGAATTCCGCTCTGCTAGAAGGAAAGAACCAAAACACAGGCCTTTTCTGTCAATGCTCAGACACTCCCGAACATCCTCCCATCAACATCACACTCGCCCCCTCACTTGAACAGTTAAGGAAGGAGCCTAAGATCCTTCACTTCAAGGCACAGCTCCTCCCTAACACCTATGTCCACACACCCTCAACTCTCCACCCTACCTGAGACTGGGTGATGTGACTGATCCACATTGTTTCCTCCCCTGGTTGCTTGTAGACCCTTTTCTGACAAATTGCTCACCTTCCCACTCCCCTGTTGATAGTTTTGACTCCATTGTTTCTCTGCTCCCATCATCATGTGATGATTTGAAAGTGTTCTATTGCTTCTCAAAGCTAGATCGTTGCTTACCCTCATAATAATATTATTATTAATAAGAGTGGGGGGGCAAGAGCAAGGAAGATGTGAAAAACAGAAAAAGGGATTTGAAGAGGAACCAAGATGCAGAGAGTGCCAGCCAGCATGAAGCCACTAACTAGAGATGGGAGAGGAAGGTGTAGGCTATTGAGAAGCTAAGTTAATGACCCTGCTGAGGAGGGCAAAGCAAAGGAGTATTTGTATTTATTTATTGTACATTGTAAAGGTACTTATACATCAAGTAAACTATGCTTGAAATTGCCCAGAGGGCAACGGGGAGGGAATATGCAAATGGAAGGCAAATATAATAACAGTGAAGAGAAAGAAAGAAGCAGTCCTACTAGGCCTTCTGAGCATTCAGGACATGCAAATGCAGAGAGGGAGAAGGGACGAGGGAGGGGGTAAGTGTGAGGAGTTCCAAAGAGGGAAGTGCTAGGGAGTACGTTTGCAAGCATCTGTTAAGTGCCTAGCAGAGATCACTCGTTAAGAGTGGTCAACTGCCAATACAATAACTGCAGGCCCGTGAGAAGAACAGGCTGCTGGGCGCCCAGAGAAAAGTGCTGGGAGTAGGCATAGGCTGAAGGCGATTGGGGGTGTGTTAGTCATAATTATATGCAGTACCCTTTGCGATCACCACACACAATTAAGACTACAATTGACAATACAAATTCACCTTTGGTACAAGCCTGTACTACACAGTAAAGTGGTAGCAATGGCTGAGCAGCCAGACTTTTCTCAAGAGCAAGTGAGCATTATCAATAGTTAAAGTACAGCAATTAATATGATTCAAACAAACACTGGGCCTCATTACACGGATGGCGGTGAACAATGGCGCTATTAGCGCCATGGTTCATGCCGGTAAAATACCGGCACCGCCTTGGTGGAAAGGGGAATTACCACCCTATTCCAAGGTTAGCGGGGCGGTAATTCCCCCTTCCACCATTGCCCTTCCCCATTCCTATTTTTGCCCCATAGGGCTCTATGGGAATGGGGGAAGCACTAATTACGGTACCTCAAATTGCGGTACCGTAATTAGCTCCATGGTCCCGTTGCGGGTTGGTTTTTAACGCCTGCAAAAACCAGGCGTTAAATTCCCCAACCCGCAAAAGGACCTCGTACTAAGGCGGTAAGGTTTACCGGTTAAATACCGGTACCGGTAAACCCTTACCGCTATCTGTGTAATGAGGCCCACTGACTCAAGGTTTCTGAGTAAAAGAATATACATTTATTTACACATCAGTTGTAAAACATTTCACTAAAGTAAAGCAGTTGAAAAATCACACTCTTAATACCCTACACCACACCCAATAGATTCTGGACAAGTTAGGCTCAAAATGAAGTATGAGCAAAATGCACTCCAGCAATTTAAAAGGGACGGAAAGACAAAGTTAGGCTAAAATTGAGCAGCACCAATAGGCAAGTAAGCAGGGCAATCTAGAAAGAGGAACTACAGTGATGTAATCAAATCAAAAAGCTTAGGGCCAAAGTCAATAGGACAACATTCTTTTGCTCAAGATCACACAGTTCCGGGTAGTTCGCGATTAAGTCTTTGCCAAGAGTTCCGGACGAAGTTGGTCGGCAGAAAAGTTAGTTTAAAGAGTAGAGAAGGACGAGCCCTCGGATTGGCGAAAGGTTTTACACACCTTCACCGCGGCTGGACAAAACAAACAACTGGATTTGCACAGTACCTTTAAACAGAGAAGAAGCTGTAGCTGAGGCGGACGTTCCTGGCAGGTCCTGCAGGCTCACAGTTCCTGAAGCGACTGACATGAAGCAGGAAGACTGGAGGGTCCTGCACTGTTCAGGGAAGAAACCAGCAGTAGAGCAAAGCAACAAATAAAAGGTCTGCTCCTTAAAACCCAAGCAGAGTCTGACCTTCCTGGCTATCTGGTTCTCTGTAGCTCGGTACAGCAAATTCGACCAGAGGAGGGAGTCCTGGCTTGCAGTATGGGCGAACTGGTTGGTCCCACCTGCTCAGGGGGAGAAGATTCCTGGCAGGTCTTCTCTGTCGTTGGAGTCTGAAAATTGGGACCTGCAGCAGGGCTTCACCGGGTGGTTCAGTCATTGTAGGGGTCCTCTTCTGTCAGCTCCTCATCGGTTATTTCCTTCTAGTGCCGACTCTGCCTTTCCATTCCCAGAGACCTGCTTTTTATGCAGTTTTTCCCCATTCACACAGCATGGCTGTCAATCACACAGCAGAGTGGCTGTCCTGGCGGACAGTCACCTAGCCAATCAAACAGAAGTGCGACTTGGGTTACCAAGGGAACCCATGGCAGGGGTTCTAAAACCCCTCCCTCACATCTTGCCTACCCAGACTTTCAGGTGCCTAAGGAGGGCATCTGTCTAGAAGCCCGCGAAAGGACGGCGAACAAAGGAACCAAACCTAGTTTGGCATGCAGAGTACAACATGAGAAAGACATTTTCAAAAAGAAATGGTGAATAAACCCAGCCGGAACCGTATAAAAAAGATTTCTGGTCTAGTGTGTTAAAGTTCGAGGCTACCAAGATAGCCTAAAACAAAACCAAGGTTATTTAAGATATCCACAGTAGGAAAAATAGGGTAGTTACCACTGCCACCAGCCAAGTCTTGATGAAAAGGGAGCGAAACAGTGCTCCAAGAGAAACAGACAAAAAGGGATAAGTATTAAACATTTTCCAGTACTCTATGTAAGATAGTTTGTACTGGGTATGTGAATTTTAAGAGACTAATAAAGTCAATGGCAACTTTACATGTTCTGGGAGACAGTAGTCAGTCCCAGAAAATGGAGTCGGAGTTGGAAAGTCTAAAAGACAACCCTGTGTCACTGCACTGAACGTGCTGTGTAACACACAGTTACAAAATGATGCCTGTGAAGTAGGTGAGGCTCCACAGTCTATGAACACAAAAATTGTTACACACACCGAGCAAAACACATGTAAGAGTGGGAAAAACAGGCTCCCACTCTTACCAGGTGAAAAAAATATGTCCTAGAAATCCAGCAAAGCTGCTGAGGTAAGGGAAATTAGCCATTCTGGAAAATTCTCCCTAACACTCGCCCCCCCCCCCCCCACCCCCAGACTAAGGGTCAAGAGGATTTAATCCACTCCTGGAAGAATCTCTACCTCTAGTCGGTTACAAACATCCTAGAGAGACCATCAGCATTTTGGTGGTGACATCCTGCTCTGTGCTCAATGGTGAAATCAAACCCTTGCAGGCAGATTGACCATCTCAGAAGTTTTGGGCTTTCCCCTTTCATTTGCATTAACCATCTCAAGGTTTGGTGGTCTGTCTGAATCACAAAAGTAGACCCATACAAATATGGTCTAAACTTCATCAGAGACCACACAATGGCAACACATTCACACTCTATGGTTGCCCATCTTGTTTCTGGTTCCTTCAGTTTCCTACTGATGAAGAAAATGGGGTGCTCCCTACCTTTCTCATCCAGTTGACTAAGGACTGCACCTATACCTGTATTGGAGGCATCTGTCTGCACAATGAAGGGTTGGTGGAAATCAGGAGTTCTTAGGACTGGAGCTTGACAAAGGGCTTTCTTCAGGTTTTCAAAGGCATGAGTGCACTCCTCATTCCATCTAACCTTTTCGGGGAATTTTGGAGAGGAGATCACATTCAAGGAAGAAGCTATGGTCCCATAGTTCTCTAAGAAATTCCTGTAGTACCCAGTGAGACCTAGGAATGCTCTCACTTGGGGTTGAGTAGTAGGGGTGGACCAGTTTTGTACAGCTTGTACTTTGCTAGGCAATGGCCTTATTTCACCTCCTCCTACCTCATGACCAAGGTAGACCACTTTGCTCTGACCAATTTGACATTTGCTTGCCTTTATGGTCGATGGGCCTGTTCAAGAGCCTGCAAAACATATCCAAAGTGGTCAATATGTTATTTCCATGTAGAGCTGAACACTGCGGTGTCATCCAAGTATGCCAGGCAGAGGTCCTCCATTCCATTCAGAACTTGATTGACCATCCTTTGGAATGTTTAAGGTGCATTCTTTAATCCAAAATGCATAACCTTGAACTGGTAGAGGCCTGCTGGGGTTGAGAATGCAGTTTTCTCCTTGGCATGGTCTGTCAGGGCTATTTTCCAATAGCCTCATGTCAGGTCAAATGCACTGAGGTACTTGGCCGAGCCAAGTCTGTCCATCAGTTCATCTGTCCTTGGCAAAGGATGGGCATCCGTCTTAGTGACTGCATTTAGAGCTCTATATTCCACACAGAATCTCAACTCCTTGGATCCTGCCTTTTGTAACAGAACAACTGGACTAGACCATGGACTGGTAGAGGGCTCTATAAGCCTGAGATAAAGCATCTTGTTGACCTCTCCTTTGATGTGGGATCTCACATGTTCTGACATTCTGTAACCTCTGCTTTTCACATGTAGACAGTCACCAGTGAGAATATCATGCTGGCCCCAAGGGGTCAAGCCTGGTGATAGTGAAAACAGGGAGGCAAACTGATTTAACAGAACTTTTCACTCCTCCTGTTGCTCAGATGTCAGTTGAGATGAGAGATTGACACCTTCTATGAATGGCCTCTGAGGAGGTCAGGTAGAAGTTCACTCTCCTCCTCCTCTTGAGCTGAAGCTAGAAGCAAAGCTCCCACTTCTGGTCTCAAGACATATGCCTACAAACAGTTGTTGTGGAAGACTCTGGGAGCCTCATTACATCTGCCTAAGCCCACCAAATAGTTCACCTGTCCAAGTTTGCCCACAACATTGAAGGTTCCTATCCATTTGTCCTGCAAGGCCCTCTGCCTTGTTGACACCATACCTAATACAAGCTGGTCTTGAGTAAACTCAACCATGCTGGCCTTCTGGTCATGCCAATGTTTGACCAGAGCCTGACCTGCTTTTAAGTTATCACTAGCTTCTGCCATCATGTGTGACATTCTCCTCCAGAGACCTATCTCATAGTCAGTCACTCTGACAGGCTTGGGGGAAGGACCACTCTCCAACCCCTCCTTAATTAGGGCCAATGGACCTCTGACTGGATGACCATAGAGAAGTTCAAAGGGACTGTATCCAACTCCCTCCTGAGGGACTTCTCTATAAGCAAAGAGAAGGCATGGCAGTAGAAGGTTCCACTTTCTTTTAAGGGATTCCTCTAAAGCACCTATCATGCTCTTCATAGTATGATTAAAACCTCTCTACCAGTCCATTTGTCTGTGGATGGTAGGCTGCAGAGACCTTGTAAGTGACACCACCATTTTTCCACATGGCTTGCATGTAGTGGGACATACAATTGGATCCCCTGTCAGATATCACTTCCTAAAGAAACCCAACTCTGGTAAAGATACCAAGTGGAGCCTTAGCCACAGCCTGAGCCATAATAGTTCACATAGGTATGGCTTCTGGGTATCTTGTAGCATGGTCTACTACAACCAGGATAAACCTGTTCCCTGAAGATGTGAGAGGGTCAAGGGGACCAACAATGTTGATGCCTGCCCTCTCAACGGAACTCCCACCACTGGGAGAAGCACCATGGGTACCACATTCTTGGCTCCACTCTTGCCAAAGGTTTGGCAAGTGTGACAGCTCCTACAGAATTTGTCAACTTATGAACACATCTTAGGCCAATAGAAGTGTAAGCAAAAGCCTTTAGTTGGTCTTTTTGAAACTCAAATGACCAGCCAAAGGTATCTCATGGGCCAACTGTAGGAACTGGAGTCTGTTGGCAAGAGGCACTACAATTCTTTTGCAGTCCCCACGGATAGACTCAGTCGGTTCACTGTAGAAGAGGTCATCTTCCCAGCTTAACCTGTGCTTTCCGACTTCTTGCCCATCAAGTTGGTTAGCAGCCTGTTGTCGAAGACCCTCGGGAGTAGGACACTCACTTTGTCCTCTCCTGAAGTCTGTCGTATTGGGTCCACCTTCTGCCAGTAAAGACTGCAGCTCGGGTGGTCAACAGGGTCCAGAATTCCACCCAAAACAGTGTCTTCTTCCAGATTTGATTCTTCAGAAACTGGCTCAACCACACATGGTCGTACCTCACACTCTGCCTCAGCAGGTGGATGGATCACAGGTGTGACCTTGGACAATCTTGGCAATGTCCTTGTTGGTAGCACAGGGGTGCTGTCTGACTTTTTCCTTGAGGTCTTGGGTTTCCCCTTTGCCTCTTTCTTTCCAGAAATAGCAGTGAGCAACTCCTGTGGAGTGGGAGTGATAGTTTCCTCTCTCAATTCCTCTGGAGAGCCTCTCAAGGTCCTCTCCCTTGCAGGCCTAGTGAGCTCCTGTCTCCTCTTACTGAGAGGCCCTGGGGTAGTTGACACAACTCCAAGAGTTTTCAGGTCATTACTCAACAGAACTCTCCCAGGCACTTCACTCTGCACACTAACAGGTATTTTCACAGTCACATCATTACACTGGATGAGAGCTGGTAACTGGGGAAGCATTTGCACAGGGCCTCCAACTAACTTTATGAGGCATTCGAGTGCCTTAGCAACATCCTCCACCTTGAAAAATGATTCATCCACCACGGTTATGCTGGCTCCAGTGTCTCTGATGGCAGGGGTCTCCTGTCCATTCACAAGAACACTATCTTTATAATACTCTTTAGTATTATCTAGGATGGAATTATAGACATCTAAATTCTGTTGTGTCCACAAGCCCAGGGACACTAAAGAAACACTAGCTGAGACTCTCATGGGTTCATCAGCAAGTAGGCGAAAGATTCCTCCTCTGGCGAGAAGGCTAAGGAGACAGTGTAGAGCCCTAAAGGTTTACCCTTACATCTGGGACCCCCTTTCACATGGTCAGTTGACCCACAAACATAACATTTCCCAAATGTCTTGATGAATGGGGGTTTGATCTGACCTCCATCTGGTTTGGGTCCATATGGTGCACTAGCCTGTTTCGGTTACCCCAGTGGTTTACCCTTATTTTGCTGTTTGTAGCCCTCTTTTGGATTGGAAGTATTAGAATTTTCCTTGTTATCTTTCTTTGGCTGCTTTCCCTCATCCTTCTTCTGAGTTGGCCCAGAATCCTTGTGAGTAGCCCTGTTGGCAACCCACAAGTCAACAGCCTTAGCTAACTTTTTTGGATCTATCACATTAGAATCAGCCAAGTGCTGTCTGAGCTCAGGCGAGCAGGCATCATAAATTGACTCCAACATAACAAGATTCAAGATACCTTCATAATTGTTTACTCTCTAACCCTTAACCCAACCAGCTAAGTTTTTCCAACATTCACATACCCAGGTAGCTCAAGGGGTACCATCATGCTTTTTGAGGGTCCTAAACCTCTTAAGGTACTGGAAGGGGTCTTCCCAAATCTAGCAATTAAAGCAAGCTTCACACACTCATAATCCATCCTATCCACCTCCCCCAATTCCATCACAACATCAGATGCAATAGTGGGTAGCCTAGAGAAGAGCCAGGGAAGCAACTGATTCCCTGTAAGATCTTGAATCCCATGGTTATATTCAAACATTGCCAGCCAATCCAAAATATCAAGCTTAACCTCATACATACCCACAATTTCTTTAGGCATACGGGGTCTCATAGGACTGGAAGACCTAGAAGACTCTGGGAGAGAAGCATTTTCAAGAGATAACCTTTTCATTTCTAGTTCATGATTCAACTCCATTTCTCTGAGCTTAAGTTCTTGATGCTTTTGTTCAGTTTGAGCATTTAAACGTTTTAATTCCAATTCAAGCCTCATCTTTTCTAGAGCAATGAATTCAGGACTATAGGTGGGGTCCCAACGGGCAAGGGTTGAGGTTGTTGAGCAGGTAAGGGAGCAGTGAGGCTGTTATGTTGTGATGGTCATGAAGATTATGCAGACCTCCGTCCACAAGTACCACACAGGGAGATACCAAAACAACTCCCTGTGTGATCCTTGAGGCCACAGGTATTGAGTGCTGGAGAATCAGGAACCAGGAACGCCGGAAACCCCCAACCGCTGTAAGGCAAGCAAGGGGTTAAGTACTGTGGCAAAAACAAACAATGACCAGACCTTAGCTTAGAACTCTAAAAGGGCTTACCAAGATGGTAGGAAATCAGGCATCAACCAAACCCTGAGTTTGGAACAGTCAGGGTAGGAGGCGTTCCAAGCACCAGCAGTGTGTGTCTGGCAGCAGCAAGCAGTGAAGCACACTGGGCGGCACTCTGGATGGACACACACTGGGATACCTGTGTGAGCCGCGATAACCAGCTCAAGCGTGGTAATAAGTTGGGATGATCCGTAAAACAGTCCAAAAAGAGTTCCGAGGTCAGAAGCCAAATGAGTGCAACAGAGTCCGAAGGATGATCCAAAGGAAGCCAGTAAGCTGTCCAGTATTCCGATAATCAACAAGAAGGCAGAACGTAACCCAAGGGCGTGACAAGAAGGAATCTGTGAAACAGTCCGTAATTCTGTACCGTGATCGTGAAGAAACAGGAACGCCAAACAGTGCCGAATCAATTCACCTGTGAAGCACTGTGCGGGCGTTCCCTCGCAGCATTTGAATGAATTGGACCAGTCAGGTGATAGCGTCACATGACGCGTTTCCCCAAGCGTTACCTTACCACGTGATCCGTAGTAATAACAGTCGGCTGAGCCTTCCAGGTCACGTGATGCCGAAGTGAGTCGGGCCGAAGGCTACGCCGAACAGCTGCAGGACGCCAAGGCAGTTGCCAATGGAGGAATGGACGCAGGGATCTCGGGCACCTATGTCCACTAGGCTGCCTCCATGTGCACTGCCTATGATCACCACGTTGCTGCCGCCCTGAATGTCAATAATAGACACATTATCATCTCATTACTTTCCACATTTGCTGAGGGGTCAGGTATTTCAGACCCACCCTCCAGACATTGCTTCTCTAACAACCTTTCAATGAATTCAGACTTTTTGCCTTTAACAAAGAGATTCCTTTCTCTACACAGATTTTTCAGATAATCCACAGTGTAACTAAGGAGGGTCTCCTGACTGTAGCTTTCCATAGTAGACATAATGAACACTTCTTTTTAGTGATGTTTAGCCTTGTGATGAGTTGGTCCAAGGTAATAGCTGCACTTTACTATACTTGATCCTCACCGCTGTACACCAGAGTTAGGCAGAATTATATGCAGTACCCTTTGGGAACACCACACCCAATTAAGACTACAGGGACAGTACAAATTCACCTTTGGTAAAAGCCTGTGCTACACAGTAAAGTGGTAGCGATGGCTGAGCAGCCAGACTTATCTCAAGAGCAAGTGAACAGTATCAATAGTTACACAAAGGACAGCAATCACTATGATTCAAACAAACACTGACTCAAGGTTTCTGAGTAAAAGCATATACATTTATTTACACATCAATTGTAAAACATTTCACTAAAGTAAAGCAGTTGAAAAACCTCACTCTTAATACACTACAGCACACCCAATAGATTCTGGACAAGTTAGGCTCAAAATGAAGTTTGAACAAAATGGCACTCAAGCTATTTAGAAGGGAGAGAAAGACAAAGTTAGGCTAAAATTGAGCAGCACCAACAGGCAAGTAAGCAGGGCAATCTAGAAAGAGGAACTATAGTGATGGAATCAAATCAAAAAGGCTTAGGGCCAAAGTCAATAGCACAAAAGTCTTTTGCTCAAGATCACACAGTTCAGGGTATTTCGTGGTTAAGTCTTTGCCAAGAGTTCTGGATGAAGTTGGTCGGCAGAAAAGTTAGTTTATAGAGTGGAGAAGGACAAGTCCTCTGATTGGTGAAAGGTTTCACAAACCTTCACCATGACTGGACAAAACGAACAAGCGGATTAGCACAGTACCTTTAAATGGAGAAGAATCTGTAGCTGGGGCAGAAGTTCCTGGCAGGTCCTGCAGGCTCACGGTTCCTGAAGCGACTGTCGGACTGACATGAAGTAGGAAGACTGGAGGGTCCTGCACTGCCTAGGGAAGAAACCAGCATCAGAGCAAAGCAACAAATAAAAGGTGCACTCCTTAAAACCCAAGCAGGGTCCGAACTTCCTGGCTATCCGGTTCACTGTAGCTCTGTACAGCAAATTAGACCAGGTGGGGAGTTCTGACTTGCGGTTTGGGCGAACTGGTTGGTCCTACTAGCTCAGGGGAAAAAGATCCCTGGTATATCTTCTCTGTCGTTGGAGTCGAAAGATTCAGACCGACAGCAGGGTTTCACCGGGCGGTTCAGTCATTGCAGGGGTCCTCTTCTGTCAGCTCCTTGTCGGTTCTTTCAATCCAATGGCGATTCTGCCTTTCCAGCCCCAGAGACCTGCTTTTTATGCAGTTTTCCCCCATTCATACAGTCTAGTTGTCAATAACACAGCAGGGTGGCTGTCCTGGCGGGACAGTCACCTAGCCAATCAAACAGGAGTGTGACTTGGGTTACCAAGGGAACCCATGGCAGGGGTCCTGAAACCCCTCCGTCACATCCTGCCTACCCAGACTTTCAGGTGCCTAAGGAGGGCTTCTGCGTAGAAGCCTGCGAAAGGACGGCGATCAAAGGAACCAAACCTGGTTTGGCGCGCAGAGTAAAACACGCGAAAGACATTTTCTAAAAGAAATGGTGAATAAACCCAGCCGGAACCGTATAAAAAAGTATATTGTCTAGCGGGTTTAAGTTTGCGGGTACCAAGATAGCCTAAAACAATACCAAGATTATTTAAGATAACCACAGTAGGAGAAATAGGGTAGTTACCACTGCCACCAGCCAAGTCTTGATGAAAATGGAGCGAAACAGTGCTCCAACAGAAACAGAGAAAATGGAATAAGTATTAACCCTTTTCAGTACTCTATGTAAGTTAGTTTCCACTGGGTCTGTGGATTTAAAGAGACTAATAAAGTCAATGCCAACTTTACATGTTCTGGGAGACAGTATTCAGTCCCAGAAAATGGAGTCAGAGTTGGGAAGTCTAAAAGACAACCCTGTGTCACTGCACCAAAGGTGCTGTGCAACACACAGTTGTAGAGGAGGTCCCAAATAAAGCCTGCACTCCAGTTGCCCATTTTGAAGTATCAGGAATGTTCACACCAAAATATGTGACGTTTGATGAGCAGATAAATCAGCAGAGAGCCATAGCACGGCTCTGCACAGTACCTATCAGAGGAGCAACACCTATTGAAGTACCGATACCAAGAAAACCATGGACAGTGAGGTATCCATTACGGAAAACTTACCAGCAAATGAGACGAAATGAAGATTGCCTAAGACAAGTCCCAGAAGAAACCAAAAAGGTCTTATTGGAAGACGAATGGTGACGTCACGAGGGCCCGGACGACCGTAGAAATAGAAGATATGACAACCCGAGAATGACACCTCGAGACGAAACGGCATGAATAAGGATATTGTGAACCTGAAAGGGGAGAATGATGTTGAAATACAAAGAAGCTTAAGCTGTAAACAGGATGAAGATTATCAACAAGCTAACTGCAATGCTAAGTAGAAGAAAAGTGCGGCAAGCGCCATTATACATAATCTACCTCAAAACGAAGCACAGTATTATAAGTGTAATTCCACTTTTCAAACGAAGCAGAATCAACCCAGGTTACTAAAGGCCGAATGAGCAGAGATTCATATTCTAGCAAAACGATAAGAGACAGCTGAATCGAAACTCAGGAGATGCAACTCGTGCCAGGAGAGCCAAGTAGAAGGAACAAACAATAGCTAAATATAATTGAAACTCAAGAACAGAATATCTTGTCTCTGAAAGGCCAAGATAAGGAGGCGTAGGCAGGTGATAAGCAGAATAAGAATCAAATGCACAAATTTAGAGAAACTAGACAAATTCACGGTGTGGGAAGCACTTGACCATCCAAGCGAGGAGAAGCACAAGTTCACACCTATGCTTGGCATCCGCCCAGGCAGAGATATTGGACCTTTCCCAGGCAGAAGTTTCAGTTTCTAGGCCAACCACAGTAACATAATTGACACATAGTTGTTGGAGTGATGATTGATTGTAACCTTAATTGGAGAAACGCCAGGTAACTAGGGGGCACCCTGCACCTGGCTGACCATTCTGCGTGCTGCTAAGCAAAGTGGAAATATATGCATGGGGTTGGTGCAAACCCAATAACAATGGACCAAATAATCTAGGGTCCTATAGTTAGTAGAACCAATGGGACGGCGTACTTTTAGTGACATCTACAGGAGTTATCCTTGAAGGAAGGGCTTAGACGCCCACCTGACAGTATTTACCTATCCCCTCACTCTGTTACAATATACAGATATAGTACCTATATTAAAGTTACCTTTTCCTAACCAATAGAATTGCATATTAACTTTTGAGTGTTATACGTCCATTATGACGAGTTTTCAGTATAAATGCTATGATTTTTATGAAGTTCATTGGAGTTGAAGCGAGAAGGACGATCGCATCACTGCTGATTTCCATCACTCCACATTTTTTGCACTTGTCATTAAACAAACTCCCTTTGCCAAACCATTGAGTTATCCTTATTGATTGGTGTTGGAGTAATAAATCTGCACCCCCATCCATCTCAGGGGTGCAGCATTCTCATCTTAAAGTACTTTCGGAGCACACCTCGGCTCTATGGGCCGGCCGGGGGTCTCCGAAGTACACAGTAAAAAGATGATGCCTGTGGAGTAGGTGAGGTTCCACAGTCTATGAACATAAAACATGTTAAACACACACAGCAAAACACATGTAAGAGTGGGAAAAAAGGCTCACACTCTTACCAGGTGAAAGAAATTAATCCTAGAAATCCAGCAAAGTTGCTGAAGGACTCAGTAGGTAAGGGAAATTAGCCATTCTGGAGAATTCTCCCTAACAGGGGCTAAGGTCAGGACCCAGATGGAAACATAATTGCCAGGGTCACAAATCTCAGCCACTGTGGGGTTTAGCAAGAGAACAAGATGGGGAAGGAGGAGGAAAAGGGTAAGTCTTGAGGAGCTTCCTGTTAGGTAGGACTCCCAGGAATGCAAGAGAGATGCTGGGACTCTGCAGACTCGGAGAGCCTAACACCCCCCTCCCCCCAGAACAAATGGAGGACTCAGTCAGATGGCAAGTACAAACTGTGGTTTATTGTAAATAAAACCAACAGAGATCAGTACACAAACACAGCAATAGTCAGGTACAGCTCGAGGTTCCACAGCGCGCAGGCTGGTTTTCTTGCATTGTTACGTCACCACTCGGGCCCTTCCCCTAAAAACCTATCACCATGGGGGATTGGCCACTGAGAGTCTCTACCACCTTTAGTGTACCATATAGGTGTTATTCTACTGGTCCTCGTATGTCAGGTGGCTGGCCAGTCCCATCCCCACATTGTTGCAGAGTAGTGGGCTTACCATTGGTTCATGCCCTTTTCCACCCCACCCCCCAGGAATATTAAACTATGATTGGTTGGAGCTGGGACTCGATCGAGTTCTCAGCTCGCTCTGAACCTTTTCAAGGTGATGTGAATGATTATCTGTCTGTATTGTAACTTGTGTGCACCACCTTGCCTTATGAGAATGTTCCCCTTACAATAGCAACACTTGTTGCAATCTGCATTTGGCTTGCTGAGACTGGCTCCTCTTTTTCACCATGGATGACTGTCCATTGTCTTGCTTGGCTGCATCACGTGTTCAGGGATCAAACTGGCCTGCCACTTGCTCCAAAGGTAACACTGGCTCCTTGTCCAAACTAAGAAGAGAGCCCACTTCCAAGCCAATGTCTCTGCAGCATCCACAAACTCGGCAGAATTCTTTAAAATCTGCACAGAGCTGGCCAACCCTGCTGCAGTCTCTGCCTCTACTGTCGCCTCCCAGGCCCTCTGCACAGCCCTTGCCTCTCATTTCATCTAAAAAAAAAAAAAACATCCTGTCATCCTCTCGTTCTCACCTCCTCTTCCGCCTTCTCTGTCTGCTAACTCTAGCCCTCCCTCAGCCCCCCTCCCTCTTTCTCTTCCTTTCCTCTGTTCTCCCCTGACAAGGATTCTAGACAAGTCCGATCTATGAAAGTCTCATCAAAACAGGTTCTTCCCTGCTTGTCTAAAACTATCAAGGAACATATTGACACCCTTGCTCCTGCTCTGGCCGACTTCTGCAACCTCTTCCTCACCTCTAGAGCCTTGCGCTCCCCTCGGAAGCACTCTCTTGTGCATCCTCTCCCAAAGAAACCCACTGCCGACCCCTCATGCCCAGCTAACTATCACCTAATCTCCATCATTGCTTTCCTTGGCAAACTCGTGGAAAAGCTGGCCATCTCCCAGCTTAACCTCCATACCGATTATGTTGGTTGTCTCCATGACCATCGGTCTGGTTTTAGAACTGCCAGAATCTCGGAAGCTCCTCTCCTGAATATCCGTGAAAAGCTGCTCTACAACCTTGACTCTAACATACCTTCTGTCCTCATCCTACTCAATCTCTCTTCTGTCTCTGACATGATCAACCATGCCATCCTGCTCAACCGTCTCCGTGATAACCTGGGTATCATCGATCAGGCCTTGCTTGGCTGATGTGATAAGATATGATATGTTATTTTATTTGTATCGCGCTCATACACAAGTGTTTCATGTGTACTGACCTCTTTCCCCTCTGATCGACCCTCCCAGGTCCAACCTTTCCTTTATCTCACTCTCTACCTGTGGTGTTCCTCAGGGGTCTAAGCTCTCTCTCTGGCTGTTCAACCAATAACTGGCACCCCTCGTCCACCGCATTCACGCTCTCTTCTCCAACTTTCAGTGCTATGCGGGTTACACTCAGCTCATTTCCAGGCTTCCCTCTGCCACCTCTTCTGCTTCTCTCATCTCTGACTGTCTGTCTGCTATCCAGGAGTGGTGTGCCACCAACAACCTCTGCTTTAATGCAATTAAGACAGAGATTCTCCTCATCAGCAAACCTGCACCTCCATTCCTGTCACTCTCTGGCTGGCCTCTCTTGGCCCTCTTCCTGCTCCCGCCTGCGAGGCTAAGAACCTCAGGGTCATCTTCAACTCCACACTCTCCTTTCCTCCTCACATCTCCGATGTCTCTAAGAAGTCAAACTACCAACTCCACCTTCTCAGACGTATTCTTTCATTCCTCTCCTTACCCCAGAAGCTTACTCTCTCTAGAGCTCTGGTTCTCTCTATGCTGAATACTGTAACAGCCTCTTTCTAAATCTGCCTGCTTCTACTCGCTGCTCTCTGTGACTCATCCAGAACAGGACTGCAATACTGCTCCTTGGCCTCAAGCCCTGGGATAGTATCTCTCCAGCCCTGAAATCTGTTCTTTGGCTCCCAGCGGCTGCAAGGATTAAGTGTAAGCCCCTTTGCATTGTCCACAAGGATTTCTGGGGCCTGGGTCCAAAATACATTCAACTCTGAAATACCTTCACACTCAAGCTCTTTGCTCCTCCACCTCCCTCATGGTCAGTCACTACTCCAAGCAGCGAACTGGGGGTAGATCTCTTTCCTCAGCGGGGGCCTCCCTCTGGAACAGCCTCCCTGCAACTCTGAAACTAGAGGAGAGCCATCTCTGGTTCCAGAAGCACTTCAAGGCCTTCCTCTTTGTTTTTGCCTTCGCTCTGCCTCTCCCCTGCTGATCTGTCTGCTTTGGCATCATGCACTTGGCTACCCTCTGATTTTGGGCCCAGGTCCCTGCCCACCCAACCACACACCTGCACTGCCTCCTGACAATCCTTGCACTTGGGTCTGTATCTGTAACCCTACATTCCCCTTACCTGCACTTATATGACACCCCTTGTCTGCACTTTAAATCTTGCACTTGCCATCTTGGTGAATGCACTACCAATTGTTATTGTTTTATCCCTTGCTCAGCATTTTCCACCTGTCCACTCCCCTTGCACTTTCCCCGTTCGTCTCCCCTGCACTTGGGCATTCTCAATGTCACTGGGCCTAGTCAGATCGTTGTTGTGTCCTCCCTTGTCCCCTCCCTTGCCTTGTCGCACTCAGAAACACTTGTGTATGAGCACGATACGAATAAAATGTCATCTCATATCATACCGCAAATTTGAGGTCTACAGCTCACAATTATGAGGATTTATTCAGTTTCTATGTAGCTGGTCCCTTGTGGTATGGGGATTGGAAAGTGTCTTCATATCTCTGACCTTGGCTGTGGGCCTGTCTCACGCATCTTGCTCTCTGTGCAGCCTTAGTCAGCACTGCTCCTATCCTGCTGAGTGGCTTAAGGCCTGCTGGAATTTTCCTAAACCTTATAATGCGGTTTCTACATTGTCCATGTTATTCTACATTCCCTATGGGTTAGCTATACATGGTTTGATCAGGTACCATATATTCTCCTGTATGTCCACAAGAACATTAGCTACAGGCATCAGCAAGCTTGCTCAGGATGTTTTGTGCCTTGCGGTTCTTCATTACTGCATTTGGCTAATGACAAAATAATATAAGCATTGACAGTATGTATGTGTATCTATCCTCTAGCTATAGAACTGTACGCTCATCTTCTTCATGTCAATAAGTGCGTGTTTATGTGGTGCAGTGCGGACTGCACATGTGCTTCATATCCAAAGGTGCTATGTTGTGGAGTCACTGATGACGTCAGTAACATGGCTTCTGGATGCCTAGTTGAGGCTGTCTGTATAGGTGTCTCTGTCCACGGTCACTGTTTCTTCTCCCACACACATGGGAAGACTTGCATTGTATTCAGTCTGTATGGCTGGCTGGGAGGATAGCTTTCATGGTACTTGTCGATCATTGGCGCACTCAGGTTTGTCCAGCATAAGATAAATGGTGGCGAGCGTTCCTAGCTCTTCGTCCTGAAATGAACTTTGGGGTGTGGAGGGGTGGTCTTGTGACTCCCTTTTCAGCCCCCCCTCTAGTCGACCTGTCGACCACATCTCAATAGGTTAGTTCCTTTGCTATCGGCTGTCATACCTTTGTAACCCCTCCGAGGTGTCCATAGTAATTCACATGACCGCCGAAAGTCCTTTCCATATAACTGCACACTCCTTCCGGGTTGCACCACACCCATTTTCCTTCATAATACTTCACATTGAATGGGTTCTCTAGCTTCATTGCCTTGTGTGGGAATAACTGACAGTTCACCTTACGTTCCAGTAGCCTGTCTCTTTCTTCCACAATTAAGTCTCTTCCTCCTCCTATACTCACATCCATCAAGACCTTCATTCCAATAGTTTCTTCTGCTCTCTCTCTGCAGTGGGTGTGGCAAATCTTCACCACGGGCATCGTCACTCCTCCCAATAATAGCGCTCCCAATATAACCTTCAGCCCATCTGATAGCCATAAAGGTATCCATGACCATATGTATGCAATCCAACTTTGATCTGTTCCAGTCCCCTTTGTATCTTCCTCCATCTTTGTGTGCATCTGGGATGGCTGATTTACAGCTTCTGTCAGTGTACCGTTATCTTCGTCGTTGGCAGGTACAAATGTTCAAAACAGGAACTCCCAATTTTTGCACAAACTCCTCCTTCCATTGCAGTCAGTAAATCCAGAACATATCAGTTCTGGAGTGCCACCACCTCACTGCTAGGAACTCTTCCTTTATTACGTTGAACCCATTCACTGTGGAGTTGATCATCACAATCAGTTCCTAACAAGTTATCTGCAGCCATTTTGCATTTGTATAATTCTGTACAGATAGGATAAATGATACAAAGAACATCTGCTTTCTGCTAAATAGCCGGTGTCGTCAGTACTTCATCGACTCCTGTTTCTGATACTTCTGAGAAGTACTTGCTTTACTGAGAAGTACCTATCTTTACTCTCTTCTGCTGCTTTTGCTGTTGCTTATCTGTTCCTTTACTACAGGCCTCTTCTTCCTTCTCCTAGTTTCCATTTTTAGAAACTCATCGAGCTTCACGTCCTTTTATGTCATATTGATGTCATTGAACGGTGTTCGGGATATCCACCTCAATGTTGCTCTCCTCCCTTGAAATCTCCCTCATGTTGTTACCATCAATAGGTACATCAGACATTGAGCTCATCCTGCTGGTATTTAAGTTTCTATGAACGTTCTGGAGGCACTCATGGCATATGGGATTAATGAGCAGACATAACAACGCTCCCCGGTGGTTTCCTTACCCACTTTTGTCATGTGTTTGTACCACATGTTGTTAGATACTCGAACAGCGTTGGTGAGATAACGATTTACCCCTTTCCTGTCTGTGCCAGCACTACACTTACCTCTCCTTACCATGTTTGCAGTGCTCTCCTGTCCACCGGACATGGTTGTCCCACCTGCTTGGGACGGGGGAATGTTAGTAGAGGATACAGTGTTAGCACTACCAGCAAGCAAAATCTTTCAAACTATAAATGCAACAACTACAGTTGGAATAAAGAGACACGGCAATATAATCACATTTTTTATTATTTCACCCATCTTTACCTGTGCTGCCTGATCCTTGTGCAGCCTGAAGATATAGTTGCCTGGCAGAAATGCAGAAAAAGTGTGCGTTATTTCATTAGTATTAATGTTTTAAGGCCTGCGAACAAGATAATCATTAATAGCAAAAACAAACACTTGCTCCCACACTGCCCTTACTGCCTGGTCTCTCAGTGTGGCCAGAATAGGAGGGTCACCTTGTTCAAGTTGTGGGTAAGCTTGGGCCAAATATTCTACAAAGCCAAGATAATACACTCTGGGGGATCGTGCTCAGAAACTACTGGGTCTTCTAACAGTGTGAACAAATTGGTTTGATAAGGTATCATGGTGATAGTCAGTGGCTAACATGGGCAATCATCATTCTTGCAGTGTGCTTTCTCGACAAATGCATGCAGAGAATAAAATAACAAACATACAGTGTATCCTTACTCTAAATCTATCAATAGTCTAGTCCCTAACTCTGCTGCCCTTGAGCAAGTAGCCATTGGATGTAGTCCACTCAACAGTGTAAGTTCAGAATAGTTTGGTTGCTCCTCTTGCTGCTGATCATTGGCCCTGTTGAACTTGTTGCCAGGCACTGCCCCTGCTTTCTGGGGCTTGATGTCATACAAGTGGTTCCAAACGGTCTTTCCTGCAAGTCGGTCACCTTATCTGATACTGCTGTGATGGGGTGGGAGCCCGTAAATCTGGGTGCATCACACCTTTGGATAAAATTGTGTAGAAGGACCACATCTCCAATGTTAGCCTGTCCTTTTACTCCAGAGTCTTTTCATCCATTGTCACAGTTGCTTTGTCCATTGTCTTCTGGGCTTGCCCGGAACCATTGCATCTGGCGAGAGATAAAAAAGGAGACAAGCAAACAAGGAAGTAATGTAATCATACATTGCCTGACCGAACACATCTGCGCTACTCTCAGCATCTTTAAAAGCCCTAGTGGGAGAAGCCAGTGGGAGTTGCATGCCTTATTACCACCTCAGTGGGCGTTAAATGGTGGTCAGACCCAGGCTTGTTGCACAATGCAGACAATGCGGGTGGTAGGCAGTGCAGCCAGATTTTCTTTGTGCTCTGTTTTGTTTTAGCTATGGCCTCCTACAGAAGGTCATTCAGGTGTTCACAAACCCTGTTTGCTTGTATATGCATAGGAGAAATTGTGTTAAATGCCCAGCAACGTGGTGCTGTGCTTGAACATCTCATTGGCACGGTAAGGGCCGTTGTCAGACCGCAGGACCTCACACATGCCCCATCGCAAGACTACTTCCCTGATCAGAAACTTGGCTGCCCTGAGGGCATCTGGATGAGAACAGGGGCCTGCCTTAATCTACCAAGAGAATGGGCATACAAAAACTATCATTTAGTGGTACCCTTGGCACACTTGGATCATGTCAACATAGTCAAGATGTAGATGCTGGAAGGGACCTGCTGGACGTGGTATGGCTCCTCTCACAACTCTCAATGTATGTCCTGCTGTGAATTGTTTGCATACAAGACAATTGTTCACAAATTCAGCCATGTGCTCCACCAGATTAGGACAGAACCATGATTCTCCAATATATACGGCAATTACCTTTTTCCCTGTGTGCGTGGGATGGTGTAACTGTGTCATTGCTGTGTTCAATAGTGCCAAAGGGATCACCACCTTCCCTGTGTTGCTTTGCTGCCATAGGGCATCTGTTGGAGATAGTGTATATCCCCTTTTCATCCATGGGTCCTTCTCTTCCCCGTATGAAGCTCCCTGCAACTCCACGATCAGTGCTTCTGGCAGCACATTGTACCATTCCTTTAGTATAATTGTCCTCGCATTATGGACATTTGATGCTGCCTTCATCTCTAGTAATTCTCCGAAATGTGTGGCACGCTTTGCTTCAGAGTCTGTTGCTTTGTTTCCTCTTGAAATCGCGTCTTCCCCTTGTGTGTGCGCCTGGCACTTCACCATGGCTACTTGTGCAGGATAATCAATTACTTCTATCAGTTTGCCCAATAAAAATGCATGCTGCACTGGTGTCCATCTGCCCTTCTGAGTCATGTCCTGAACAATCGTGACAGTCCACATACGCTGAGTCTACATATACTGTCACTTCGTGTCCGCTGGTCTTTTCTATTGCTAGTATTAAGGCCATTAGTACTGCTGCTTATGCTGAATAATGTGTTGGTAATCACGCACTTGCCACTACCTCGCTTGTTCCATCCTCCCTCAATCACACCACTGATGTCCCTTTATGTCTGACCCTATCTGTCGGGTCAATTGTTGAAGACCCATCAATGTACAGCATGTCTCTACCCTGAAGTGCATCCTCATGAACTTTACAGGTGTCACTGAATATCTGTATGTTTGCTGTACAGTCATGGGCATAGTCACTTACCTGTCAAACATCTGCGAGAAAAGTTGCTGGATTGACAAGTCTGCACGTCACTATCTTCAGTGAGGCATTTGATAGTATAACCTCATATCCTGATACTCTCTGTGTTGTCAAGGTGCTCTTTGGCTTCTTCAGTATCGCGAAGAGTGAATGGTCCACATATAGCATGGTAGTGCACCCCATGTTTCTCCCTGCTGATTTCTCCACTGCATATGCGGCAGCAGCCAAAGCTTGTTTGCACTGATAGTGTTGTCTCATTACCAGGTTGTTTTCCACTGCAGTAAGCTATGGGCTTGTGTCCCAAACTCATTCTCTGTCAGAACTGCCTTCATCACTATCCTGTCAGTGGGTGAGTGAGAAAAGGAAAAAATCATTTTTGTAGTCTGGGACCCTAACACTGGAGCTGTGCATATTGCTTACTTTATTTTACTGAATGCATCAGTCATCTCATCCATCCAGTTCCTTGCCTTGTGTTCCTTCTGTGCTTGCTTCAGGGTGCCCAGTAATGGCCTTGTGTATGTGCTGTAGTTGAATATCCATGCCCTGTAGTAGTTGCGCAACCCTAGGAACTGCTGAATTTCTCTTACTCTTGTGGGTTTGGCTGTCCTGCATATTGTCTCCGCCCTCTCTGGTGTGATCTGTTGGCCATTTTGGGAAATTGTCTGTCCAATGTATAGTACTTCTTGCTGAAAGTACTGTAGCCTTGTCCAACTTGCAGCCCTTGTCTGGTAACACTGTCAGTATGTGCACTGAGTCATTTCTACACGTGTCTTCTGTTGTGCTGCAAATCAAAATGTCATCTACGTTCTGCAAAACAGTGCTTTCCATCTGTACATTGCCTAGGTACATCCAGAGGACTCTGTTGAATATAGAGGGTGACTCGCAATACCCCTGTGGGAGCCTTGTATGTTTCCACTTCTGGTTTCTATACATAAAGGAAGCCAATTTTTGTGAGTCTGGGTGTAGTGGTACTTAGAAAAATGCATTTTCAAGTCTATGACCATGAATTAGGCGGCTTCCGCCAGAATGCTGCACAACATTTTCTCTGGATTTGGGACCAAAGGATAATCTGCCACTACAATGTGGTTAATGGAGGCATAAGACCTTGATAAAATGCCACAAACCCCCCTTTGCTTTCTTGACAGGGTACACAGCCATGTTGCATGGGGTCTCTGATGGTACTAGGATGCCTCACTCCACTAGTGCTTCAATTGTCTCATGAATGCCTTCCTCTGTATCCTTTGAAAGTGGATACTCTTTTACTCTGTGTTAAATTGCTCCTTGAGTCAACTTTAGCTTCACTCTCTCTATTCGATTCAGAAGCACCACATCATAGGGACTTGTGGTCCATAGGATGCTGGGTACCTTTGCCAGATCCTCCTCACAGAAGGATGATGGTTCCTCCATCCCCATTGCCATCCTCTGTGGCACCTCCCTGTACTCTATCCTCTGCCAGTATGTCACACTCATCTCAAACACCATCTGGTGTTCTGATTGTTAGTTTCTAAATAATTATTCACCTGTCACTGTGGTTAGCCTGTACCCTTCTGCCACCATGATCACTGCTCGCCACGACCGACCTGTGATATCCATCCCATGTATTGCTATCCACTTGTCCCCTCACAATTACTGCGTCAATCTCTTTTGGCACTATTGTCCCTTCTTTATCATCCATCAGAATCTGTAGTCTGAACAAGTACTGATTTGGCCTCTGCCACATCTTCCCTGCAATCCCTGGGAGCCATGCAATTGCCATGTCAGTTCCACACTGGAACAGCTCCTCATTTACTGGCACCCCCCTCTGTACCTTCTGCCCACAATAGGCTTGAATGATCTATCTTACATTGATCATGTGCATACCTGGTGTGGAACACACTATCCGCTGGTCTGTGAATGAAATTGTCATGTTCAATCTGCTCATAATGTCTCATCCTTGTATATTTACAAGTGTTTGTTGAGAGTAGAGTAAAGGCAGAGATAAATTGTGTTCACCTATAGAAGGAGAGATATCGCCTGTGAAAGGAACCACTTCCCTAACTCCCAGGAATCCTTGAGTATTCATGGCATCGCTTGACAATGTAAATATTACTTCCTGAATGCAGGAGCTAGTCGCCCCTCTATTTACAAGAAAGGACAAAAGTTTTGTCACCTATCGCCACCCCTATGCAAGGTGCGATCGACAGGATGGAACACATCAAGTCTGTCTGTGGGCTGTACATTGTCGGTACATGGGCTTTCTGTTTCCTGTGAATGGGTTGTTCCCTATCACGGTGACCCCTCCCACGTTCCTAATGGGTATGGTGCCCATGGCATGTGCTGTCGTTTTGTTGTGTGCTGTCCTGTATTTGTGGCACCTACTGTGTGCCTCCTCGAATCTGTGGTATGGGTGCTTGCAACTGTGGTATCTGTGTTATGGGCTGGTGTGCCTGCTGGGGCACCTCCTGGGTCTGACCTTGTTGTATCTGTGGTTGGTCCTGCGAATAGTAATCATCTTGATCCCTCTGATACAACTGCTGATATGGTCCTTCCAAATTTTTCTGCATCCCCCTGTTCCTGCAAGCTCTTGAAATGTGTCCCAGCTTCCCACATGTCCAACACTGTGGTGGCTCCCTGCCTTGAGTTTGGAACCCACCCCTGTAATCCCCTAGGCCCTACTCTACGTACCCTTGAAACCCTGCTGGAAATCCCCCATGGTTGTGAGGTGTCTGCGGTCCATACCCGTGGCCTCTCAATGACCTTCCTCTTCCTCTAAATCTTTGCTGCACGTGACTCCTTGCCATGAACCCTCTCCCCATGGGTGGCTGTGTATACTGCTGTGGTTGCTGTATCTCCTGTGTGCTTGCGCACGTAAGTACCGCCTCTTCCATCACATACTTGGATAGTTTGTTCTGCACTAACTTTGCTTCATCTACCTTTCTATCCTCCGTCTTCTTCTAAAGTTTCTCTTGCCATAACCTAAATTAGTAAACGACCATGAGTTGTATTTTCTGCCACGCCTTTGCTTCCATGCTCATCAAATTCCTTAACTATTTCTGAATGGGCTGTGGTAGACCCTGGCATAATATGTGATAAAATACTGCTACTGTTTTGTCCCACAGTTCACACGTTTCCAGGCGCCAAAGCTATTGGATCGCCTGAATGTAGTTTAAGGGGTCTTCATCTGCCTCCATTTTTGTCTGACGTGTCTGGGTATTGTGTCCTTAAGGCTTGCCATACGGCAGCCCTGCAGTTTGCGAATGTTGAACCGCTGTGTGCCGTTTTCTGTGTCGTCACTCCGGGAATCCCACCCTCTTCCATAAGTCATCTGCAGCTTCCCAGAGGATCACTACCAACAGTCCTTTTACATCCCCAACTGCTAACCTCTGGCCTGCTCTCACCCTTATCCATTTCCCACTCCCCGCTGATAATGATGGTAACCTGCACCGCACATTCTCCTTATCGATGTGCTTCCATGGTATATACTGAGGTTGCACCACTCCCGTTCAGGTAAGGGCATCTGTGTAAACCCTACCTCTCCATACACACTCCTCATCAGCCTGACCTGTCTCCCCTCAATTTTGATGCCTGCGTACATGTCTATCGTGTCTGGTATGGGTATTCGGACACTGTCGTCATGTCCCCATGTTACTCTCTCTGGCATACTATGGCTGTCTCCCGCTTCCTTCATCATGGGAGGTCTCTAAGTCTGTCTACATATGTTGTTACTTCATTGAGGGTACACAAATCATCCATCAGCCATTGGGGCCCGCTCATCCATGCTACCTCCTTCTGCTCACCCTGTGTCTGGACCACTCTCCCATGTCACCCTCTTGTCTGTCACTGCCCTGTGGACTGGAGCCTACGCAGCTCCCCCTCTCGTCCCCATTATTCCGTCCTTCATTGTTGGACCCAGATCCCATGTTGCTACACAAGTCATCTACAAAGCTTATCCTCCTAGTTGTCCTGTCCTTGCAAGGTTTCAAATTAATGTCAATATCTCTCAAGTCATATCTGCTGCTTCCCCCACAGGCCCCTAGCCCTGTACATTCTCATTCCGTGGTACCCCTGTCCTGTGATGTTGTGCTGTCTGGCTCTGCTCATCTGCCATCTCAAGACTATTGTTTGCCCTGTCTGCTGTCCATTGTGTCTTTACATCCATCTCATTGTGTGCACGTTCCCTTGCCAATCTGTATGCCTGCACCCTGCTCTGTTCCCTCTCAATCAACTTGCATTTTTCCTGCTCTGCTACCTCCCTTCATCTCTGGATCTCTTCTACTTCTCTTATCCTTCTGTCCCATCGTTCCTGTTCCTCTCACTTTCTTTCTCTATGATCTTGTTCTATCCTATCTTCTCTCTCTCTCTGTACCTGCTCCTTCTCTTCCACCCTTCTCTTCTATCTCCCTATCCTCTCTCTAGACTTCCCTCTCGTCTCCGCCCCCTGTCCTCTCTCTTTAACATCTCCTCTCATTCCTTCTCCCATCTGTCCATTTCCTCCATTAGCTTAGCCCAATCCAATGCGTCCCCGCTTCCCTCTAACCCTTGCATTGTCTTAGTTTCTCCTTCTGCTTCCCCTTCTGTTTTCCCTTCTACCTTTAGGAGGATCTGTCCCCCTATACATTCGCCCGTAGCTATTCCCGCTAGCCCCTACTTTTTGCCCTTCTGCAGCTCATTGTTCGTTCCCCTCTCTGCGATCGACTGCCCTGCGCCTCTCGGCCACTCTTCCCGAGTATATGGTGGAGGTTAATTTGTCGAATTTGAATACCTCTTTGCTGCTAATACTCGTATGAGGTACATCCCTTGATCATCGGCAGTGTCATCAGAGACCACACTCTCTTGGCCCATGCACATCCTGCTGGCTCAGCATCCACTGATGGGCATCACTGCATTTCCCTCACCCTCCTGAAGCATGCACCACAATTCGAATATCGCCATGTGGCTTGTTAGCTTCTTTCCATTAAAGGTTCCCTGTATGTGTGTCACTAGTGATTGCTGCAAATCTTTGAAGAAACCTCTGCAAGGTGGCCATGGTTTAGTTAGCTTACCCTCTGTGCTTTTAGACCATTCTATGCTATAGTTACATATGTTATCTTTATAGGGTGGGAGTGTTGTGTACAGGTGCTGAACAGGTGTGTCCCCTGCACTTCCCTTGATACATTGCTCTTGCATTTACCTGACCTCAAATTGAGGGTTTGGATTGTTTGCTGTTAAGAGAGGAACACAATGCAATGACAATGTTATTACTTTACTACAAGCCTCTCTGGCTCCACACCTTACCTTCTCAGGCACACCCACAATCTTGCGCATGCGCCTTTTGCACACCGTAGCTTGTTCACCTCGCCTGCCAATCCAAGGTTCCAATGCTAGCGCCTCACTGTCTCGTGCTGTCTGTGTACTATGTACAACCCTATGGGTGATGTCACCAATTTAATAACTGTGTAGTGCTGGAAAATCAAATACTGCACACACAATGCTACAACCCACTACTCCCAAAATGCACCACAGAAACCCCACAGCTGTCATCCTACCTCTAGGCAGAGTAAACCAATTTCTCTTGTGAAAAAACTGTAGCCGCTGCGTCGCCTTGCGTGCAAAATGTCTCACTCCAGGAGACTTAACCAGTCGACTCACCTTCCGCAATCTAGACCATCTCTTTTGCTAAACCTTATGTGGATACCGTCATCTATGACCTGAGCTTAACTGCCCAACCCACAGGAAATCCAATATTTACATAACTCACGTCATCCATGCCCTCAAGTCAATAGTCTAGGTTATTCACCAGAACCGTTTCCTCTAAACTCGATAATATGTCCCACCCACAAATAATGATGTCTAACTCCCAGGTCCCTACTAAGTTTGACAATGCTAAACAATACTTTGACAATGCTCGACAATACTAAACAATGCTTTACAATGCTAGATACCGTCCCTCAAACCCACAGTTTCAGTGTGACTGGGTCAATTCTTGCATTCCGTGGTCTGCTGGCGCTGCTTGGCTATTGTGTCCTTCAGAAAATGCCACCTCAACATCATGGCCTTCCTGGCTCCTCACTGACTTAGGGAGGGATATTCTCATAACTGGCTCCTGAGGGCCTTTCCACGGGTATGTGTTCCCTGTCTTTCCTGAAATATGCAAGGTTCCTAAAGCCTTTGAGGCTACACAGTGGAGGCGATGACTTCATACTGAGCTGGCGCAGGGAACCATCCGCTGCTACCAGCTTGTTAGGTTGGACTCCCAAGTATGCCAGAGCGATGCTGGTGGTCCGCGGACTCAGAGGGCCTAACACCCTCCCCACAATAAATGGAGGACTCGGTCAGACGGCAAGTACAAACTGCTGTAGGCCAGTCTCATGCATCTTGCTCTCTGTGCAGCCTTAGTCAGCTCTTCTCGTATCCTGCTCAGTGGCTAGAGGCCTGCTGTAATTTTCATAAAACGTATAATGCGGTTTCTACACTTTCCATATTATACTCCATTCCCTATGGGTCAGCTATACATGATTCCATCAGGTTTCATATATACTTCTGTATGTCCAAACAAATATTAGCTCCAAGCATCAGCAAGCTTGCTCAGGATCTCTTGTGCCTTGAGGCTCTGTGTTACTGCATTTGGCTTATGACAAAATAATAAATGCAATGATGGTATGTATGTGTATCTGTCCTCTATCTATAGAACTGTATGCTTATGTTCTTCATTTATACAAGTGTGTGCTTATGTGGTGTAGTGCGGAATGAACATATGCTTCATGTCTAATGACATCAGTAACATAGTTTCTTGTTGCTTGGTCGGGGTTGTCTATTTTGGTGTCACTGTCCACGATCACGGGATGTTCTCCCACACACAGGAAGACTTGCATTGTATTTAGTCTGTATGGGTGGCTGAGAGGATATCTTTCTATGTACGTCTCGATTATTGGCCCACTCAGGATTTGTCCACCATAAGATGAATAGCGGTGAGTGTTTCTAGCTCTTCGCCATGACATAAACTTGGAGGCACGGAGGGGTGGTCTCAAGATGGAGAGGAAGGTGGAGGCTGCTCCAGAGGAGGGAGCAAGCCGAGGAAAGAGATCCACCACCAGCTTGCTGTTTAGAGAAGCACTTGACATGGAGAGAGTGGCGCCAGAGGAGCGTAAAGATCTTGAGGGAGATTATTTGGTGTGAGCGAGTTGTAGATAACATGGTCCCTGGCACCAGACAGCCTTATGGTTGATGCAGAGGGATTTAAATGTGATCCTTGGAGCAACCGGGACCCAGTGGATAGAGTTTAGGGCTGGAGAGATGATGTCCCTGGGCTTGAGACCAAGGATAAGTCTTGCAGCCCTATTATGTATAAACTGGATGGGACATAGAGAGAAAGAGGGTAGATTGACAAAGAGGCTGTTGCAGTAGTCCACCTAGAGAGTACCAAAACTCTAATGACATTGAGCTTCTGGGGGAAAGTAAGGTAAGGAAGGATTCCTTTCAAAAGGTGGAGTTGAAAGTGGGCCTTCTTGACAAGGTCCTGTATGTGATGTAGGAAGGAACGAAAGGAGTCAAAGATGACTCCAAAGTTTTTGGCTTCAGATGAAGGAGAAGGAGGAGAGCCCATAGAGGGTGGCCAGAGTGAAGGGAAGAAAGAGAGAGCAAGAGTCCCAATGGGAAGCTTGCTGGCTTTGAGGCAAAGATGATTGGACGCACACTAGGACTGGATGGCAGACAGGCAGTCAGGAATGATGGAGGCAGTAAAGAGAGGATCAGAGGGAAGTTTGAAGAGGAGTTTTGTGTAATCTGCACAACAGTGGAAGCAAGAGGAGAAAGAGGAAATTAGATGTGCACAGAGCGCAAGATTAATGTTAAAGAGCCAGGGAGAGAGGTTGGAGCCCCAGGCAATGCCACAGGTTCAGATAGAGGTGGGAGAAGAGAAAGATCCCAGGATAACCTGGGATGGACAGTCAGTGTGGAAGTAGGACAGTCAGTCCAGTGTGGAGCTGTTTTATAAAGATCGATTGGTTGACTGTATCAAATGCAGACGAACAATAAAATAGAATGAGAACAGCTGGCGAGTAAGAGTCAAGAGATGCAAGCAGTTCTTCACGTTCAGGAGAGCAGTTTCCATGTCTTTGGATGCTCATAATCCAGATGAATGGTTGTATAAGCATCAAACAAGCTCAGTATGCTGGGTCCGATGCGGGAAGACTAGCTTCTCCAAGAGTTTCCTGGTTAAGGGGGTGATAGACATGGTGCAGAAGTTAGCTGGACATGAGGGGTCGGTGGAAGGTTTTTTTCAGTAGGCGGCACACAAGAGAGTGCTTGAGTGAAGAGGGGAAAGACCCAGTGGCAAGAGAGTGATTGCAGAAATCAGTAAGTGCAGAGGCAAGAGAGCCAAAATTGTCCTTAATAGTTCTGGAAGAACAGGGGGAGACCTGTTTGGAGGAGACCTTAGAGTGGACAACTCTAGTGACCTCATCGGATGTTATAGGAGAGAAGGAGGAGAGAAAGGCAGGGGTAAGATGGGAGGCTGTAGGTGGTGGGGGCTTTGGGAAAGTGGAGGGGGAAAAGGAAAAGCGTGTGCTCAGGATGTCCTTAGTTTTTGCAGTGAAGTGTGTGGCCAATGCATTGCAGAGGACCTGAGAGGGAAGAGGCGAGGTGAAGACGCCAAAAAGACTGGCTAGTTCCTTGCAGACTTTAAAGAGTTCAGCCATGTTGGTGGATGCACCAGAGATGCAAGCCTGGATATGGTCCCTTCTCTTGAAATGAATGCAGAGTCAGTATTTCCATTGGGGAAGGCGGCAGGCCAGTTTGTCAGAGGGAGATCCTGAGGTCTGTCACTTCCATTCCGCAGCTCTGCACTTGTGTTTCAGGGCTGCAAGTTCAGAATAATACCAGTTTTTACTCTTGGTGGCGTGGGTCAGGTGGATCCTCATGACTGGGGTAAGAATGTCAAGAGAGTTAGTGATCACCAGTTGGAGGTTGCTGAGAGCTGAGTTAGAAGTAGAGTCTGCAGTGTGGGGAGGAGGGATGAAGGTGGATAGGTTGATACGAAGGCAGCAGCTGACACAATTAATTGGACTGATGTCCATGAATGAGGTTGGCGTGCCTGGGGGAGGTGTGGTTAGATGGCAGAGAGGACCCAGGCGAGAGGAGAGGAGGGAGTGGTCTGACCAGGAAAGTGGGGTGGTGAGTGGGGCAGAGAGCAAAAGATCAGTGTGGATAAAGACATCAAGAGTGGGTCCAGCCAAGTTGGGAGGACCAGAGGAAAGAAGGGGAGAATGGAGAGGGAGAGAGAGGTGCAGAGGTCATGGAAGAAAGTGGCCGCCCTGAGGCCATCTGGCTAGTTGGCATTTTGTTATACATTTTGTTTAGAATACAATAGAATATATGCCATGATTGAAGAGTCAAGGTGGATGTTAAAGTCACCCAGGAGAAGGAGTTTAGAGGTAGATGTGAGGAGAGAGGGGGTGAAATTCTGAGAGGAACAGGGCGATTGAGCCAGGTGGTCTATAGATAAAAGCAATGGTCAGGGAGGAAGTTATCTTATGTTATGTTATCTGCCGTTGAAAAGCGCATGGTCGCCCGAAGGCATCATGGCGCTGAAGAGGAGGACTGATAAGATTGGAGAGAGCCACAGAGTAGGGAGCTAGAAAAGGGCGGTCTTAAGTGCTCTTCTAAAAGCAAGGTGGTTGGGAAGTTTCCTCATGGCAGAGGGGAGACCGTTCCAGAGGTTGGCCGTGGCTATGGAACAGGCCCTAACACTGACCCTAGTACGATGAAGTCTTGGAACAACAAGAAGGTTCGCAGTGGAAGAGCGTAGATCCCGCTCTGGGAATTAGCGAGAAAATTTGACCTGCAGAAACTCAGCCCCTTGACCATGGATAGCCTGGTGAACTATGCACAGGGCCTTAAAATGGACACGCTGGCTGACCAGGAGCCAATGGAGTGAACACAACACCGGGGAGATGTGAGCTCTATACGCGGTGCCTGTAGCCAATCTAGCCGCCATATTCTGTATACGCTGTAGCCTCTGTGTCAAGCCAATAGGCTGCGACATATATAGCGAATTACAGTAATCCAAGTGAGAAAGAACTAGCGCTGCGACTACAGGAGGGCGCATAGGTTTGGGTATCATAGGTTAAAGCTTCTTCAAAACCCTGAGTCGATAGTGACCAGCTTGGCACACAACCGTCACTTGATTTGACATAGAGATGGAGGCAAAGTGAATTGCACCCAGGTTTTTTACCTTACTGGGCTGAGGAGTGCGCCCAGGGAAGCGGGGTAGAAGGCAGTGGTCCAGATTGAGGGATCCGGGGGACAACCCACCACCAATACCTCGGTCTTGTCACCGTTGAGCTTAAGCCAGTTTTAGTCCATCCAATCTCCAACAGCACTCAAACAGTCATGAAGGCACGACAACACCTCTGTTTGATCCTGATCTAAACAGATCAAGATTTGGGTCTTGTCGGAGTACGAGTAGCAGTTGAGGCCGTGGGCACAGATGAGGTATACCAGTGCCGAGATATAGATGTAAAACAGGATCAGGGATAGTGAACAACCTTGCGGGACACCACAAGTGAGGAGGCAGGACGAGGAGAGGAACTGAGGCATGGCGAGAGTCTGGGTGCAATCTGATAGGAAAGAGGTGAACCAAGCAAGAACTTGGCCAGTTATTCCGATCTGTGCCAGGCGTGAATACGAATGCCTACCAGATCAATAATTACAAGCACGAGTAATGTAATAATAACTCTGAAAAATCCATTCAAGCCAACAAAATATCCGAGGCTCTCCCTCTTAAAGGAGTGCTTCTCAATGCAAGATCGCTTGTCGCCCACGCCACCGACATTTCCGACCTAATCACTGAAGGTAATCTGGATTTCATAGCAATTACGGAAACTTGGCTCCATAATGCAGCAGGTCCCGCACTCATGTTAGCTATCCCTGATGGCTACACTATAGTTAGACAAGACCGAGACAGCACCCGAGGAGGCGGCATTGCCATTATTTCTAAAACTTGTCTCTGCCTCAGACTAGCCCCCATCCATCTGTCACAATCATGTGAAGTTCGCTCTGCCAAATTCCAGATTAATAACTCACAATCACTCACCATTCACTTAATATATAGACCGACTGGTCCTCTCGGCACCTTTGAGGAGGTTCTGCATAACATAATTACGAGTAACCTGAAACCTTCCTCTCAACTACTCCTATTAGGGGACTTTAACTTAGTCTTCAACGACCAAATGGACAAAAATGCCACAGATATAGCCAATATAATCAATGCACTAGGTCTAACCCAAAAAGTCAACAAACCTACCCACATAAAATGGAGAATACTGGATTGGATAGTGGAGTATAACTGTTCAGCCACTATCTCATCCATCCTGCCGCTATCGTGGACAGATCACTCTCTGGTGTCATTCTACCTATCTACTATAAAACCTACTCCAGTGGCCCAGTCATTAGAGCCACCATGCTCAACTAGAAGTAAAAAAAGTATTACAGCAGAGAAAGTCATCCCTGTTATCCTGCCCACCCTTAATGCACTGCCAGAAAATCTTGACCCTAGCATCTTAGTTCAGGAATTCAACAATATTACGCTCAAAATTGCCCCTATGAAACTCAGACCCAGCAAACCAATAGCCCATTTAAATAAATGGTTTACACCACAACTTAAGGACCTTTGCAGCTTAAAAAAAATAAAAAGTGAAACTAACTGGAGACTTTGCCCCTCCAGCGAGAACAAAGCTACATTGACCTCACTCTCCTCACATTACAAGAAGAAAATTTGCCGGGTAAAACGCAACTCCTACAATGAGCGTATTGCTAAATCCAACTCTAGTATGAAAGAACTCTTCTCTATACTCAAAGAACTAGAGTCCCCAATAGCCATACCTGATTTTTGTAGCAAAGACAAATCCTGGTGTACAGACATCCAACATGCTCTAGCTAATAAAATCAACATGCTCCAAAAAAAAAATCAGCAAAAAAAAGAAGTACTGAACCTACAGCACCTGCCTAATAACCTGCTGCCTAGTGTTTCACCACCGGCACACAATACCACTTTCCATTTTTCCAAAATGTCTACCTTGGAAGTAGAAAAAATGATCTTGTCAATGAAGCCTTCGAACTGAAAAAGGCAATATCTGCCCAGCACAACTAATAAAAGACACTGCCAGAGAACTATCCCCATTCATCACCAAACTGATAAATGCCTCCTTTGCCGCAGGCACTATCCCGACTAACCTCAAACAATCATGGGTGCTCCCTCTCCTCAAGAAACAGACTTTAGATCCCCTTATCCCTACCAATTACCGGCCTATTACCACAGTCCCATTTCTATTAAAAATACTGGTCAAAGCCGCCTATATCCAAATTCAAAAACACCTTTAACTGCACAAACTCCTAGGTAATAGACAATCTGGTTTCCGTCCACTAAACGGAACAGAGACAGCCTTAATCGACCTAAAGTCCCAAATAGATGAGCTGAGAGACAAATGTAAAACAGTACTCCTGGTCCAACTTTGCAGACACCCTGACTCGGCGGCCCACTTCTCCCCAGAAGCTATCAAATGGATTGAGTCTTTCCTGAGCGAGAGAACTATGAGAGTCTTCTCTCCCTCGGCAGCTGCAGACCCTACACCTATCCTGTGCGGTGTTCCTCAAGGTTCCTGTGTCTCGCCAACCCTATACAATATCTTCACCAAACCTCTGTTCGATGATCTGGACCATCTGGGTGTCATTTATACCAGTTACGCAGATGACACTCAGATTCTCCTCACGCTTTCTGGAGATCACAGTAAAGACATGGGATTGGTGAACAAAGTATATCTTATCATCCAAGCATGGATGGCCACTCATGGCCTATGCTTGAACGATGATAAGACCGAGCTGATAATTTTGGGTTCATAGGCCAACATTAAAAAATTAGGCCATGAATTTTCCTCATTTAATATTGACGGGAACACCATCAAAGTCTCCAAGGAGGTAAGAACCCTTGGATTCTACTTGGACTCCACATTGTCTTTTGATAAACAGGTAAAATCCCTCACCTCCCCCACGGCTTACACCTGCAAGCTACTTAGAGCTGGTAAGCAATTCCTCTCCGATGATAGTTGCCTGATCCTGGCCAGAGCCCTAACACTCTCTAGAATCGACTATTGTAATGCCCTATACAGTGATGCGAACAAATCTACCATCCAAAAGCTCCAAACACTACAGAATAATGCCCTAAGAGCAGCCTTAGGTATAAATTAAAAAAAACACATCTCCGCCCTTAGGCGCCATCATAAATGGTTATCTACGCCCAACAAAATACAACTAAAACGCTTTCTTTGACTCATGAAGCCCTCAACAATGCGGCCCCCAGCAACCTTACAGATAACATCCAGAAACTAATTTCTCACAGACCTACCAGAATTGGGAATGTTAACTGTCTTACCATACCTAAATACAAGCTCACTACTATTGGTGGGAACAGCTTCCCTGTAAAGGCAGCTACATTTTGGAACTCACTACCACAAGATCTGAGAGCCGACCAACCCTATCTACAGTTCAGGAAAAATGTAATAAAACATATCATTACTACTGACCCCTAGTCTCCCAGTACCCGTCTCAGATCTGTCCGCTACTGAAGAGACTTACTCACACTACATTAATATTGCAATATTGTGTTAATACCTGAAGACTACATGTAACCTAGTCTTCCTATCGTTTTTTTTTTTAGCTTTCCGCTCTTCTCTGTATATTTTGTATATTCTGTAAGTATGTAATTATTGTATCTGGTGTATTTTTTGCAACTTTGTAAGCTTTGCATTTTCATACGGCGGCAACAAACAAACAAACAAACAAACAACAGGATGGGGTGGTCGACCGTATCAAACATGGCCAAAAGGTCTTGCAAAATCAGTGCACCAACCCCACCTGAGTCAATCAACCTGGACATATCATCCTGCACGGACACAAGCACGCTTTCAGTGCCTCTACCTGGTCTGAACCCTGCCTGTGCAGGATTGAAGACCTTTGATCATTCCAGAAAAGAAGATAGACAAGGGGTGATGAGAGATTCCAATCATTTGGAGAGAAAAGGGAGCAAGAAGATAGGGCAAAACTTAACTCGGACCGTGGGTCGAGTGAGGGCTTCTTAAGAAGGGGAACAACCCTCGCAGATTTCAACTCTGGGGGGGCAAGTCCTGATTGACAAGAGTTATTTATTGCTGATGTAAGTTCTACCAACAGATCTGGAGCGATCTTCTTCATGGTTTCAATAGGGATAGCATCCTCAGGGGAGAGTGATTTAATTCTTTGGATAGCAGCTAAGACTTCCGCCTCTGTCAAGAGAGGGAAGGTAGACCAGTTAGCGAAAGGTTCAGTGGGGAGAGCAGGCGGCAACTTGACGGCATTAGGAGTCGATGTAGCCAAGGATTTAGCAATATTAGTGCGGATGATTTCAATTTTATTAATGAAGAAAAGAGAAAGATCATCGGACAGTATTTGAGAGGGTTTAACCCTAGAAGTGAGGGTTTCAGAGGAGGCTAGTGACTTCACAATGGAGAAGAGAGTTTTTGGTTGACACAACGCTGTTTTGATCTTATGGAAGAAGAAGGTGGCTTTGGCCGTTTTGATATCAGCCACATAGATTGAAAGGCAGGACTTATATGATTCTCTGAGTTCGAGATCATAGTTTTTGCACCATTTATGTTCCGTCTGCCTTAATTTAAGTCGGGCAGCTTTAAGTTGTTCCGAGAACCAGGGTTAAGAGTGTAGCCTGCGGCCCTGAACTAATTTCAATGGGGCACCGGTGTCTGCAGTGTCCAGAAAGGATTGAGAAAGTGACCCCAGCAATATATTGCCTTAAAGGGGCACAGTAAGTAGTTATTTGAGTGCTGAGTACTTTAGTATCGACCGTGCGCCAAGAGCGTAGTAAGGTTTTCGGAGGTGGGAGTTTAGTGAGGGACTCACAGATTTGAATGCACAAGTTACCAAATGGTGATCAGACCATACCACTGGTTCGAAAATTCCAGGGCATAGCAGTGAGTCCTTCGAAAATGCCAAGTCAAGAGTGTAATCCTAGATGTGGGTGGGGCCTAGGACCACTTGGTGCAGGCCAAGATCAGATAAGCTATTGAAAAAAAAGCTCAACTCATTAGATCTAGAGAGATTGAAGCGGAGATTGAGGTCACCTAGCACTACTAGGTTGGTATATTGTAGACTCAAGTCAGCCACTACGTCCAGTAGAGCTTTCCCAAAGAGTCCTATAGGTCCAGGGGGACGGTATATAAGCAAAAAGTGACTGGTACAGGAGGGTGAAATAACACATCTGAAAAATAGGGCTTCCATATTGAGCTTGTGGGAACAAAGTAGCTGAGTAATAACATATTCAGCACGAAAGATAACAGCCACCTCCCCCACGCTGTGGGGGTGGCCGGTCATGGTGGATAATGCGGTAATCAGAAGATATGGCTTGAACCAATGCAGGTGGCGAGCTTGGTACCAGCCATGTTTCTGTGAGACAAAGAAGTACGGGTTGCCTACTAGATAGAAATTCCACAATTTCACCAGAATGAGCTGGGAGAGACCGGGTATTCAGTAGGAGTAGAGTCAGTACTCCAGTTGCAGGCTTCTTGTCAGTTATAGTGCTGGTGGAGGCAGAAGTGGTAGATATAGGGCGGTTATTCCAGCCAGCTAGCCATATTGTGTTTACTGGAGCAAGAGAGAGCAGGAGACTACTATCGAGCAATTCCCCCGACCCCATTCCGGCATGGACGGGCACAGACGGGCTTGCCTTAAGCACTCCTTCGGCGCGCTGGCGGCCCACCCGTTGGGTGGGCAGTCGATCCTGCACATAAGTGCTGGGATCAGCATGAAACCGAGGCAGGGGTCGAGCGTAATGGGGCTAGAAAGAGGACTCAAGAGTAGTCCTGGCCCGTGAAACGGACAACCATGAAGCTGCCATAATAATAAAAAGAGGCAGTGGAGCAGCGTACAATTTTCAGATTAAAGTTCACTTCATTCACATCACTAGTTTTAAAAATGTAATCTCAACACTTTCAGTAGTACATAAAATGTGCAAGCAATGCAAGCTATCTAAATGGCTGTCCGCTAACGGAGCAGCCTCACCTCTTAAGTGGGAGAGATGAGAAGCTTGCAGAGCAGGCTCTAGAAGGAGGAGTATGGCTGGGTGGTATGAAGGAAAAGGACCCACTGAGGGAAGATCAGGGCCACCCATTGCCAGCATGGTTAGGTCAAGGCTTGGAGATGATCGCGTAGCCATCTGGGAGAAGGGAGTCAAAAGCAGTGACTGAGCTGGCATTGAATCATGTCTCGGTAAGAGTGAGGATATCAAGGTCAAGATCTTCAAGGAGGAGGCAGATGTCAGCAAAGTGTTTGATATCAGAGCGAGCATTAAGCATGGTTAGATCCAGCAGGTCACTGCCTTTGTAGGTTTTCTGATGAGGGGCATAGGGGCGTGATACAGCAGTCAGAGGAGGGGGGACAGATAGAGAGGAAGACAGAGTAGTAGGTGTAGGAGACAGGAAGTTGATACTGGACGGAAAGCGGCGGTAGAAGAGGAGTAGTTTGGGTTGAGGACCCTGAGCTATGATAGTGCCATTGCGATAGACATTAATGATACACCTGGATGATGAGAAGCCCACCAAGAGTACTTCCCATCTAGTGCCACCATCAATGGGTGAAGATGTGAGAGGAGAAATAGTAGTGATACAATGAGGAGTCCAAAGATCTGGAGAGGGGACAGAAAAGAGGATATAAGTGACAATCTGTCTGGAAGTTGCACTGATGTAGGTTTCTGCAATCGGTAGACCAGAGATCAATGGTCAGGATGTCTTTTGTCAACCTTGTCCTTCCAGACTTTGTGAGAGTGGCTGGATAGCTGATAGTATAGCAGTTACAATAGATAGGTGAGATGGTGAGTACCATAGGGGTGACAGAGAGATTTGGATGGAATATAGAGGAGAGACTGCACAGCACAATCACAAACTCACCACATGGCCTATTAGCTAGAAAGGCAATAAATCAGGTGCCAAAAATGGGGTGAAGAGTTATTAAAATACACCAGGATTCAAATGAATTGACCAATGCAGCATGGGGGTGAAAAGTTGTTGAAACACACCAGGAATACAATTTACCAAAGCATAGCAATGTAATGCAAAATGGGGGTGAAGAGTTGTTAAAAACAAACCAGGATTCAAATTTACCACATGCAAAGAAATGCAATGCAGTATGGGGGTGAAGAGTTGCTAAACACACCAGGATTCAAATTTACTGAAGCAATGCAACATGTGGGGGAGGGGGTGAAGATTTGTTAAACACACCAGCATTCAAAGTTAACAAAATAAAAGAAAACACAGAATTTCAATGCAACATGGGGGTAAAGATTTGTTAAAAAAACCCACCAGGATTTGAATTTACCACCAGCACAGAAATGCAACAAGATGAGGGTAAAGAGTTGTTTTACACACACCAGGATTCTAATTTACCTAGAACACAGAAATGCAATGCAAAATTGGGGTGAGGAGTTCTTAAAAACACACCAGGATTCAAATTTACCACAAGTACAGACATGCAATGCAAAATGGGGGTGAAGTGTTGCTTAACACACCTGGATTCAAATTTACCAAAAGCTGAGAAATACAACGCAAAATGGGGGTGAGGAGTTGCTAAACACACCAGCATTCAAATTGAACAAAAGCACAGAAATGCAATGCAAAATAGGGGTGAAGAGTTGTTAAAAACACACCAGGATTAAAATTTACCACAAGCATACAAATGCAATGCAACATGGCAGTGAAGAGTTGTTAAACACACCAGGATGCACAATAATGCACTAAGGAAAGGATATAAATAGATACAGCAAGCCAGAATGTAATAGAAACACACAGAAGTTATGTGAGTTCGTAAAACTGCATAACAATGTCCAGCACATGACTCACATGCATTGTTGGTGGGGGAACTAAGCTCCAGAGACGCAAGTTCGATGATTATCTGGCTGCATGCTGGGTAGCTGTTCTATGAAGCTGAGAGGTGGTGGAGCCTAAGGTGCTGCGCAGGAGGAGTTGTGGGGCTTTCAGAGCCCTACAAGGCCCAGACAGGTGCCTAGTTGTGGGCCTTGGGAAAGGGCCATTTTTCCACCTGCCTGCTCCACCGATTAGCCAGAGAAGAGTGAATGATAGCCAATCAGGCGGCAGTCTCAGGTGCTGCCTTTTAGGTGAAGCAGAGGTGGCCATCTTTGAGAGGCCACGAGGAGGCCAGATGCAGCAGGGCCCAAGATGGAAAAACAAAAAATAATGAGCACTGAATGCCCTAAGGCTGTGCAGTGGTGTTTTCTAGCCAAATGGTGATGTAACTGTGAAAAAACTCAATTTTCCTGCAGATTCCAAAGATTTTGCAGCAACAGCACTTCAGTGCCCAATGAGATACGGAAACAAATCCAGGTGGGTGCCTGAAAGTAGATGGAGATCTGCTGGGGGAGTCAGGCAGGCATGCAGTGAAAGGAGACTTGCCGCTTCTGAGTCGGAGATGAAAATGAATAGGGCAAACAAGGAGCAGACTAGATTAGTAGATGAGTCAACATAATACAAGATTGGAAATGCGAGTCTTTGTAGTCTGCTTTATTAGAAGCTACTGACTTGTTCTAATGTTTGTATGATTGAGTATAGTACAAGTCACATTGGGTGTGTGTTTAATATCTTTATTCAAAAGGACCACCATGTTGCTGGTATTTCGGGATGGTGAGGGTAGATTGGTGAAAGGAAGAAGTGGCTTAGATGAATGGTAATTTCCTACATCTTAAATGCTTTAAGATTGAAATTATTTTCTTTCCCTCCTCCACTATTCCCACTTCACCTTCTATTGTTTTCTCCCCATTTAATCTCCCCCTTTCCACCTCTGATTTATTTATTTATTCAGATTTGTAGAGCGCACGTCAGCTCGGGGGCATCGTGGCGCTTGTTACAGACAATATCTAAGTTACATAGGATACAGTAATTACATACAATACAGAATTTACAGTAGACATGTATACATTAGCAATGCAGTATATTTACATGGATTCCTGAAAGTTTCCTAATTATTTTGAAAAGAATTAGGTTTTCAGTTTCCTGCGAAAAATAGGGAGTGAGTTTTCCGCTCTAATGTCTGCAGAGAGAGCGTTCCAGGTCTTGGCTGCAATGTAGGGGAAACTTAGACCTCCGGCTTTGGCTTTTTTGATGCGTGGGATGCAGATTAGGTTGGAGTATTGCGTCCTGGTGGGACGGGAGGAGGAAGGTTTGAGGATGGTTTCTGATAGGTAGGACGGGGCGGAGAGAGAGAGGCATTTGTGAGTGAGGGTGAGGATTTTGAAAGTGATCCGTTCTTTGACCGGGAGCCATTGGGCTGAGTGCCTGGCCTGGGTGATATGCTCTCTTCTTGGGATAATAAGAGCGGCCCGTAGAGCATTGTTCTGCATGACTTGTAGTCTGTTTATGTTTTTGGCTGATGTGCCTGCTAGGAGTGCATTGCAGTAGTCCAGTTTGGCTCCAGTGATTGCCCTCGCTATGGAGAGGCAGTTGGGTTTAGAGAGGTAGGGCTTGATGGCGTTTATGAGTTTGGTGGTGTGTGCGGATGCGGAAGTAATTGCGCTCACTTGTCTAGTCATAGATAGTGAAGAGTCAAGGTATACTCCCAGTGTCTTTACGGCTGTGGATACGGGGATGATGGAGTTGTCAATGGAGAAGTTAGCGTACAGTTTGTCAAGTTTGTCTAGGGTGTTCTGTTGACCTAATATCATGATTTCAGTCTTGTCACCATTGAGGCAGAGGCCATTAACTGCCATCCATGCCTTGATGACGGAGTAGATTGTGTGGAGTGCCTTGGCGTCTTCGTTGTATGATCCTGAAAGGGGTAGAAGTACTTGTGTGTCGTCCGCGTAGTTCGTGTATGTGATGCCGTATGAGTCAAGTTTGTCAAAGAGAGGCTTGGTGAACAAGTTATAGAGTGTGGGTGCAGTGCAAGATCCTTGAGGGACCCCACAGTGGATTGTCGTGGGAGTGGCGTTGGCGATGTCCGAGAAGACTTTCGTGGCTCTTCCCTCTAGGAAGGAAGAGATCCAGAGGGCTGCTTCTTTGGAGAAGTTGGCTGAGTGTTTGAGGTGTGAAGTGAGAGTCTTGTGATCAGCCAGATTGAAAGCGCCTGAGATATCTAAAAGGAGCAGAAGAGCAGGCTTGCCTTTGTCCATGATTTGGGTGATCTGACTCTTCAGATCTACCAGGGCTGTTTCTGTGCCATGTCCTTTCCGGAAGCCTGATTGCCTAGTCCCGAGGATGGAGTGGGTTTCCAGAAAGTGTTGGATTTGGCAGTGTGCGGCTTTGTCCAGTAATTTCAGCAGGAATGGCACCGTGGTTATTGGTCTGTATTTGTTTGGTTGTAAGGGGTCGAGAGTAGTTTTTTTTAGGAGAGGCCGGACCCAGGCCTCTTTGAGGTTAGCTGGGATGATGCCTGTTTTAAAGGACACATTGATGAAAGCCGTGAAGAGCGGCGCAAAGCAGTCTGCGCAGTCTTTGACGAGTTTTGGTGGGCAGATATTGCCTTTACAGGGGGAGGGTTTGAGATTTTTTAATAGGTTAATAACTTCTGGTTCAGTGACGTCTCTGAATGAGAAGTCAGGTATGGTGGGCTTGGACGAGGTGGGTGGGTTGTTGGTAGGTTTAGTTCCTGTCTGTTGAGGAAGTGCTTTGCAGTGGTCTTTGATTTTCTTTTGGAGAAAGTCAATTTTGTGTAGCATGGCAGCTTGAATGCTGGTACACCAAGCTTCATCTTTGATTATTTCGTCCGGAGTATTAGGGGGCAGATGAGCTCATTAAAAATGGCAAAGATCTCTTTGGAGTGTGATTTGGCATTGGAGATTCGTGTTTTGAAAGCGTTAGCTTTGGCATCAGTGATAGCTATCTTGTATTGGTGGGAGATTACATTGAATTGGTTTTTGGTACTGGTGCAAGGGTTAGATTGCAATTTTTTCAGTGCTGCTCTTTTGTGGGATCGCATTGAGTGCAGTTCTTCAGTAAACCATGAGTTTGTGTGTAGGGATTTCTTCTCTTTTTTCCACTCAGTCTATAGTTTCTGTATTCTGTGAGAAGGGGTAGTGTGCTAAATTCTGTGGTCTGTGTGCAAGCTCTAAGTCTTTCTAGTCTATGCATAATTACGACAAAGGGTGTGCGATGTGGCATGGTTAGTGTGGTATCTGGGGTAGCGAGATGCTTGTGGTAGGGGAGTGGGCTTAGTGGTGTGTGTATGCGGGGGTGGATAGGAGTATAGAGTTTGAGAGCAGTGAGTTTTGCAAGGAGAGTGAGCAGCGTGGTGGTGGCAACGGTGAGCTTGCAGGGCGCTATGGGCATGATTGTATGCTGGGCGGGGCTGTGTGTAGAGGAGGACACAGTCAGATTGGGTGGACCTAGCCTGAGGTAGGCAGGAGTGGATAGGTTCAGAGTGGGCTGAAAAGCATCCTAGGTACTAGGAGGTATCGGTGTGGCTAGGCGCAGCAAGAGGCACCGGCCGGATCGCAGATGAGCGACTATAAGGCACAACAAAATTTGAGTGTGGTCTGTGAGCGACCATAGGGCACAACACAATTTAAATGTGGTCTGAAGGTGAGCATAGGGCACAACACGATTCAAATGTGGGCTGAGGGCGACCATAGGGCACAACACAATTCAAATGTGGTCTGAAGGTGACCATAGGGCACAGCACAATTCAAATGTAGTCTGAAGGTGACCATAGGGCACAACACAATTCAAATGTGGTCTGAAGGCGACCATAGGGCACAACACAATTCAAATGTGGTCTGAAGGCGACCATAGGGCACAACACACTTCAAATGTGGTCTGAAGGCGACCATGGGGCACGACACAATTTAAATGTGGTCTGAAAGTGACCATAAGGCACAACACAATTCAAGTTTGGTCTGAAAGCGACCATGAGGCACAACACTGAGTAGTTTAAGCACTAGTTAAGTTGAGATCTAACAGCAGCCTAGACATGTGCAGGTTTAGGCCGTGGTCATTAGACTAACTAGATGGGTACAGTTATAAAGCAGGCAACAATGGCATGGTCAAATGCACTTTAAAGATTGGCTGCTTAGTAGGTCAGAGCGGCCATGGAGCGCGCTGCTAGTAGCCTGTGAGGACTCAGATCATTGAAAGTAGGACTTGGCCATGGCGAGCAGCCATCTTGTAGAGGCAGCCCCAGTGGACAATAAAGGGTCACGCTGGTTTATGGCGGGATGCTGCAGTGAAATGGCACTTTCAGGCGGATTGTGGTAGAAGTCGGGGTCAGGAATAAAAAGCAGAGTTGGCGCGCAATTTCGGCGGAAATGCGCAAGTTTAAAGAATGATCTATCAAGCCCAGGGGGCCTCCCTTGAAGTGTGCGGGAAAGCTCCTGATTCACTCCGCGACGGCACACTGCGCCTGCAGAGGCGGCGAGGCTCCAGTTCCTTCGGTGTCCATGTGAGCAGTTTGGATGTCCGTGCTCAACTGTAGAGGGAGAGCGGTGCCAGATTGTTTGGATCTGTGGTAGGAGCAGGGTCTAGGGAGCAGGTGATAGGACCGGTATTATGGCTATGAGCCCTTTGCGCCCTGTGGTGAACAGGGGCAAACAGGTCCTTTTCCACGCGGGCCTTCAGCTGCGTGTGCCGGCTTCCGCCTGCCGGTGGGGTGGTTGTGGGAAATTGTGTGCAGGCGTTGCTAGGCAACGGATCACGGCCTCACTTTGGTGCCGAGCACGAGATGCGGGTGGCCATTATTGAAGCAGGCACGCTTCAGACCAAAAGATTACAACGCCGTCGTGAAGATTCTCATTGGGAAGGCACAGCCCATCCTGCTCTTGATGGATGTGCAGAGAGTACAGGCAATCTGCTGGCTGCTCACCTCGTAGATAAGGGCATCAGCTGCTTCATGCTCCAGCAGCGCTGAGGGAAGTAGCAGCGTGGCTGCAGAAGGAGGGAGCGACTGGATGGGGCTCCTGCCCTCTCCACGATCTGGTCTGCAATGGAGGTTCCGGGGGGCAAACAGGGCCTTTTCCACGCGGGCCTTCTCCTGCGTGGGCCGGCTTCCGCCTGCCAGTGGGTGTGGCTAAGGGAAATTGTGTGCAGGCATTGCTAGGCAATGGATCACGGCCTCACTTTGGTGCCGAGCACGAGATGCGGGCGGCCATTATTGAAGCAGGCACGCTTCAGGCAAAAAGATTACAATGTCGTTGTGAAGATTCTCATTGGGAAGGCACAACCCTTCCTGCTCTTGATGGGTGTGCAGGGAGTACAGGCAATCTGCTTGCTGCTCACCTTATAGATAAGGGCATCAGCTGCTTCATGCTCCGGCAGCGCTGAGGGAAGTAGCAGCGTGGCTGCAGAAGGAGGGAGCGACTGGATGGGGCTCCTGCCCTCTCCACGATCTGGTCTGCAATTGAGGTTCGGGGGGGCAAACAGGGCCTTTTCCATGCGGGCCTTCTCCTGCGTGGGCCGGCTCCCGCCTGCCGGCGGGGGTGGTTGTGGGAAATTGTGTGCAGGCGTTGCTAGGCAATGGATCACGGCCTCACATTGGTGCCGAGCACGAGATGTGGGCGGCCATTATTGAAGCAGGCACGCTTCAGACCAAAAGATTACAACGCCGTCGTGAAGATTCTCATTGGGAAGGCACAGCCCATCCTGCTCTTTATGGGTGTGCAGAGAGTACAGGCAATCTGCTGGCTGCTCACCTCATAGATAAGGGCATCAGCTGCTTCATGCTCCGGCAGCGCTGAGGGAAGTAGCAGCGTGGCTGCAGAAGGAGGGAGCGACTGGATGTAGCTCCTGCCCTCTCCACGATCTGGTCTGCAATGGATTGTCATTACTGATCGTAATCTTGGTGTCTTTATTAATTACTCCAGTTATTTTACCAACCATATTTCAAACACAGCATGTTCCTGTCACTACCAACTCTGCAATAAATACACAGCGCATCCCTACCTGTCTTTCCACTCTACCAAGCTACTTAGTTCTACACTACTTATTTCCTCCTTTGACTACTGTTCTGCCCGAAACATTGGTCACCCTGCGAATCAGTTCGCCTCTTTCTGCTCTATACTTAACCCTTCCATTTGCACCCTTTGCTGCCTCTATTCCCCCACATCCATATCTGCATCTCCACTTTTTGTCCAAGGTAATTTTTTTGATGTTTTCTATTTTTCCATTTTCTTTGTACAGTATTTAAATGCATTCATTAGCTAGCTTCCCATATGTCTCTTTTCTTATCACTCCTTTTATCCCCTCCCACTCTCTCTGTTCCCAAGGCTGAATCTTACTTACAACATCCAAACACTCTGTGCTTCTTCCCGCTCCTGTCCTTCAAACTCCTGGAACCTAAATAAGAGAATGTCCTCCCCTTTGAAATCCGATCGTCTCCCTGTCTCTCCAATTTCCGTCTAAATCAAAACATGTTTTTATCCTCTGACCACTACGTTTTCATTGCTCTAACTTGTTGTTCAAACCAATTGTACCATTTTAATATTTGTGCAGCGCTTTGGCAAAAGCACAATATAAATCAATAAAACACAAATAAAATACAAATACAAACTTCTCTTCCTGCTGCAAATTGTAAAAATAGACTCCGTGGTTGAATGCATTCTGTGTGAATGTGTGAGTTTGTGTGTGTGTGTGAATGTGCATATGTATTTCCGAACCTGATTGCATGAATGTGTGCGTGCATGTATATGGATATCAATGCATTTGTATACGGATATCGAATGCATTTGTATGTGCGTGCCGGGGAGGGCAGTAGTAAGAGGAGGCATTGCCTAGCACTATCAGAATGACAATCCTTGTAAATGGAGCACTGTCTACAAGACAACATATAATACAGCAATGCTCGAATAGTTTGGCAAGTGCTCAAGAAAACATGTTACAGGCAAGCATGGTGTATCTTTGGCATTTCCTCCAGAGGCAATACTGTAGGGCAACGATCACATGTATTGATACCACCAGCATTAAAATGTCTTCATATATTAGGCATACAGGCATTGGAGGACACAGCAAAAGCGAGTGGGACACATTGCAATTTTCTGTTACCGCCAATTTACTTACAAGTTTGGCGGTGGGGTGGTTGGATTTACCTGTAGCTCCCTGCTGCCAGTAATTCCGTCACCCCTCCGCCATAGAATGCTGGTATTACCCCCCATGGAATCGTATGGACTCTATAGAATGGGGAATTACAAAAATTACCGGCACTTGCAATATATTGGTCATTCTAGTATATTCCAAGTGGTGGCAAATTTTATTACCATTTTGGTGGTATCCCACACTATTTTCTGGTGGGATACAATCAACAATTGTAATGTTGCCCAGTGCCTTCTTGCAGTACAAATACTTACGTACCTCTCGTATGAATTTGTGCATTGTGTTAGAATGGGTATTATATGATGATAGTTTATTTATATAGCAACTATACACCATGGGGGTCAATCCGAGTATGGAGGTAGCAATGCCGCCTTTAGCGGCATGGCTACCCCCATATCGGGTACCGGGTACCTGGTCCTGGTTCCCTGAATGGGGAAATACCGGGACATTCCTGTCAATCTGGAAAAATGAATACCCTTCATTTGAATGATAGACGTAACTTGATGGCCGTGGGCCAACCGTTTTATGCATCGAATTGGAGAAATATGAACTGCTATGCTTGACCGACGAGCGGCCATTTTAAATGTAGTAAGAATCGCCATTTTGCTTGTTAACCATTGCTCATTGCTTTCTGTCTAAAAACTCCTTTGCAGCTTGCAATTCTTGCAGATTCTGCTTACTCTGCTCAACTGTTAACATTGTTGTCTGAATATGAAAGGACAAGGTCGCGGGAGTGAAGAGTTTGCTGAAACTCCTCATGAGTAGCCCAGAGAGGAATGCCCACGCTCCCTCTCTGTAGCCTTGGGAGGAAGCTGTAGGGCATTTAATCACTTCACAGCTGCCAGCCAGTCTCGTACGATGGTGGAATATGTTAGAATAATACAGTTAAAGGCTTGAATTATGCTTCTCTTATGGCCCCCCTTCGCAAAACCCTTTAGAACGTGTCGGCTCCCAGGACACGAATAGTACCTCATAGATAGCAAAGGTTGGAATGTGGCTCTTCCCCCGTGTACAGATTGCTTCCAAGAACAGAACCACCGTGTTCTAAAAGATGCCTCCGCACTTTCTAAATTGCACGTTGTTACTAGAATAGACATCGAAGGCATTATAATAGTCATACTCGTCGGATATGTCCATCGTCATCCTGAGTTCAAAGGCACTTAATACAAAGGGGTGTTGAAAATGACTTTGCTGATTGTATGATATGCATTTTGTATATATGTAGCTGATGTACGTAATTCGCTCTCTTGCGTCCCTCGAGGTCTAGGAAACTCACGTCGCGGGGCGTGAGATCAGAATTGGCCAATTGATACTACCTTTTGCTTGCAATAAACCCTAGCATTGGGAATTTGAAACCTTGTGTCTGGCGCATCTTTTCGTGTATGGTCATTGCCTTGTTTCCATAGCACGAGGGACCCCTAGGGGCCCCTTTCAAGATGGCACCCGAATAGGGACCCTCCCCCACTTGCCCCATCGTATACGTTGTATTGGAGTAAAGGCGGAAGAACGGCGAGGATGGGACGGTCGAGCCGGGATCAAGAAGTGTACGGGGCGCCCTGTAGAAGAGAGGAGAGATTCCTTTCGCAGATCTGCACACATCTGATCCCTGATCGACGTACCGGGCCAGAGGGCAAAGGAGGCGAGGTTCCCGAGACGAGGCAGAAGCCAGAGAAGCGCAGACACGACGTGCGGAGAGGTTGCATTAGAACAGGCGACTTGTTTTATCAGGTGAGTCATTCCCCGATTCAAAGAGAAACCTGATTTTTGGTAGAGTGTTGATTTTGCAAACTCAAACGTCCAGGTAAAAGTGGCTAACCAAAGGGGAAGGTTAAAGAAACATGCCTGGAGTACTGTCCACTTTAGCGGGGCTTTTCAGCTGCGGTAAACAGTCCTTGGAATATGGCCAAAGTGCACCGCCTGGGGAAATGCCGGCTTATGATATGTATGTGAAATATGGTGTGGGTGCGATAATATTTTGTGAAATTTGGCATAGGCAAACTAGAAAGCAACCCGACCATCAGTGGCCGATTAATGGTAGTTTTGAGATGGGGAGGATAGATAACCTAGAGAGGGTGCTGATTAGAAAGAAAGCGCGACCTGCAGCTTTTGAGACCGTCTAAGATTGGAGGAGGGAAGCGATGCTCCGACTAAGGAGTAGAGAGAAGCATGCGCGTAGGCATAAAACGAAGCTTGAGATAGCAGAAGAGAAGGAAGAGGAGGAGTGGACTGAGAGTCTAAGACGGGAAGGGAGACGGGACCAGATGAACATAGACAGAATATACCTGCAGCGGGAACTACACATAGCAGATGAATTAATGGAACATTTGTTAACTAACACGGGTCAAGGCCCAAAACCAGAATCGAAACCAAACACACCAGCAGTGACTGCGCGGGCCCAGCCAATAGCTCTCATACCCCCTCCCGCAGCCCGAGCACTTCCCCTCACGCAAGCGTTAACCCAAGCCCCGCCCACAGCACGAGCACTCCCACAAGCGCAGACCGCGGACACACAATTTCCCAGCACCCAGCAAGGCCCTTCACAGATGCCACCTGTGTCACTTGTCCCATCCGCACCTCCCGCTCTAGAGACAGATTCAGCACCATCCGCCCCTCCCGAAGTCGAGCTTGAGACTGGGGAGGCGAGAGGCGGGGCTGAAGGAACAGGATTTGGATGGGTAACTCGAAGTGCGATCAGCAAAGAGAGAAAGATTGAATTACGGCAAGAGGCAGAAATGTACATAGAAGGAAATGATGAGACGGCAGCATTGGCCTCATTGTATGGGTACCGAAGAAGAGACGAGAGACAGGTAGTGTTGGAATGCATGGGGGAAATTCTGGTGGGAGAATGGAAAAAGTTGCTTGACAAATTACCTCCACAACGATTGTTAGATTTGAACCAACTAGCATGTTGTAGAATAAAAGATGAAGAAGTGAAGGAACATGTGGATAGACTTTTTGAAGTAAAAAATGAAATGGAAGACAGATATGCTGAAATGTTTGCTACACCTGAGTATAGTAGAGAGTTGAATAAGAAAGGTAGGAAGGAGGCGTCAAGGTTGAGTATAAAACAATCATGGCCGAGAGTTTTTCCAGGTGGTACAAAGCATTTGCCGGTACCAGGACAGATAGGCGATAAACAAAGATTGCAGGTATGGGTAGGGAAAACAATGCGATGGATGTCGAACAAAAGAACGTCAGTAAAAGAAGTAAGTGAGATATGTAATGGGTACCCATTGGAGATGAGAAAGGAAGCGATGCAAACGATAGTAGGGGTGTTACTGCAGCAAATCATTGGATACAATAGAGGTAGAGGTAATGCACAAGGCCAGGGAAATTTGAATAATATGCATGGGGTGTCATTGGGATTAAATCAATGTGCGTACTGTAAGGAGGAAGGACAATGGCGAGCGCAATGCCCGCACCTACAGAATGAGGTGGGTTTGGTCAGAGAAGGCCTCATAGAGGACATCAGGGGTCGAACGGCCCAAGCAGAAGTAACATGCAGCAGCAGCAGGGATATACCAATGGAGGTACTCAAACCCAATCATATGGCCAAAACCAAGCACAACAGAACCAGACATTGAACCAAAGTGTTTAGAACCAAAATCAGAACGGGCAGGGCCAACAGAGAAATGATCAGAGTGGAGGACATCGAGGGGAAATGGGAATATTTTTGATACACAACCAAACACGTATTATAGCAGTAGCGGTGACTACACATCGGACGATGTGTTATTTTTGCGATAAGACAGCCCACGACAGGGGTCGGAACCAGTGTCTATTCCCGTGAATCAGAGAGAACCCTACGTAGAAATGAGAGTCGGGAATAAGGAGCACCGTTTCCTTGTAGATACAGGGGCACGGAAGTGTTTGATAGACCACCACTTGGTTCCGGAGATACCACTGTCGGGGCAGAAGAATGTTTCTGTAGGGTTCGCAGGTACACTAGTAATTAACCCTATGTCCGAAGCTGTCCCAATTACAATAGGACCATTTACGGAACAGTGTCCATTTCTTTTGACAGAGAATTGTGGAGAGAACTTGCTAGGATTAAATTTGTTGAGAAAATTGGGGGCAGTCATACATTGTACGGCAGATGGGGTGTTCCTCACGATGTGGCCTCACGATGCACCGGTGATGGAATTTATGTCAAAAGAGTTGCCAGAAGAGCTAAGTAGAGTACCAACCTGTCTGTGGGCAATGCATGATAATGATGTAGGATGCTTGAAAATAGAGCCAGCAAAAATAACTTTGAAAGAAGGTGTAACACTACCACGAATTCCCCAGTATAAAATTTCTGTTGAAGGTGAGAAGGGATTGAAAAGCATTGTTACTGACGTGGTGAGATTGGGGGTGGTTGAGGAAATTGCAGGAAGCACGTGCAACAGCCCGATTCTTGCAGTTTACAAGAAAGGAGGCAATGAGGTATCCTATTGTTTCATAATTGATCTGCGCGCATTAAACAAAGTGGTAGACCCACAATTCCCTTTGGTGCCAGATGTCACAACAATACTGACAATGATACCAGCCACTGCAGAATACTTTAATGTAGTTGATTTGAAGAACGCATTCTTTAGCATCCCAGTGGATAAAAGCAGTAGATATCTGTTCGCGTTCACTCTAGGAGGTCGATCATTGACATTCACACGCATTCAACAAGGATATACAGAAAGCCCGAGAATTTACAGCAGAGCGCTAAAAGAGCAGCTAGACATGCTAGAACTACCCAAAGGTTTCGTACTCTTGCAGTACATAGATGACTTGTTATTAGCTGCTGACACGAAAGAGATCTGCAAAGAAAGTACTGTATTACTCTTGACACATTTAGCGACCCATGATCATAAGGCAAGTTTGAAGAAATTCCAGTATAATCAAAAGGAGGTGTCTTATTTGGGATATCTACTTTCGAAAGAAGGGAGAAGATTAACACCAGAACGCATAAAAAGTATTTCTAGTATGCCTATTCCAAAAACTCAAAAAGGAGTGAGAGCTGTAATAGGCATGGCCTCTTATTGTCGGCAGTGGATCAGTAATTTTGCGTTGATTGTGAAGCCGATGATGAAATTGACTAAAAAGGATGCAGAGATGCCTTTGCAGTGGGATGAGGAATGTCAGAAAGCATTTGAGTAATTGAAAGTTGCATTGTGTGTTGCGCCAGTTTTAGGCACTCCCAACTATAAAAAGATCTTCAGACTATTTGTGAGTGAGAGTGAAGGATGTGCATTGGCGGTTTTGACACAGAACAAGGTGGAAGAAATAGGCCGTGGGGCTATTTTTCTTGCGCGTTGGACCCTGTAGCGCGCGCATTACCACGATGTTTGCGATCCGTCGCAGCGGCTGCTGCGTCAGTGAAACAAACGGAAGGAATGGTATTGGGGCACACTTTAATTCTGATGGTGCCATATGCTATAGATGTTCTATTAAATAGGACGCAGACGCAACACCTCACCTCAGCTAGACTGACAAGATATGAGCTCATCTTGTTTGCATCCCACATCCAAATTATGAGGTGTAGCGCATTGAATCCTGCAGAATTAATGCCACTGCCCATAGCAGAAATTGGTGACAACGAATCACCACCCCATGATTGTTTAATGATCACTGAAGAAGAAACAAAGGGAAGGATTGATTTGAGCGATATCCCACAAAAAGAGCCAGATGGGGAGTTATTTTGCGATGGCTCTTGTTTTAAATTACCTGATGGCACATCAACGGCTGCATATGCAATTACTACCCTAAAGAGAGTTGTAGAGAGCAGAAGGATCCCCTACAATTCGGCACAAGCCGCAGAAATAATAGCACTGACCCGAGCCTGTGAACTCTCTGAGAATCTGAACGTAAATATTTATACTGACAGCCAGTACTCCTTTGGCGTGGTTCACAATTTTGGCCGACTTTGGGCTGAGAGGGGTTTCTTGACATCACATGGAGCCAGGATTCAGCATGGCCCTTTCATTGTGCGATTGTTGTCTGGGCTCACGTTTCCAAAACGCCTAGCTATAGTAAAGTGCAAGGCGCAAAAGAAAGTAACATGAAGAGTGGGAGAGGGAAACGCGTTTGCAGACAGGATTGCGAAGCAAACAGCCACAGATTTGGGGAATAAAATGATGACAGTACAGACTGAGGAAGTACCTTGGATATAGAGAATGGAGTTGCAACAGTCAAAGAAATGCAGGCTGAGGCCACGACCGAAGAGATTCAGGGGTGGGCTAAGGGTTCTGCTGAGTTAGATTTGGAAGGATGTTGGGTGGACAAGGAAACAAAGAACTGGATGTTGCCAAATTGTTACGTAACTGCAATGGTTATATTGGCGCATAGCCCTACCCACATTTGCGCAAAGCAAATGGTACAGCATTTATCCACAGTATGGAACAATGAGCACATAAAAAAGAATGCAGAAAGGCTAGTGCAGAATTGTATCACGTGCCTGCAACACAATGTAGGAAAGGGAACCGTGACTCCAGCAGGTAGTTTCGGCCCACCCTCTATGCCGTTTGAGGTGGTCCATTTTGATTTCATAGACATGGAAAGGTGCCAGAACTACAAGTATGTGTAAGTGGTAATCTGTGCATTCAGCAAGTGGGTGGAGGCATATCCTTTAAAAGACTGTACTGCCATGTCCACAGCAAAAGTAATGCTGAAGGAGTATTTCTCCCAGTTTGGGTTGCCTCGTGTCCTGTGGTCAGACAACGGCCCCCACTTTGTGGGCGCAGTAGTGCTACAGATCTGTGCAGGTCTGCAAATAGAGAAGCAATTCCACAGTTCCAGGCATCCCAGTTCTGCCGGGCTTGTGGAGAGACACAACGGAATCCTGAAGTCAAAGATAGCGAAAATTTGCGCTGAGAGCAAGTTGAGTTGGGTGGATGCATTACCCCTAGTGCTGTTGTGTATGCGCACGTCTGTGCAGGCGAAGACTGGGCTCTCCCCTTATGAGATTATAATGGGGAGACCAGCAAACGTATGGTGTGCACCGCAGCCCAGAAAATTATGTGAGGTCGAGCATCCTTTGTTAAGCACTTACTGTGGACTTTTAATACAAAAGTTGCGTTTGATTCATCAGCAGGTGCAGGAGGCTTTGCCGATGCAATATACAGGACCGGGGCACTCACTGGAGCCTGGGAGCTGGGTGCTAATCAGAAACTTTGAACGGAAGGCAGCATTAGCACCCAGGTGGCGCAGCCCCTATCAAGTACTTTTGGCAACACAGACGGCCATCCGAGTGGACGGACGCAAGGCATGGATCCATGCTACCCATGCCAAAAGGTTCCCAGCGTCACTGAAAACTTTGCCTGATCCAGACGACGAGAAAAAGACAACGGTCCCGGAAACGAAAGAAACTATTGCCAGTCCAGTGCCACAGCATCAGCCTGAGCGAGAAGTGAAAGTTGAAACAAAGCGCAAACGGGAAGTGAAACTCGAAACAGAGCCTGAGGAGGCTGCCAGTAAGGGGGAAGGGCGAAAAGTGCCCCAACGTTGCTCAGCGGAAACAACATCACTGCCGAACGACACAAACCCTGCATTGCAAACACGAGCAGAAACAACGCGTGCACCCCTTTGGCGCCCACCAGTTCTCACGAATGCACCAAAGCCAGAGAAAGAAACTACATCATTGCCACGACGCCCATCGCTGCCCATCATTGTGCCACAGGCTGACACTGAGCCTGATACTGGAAATGCAAGGGAACTATTCACGGATCATACAATAGCAGGAGTGAATTGATATAATCTGCGGCCTCGACAGGCAAAGTGATCCACAGATCTTTGGTGCTTTTCTTTTTGGCCTTTGGTTCTACTCACGGACGGAGTAGGAACCAGGGGCGTAGAGGAGAGAAGTGTGAGAATTGTGCAAGTCGGACAATTCAAAACTCACCGCTCCTCGGTGCGCTTATAAAGTACATGTGTCAGGAGCCAGAGCAGGACAAGCTGGACGCACATAAGTGCTAAGGCTGATAGAGTACATGTGTCCTAAGCAAGAACGGGACAAGCTGGATGCACATGGTACTCTATCAATAAAGAACTGTTCAGAAATCATCTGAGCAGTGGGAGAAAGAACAACTAATCTTGCTCGGGAGTGGATAATGATCCAGGCAGTGAAAAGGCTGGGAGAATTGAACTGTGACATTTTTCGGTGAACTTTTCTGGCATCAAAAACGAGAGACATTCACGACGAACTTCGCCAGCAAGAAGAAGGATGATGAAGAACAAGTCAAGACCGATTTCAGCCTCCTCCTGCACCCCTGCTAAAAAAATAATAGATTTAGAGACTGTAAATTTAGGGAAAAAGCATGGTAAAAGGAATAAGGTACTGATTTGGACATTGGTCCTATGTTTCTTAAGTATGATAGTACCAACAATAACAGCTATTACACTATGGTTCCTGTAGTACATACACCCATTAGAAACACTTTTGCCAAAAACAGCTACTGAAAGCCCGGTTCATGTAATCACTGGTACTTTGCCCCCAATGGAAGAAAGACATAGAGAAGGTTACGGCAACAATACATTGTTGCTCATCATGAACATGACCCATGCGGTGTTAAAAAAAAAGATTGCTGGGTTTGTGCCCATTTACCACAGCACGGTGGGAAAGGGATAGGATGGTATGCACAACCATTGCCATTGATTTATTCCTGTGAAGTAACGTTAAGTGCAATGTTCTTTGGGAAATGGAACAAGAGTAATACGGGTCAGCTAGATGAGACCAATATGAATGAATTTGAGGAAGTAATCATGAGACCTGTGGGTTGTTCCATATTCCAAAAAGCTTGTGTATTTGCACTAGAACCCGTGAGAAAGAATACACGAAAAATAACAAGACTAGATAGATTACATAGGCAGAATAGACCAACCACGCCAGCAGAAAGAACATCAATAATTACATTTCGGATGGGGGATGAATGGAACAAAGATGCTGTGCCCCCTGCCTATGCAGTGGATCACAGCCCCAAACCTGCTCCCCTATGTCTACAGAAAAAGGGTTCCTATAAAGTAGGAACGTTTAGCAACTGCCTGAACATAGTGGTTTTAAAACATTAAATAGAACCTGTGTACGTGGGAGACCCTGTTTATTTTATATGTGGAGAAAAAGCATATCCATGGCTACCTAGGAACTGGGAAGGTACATGCTACCTAGGTCTACTGTTTCCAGGAGTGTTCCTCTTGGAGACAGCAGAAGTAGCCAGACGAACAAAAGGTAGAACTCAAAGGAGTAGTGAGGATGGAATGATAGCAATGGATATAGCCAAATCATTTATACCGTTCTTGTCCCAAATAGAAAACTCTTACAATATTCCACAACGGATATTTTATTGAATATAACGTTAGAAGAAAAAGGAATAAGACTGATGGCACTCCAAAACAGGATGGCTCTCGATATAATATTAGTTGATCGTGGGGGAGTTTGCAAGCTCGTAAAAACTGCATTCTGTGTGTATATAGATGACTACTCCCCTACGATATTTAAAGCGATCTCGAAATTATATGTCATAAGTTCCACACTCTCTACTGAAGCAGGGGGTAGGGGGATAGAATCCTGGTTATGGGGATTATTGCGGTCTTGGGGATGGAAGTTAATTTCGATACTAATGATGGTACTCGGGATATTCATAACATGCTGCTGTTGCATACAATGCTTACCAATAATATGCACTGAAATAACTGATGGATGTACTAAGGGATGTATGCACATGGTGTTGAGAGGAAAACAAACGCATGGCCGGAATAACGGAGACACTGAGGAAACAAAAATAGTAAAACAATTCATGGCGATAGACATTAATGATGGAAATGATTCAGATGCAGATACCCCAGACTCCTCCTCAGAAGAGGAGGATACAATGAATAAATAAGACATTTGGCACACGGCCAAAAGGAGGGTTTGTCAATCTGGAAAAATGAATACCCTTCATTTGAATGATAGACGTAAGTCGATGGCCGTGGGCCAACCGTCTTATGCACCGAATTGGAGAAATATGAGCTGCTATGCTTGACCGACGAGCAGCCATTTTAAATGTAGTAAAAATCGCCATTTTGCTTGTTAACCATTGCTCATTGCTTTCTGTCTAAAAACTGCTTTTCAGCTTGCAATTCTTGCGGATTCTGCTTACTCTGCTCAACTGTTAACATTGTTGTCTGAATATGAAAGGACAAGGTCGCGGGACTGAAGAGTTTGCTGAAACTCCTCATGAGTAGCCCAGAGAGGAATGCCCACGCTCCCTCTCTGTAGCCTTGGGAGGAAGCTGCAGGGCATTTAATCACTTCACAGCTGCCAGCCAGTCTCGTACGATGGTAGAATATGTTAGAATAATACAGTTAAAGGCTTGAATTATGCTTCTCTTACGGCCCCCCTTCGCAAAACCCTTTAGAACGTGTCGGCTCCCAGGACACGAATAGTACCTCATAGATAGCAAAGCTTGGAATGTGGTCTTTCCCCGTGTACAGATTGCTTCCAAGAACAGAACCACCGTGTTCTAAAAGATGCCTCTGCACTTTCTAAATTGCACATTGTTACTAGAATAGACATCGAAAGCATTATAATCGTCATACTCGTCGGATATGTCCATCGTCATCCCGAGTTCAAAGGAATTTAATACAGAGGGGTGTTGAACATGACTTTGCTGATTGTATGATATGCATTTTGTATATATGTAACTGATGTACGTAATTCGCTCTCTTGCGTCCCTCAAGGTCTAGGAAACTCACGTCGCAGGGCGTGAGATCAGAATTAGCCAATTGATACTATCTTTTGCTTGCAATAAACCCTAGCATTGGGAATTTGAAACCTTGTGTCTGGCGCATCTTTTCGTGTATGGTCATTGCCTTGTTTCCATAGCACGAGGGACCCCTAGGGGCCCCTTTCATTGCGACCTTGGAGGGCCTGGTATTTCCTCATTCAGGGAACCCAGACCCTGTGCATCCCCATTCCCATTTGAGCCCCACAGGGCTCAATGGGAATGGGGAGTATGCTAACAATGGGCCTGTTAATGAGGGGCCTGTTGTTAGCATGCTGGACCGCTTGCGGGACCCGCATGGACATCGTAATGAGGCGGTAGGGGGTTAACGGCACCGGAAGCTCTACCGGTGCCATTAACCCCCTACCGCCAGGGTCAAAATGACCCCCCATGTGTTTCAAAGCGCTTCAAGGCAAGGGAGGGAACAAGGGAAAATACAATGACATTCTTACAGTCCATGAACAGTAAGGATGTGAAATTAACTATAGTACTTGGCCTGATGACCTTTCAGATAGTGCAAGAGCTGAGACATAAATGAGGAAGGAGGGGGAGAGTGGGAATGAAATGGAATGAAATGGAAACAGACAGGTGACTACCGTACTAGGCCTGAGGTCATTTCGTGGAGACCTGGAGAAAACAAAGAGATGAGGGAGAGGGGTGCAGAAAGGTAGGGGAGGAACAAAACAAGAGACTATCTTACTAGGCCTGTGCGACATTTCAGATAGTGCTGGAGCGGGGGTGGGGAGGAAAGAAAACAGTAATGGGAGTGGGGAGGAGACAGACGAGGTTACTATCATACTAGGTCCAGGGACAAATCTGATAGAGTAAGTGCATAGAAGAAAGCAAGGGGAGGAGATAGGAAAAGGCAGAAGGGAAAGGAGAGAACAGAGTTAGCAGTCAAAAGAGTGGAAAAGCAAGGGGAGAGTAAATACAATTGCAGAAGTCAGTAGTAACACATAATGTTGCAAGCCAGGATACGAGATGAAGATGGGAACAGCATGATTCAGGGCCACCATGAGTACAAGATGCAAAGGAAGTCCAGCATGAGAGTTAAGAAAGGGTGACACACCATGAATGAATGAAGTCCATAAAAGTCAAATCCAGCATTGGCCACAATACGGTGATGGTGAAACCAGAATTTATCAAGACAGACTCCTGCAGAAGTAGTCTTGAGGGGATGAAGGGGGAGCAGGGTAGAAGAATCAAGCAAAACAGGCAACATCTGGGTGCGAGAATGGTGGGGGTACAAGGGAACAACACGGGGCGACCATAGGGGTTGGGGAAGGCTTGAGGGGACAAAGGTTGAGCATGTTTGTATGTGTGCATGTATGTCTTTGACTGTTTGAATATGTATGTTTTTGTGAATCTGTGAATGTGCTTGCATGTTGGGAGGAGGGTGGTGAGTGGTACCGGCACTATCAGAACACGTGCTAGTTTGTGGGTATTGGTGAGCACTGACTATGTATGTGTGGGTGTGTCTGTGTGTGTTTTTGTGCAGGTGTGAATGTTGGTACATGTGCGCATGTATGTATGTATATAATAGTGAATGTGCAGGTATGCATGGATGGACAGTAGAGGAAGGGGCTAGGAAGCAATAACACCAACACTGTTGCAGTCCTGGCATATATTTACTCTGGCTCTAGACAAGTGTTGCAGGAAAATGATTATCTTTTTTGCAACTGCTCAAGACAAGGTGCCTCATTACAAGTTTGCTGTTGCCTGAAAAAAGTGGTAGCCATTCTGTTACTGCCACTTTTCCCACACTGCCAAATTAAAATTCTTTATTTGAGGAAAAGGGGCAGATTCACCGCCAGGTTCTTGCTGCAGGCTACTCCTTCACTTTACCTCCAACGATTTGTGGTTAACCACCTGTAAATCTGCCAAAATCCCCATGGAGTCATATGGATTCCAACAATGGGGAGCTACCACCGTGTGTAATCCCAGGTATTTCCGTGGGACCAAGTGGGGGTCACGGTAACTGAGCTTGCTGGTATTTTAGCAGATTTAATGCCATAATACCAACAAAATTGTAATGAGGCCCTTTGTCTTACAAGGCATTGCTGAAATATAATTTCACAACCATCAGAACAATTGCCTTCTTACATTGGTGATGCTGACTTAATTATGCACAGCCAACCTGAGTGTGTCCTTACAGTGGAAATGCTGACATTTAGGGCCTGACTCACAGAATCCATTGCAGAAAAGGCGCATGCGCCAAGGAGGAGTGTGTGCCAGCCGTGGTGCAAAGAAACATTGCATGGCACTCATATTCATGGATTTCCCGAGGCATCACTAGCCATGGCGCAAGGAACATGAAGCAGCGCCAGTAATGTCCCAAAATGTCCCCACGCGCAGTAAAAAGCAAGTAAAATGTCAAACACGGCGCAAGCCCCTGTGCCATCCCTGAACAAGCATACAGCACCCCCAGCCAAATCGCGTGAAAACCTGGTGCGGACGACGTTGGCGCTGAGTTTACACACAATTTCGCTGGGGTGCAGACGGGGTATGAGCTGAGTTACCACACAATTTGGTTGGGGTGCGGACGGGGTACACGCGGAGTTTCCATGTGATTTGTCTGGGGTGCGGACACCCACACCCCAGCCCCCATTTTCCCAGCCAGCAGGCAGCCCCCACTACATGGTACCCCTTAGCCCCCATCACCCCAGCCTGCAGGCATCCCACAACACCTGTGACACCCCAGCCCCCACAACCTGAGATGCAGGCATCCCCCGCCACATGGGACACCCCCACCCCAGCCCCATAACCCGCCCTGCCACCCTGGAGGCAGCCCCAACCACATGGGACACCCCTAGCCCCCATCACCCCAGCCTGCAGGCAGCTCCAACTACATGGGATACCCCCAGCCCCCATCACCCGTGACGGCAACCTGCAGGCAGCCCCCTCCAGACTGGACATCACCTGCATGCTGGATGCTGACATAGTGACACACGTTAACTCCATCCATGGCGTGTTCAGGAACTTGCTTCTTGTGTAGTGACACCACCCTTAGCCTCCTGTTCATAAAATATCCTGCAAACACCAGAAAAAACATGCACTTGGCCCACAAGCTTCAGATCACACGCAATTGCTGACTGCAATTACTGACTGCAACCATATCCCAACATACACATCACAAAAGTGTATGTCAAAGTGAGGCCTTGCATGCCATGTGACAAAGTAATGTCAACCATCCACATGTACAAATAATCACATCGTGACAGAATGTAAAGCACCCTCGATTTGTGTCATATGAAGAGACATTGGCCTGGCTTGTCGTGGCATGAGCGTCAATGAGCACGCATCACCTGAACAGATAACCTCAGAAACACACGAGTGACCCTCCCATGTGTGAAGGACATGACATGACATACAATCAAATGACATGTCATTCAGAATGCACATGTACACAAGTGTCCAAAGTGCTAAAGAGTCCCGGGAGGGGGAAAAGAGTGAAGACAGACACAAGAAACGTGTTTGGGAAGGTGACATTGAGACGGTGCCAGTGCCTAGGGAGTGGTGATTGATGAAATGTGGTTGTGGAGGTGCCAGTTCAGCACATGTGAAGGACATCATAAAAAACACACCCAAAAAGACAACAAAGAAAATCTGCCCAGCTGGTGTCAATTCCAAGCCTATGTGCAGTCAGGAGGTGCTAACTGTTGGTAGGTGTCTGTTGGCATACATAAAAACAGTCTAAATTTTGGGCATGCCTGGGAGCCAGTGCTGGTAACATGCGAGGGGATTTTTTGCCAAGTTCAGAGGGTAGCAAGCTGAACATAGCAGATTCACACAGGACTTCATCAGGGCAGAGGAGTACCAAAAGTACAAGCACGGAGGAAGACTTAAGTAATGATTGAGTACATGGCAATCATACCGTGCCCTATCCACCAATACTGCAGCATTGTTCTGTCCATGTGTAAAACCATACCAATTGAAAAGAGGTATTGCAAAGCAAGAAGTCCAACTACATGAGAGACAATGAAATAAGTACAAAGACATGCTGGTGAAGGGCAAAGCACGACATGTGCGTTACACTAAATCAAGCAAATCCTGGCCCAAAATTAAAAACATTTTACACTCCCATCACTCACCCCACCCACCACCTTCCCAAACACAGTGAGGGACAATAGAAATTGATGCTGCACATATGAAATCAAATGCCAATACACTCTGCACACTCCAACTCCACCTTGACACCCATCCACTGATCATGCACACCAGAATATTCCCCATGCAAATGGATGTCAAACATGACACATGCATGCACGTGTGCACACATATGATCAACAATGTCCCTTAGCAGGGACACATAACAGAGTAAGGAAGAGTCAAACTTTGAAAAAATAAAAGATCAAACGTCACTGGGAACAAAAAAATGAAATATATTTTGAAGTAGTATTAACGGCATACATATTTTTTAGAAAATAAAAAGGTGCATGAACAAACAAATCAAATGTAAGAAAATCCAAATGAAAATCCAGTGTACGTAAACAAAAGATGGAAAAGCCACAAATAAAGTCCATGTCCATAAATTACTTCCAGAAAGCAAATCCAAATAAAAAAATACAAATAAAAAAGACATTCCAGCATGGTGAACACAAAAGTAGGGAAGAAAATGAGAACTATGTACAAATGAAAGAGGACCAATGTCCCAAATGCACCCCAAACCATGAAATAAAACTCCACAAAATGACACACCAAACAAACTATTTGCAAAAAGCAGAGCACAGTCCAAACATGCCAAAAATAAAATATAAAATTAAAAGGAAACTTATACCTAAATAACTATATACAATGGCAGTGGGCTAGTCCTTCTCCTCACCATGCTCCCTCAATGTCTCGGCCAGGGCATCATCGAACACTGCTTCCAATTCCCCTAGGCAGGCCTCTGCTCTCACCTCGAAGGCTTGCAGGGACTCCAATATGCTCATCTCCCACTCCCTGCAAGTCTCCTTGAGAACCTCAGCCCGCCTCTCTGCCCGATGCAGTGAAATCCCTACCCTGGCCATGGTGAGTCTTGCCACCTGTGTCCGCTGCCGCTCTGCCCAATCTGCTGCCCTGAATGCTCCAACATGGAAGACATCCTTTGGGTAAGGTCCATGTTTGCCTCCTGCCAGATGGCTGATACCTGCCTCCCTGAGATGCCATGCCCTGAGTTTTGTCGCCTCCTACTCCGAGCCTGCTGCTGCCAAATAGCCAGTGCCTGCTCCTTAAGGACAGCCTCAGGGATGATGACAACCCCCGGGGCCATCGTGCACGTGCCCTGCTCCGTGGTGCCTGCTCTCCCTCCATTGCCACAGCTCCTGTCGCCGGCTGGATCTGCATGGTGACCACTTCGGATGATCCAACTTCGACTCCAAATTCTGGCAGGAATGTGATCTCCACCAGACTGGTTGCCGGGGTTGGGACAGGTACACAGGGGGCCCTAGTGGTATTTTGGGCCGGAAGGCGGCAGGGAAGATGACTGGCACTCATAGGAGGAAGACGAAGAGGGGGTTGCATAGGTGGCATAAGTGGCCAGCCCATGCACCCATTGTGAGACTAGGAACTGAGCAAGCCAGTTCAGGAGACGCCAGACCACATTGGGATGATGTAAAAATGGTGCCTGTATGCCTCGAGATACCGGCTAGCAATGGTTCCACCCTGTCTCAGATGGCGACATCCGCAGGTATTGGTGTTTCCATTTGTGTGGAAACATCCGCCACCTGCAGGTGTATCCAGCCTGGGGCATGCCCGCGGGTGCATACTGGTGAAGGCGCAGACACAGGGGCAGGATTAGGCACAGGCCCCTCCACTGCGAACTGCACTGCCTCCTGCCCCTGAGTCTGGACTGCACCAGACACACCCACCTTATCACCCCTGCTGGGCCCCATGGACTGGGCTGATGCGTCCTCCTCCTCCTCCCCCGCCAACCTGAATGCCTCTACACCATCTTCCACCTTGGATTGCCCCTGTGCGAACTCACCTGTCCCTCCCACTGCCGAGGAGTCCATGATCACATTCACCCTCTTGGACCTCCTCTCAGCAGCTGCAGCCATTGTCTCTGATGCAGCACCAGTCTCCTCGCTCCCCGAAGATGAATATACCTGGGAGGATGACTGGGCCTTGCGTCTGATCCTGGTGGAGGCATCCCTGCTGCCTTGCTGCACAGCACCTTCACCGCCCTCTTCTTCCAATTTTGCTGTGGATAGGGAGACATAGAACACAAACATCAGGGTACTGAACATATGTCTGTTAGGTACAAAACAGCTGCATATGAGTTGCACTGGCAAAGCTCACAACCATCATCACCCTCCACAACACACAGGTACGTGCAATTAACACACATCCACAATCATGTCTGTCCTTTACAACAGACAATCACATCCTTGGACAAGGCACTGTCTGCCCCTCAAAATTGTGCATGCCCCTCACATGCATCATGGGCCATACACATTTCATTCACACACATCACCTAACAGTCATGAAGCAGGCCACAGAGCTTTCACATCAGAGTGCAGTCAATGGCCTCATTACGGGTTTGGAGGTGGCCATGCCGTTTTTACCGCCGTATTGAGACCCAATGTCAAGTTGCCAGCCTAGTCAAGCACACATTCAAATAATCCAGTAACATCCATCCAGGAGTGTTGGCCAGTCACACACTCACTTCTCAGACACATGCACATGTACAACATTCATGTCCATGATGTTGCCGACAGCACCCATGTGTCACACCTCACACACGGCCACGTCCACACACATGTATGCAACCATGTGCACATCGTTACATGCTGCAGCACATCACACTTTGCAACAAAAACACCTTTGATGTCAAAAATCCTTAAATGGACACAAATGCAGCACTCTCTGGGACATGCACACAGACATCCATAAAGAGGCATACCTGCCGTAAGGTCAAGGTGCACACACCAACCACACATCAACATGCACTGTGGAGGACACCAACTCATGGACACTTACCAGTCAACTCTAGACGGAGCTGCAAATCCATGACCTGGGCATGCAGCGCTGAGTTGAACCGCTCCAGGGCCACATGTTGTCGGTGCTCAACCGGACCCCGTGCCCCTCTTGGTTCACACCAGCCTAGAGGAAGCACTGGGCCTTGTGGTGGGTCCTGGCTTTGAAGTCCTCCCAGCACTTGTGGACATGGTGATAGTCGTGGGGTACCACCCCCTCTGCATTAATGGCACCCACGATCTTAGCCCAGATAATCTTCTGTCTTTCCTTGCTGACTTGCGTTGGTCTGTGAAAGAGGGCATCATAATGCCACAGGACTTGCTCCACCAGAATGTCAACTTCTCTTGCACTGAAGCTGAAAGCCCTCTGCCTTGCTGGGGGGGTTGCCACTTTCCTCTGATGATGTTGATTCACACATGGCAACCCCTGAGGCAGGTGTGGGTGGGCAAGGTGGTCCTGTGGCTGGGCTTTGGAGAGGTGGTCTGGCACGTTGGGAGTCTTCTGGATCAGCAGAGGTGGCAATGGCTGTACAGCAGGCACCAAAATTGTGATTGCGGAAAATGCATGTTAGCGTGAAATCAGAGGAAAGGGCCTAAGCATGTAAGATAAGTGACACGTGTTGTATGTTGGGCGTGGCGTTCAGGATCTGGATAAAATATTGCGCAGGAGACCATCACACGCTTGGGTGAGTTATAGCGGATGGAAGTGTGGACTTCGATTCCATGCGATATCTTCACTCCTGTGACCGTGCAAGCTTTTTGTTTTTCGTGGGGGATTTCCCTACATGCACATGTGTGTGTACTTTTAGAGGCTGACAATGAGTTGCGTATGCATTTTGCATACTGTGGGTGCCCCTGTGCATTGCATAACCCCTTACTTAAAATTACAATAGCTTACATGTCCTTCGCGTATTTTATGTGTTGCTGGGTGCCACAGCGTACTGCGTAATGTTTGTTCTTTTCACATGGGGTACCGAGGGGTACACATATTTTTCATTTTTGGTGTGCCTGTGTGTTACACGTCCATTATTTTCCCCTGGGGTTACATTTTTTTCAACCTGGGGTTACATCGAGCCTTGCAGGAGCACACTGGTACGTTTAACATCATGTACACTACCCCCTCACTGAATTGCCCAGGACAATTGATAGCTGCTCCTCCCATTGCACCATTCCATCAGTGCCATGAGTGGGAGTGAAACAAGTGGGAAGGGTGGCAAAGGTGGCCAAGGTGCCCGAGGCCATCCAGGGAGAGCTATGCCCCCACCCAACAGGGTCAGGGAGATGCAGCTGATGCTGACGTCCCCAGCACCAGGGTCCAGGAGAAGCATTGCCATCTGCTGCCCACACCAGGCAGGGTCAGGAAGCTGCCGGGGCAGCTGCAGCAACCACCACCCTGGCTCAGGGTCACCCAGCCAGGCCTGTAGTGGTCCCGACCCAGGCCCGCAGAGACCCAGGGGCAGATCCCCTCCTCACCAAGGGCAAGAGACGTGCGGATAAAGGTCCTGGCACCAGCACCCAGCATCATGGAGCAGCATTGCCATCTTCTGTCCACACGAAGCAGGGTCAGGAAGCTGCAGGGGAAGCTGTAGCAACCACCACCCAGGCTCAGGGTCACCCAGTCAGGCCTGTAGTGGTCCCGGCCTAGGCCCGGAGAGACCCAGGGGTGGGTCTCTTTGTCTCCATGGGCAAGAGATGTGCAGAGAAGGGTCCTGGTACCAGCACCCAGGGTGCTGGAGCAGCATTGCCATCTGCTGACCACCCCAGGCAGGGTCTGGAAACTGCAGTGGCAGCTGAAGCAACCACAACCCAGGCCCAGGTTCACCCAGCCAGTCCTGTAGTGGTCCCTGCCCAGGCCCACCGAGAACCAGCAGCGGATGTCCTCATCTCCAAGGGCAAGAGACATGCAGAGAAAGGTCCTGGCAGCAGCACCAAGCTACATATGCCTACAGTTCCAGCATCAGTGGGTGATGCCACAGCCCAGTCCATCAGTGCTCCAGCCCCTACTGACCCAAGTGGTCCCAGCCACTCAGAGTCTGCATGACCTTGCAAGAAGGCAAAGCGTGCAGTAGGCAAACAGGCTCAGACCCAAGGCACGGCACAGGAGACCCACATATCGAGGAAGAGGAGCTTCAGTGGTGAGGAACTCCAGATCCTCATGGACTACGTGCGGGAACATGAACGTGACATGCTTGTGCCGTCTAGGTGCACACATATGCCTGCCGGAGTATGGCCCACTAGTAGCGCATCACCAATCGAATCAACGCCTTCGATAACGATAAGCTGGGTGCCAACTACGCCTCTACTCTGGTGACTGGAGGTGGGTCACCACGAGAGGACGAAGAACTCACTCCACATGAAGAGATCATTAGTGATATGATTGATGTGGAGCAGATCCAAGGCGTGGCAGACCTGTCAATTTATGAGGGAATGTCTGGTGAGTGGTGATGCGTGTGTGTCCAGGACATGTGTATGTTGCTTGGATGAAGTGTAATGATTGTCTGGTAGTTCTGCCTGCATTTACATGACTGCCATGGATGCACCATGTCATGGTGGACAGACACATGCTTGTTGTTCTGCAGACTGCATACACACGATGTGCTGCACACCATGTCAATCCTCGTCACCACACCTGCTCACTCCTTACATGTCACTCCCTGTCCAGCCTCTCTGGGCCCTCTTCCTGCTTCAACCTGTGATGGTGGATAGCCTGAGAGATAGACTGAGATAATCTTCCAATCCACACTCGCTTTCTCTCCGCACATCTCTGACGTCTCTGAGAGGCCACCCTGCCAGCTGCACCTCCTCAGAGGTATTCTTCCTTTCCTCTCCTTTCCCCAGCAGCTCACTGTCTCCAGAGGACTGGTCATTCCTATGGTGGGGTACTGCAACTGCCTCTACTAAGAATTCTGTCCTTCTACTCTCTTCCCTCTGCAACTCATCCAGAACTGGACTGTGGGAATTGTCCTTTTATCTTGGGGCCAGGTATTGCATCTCCCTAGGATTGTGTTGATGGCACTGGCTCCCAGTGGCTACGAATGTTCATTTCCAAACCCTGTGCATTGTCCAAAGGCCTTATGGGTCCTGGGGTCACAGTTCCTTCAACTCCATCTTCCAAATTCACTTCCTTCTCATGGTCTTTGATCATCCCTTTCCTACTCCCTCAGAGTCGGTTACTGCTCATAGCAATTAGTTGGTGGTTAATGTCTATCTTCGGCTGGGGCCTCCCTCTGGTACAGCCTCCCTGCCTTAATGGAACTGAAGGTGAACCTTCTCTGGGTCTGGAGGCACTTCTGATGCTTGCTCGTTTGCTCTGCGTTCTCCCCTCCTCTCCCCTGCTGGAGTACTGGATGACTGAGAGAATGCACTAGTCACCTGCCCACACTCTGATCTCTGGCACGTTCCTCTGAACAACCAGTTGAACCCATGCACTGACTCCTTGCCATACCCCGCACTCGGTGGCTGTTTACTGTATCCCTACGACCCTCTACCAACAATTGACACCTGATGTCTGCACTTACACTTCCAATGCCACCAGCTCACAGCATTTTCATTACTGATTATGTAGTTGTATTTTATTTGGATGCTGTTCCCTTGTACTGCACTGCTCACTCCCACTTCCAAAACAAGGTCTCACCTTCACCATGCCTATTCACTCGCGTGATGTCAATGTGACATGGCCTCATGGGATGTGTGTGTCTGGCTTCACTTTATTCCACCACTCTTGCATCATAGCACCTTGTGACACTTGTTTGTATTGAGTTTGTGAATTACATGTCATGTCACATCCATTCAGGCATGGCTATGCTACGTGGCATATGTGTATTTGCATCAGTGATGATGGTGACTGAATTATGCCAGTCAGGTGCTCGTGTGTGAATAAGGTGCTATGCACCATGCACTACATGTGGTATATAGCCCTTCCACACACGTCCATGGCTGATTTCATTCTACCCTTCACTTGCATTGACACTGCGTACATGCAGGAGTTTGTGACATGGCAGGTTAATGTGGTACATGACGACATTGTGATGCCTATGGGTGTGCTCTATGCTATTTACATGGGTCTTCATGTATTTTTCTCTGTTCATGTACAGGTAATGAGGCACTGGCTGCAGAGGAAGAGGTGGAGGAGGAACAGGATACTGATCCACAAACAAGCACCAGTGGAGGACGTGGTGTGGCAGCCCATGATGAACCACTGGTGTTACAGTCCATCCTGGGCCGGAATTAGTATGAGTCGGCCTCTGATGATACCTATTGCTCTGGTGGGGAACCGGACTTTGATTCCTCTGTGCTGTCACAGGTGAGTGCCTCGAATGTGGGTGCTGTTTTATCCCAAATGTCTGAAGGGGGAGGGACGACGCCTCACAGGGCCAGTCAGTGTTGGTACATCCATCTGTGGTGGTTACCGCTGCAGGGTCATGCTCCAAAGTATTGACTCCTGGTTCTGGGCCAGCTGATCAAGGGAGGAATGCAGTCCTGCAGCCACAGACAGCGTCATCACATCAAGGGCCAGTTTGTCTTGGCCGAGGCAGGCGTGGGGTCCGCCAACGCGGTGGCTGTGTGTTAGCTGGCGATACTGTGTGGGAGCAGTCCATGTATGTTGTCACACAATAACATGAATGAATATATGTCTAAGCCATCTGCTTGACCTGTTTATGCTCTCGGAAAGAGAATACTACTTGGCGAGCCCAATGAGGCTGGAGCAATCCAGAAGACCGATGCATCCTGAGTAGAACATTAAAGAGTCTGTTGCCTACTGGGATAGCAAGTGAAAACAATTACCCCACTATTGGTCATGAGATCAGTGTGGCAGGCATCTAAGAAGATCCTGAAATTCGTTGGGTGTGACATAAACAGTAGAACATGATACAAAGAGGGTGATGGAGGAGGGATGGTGACCACCTGGCAAAGGCTCCAAAAGGAGAAGCAATTGAGTATGGTGTACGCGTAGAAGATGTACCTGTATCTTTAATGACAGCAAGGTTTTCTTGAGACAGATTCTATTGAGCAAGTCCATAACCCTCAAGCCAAAATGTCTCGTGGACCAGGCTGATAAGGAAAGCAATTGAGGGGAGGGATGAAGGGTCTGACTGTTGAGACAGAAGATATGGCCTCTACTCCATGAGGAAAATGAACTACAGCATGGGCAACATTTCAAAGGTTAAAACTGTTTAGCCCTTGGTGCACTTTCTTTTTACTCCTACAGTACATCTAACATGTGCTTACAACAAATAATTTGAGAACATACAATAATAAACAGTTGTTATATTATAATAACACACGTTTTAACATTGGCACCATACTCATAATGAGGCCACCGTGGCATTCAGGGGACAGTGCCAGCCGGATGGGCTTTTCAGTTCTGACCTGCTGTCCCCATCTAAGGATTTCTTTATTTTTCCAGGAAAGGTTTACCATGTTACCATATTCGATGTAAGATATTAAGATATCAGAAACCCTGTGCAAGCAATACGTTCATAACACACACTTCCACAATTGTGTTTTTTTAATCTTTGCAGGTCATGTTAAACATCCAATGTATTAAAAGAATTTTCCTTCGTATTTATTGCAAGACCCTTCCAGTTTCTATAAATGCAGGCACTCCACCGGTTCCATCCCTCTCTGCTGTTGTTTGATGAGTTTTTTTTTTCTCTAGCTATTCTGATTTTAAGACTTATCACTTCATAAGAGATTGCCAATTCTTGTATCATGTGTAATGTGTAGCTCCAGCTAACTCAAAATTGCTGCAATTGCAAAATTATATTCTGCACTTGTTCTTGCCAATTTTCCGAGCACGGTTCTGCAAGAAGTGCTCTGCGTATTCTGCATAGTGATGTGATCCACTGATTTTCAATCTTCGACAATTTAGCACACTCACCAGGGAGCCCCTCAAAAGGCGCCAAATACTCTATACCCCCTCCCCAGTCCCTCACGGAGTCACCCACTCCAATCTGTCTCAACGCCTATCAATCCCCTGTGCTGCTTGATTTGTTTCAGGTGAAATTGTATTCATGTGTCCATTGCAAGCAATGCTATTCAATAAGGAAATCCTGACAGACATTTAAACCATGATCTCAAATGCGCCCTGGCACGTTCAACCATAAATCCAATCCAATCAAGAATGTGTTTCTCCTTTAGTATGAACCTTTTAAGTGCTTTCCTTACGCACGGTTTGTTTTGGTATTTTATACAGCATGGAGTGTAGGGAGCATGGACCTAGGTGTATCACATTAGGCTGAATGACTGGTTGGTTTACATGCATAAGCCTTCACATATCAGGTAAGCATGAAATGATAAGACATTTTCTCAACCTTTTTGAAATGTGCTTGGTATGTGCGGGAAAGAGGTCAGTGTGTGAAAGAAGCAAAGAAAGTGCAATAGATCATATCACATGCACACATTCGATCACGTGTTCAATGGCAACAAGCAACCCTTCTGTTATAGGTTCATGAAGCAGTTATGGTCAAGAATGTATAGATTGTTGGTTTTGAAGAAAGCTCTTCACTAGTTCCATTGTGATTGGGAGGGGGAGTCTGAGCCCGTGTAGGGCCTCCCATTGGGAGAAGCAAGCTTTGGTGCCAGAGGTTATGACGAGCTCCTCAAGGGGCAGTGGTCCATAAACAATCAGAAATGTGTGGGTGCAAGAGGGGCGATCATCATGATCTGCAAGAAACCCCAGTGATGTGTCCAGACTCTTTTGAATGGGGTGGCCCAAGTGGGGCAGTGAGTTATGCAGGGGTGGCATGAAGTACGAACACGCGCGTGTGCGCGCACACACACCCACGCCCCCATCATAGTTTAGAATAATGGGGTGGCACCTGGGATGACCAATCAGATTCAAGGTGTACCGCGTGCTACCCCAGGCCTCTCCCTGGACACACCGCTGAGAAGCAGCCCAAAGGGCGTGGTTTTTCAAAGCTGCTACTTGTGAACAATGCAGCTGAAACGCTGAATGCCCAGACACTTTTCCCGGATGGTCATTCTGTAGTTGAATTCTTAGATCAGGCTTTTTGTGGCCTGTGCAGTGTGTAGATGATCTTGGGAAGTTGATTTTCTTTCAAATTTGTGGAGTAGCACAATGCTAATCAATCAAATCAATAATCTAAAGTCATGTTTTTTTTATTATAAATGCGATCTTGAGCATTTACTGCAGTTTACAGAAACAAGAATGATCATTCTTTTTAAAAGTTGCATTCTGGCATTTCAAGCGGCATTTCCAAATGTATATAAACATCTATTAGGGAGCTTAAGCCTTCATCCAAAGCATGTTGGCATGTGCACAAACGTGAGACTGCGAGAACATGTGGACTTGCCTTTTAGCTTCAGTGGCCAAGTCTGATTATCCGATTCTGATGCAATCACCTGACCTTTGACAAGTGGTTCAAGACCCTTGCCCAACAGGCACATTCCCCATGGAAACATACATGTTGCTTAGTTTGCTGAAAACAAATTCCACAGAAATGAAATGGCAGGATTGTTTAGCAGAAAACGAAATAGAAAACTACTCACTTGAGTTTGTTCAATTACTTTTTCTAGAAAAAGAGCAAAAAAAATGAGTATTCCAGATTTTCTTTGCAAACTAACTGAAAACTGTTCACTTTGTTGAGAAAATAAATCCCCAGCAAAAATCTGCTTTCTGCTGTTTGTTGCAGCAATTTGAAAACCAAAGAAAACATTTTAACACAATGGACTTACAGCAAATGTACTGATTCATGTTCCTTTTGCCTGTCAACAATTCCACCAGAGGGTTCTCCCTTAAAGAATTTCGTGTTTTAGTTTGGGCTATTAGGTATCACTTGCGACGACTATAAGCCACAACTATTGTAGTGAAGTACATAAAGGGAGAAATGTCAAATTGCACATGAGGAGGGACACACACGCTTTTAGACGTTGTTTGGTTATTGGCCCACCCATTGACTGCCCATGACAATGCTAATCCCTGTTGTCATTCCCACCCAGTTCTTGCCTCTTCTGCCCAAGACATGTCTTACCATCAAACTTTGCACTTGAAATGCCTGCCAGTGTTATTTCAAAGCAATCTTCTTAGAGTTAATGACTTAATTGGAGTTGTAAACTCGCTACTAGTGTAATACAAATGTCGTAAACAGGTCTGCCTCCAGTGACTGACTTTATATGCGCTATGTGTGTCCTTCACTAAATTCCTGTTAAAAACAATCATTTGCAAAGTCAACCGCCTTGGCTTGTGTATAAGTATTAGGCATCTGGCCACTGCTATTGGATGCCAGGATACTTGCACCAATGTGCAACTCCTAATTTTGTCTGTGCACAATAATGCCAGTATTGCCAATTGGAGCAAGCATGTTGGTGAGGCTATACAAATGCCAATGTTTGCCACTGTAAAAACTCATTCACATTGTCTGTTACCAGTAATGCCAGTATTGATATGGAAAGAAAACAGGTAATGTGTCTGTGCTAATGTATGGTAATATTGCCATTTATCAAAGTATGCCTGCTTTATAAAATGCTCATTTTGGCTGTGCCAATTAATGATAATATTGCCGTGTAAAAAAAAATGTCCATGATCTGCAGCAATAGTCCATTCCCCATCACAAACACATGGCTGGCGAGGGGAACCTTATAGACTATGCAAACCTTATAAATGGACTGACACAATCACTCATTCACATACTTATTCCAAACCCTGCACGCATAAATACACATGCACACTCACTCTCACTCACTTACACACTTACATGACCTAATTCAAACCGAATCTCTCTATTACACACATACATTCACAAAAACATGCACACACACATGCAACAAACACACACGCGCACACACACGCACATACGTGGGTTGCTTTTAAACACTTACATTGCCTTGGGCAGAAGCAGCAGGGCAGTGGCCTCCCTTCACACCTTCCATTTCCTGCCCATTGATATAATATGACTGGGGGCAGGGGCAGTATAGTGACAATACATGTACACACTTTCTCGTGCAAACCTAGAATTAACCAAATATTAGGAGATTCAAGCGGGCCGAACGTCAGATACACTTTTTGAGATGTAGGGAACAACAAAAATGCGAGGGAGGTGATGACACAGCAGTCATTGTCCATCTCTGGAAGTGAGTGGATGAGACATTTGCTATCAGGTGATACTTGTAAGGACAAGCGGAGAAGTCAAGGAACCTGAGGGAATTTTCGAAGAAAGACACACTTGCCTCATTTTCATGAGTGGGTGATTCAAAGATCAGGGAGGTGAGCAACACATCATTCAGTGTCTCTCTCTTGAAGTCAGTGGACAAGACATATACCATCAGCTGACAAATGGGGGGGGGGGGGAGAGGAGCTGTGAATGCTTGAATGCAGCTGGTGGGAGTGTTCATGCTCACCATATTTCGGTGGGAGGGAGCAACAGGAATTCAGGTAGAAGGGTAATACACTAATCAGTGCAAGGAGGGGCGAGATGTGCCAGTATTATCTCAGGGAAGCTTGTGAGAGATACACGTAGACTTGATGTTGCTGGGGGCGAGCCACAGGAATTCGGGGAGGTGGATGACACATCGGTCGGTGAGGGCACAGCAAATTTAGAGCAACATGCCAGCACCAAACAAATAAAAGGCAGGAGATGGCATGCTGCTTGTGGTGTTTTCACATCTGCAGCAGCACTCCTAGAACTGCATGTGGTAAACTGAAGGGATCATGCAAATCATGTTACACAACAGTTTCACATGACCCTCTGGTACATTTACAAATATTCCACCACGATGAGCCATTGAACCCAACAGAACATATTGTACATTCAGTTTGTTGTACTATTCTATTTGCAGAAATGGGAGAGGTGATGGTGCTCTAAACATATCTGCTGAAATTCAGGGAAGACCAACACAAGGAGCTGCTTCACAGACGAATGAGTTTTAAAATCCCAGCGCTCTAAATCTTTCATCCCCATCCATTGATATGTCTGATAATAATAGTGATGATGATGAGATATAAGATAACCAAGACACACATTATGATCCATCAGTGTCCAGAAATGAGTGAGCATTGCTGCCGGAAATAAGCGAGGCAGTGGATTATGAGGCTGAGAGTGACATTATTGATGTGGAGGTTGTAGTTTTCTTATATGCTCAACCCCACCTATGTACAGCCGCTTCACCAAACAGACCTTCGTTGCAGATCAGAAAGCACATCACTTCATTGTATGGCATCCATGAAAACCGCACAGCCACAGCCAGCACCGTCATGCCCAAATGGACAAAGTCTGTATGTTACTAGCTCACAACAAAATTCAAATGGTAGCACTACTTCACACATAATCAACAGCAACCGATTCTGGCATCTTGCATACTCTGCTGAACGGAGTGTGTTGACGGAAGTTAGCAATCAACAGCTATGCAGTCCCATAGCTGGTGCCACCATTGATATACATGGGAAGAAACCAGAGTTGTGAGGGGCAATCTTCACCCCCCTTCCTAGCATCAAACAAGAGCCTTACCTCCACCAGTCCGAACTCACATTTCTGTGGCTTTGTTACTTCTTGGGAGTACGACAGAAGATCTACCTCCAGTACACCAGCAGCGCATAGCATTGATCTCCCATGCCCAGCCTGTGTTGTGGCAGTATTTGCCCATGGCCAAAAGAATTAACAAAAGTGCCATGGCACACAGCACCTGCTGAATGGTAGCCTGCTTATTATGTTAGCAATAGACCCATTGTCCTACTTTGTTGTGGAAATCCCTGCACTGTAGTGGTTTATGCAAAAATCGGATCACCACTGTGGAAACATTCAGGCAAATGTTTTCACTCTTTCAATGAAGTGTCAACATTGTAAAATGAGGTTATGGCTAGAGAGAGGTGGTTATTACAGAAGCCATTGGATCTGGACATGTGGACCAGCCGTCGGAGCATTGGCTGCATTGCTGTCACAGCATACATGCTGGTCTTTCCTCCCTCCAACACCCAAGTGTGGTCTCACAGAAGTTCAAGGGTTAAGCAGGTGTATGCAATTCAGCACACTGCAATATTGTGCATGCACAGGTTTGAAGACAAAAGCCACAAGGGAGTTGACATTGGGGAGAACGTGGAGGAGCTAGAGTCATCATTAATACGACCACCTAGCTTGCAGTTGGGTTTTGTTTCAGGAAGCAATATATACCATGTTTTTGCTTTCTTATGAATTGGCAAGGCATTGCATGTTCCCTGCGTTGGACATGTCTTTCACCTCATGGTCACATGCTTCATCAGCAATGGTGTGCCTGTTAAAGAAATGGGTTCTGTGTTGCAGCAGATGAATTCCCTTTTCAGCTGGGTTTACAATGAAACTGTGCATTGTGCCAACTGCAGGTGTGCCTTAGGTTACAATGTTACAACCTGAAGACATCAATGGCTACCCGATACAACTCTATTTTGCACATGTTGGGCAGGCAATGTGAGCAGTGAAATGCTGTTACTGATTATTGCAATACTCATAGAGCAGCTCTAGCCTGGGCATATTTAAAACCCTGTCAGCTGCCTTCTAATATCTTTTTTATGCTGCACTCTTGCCAAAGAGGCCACCACACAGTCATCATAATGCAGTGAGTTTCTCCCTCTGCGTGCCTGCTTGATCTAATTACCACAGATTGGACATATGGGACCAAGCAGTATGCCAAGATCATGTGCTTAAAATGTAAGATATTTATTAGGGGATGTATCCATGGATGAGCAAATATAAATATAAGGTATTTGATACACTTAAGTCATCTTGAGGTGCTATGTGCTCACCACAAAGTCATATGGCTCTCAGTAAGAATTCCTTAGTTCATAACTCATATAAATTAGAACAATTTGAATGTTCGCATGAGAAAGGTGTGGACTACCAAAAGTTTGCACCTTTCTCATGCGAACACACGTACATTTTACGGGGCTGCAGCGGTGTCCCCCACAACCCCTGCTCACTATGGGCGACACCCCTGCAGCCCACGCTTATTTTCTTTTGGTTTTTTTGCAGGTGTGCTGCAGGGTTGCCCCCCACAACACCCTGCTCACTGTGCCACACAGTATAATGATCGGGGTGTTGCGGGGGACACCCCCGCAACCCCCACAGTCATTTTTTTTTTACTTACCTTTACTTACCTGCAATGCTACCACCAAAGGTTCGAACTTTTGGTGTTCGAACCTTTGGTGGTAGCATTTTTCAGTCGTTTTGTACGGTCAGACCTTATTTTTTTTCGGTCCAATCGTACAAAACCGTGAATCAATTGTATATGGTGATTCTATTTTTATTTCACATACAAAACTGTGCAAATAAATGTGGAGACCACATCCACATCTACATATAATTAGGCCAATGAACTTTGGACAAAGTCTGTCTTCAGGGCCACATTTTTAAGCCTGTTTTTAAATGTTTTTCAACTGAACTGGAACAAGCTGTTCTCCTCGAATCTTGTGAAGTAACTTACCTCATAATAGCCCACCCAGGTACGCTCTGAGTACTATGTCGCTCAGATGTATTCTGTGCACTGACCCGCGCCATATCCATTTTTACACTGCTTGAAGCAATAGAGTGTATGGACATCCCAAAGTCCTTAAGCATCTCTGATTCCTGCCACCAGTATCTCAGTCACAGGTGGTTCACAGTCCCCGTCATCTTCCATGTCCACACAACAGACATGAATAATGTGTTGCATAAATTAAACTCTGTGCTCTTCACAGTCTATCCAGCTCACGCTTCTGACATCATAATTGCTCCCCATCTGTTGTTTTGCACATTCTCACAAAGTGCCCCTTCTTGTTACACGTATGGCAGATCAACTTCACAGTGGGACACTAATTTGTATTGGAGAGCTCTCCATCAACGAAGATCTGAAACATACCACTCCAACACTTTTCATTATCCAGCCTGAGTGACCGAGCCAGTTGAGATGGGGTTATCCCCTTTCTTAATGGGACATACCGCACCCCTGCCTATATGATTGTCAGGCAATGCACACTTGTGTCATGCATGCACCACATGCACATTCTCTCCCCTGGATTCTCATTAGCTTGTTTTAAGCATTTAGAGGCTAGATCCATGGCCATGGCAATTGATGAGACCTCCTTTGATTGTGTTGTATTGGCTGGCCATAATTACTCCTGTGTTTTTGTGCTGGATATGTGCATCGTGTGTTGATTGCAGATAACTCATCTTTCACACAGGGGCACTCACATATGGCTAGAAATTACCACAGGTTTGCCATGAGCACATCTACAGATTTCACATGAAGCTGGATTCTTGCCAAAAAACGTGTATCTTTCCAAAACACTGTTGACTTGTTTGCCAAAATCAATAGCCAATGTGTGCATTACGTTGCAAAATAAGCTCTCGCCATTGTCTCCTGTGTTCCATCTCCTTTAGTGTTAGGCTATTTATCTGGCAGCTTCTTATGGTCTGCTTCTGTTCCCAAACAGCACATCAAAGTGTGAGAACTCGTGTTGATCACAAAAGCACTCCCCACCAAAGACTATGAAGTAGAACTTCAATAGGTCATTCCAGTCTTCCATTGGTATGGAAGACTCACGAGGGTGTAGCCAGAAGTTTGGGCGGAGGGTAAAAATTAAGCATTCTGAGTTGCTCAACCTATCTTTACATGTTGTACTCTTTCAACTTAAGTTATATTTAGGGGAGCTTCCTCTTGCCTATTCACTCTTGCTGCATCGATTTGCCCCACTCGAGTACAGACCTGTATGGTCTTTATCTAAAGAGCTTATCAGAACTATCCCTAAAGTTCAACCTGGAAATAAAGAGGCCACTGGTATCATTGCTCCATGATTATTGTAGCTCCAAACTGCTCCCTTTGCCATGTCAAGCGTGGTTATGTATTTTATGCACACTGGTGCTATCGAGCATTTACTGTGGCTAGTTGAAGAGTGCATTGTGGCCTCCGCCAACCTCTAGATTGTGCCTCAAATAGAGACCATCAAATTCCTTTCTGAGCAGGTGCAGGAGCTCCAGCTATAGTGTACCTTTTGTGGATGGCCAAGATGTGATTGGAAAGATAGCCCCTCCCCACAGACTGACATGCCAGAGCTCCACTTTCCGGATCCGACATGAGGGACCTTGTCTGATGGCATAGTGCACTCGGGCTGTTGGGCCACCTCGCAGCCTGATGTGATGGAGCTCCTCCTTCTGTATCCACCCAGGAGTCAGTATGGTCTCGCCTGATGGTATGGTGTGATTGGGTAGGTACCTAGCCCTCAGGTACATAGTGACCTCTCCTTCACCCTTGTCAGTGGAAACCTGTGAGCGACTCCTCTGCCTGGGCAGGGGATTCCTTCATATGTTGTCTTCTTCATGGGCTATGCGCGGGCCTATGAATGGGGGACAGTGGCTGGGGTGATAGTCTCCTCTATGCCACGATGAAATAACCACACCCTTTATGCAGAGGTAGAAGTGAGTCAGCACTTTATTAAGAAATCTCCACAAAGCAACAGGCATGAGCGTGTCTCATTATTCAAACCCAACTACCTGAGCCCCAAACCCTCACACTCAAACATACCACAGAACATTCTGCTTGACACACGAAACCCAGGCTACAAAAACCTCCCTTTAAAAAACAGTATGACTTGCATCACTTTGTTTATACAAATCAGAGAAAGCAAAAATCAGTCTGCCCAACCCTCACCAGATGGGCGAACTGGCACAAGAACACAGGCAGCATGAGCACAACCAAAAAGCCCAAATGTTGCCAAGTCCTTGGGAATGTCAATATTGGGATTGGTCTCATTGGCACCACTACAGCACGGAGACATCTAGAAAGCTTTATAAGCAGTATGGGCACAGCCAACAGGGAAGAGAAACAGCAGGACGCCCTCTCCAGTGAAATGGCCCTGTTCAATACTGATCGATCATCAAGAGGAACAAACAGCAGACTATCAGTCATGCAAATGCTTGATGTCCCTGTGCCCGACACTCCACCCACGGGAATGGAGGATGATCCGTTACAGGGTTGGTACAGTAAGCAGTCCATCTTGCCGGTGGCATCTTTGCAATTTGCTGTTGAATCTCTAAGCTGTTCCCTGCCAGTGTGCAGGCTGAGGGAGTGTTTAGTGCATCTGGGGCTATTTCTCTAATCGCAGGAGAAGCCTTACAGTGCGGCATGATGAAAAATGATATACCTAAATATGAACCATCACTTAATTGTGCAAGGCTACGGAACAACATCACAACACACCAGTTCAGATGAAGAAAATGATGTTGTACACACTACATATCAGCAACTCAAAAGTGTAGCAGAGGTGTTTTATTTTGTGTGTGGTTAGGAAAGAGATAGCTGTATTAGTAGTTGAGTGGCCATATCGAGTAGCTGTCTTAAACATGTCACTGCCTATTGTGCAAGTGATGTACACCCAGTATGGTTTTAAGGTTTTCAGAGTCAAGGGTTTTCATGTTCTACCACAGGCCATAAACACTCACGATGGTTTTCAGGCTCTAGGAAGGGGTGTAGCTACACGGTAAGGTTCTAACTTTTATTTTTCACAGGGTGTAGAATCCCTTAAAGTTCATAGTGAGTAGCCACGCACTTGTCTTCTAAGGTTTTTTTTTTTCCACAGGGCACAGCCTCCAACTAAGTTTCTCTGCTATTCTTATAAGGGCAAGTCACCAACTCGTTTTTCAATGGTCTTCCACAGGGGTCACCCACCCACTAATCTAAAGTTGTTGTTAAATTTTCTGTCCACAGGATGCATCCACCACTATTGTTTTCAGGTTCTCCCTGAGGAAGTATCTACCCCTCAACCTTCTCAGCTTTTTTTCACAGGGTGCCTCCCACTAAAGTTCTCGGGTTTTATCAGAAGTCACAGGGTGTAGAATCCCTTAAAGTTCATAGTGAGTAGCCACGCACTTGTCTTCTAAGGTTTTTTTTTTTTTTTTTTCCACAGGGCACAGCCTCCAACTAAGTTTCTCTGCTATTCTTATAAGGGCAAGTCACCAACTCGTTTTTCAATGGTCTTCCACAGGGGTCACCCACCCACTAATCTAAAGTTGTTGTTAAATTTTCTGTCCACAGGATGCATCCACCACTATTGTTTTCAGGTTCTCCCTGAGGAAGTATCTACCCCTCAACCTTCCCAGCTTTTTTTCACAGGGTGCCTCCCACTAAAGTTCTCGGGTTTTATCAGAAGTCGCAGTTGCCGACTTAATTTATCAAATTCTTCCACTGAGCAGTTCCCACAGTTTCTCCAGCTCTCTTAAAGACCACTGCCACCTTCCTGGGTGAGGAGTCTCCCTGTGAGGCCAGTCCCTACCCCATGGCTGCCTCATCCCTTCCCCCTGCACAATGCCGTGCAGGTGGGATGGATGGTGCAGCTCCATATGCCTCCTCAGGTTGCCCACCACCAATACAAGATCTGGCTTCCATTGGCTAAAGGGCTGCCAGCAATAAAGACAGGAGGTGCCTCCATGTGACATAATTCAGACCAAAGGAGTGTGCTTTAGGTGGTGCAATACACAAAACAGAGTGTTGGAGTGGCTCTGGTAACAGGGGCCGGTCACTGACCACGTTTGCAGATGACACAGACAATGATTGGGCAGGTACAGCATGCCTGATGACACGGACACTGATTGGGCAGGTACAGCATGCCTGATGACACGGGGGCTGATTGGGCAGTTACAGCATGCCAGATGACACTGGTGCTGATGGGGCAGGTACGGCACGCCAGATGTTGTTCCAAAGCTGAACCATATCCCTGGAAAGCGCTAAGACAGGTTCTATGTGATTTGCTCGAAAATAATGCATCAAATTTGATTTAATCCATTTTGTTTTTGGTAGATTTCGACACAGATATATATGCAGGGAGATGCCCTGCAGCCCCCCTCATAACCTTCCCACATTAGGTATTACCCGAAAGCCACCCCAACATACATTTGGGGCAAAGGTTGTTGGGAATAAAATGATAAAATCGAATTTGTTGAATTCTCCTGCAGAAAAACCTCCCTATCCCGCAAAGACACTCTCCCTCACCATCTCCATCAATGGAGGGTTGATGATGGCAGCAAGTCAATATCAGACTATGTGGAGGCGGAGGGTATTGTCACCAGGTAAACTTGTGTGTGCCACAGGCGAACATGGTTCCTCACTGCGATCATCCCTAGGCCACAGTAGGTCACAGCATGGTACTCTTCACTTATGCCACTACTTGACCCTCCTCCCGCGTCCCCATTCAGTGCCGAAGACCTCAGGCTGCTTCCACCTATAAGTCTTCCCCAGTGGCACAAAACAATAGTCCCTCTACCAGGACCACATGGTCTGTGTGTGTGGGGGTGGATGACACTACTCCCTGGGGCTCCTTCTGGGCCAGGCTTGCACCTACAGTATGGTGGTCATGGAAATAGTCTCCTCCAGCAGCTCCTCAACCCCATCCTCTAACTAATTCTCCTCCTTTTCAGTAAGCTCTACCACCAACTGCTGTGGGACCTTCACAGGCTGCTCCTCCACATGTGTCTATTCCTCATGTACCTCCTCATTGTCCACAACAGCCCCCCTAGTCAGCTAAAGGTTAGATCACTTCCTCCTACATACTAACCAACCAGACAGGTGTCACCTCAATTGCTTGTTTTAGGCGTCCCCTCCTCCCACATGAGAAACACTTCCTTCTGCTCCACCACTGGTTCTACCTCTATGATGTTATGCACTAGAGGACCTGCCTCAGCCTCCATGTCTTTAGTTGGGGCAGCCATCTAAGTCCCTGTCTCCAATCCCCTTCCCCTTCTCCTGGGATCCATCTAATGCCTTAATAGCCTTCACCACCATTTGTCGTCGTCAAAAACCCATCACATTCCTGTGTTAGGGAAAATCTTCCCAAAAAGATTAATGGGGCCTCTGATGTTTTTATTTTAGCAAGTTCTTCCAGGCTGAATTTTGACCCTGCCCTGGCTTAAGAAAGGTAGACTGGGAGAGCGGTGACAGTGCACAATGAGCACAATGAAGTCTGTGATGCCACGACGTATCTCCCGAATGCCTCCATGCACAGTGTATGAGTCAATTTACCAACTCGACTATTGCTCTTCACTTCATCTTGACTTTCCAGCCTATAGCCTTTCCGTTGGACTATATCTTCAATTGCGCTATTCGTCTTTTTTTCTGATCCATACCCATTCTATCTCGTCTTCCTTCTCTCCTGTTGGATGCTTTCATTTTGCTCATCATCATCAGTTGCATTACCTCTGTAAAGTATCGCTGTATCCATACCTGGCTTCGCTCTCGGTTATCTTTGTCTACTCCCCGTATTCCACACTCTCCCATTGACAAGTTCTCTTTCCTTTCTTTTTCTCTTCTTCATCTGAACTATAACTCTCTCCCTTTCTCTCTCTGTTTTGTCTCTGGTGTTGCCTTCTTTGCTTCTTCTCTAAAAGTACATCTGATGTTGCCCAACTGTTAAGAATGCAATGTCATGTTGATTTCCTCCTGTTTTTTGTCATGCATTTCATCTTTCCTATTATTATGTAAATATAATACAGAGCCTTTAGTACTTTAAAACAGTTCAAACATGAATCCGAACATAAAAACATAGTTTAATGTTTTGTGGGGAGGAGAGCATCAGTGGGAACAACTGTCGCTTATCCATTGAGAATTAATCATTTTCACTTAGCCCTACACCCAATGAAATTGCATATTGGAAAATGGAAAGGATATGGCATTCCAAACAAGGAACAATGGAGGAGCGCCCCTGTTCTCCAGTGCAGGTGATTGTGTGTGCCAAATACTCTATACCCCCTCCCCAGTCCCTCACGGAGTCACCCACTCCAATCTGTCTCAACGGCTCTCAATCCCCTGTGCTGCTTGATTTGTTTCAGGTGAAATTGTATTCATGTGTCCATTGCAAGCAATGCTATTCAATAAGGAAATCCTGACAGACATTAAAACCATGATCTCAAATGCGCCCTGGCACGTTCAACCATAAATCCAATCAAGAATGTGTTTCTCCTTTAGTATGAACCTTTTAAGTGCTTTCCTTACGCACGGTTTGTTTTGGTATTTTATACAGCATGGAGTGTAGGGAGCATGGACCTAGGTGTATCACATTAGGCTGAATGACTGGTTGGTTTAAATGCATAGGCCTTCACATATCAAGTAAGCATGAAATGATAAGACATTTTCTCAACCTTTTTGAAATGTGCTTGGTATGTGCGGGAAGGAGGTCAGTGTGTGAATGAAGCAAAGAAAGTGCAATAGATCATATCACATGCACACATTCGATCACATGTTCAATGGCAACAAGCAACCCTTCTGTTATAAGTTCATGAAGCAGTTATGGTCAAGAATGTATAGATTGTTGGTTTTGAAGAAAGCTCTTCACTAGTTCCATTGTGATTGGGAGGGGGAGTCTGAGCCCGTGTAGGGCCTCCCATTGGGAGAAGCAAGCTTTGGTGCCAGAGGTTATGACGAGCTCCTCAAGGGGCAGTGGTCCACAAACAATCAGAAATGTGTGGGTGCAAGAGGGGCGATCATCATGATCTGCAAGAAGCCCCAGTGATGTGTCCAGACTCTTTTGAATGGGGTGGCCCAAGTGGGGCAGTGAGTTATGCAGGGGTGGCATGAAGTACGAACACGCGCGTGTGCGCGCACACACACCCACGCCCCCATCATAGTTTAGAATAATGGGGTGGCACCTGGGATGACCAATCAGATTCAAGGTGTACCGCGTGCTACCCCAGGCCTCTCCCTGGGCGTGGTTTTTGAAAGCTGCTACTTGTGAACAATGCAGCTGAAACGCTGAATGCCCAGACACTTTCCCCGGATGGTCATTCTGTAGTTGAATTCTTAGATCAGGCTTTTTGTGGCCTGTGCAGTGTGTAGATGATCTTGGGAAGTTGATTTTCTTTCAAATTTGTGGAGTAGCACAATGCTAATCAATGAAATCAATAATCTAAAGTCATGTTTTTTTATTATAAATGCGATCTTGAGCATTTACTGCAGTTTACTGAAACACGAATTATCATTCTTTTTAAAAGTTGCATTCTGGCATTTCAAGCGGCATTTCCAAATGTGTATAAGCATCTATTAGGGAGCTTAAGCCTTCATCCAAAGCATGTTGGCATGTGCACAAACGTGAGACTGCGAGAACATGTGGACTTGCCTTTTAGCTTCAGTGGCAAAGTCTGATTATCCGATTCTGATGCAATCACCTGACCTTTGACAAGTGGTTCAAGACCTTTTCCCAACAGGCAGATTCCCCATGGAAACATACATGTTGCTTAGTTTGCTGAAAACAAATTCCACAGAAATGAAATGGCAGGATTGTTTAGCAGAAAACGAAATAGAAAACTACTCACTTGAGTTTGTTCAATTACTTTTTCTAGAAAAAGAGCAAAAAAATGAGTATTCCAGATTTTCTTTGCAAACTAACTGAAAACTGTTCACTTTGTTGAGAAAATAAATCCCCAGCAAAAATCTGCTTTCTGCTGTTTGTTGCAGCAATTTGAAAACCAAAGAAAACATTTTAACACAATGGACTTACAGCAAATGTACTGATTCATGTTCCTTTTGCCTGTCAACAATTCCACCAGAGGGTTCTCCCTTAAAGAATTTCGTGTTTTAGTTTGGGCTATTAGGTATCACTTGCGACGACTATAAGCCACAACTACTGTAGTGAAGTACATAAAGGGAGAAATGTCAAATTGCACATGAGGAGGGACACACACGCTTTTAGGCGTTGTTTGGTTATTGGCCCACCCATTGACTGCCCATGACAATGCTAATCCCTGTTGTCATTCCCACCCAGTTCTTGCCTCTTCTGCCCAAGACATGTCTTACCATCAAACTTTGCACTTGAAATGCCTGCCAGTGTTATTTCAAAGCAATCTTCTTAAAGTTAATGACTTAATTGGAGTTGTAAAGTCGCTACTAGTGTAATACAAATGTCGTAAACAGGTCTGCCTCCAGTGACTGACTTTATATGCGCTATGTGTGTCCTTCACTAAATTCCTGTTAAAAACAATCATTTGCAAAGTCAACCGCCTTGGCTTGTGTATAGGTATTAGGCATCTGGACACTGCTATTGGATGCCAGGATACTTGCACCAATGTGCAACTCCTAATTTTGTCTGTGCACAATAATGCCAGTATTGCCAATTGGAGCAAGCATGTTGGTGAGGCTATACAAATGCCAATGTTTGCCACTGTAAAAACTCATTCACATTGTCTGTTACCAGTAATGCCAGAATTGATATGTAAAGAAAACACGTAATGTGTCTGTGCTAATGTATGGTAATATTGCCATTTATCACAGTATGCCTGCTTTATAAAATGCTCATTTTGGCTGTGCCAATTAATGATAATATTGCCGTGTAAAAAAAATGTCCATGATCTGCAGCAATAGTCCATTCCCCATCACACACACATGGATGGCGAGAGGAACCTTATAGACTATGCAAACCTTATAAATGGACTGACACAATCACTCATTCACATACTTATTCCAAACCCTGCACGCATAAATACACATGCACACTCACTCTCACTCACTTACACACGTACATGACCTAATTCAAACCGAATCTCTCTATTACACACATACATTCACAAAAACATGCACACACACATGCAACAAACACACACGCGCGCACACACACAAACACACAAGCACATACGTGGGTTGCTTTTAAACATTTACATTGCCTTGGGCAGAAGCAGCAGGGCAGCGGCCTCCCTTCACACCTTCCATGTCCTGCCCATTGATATAATATGACTGGGGGCAGGGGCAGTATAGTGACAATACATGGACAAACTTTCTCGTGCAAACCTAGAATTAACCAAATATTAGGAGATTCAAGCGGGCCGAACGCCAGATGCACTTTTTGAGATGTAGGGAACAACAAAAATGCGAGGGAGGTGATGACACAGCAGTCATTGTCCATCTCTGGAAGTGAGTGGATGAAACATTTGCTATCAGGTGATACTTGTAAGGAGAAGGGGGAGAAGTCAAGGAATCTGGGGGAATCTTCGAAGAAAGACACACTTGCCTCATTTTCATGAGTGGGTGATTCAAAGATCAGGGAGGTGGGCAAAACATCATTCAGTGTCTCTCTCTTGAAGTCAGTGGACAAGACATATACCATCAGCTGACAAATGGGGGGGAGAGGAGCTGTGAATGCTTGAATGCAGCTGGTGGGAGTGTTCATGCTCACCATATTTCGGTGGGAGGGAGCAACAGGAATTCAGGTAGAAGGGTAATACACTAATCAGTGCAAGGAGGGGCGAGATGAGCCAGTATTATCTCAGGACAGCTTGTGAGAGATTCACGTAGACTTGATGTTGCTGGGGGCGAGCCACAGGAATTCGGGGAGGTGGATGACACATCGGTCCGTGAGTGCACAGCAAATTTAGAGCAACATGCCAGCACCAAACAAATATAAGGCAGGAGATGGCATGCTGCTTGTGGTGTTTTCACATCTGCAGCAGCATTCCTAGAACTGCATGTGGTAAACTGAAGGGATCATCCAAATCATGTTACACAACAGTTTCACATGTACCTCTGGTACATTTACAAATATTCCACCACGATGAGCCATTGAACCCGACAGAAAATAGTGTACATTCAGTTTGTTATACCACTCTATTTGCAGAAATGGGAGAGGTGATGGTGCTCTAAACATATCTGCTGAAATTCAGGGAAGACCAACACAAGGAGCTGCTTCACAGACGAATGAGTTTTAAAATCCCAGCGCTCTAAATCTTTCATCCCCATCCATTGATATGTCTGTCTGATAATAATAGTGATGATGATGAGATATAAGATAACCAAGACACACTATGATCCATCAGTGTCCAGACATGAGTGAGCATTGCTGCCGGAAATAAGCGAGGCAGTGGATTATGAGGCTGAGAGTGACATTATTGATGTGGAGGTTGTAGTTTTCTTATATGCTCAACCCCACCTATGTACAGCCGCTTCACCAAACAGACCTTCGTTGCAGATCAAAAAGCACATCACTTCATTGTATGGCATCCATGAAAACCGCACAGCCAGCACCGTCATGCCCAAATGGACAAAGCCTGTATGTTACTAGCTCACATCAAAATTCAAATGGTAGCACTACTTCACACATAATCAACAGCAACCGATTCTGGCATCTTGCATACTCTGCTGAACGGAGTGTGCTGATGGAAGTTAGCAACCAACAGCTATGCAGTCCCATAGCTGGTGCCACCATTGATATACATGGGAAGAAACCAGAGTTGTGAGGGGCAATCTTCACCCCCCTTCCTAGCATCAAACAAGAGCCTTACCTCCACCAGTCCGAACTCACATTTCTGTGGCTTTGTTACTTCTTGGGAGTACGACAGAAGATCTACCTCCAGTACACCAGCAGCGCATAGCATTGATCTCCCATGCCCAGCCTGTGTTGTGGCAGCATTTGCCCATGGCCAAAAGAATTAACAAAAGTGCCATGGCACAGAGCACCTGCTCAATGGTAGCCTGCTTATTATGTTAGCAATAGACCCATTGCCCTACTTTGTTGTGGAAATCTCTGCACTGTAGTGGTTTATGCAAAAATCTGATCACCACTGTGTAAACATTCAGGCAAATGTTTTCACTCTTTCAATGAAGTGTCAACATTGTAAAATGAGGTTATGGCTAGAGAGAGGTGGTTATTACAGAAGCCATTGGATCTGGACATGTGGACCAGCCGTCGGAGCATTGGCTGCATTGCTGTCACAGCATACATGCTGGTCTTTCCTCCCTCCAACACCCAAGTGTGGTCTCACAGAAGTTCAAGGGTTAAGCAGGTGTATGCAATTCAGCACACTGCAATATTGTGCATGCACAGGTTTGAAGACAGAAGCCACAAGGGAGTTGACATTGGGGAGAACGTGGAGGAGCTAGAGTCATCATTAATACGACCACCTAGCTTGCAGTTGGGTTTTGTTGCAGGAAGCCATATAAACAATGTTTTTCCTTTCTTATGAATTGGCAAGGCATCGCATGTTCCCTGCGTTGGACATGTCTTTCACCTCATGGTCACATGCTTTATCAGAAATGGTGTGCCTGTTAAAAAAATGGGTTCTGTGTTCCAGCAGATGAATTCCCTTTTCAGCTGGGTTTACAATGAAACTGCAGGTGTGCCTTAGGTTACAATGTTACAACCTGAAGACATCAATGGCTACCCGATACAACTCTATTTTGCACATGTTGGGCAGGCAATGTGAGCAGTGAAATGCTGTTACTGATTATTGCAATACTCATAGAGCAGCTCTAGCCTGGGCATATTTAAAACCCTGTCAGCTGCCTTCTAATATCTTTTTTATGCTACACTCTTCCCAAAGAGGCCGCCACACAGTCATCATAATGCAGTGAATTTCACCCTCTGCGTGCCTGCTTGATCTAATTACCACAGATTGGACATATGGGACCAAGCAGTATGCCAAGATCATGTGCTTAAAATGTAAGATATTTATTAGGGGATGTATCCATGGATGAGCAAACATAAATATAAGGTATTTGATACACTTAAGTCACCTTGAGGTGCTATGTGCTCACCACAAAGTCATATGGCTCTCAGTAAGAATTCCTTAGTTCATAACTAATATAAATTAGAACAATTTGTAAATCAAGATTCTAAGTGATCCGACCGCGGCTGATTTTGTCGCGGCAGGAATGTTCGCATGAGAAAGGTGTGGACTACCAAAAGTTTGCACCTTTCTCATGCGAACACACATACATTTTACGGGGCTGCAGGGGTGTCCCCCGCAACCCCCGCTCACTATGGGCGACACCCCTGCAGCCCACGCTTATTTATTTTAATTTTTTTTGCAGGTGTGCCACACAGTATAATGATCGGGGTGTTGCGGGGGACACCCCTGCACTCCCCACAGTCAGTTTCTTTTTAACTTACCTTTACTTACCTGCAATGCTACCACCAAAGGTTTGAACTTTTGGTGTTCGAACCTTTGGTGGTAGCATTTTTCAGTCGTTTTGTACGGTCAGACCTTATTTTTTTCGGTCCAATCGTACAAAACCGTAAATCAATTGCATATGGTGATTCTATTTTTATTTCACATACAAAACTGTGCAAATAAATGAGGAGACCACATCCACATCTACATATAATTAGGCCAATGAACTTTGGACAAAGTCTGTCTTCAGGGCCACATTTTTAAGCCTGTGTTTAAATGTTTTTCAACCAAACTGGAACAAGCTGGTCTCCTCGAATCTTGTGAAGTAACTTACCTCATAATAGCCCACCCAGGTACGCTCTGAGTACTATGTCGCTCAGATGTATTCTGTGCACTGACCCGTGCCATATCCATTTTTACACTGCTTGAAGCAATAGAGTGTATGGACATCCCAAAGTCCTTAAGCATCTCTGATTCCTGCCACCATTATCTCAGTCACAGGTGGTTCACAGTCCCCGTCATCTTCCATGTCCACACAACAGACATGAATAATGTGTTGCATAAATTAAACTCTGTGCTCTTCACAGTCTATCCAGCTCACGCTTCTGCCATCATAATTGCTCCCCATCTGTTGTTTTGCACATTTTCACAAAGTGCCCCTTCTTGTTACACGTATGGCAGATCAACTTCACAGTGGGACACTAATTTGTATTGGAGAGCTCTCCATCAACGAAGATCTGAAACATACCACTCCAACACTTTTCATTATCCAGCCTGAGTGACCGAGCCAGTTGAGATGGGGTTATCCCCTTTCTTAATGGGACATACTGCACCCCTGCCTGTATGATTGTCAGGCAATGCACACTTGTGTCATGCATGCACCACATGCACATTCTCTCCCCTAGATTCTCATTAGCTTGTTTTAAGCATTTAGAGGCTAGATCCATGGCCATGGCAATTGATGAGACTTCCTTTGATTGTGTTGTATTGGCTGGCCATAATTACTCCTGTATTTTTGGGCTGGATATGTGCATCGTGTGTTGATTGCAGATAACTCATCTTTCACACAGGGGCACTCGCATATGGCTAGAAATTACCACAGGTTTGCCATGAGCACATCTACAGGTTTCACATGAAGCTGGATTCTTGCCAAAAAACGTGTATCTTTCCAAAACACTGTTGACTTGTTTGCCAAAATCAATAGCCAATGTGTGCATTACGTTGCAAAATAAGCTCTCGCCATTGTCTCCTGTGTTCCATCTCCTTTAGTGTTAGGCTATTTATCTGACAGCTTCTTATGGTCTGCTTCTGTTCCCAAACAGCACATCAAAGTGTGAGAACTCGTGTTGATCACAAAAGCACTCCCCACCAAAGACTATGAAGTAGAACTTCAATAGGTCATTCCAGTCTTCCATTGGTATGGAAGACTCACGAGGGTGTAGCCAGAAGTTTGGGCGGAGGGTAAAAATTAAGCATTCTGAGTTGCTCAACCTATCTTTACATGTTGTACTCTTTCAACTTAAGTTATATTTAGGGGAGCTTCCTCTTGCCTATTCACTCTTGCTGCATCGATTTGCCCCACTCGAGTACAGACCTGTATGGTCTTTATCTAAAGAGCTTATCAGAACTATCCCTAAAGTTCAACCTGGAAATAAAGAGGCCACTGGTATCATTGCTCCATGATTATTGTAGCTCCAAACTGCTCCCTTTGCCATGTCAAGCGTGGTTATGTATTTTATGCACACCGGTGCTATCGAGCATTTACTGTGGCTAATTGAAGAGTGCATTGTGGGCTCCGCCAACCTCTAGATTGTGCCTCAAATAGAGACCATCAAATTCCTTTCTGAGCAGGTGCAGGAGCTCCAGCTATAGTGTACCTTTTGTGGATGGCCAAGATGTGATTGGAAAGATAGCCCCTCCCCACAGACTGACATGCCAGAGCTCCACTTTCCGGATCCGACATGAGGGACCTTGTCTGATGGCATAGTGCACTCGGGCTGTTGGGCCACCTCGCAGCCTGATGTGATGGAGCTCCTCCTTCTGTATCCACCCAGGAGTCAGTATGGTCTCGCCTGATGGTATGGTGTGATTGGGTAGGTACCTAGCCCTCAGGTACATAGTGACCTCTCCTTCACCCTTGTCACTGGAAACCTGTCAGCGACTCCTCTGCCTGGGCAGGGGATTCCTTCATATGTTGCCTTCTTCATGGGCTATGCGCGGGCCTATGAATGGGGGACAGTGGCTGGGGTGATAGTCTCCTCTATGCCACGATGAAATAACCACACCCTTTATGCAGAGGTAGAAGTGAGTCAGCACTTTATTAAGAAATCTCCACAAAGCAACAGGCATGAGCGTGTCTCATCATTCAAACCCAACTACCTGAGCCCCAAACCCTCACACTCAAACATACCACAGAACATTCTGCTTGACACACGAAACCCAGGCTACAAAAACCTCCCTTTAAAAAACAGTATGACTTGCATCACTTTGTTTATAAAATCAGAGAAAGCAAAAATCATTCTGCCCAACCCTCACCAGATTGGCGAACTGGCACAAGAACACAGGCAGCATGAGCACAACCAAAAAGCCCAAATGTTGCCAAGTCCTTGGGAATGTCAATATTGGGATTGGTCTCATTGGCACCACTACAGCACGGAGACATTTAGAAAGCTTTATAAGCAGTATGGGCACAGCCAACAGGGAAGAGAAACAGCAGGACGCCCTCTCCAGTGAAATGGCCATGTTCAATATTGATCGATCATCAAGAGGAACAAAGAGCAGACGATCAGTCATGCAAATGCTTGATGTCCCTGTGCCCGACACTCCACCCACGGGAATGGAGGATGATCCATTACAGGGTTGGTACAGTAAGCAGTCCATCTTGCCGGTGGCATCTTTGCAATTTGCTGTTGAATCTCTAAGCTGTTCCCTGCCAGTGTGCAGGCTGAGGGAATGTTTAGTGCATCTGGGGCTATTTCTCTAATCGCAGGAGAAGTCTTACAGTGCTGCATGATGAAAAATGATATACCTAAATATGAACCATCACTTAATTGTGCAAGGCTACGGAACAACATCACAACACACCAGTTCAGATGAAGAAAATGATGTTGTACACACTACATATCAGAAACTCAAAGTGTAGCAGAGGTGTTTTATTTTGTGTGTGGTTAGGAAAGAGATAGCTGTATTAGTAGTTGAGTGGCCATATCGAGTAGCTGTCTTAAACATGTCACTGCCTATTGTGCAAGTGATGTACACCCAGTATGGTTTTAAGGTTTTCAGAGTCAAGGGTTTTCATGTTCTACCACAGGCCATAAACACTCACGATGGTTTTAAGGTTTTCAGGCTCTAGGAAGGGGTGTAGCTACACGGTAAGGTTCTAACTTTTATTTTTCACAGGGTGTAGAATCCCTTAAAGTTCATAGTGAGCAGCCACGCACTTTTCTTCTAAGGTTTTTTTTTTTTTTTTTTTCTTTCCACAGGGCACAGCCTCCAACTAAGTTTCTCTGCTATTCTTATAAGGGAAAGTCACCAACTCGTTTTTCAATGGTCTTCCACAGGGGTCACCCACCCACTAATCTAAAGTTGTTGTTAAATTTTCTGTCCACAGGATGCATCCACCACTATTGTTTTCAGGTTCTCCCTGAGGAAGTATCTACCCCTCAACCTTCTCAGCTTTTTTTCACAGGGTGCCTCCCACTAAAGTTCTCGGGTTTTATCAGAAGTCACAGTTGCCGACTTAATTTATCAAATTCTTCCACTGAGCAGTTCCCACAGTTTCTCCAGCTCTCTTAAAGACCACTGCCACCCTCCTGGGTGAGGAGTCTCCCTGTGAGGCCAGTCCCTACCCCATGGCTGCCTCATCCCTTCCCCCTGCACAATGCCGTGCAGGTGGGATGGATGGTGCAGCTCCATATGCCTCCTCGGTTTGCCCACCACCAATACAAGATCTGGCTTCCATTGGCTAATGGGCTGCCAGCAATAAAGACAGGAGGTGTCTCCATGTGACATAATTCAGACCAAAGGAGTGTGCTTTAGGTGGTGCAATACACAAAACAGAGTGTTGGAGTGGCTCTGGTAACAGGGGCCGGTCACTGACCACGTTTGCAGATGACACAGACAATGATTGGGCAGGTACAGCATGCCTGATGACACGGACACTGATTGGGCAGGTACAGCATGCCTGATGACACGGGGGCTGATTGGGCAGTTACAGCATGCCAAATGACACTGGTGCTGATGGGGCAGGTACGGCATGCCAGATGTTGTTCCCAAGCTGAACCATATCCCTGGAAAGCGCTAAGACAGGTTCTATGTGATTTGCTCGAAAATAATGCATCAAATTTGATTTAATCCATTTTGTTTTTGGTAGATTTCGACACAGATATATATGCAGGGAGATGCCCTGCAGCCCCCCTCATAACCTTCCCACATTAGGTATTACCCGAAAGCCACCCCAACATACATTTGGGGCAAAGGTTGTTGGGAAAAAAATGATAAAATCGAATTTGTTGAATTCTCCTGCAGAAAAACCTCCCTATCCCGCAAAGACACTCTCCCTCACCATCTCCATCAGTGGCGGGTTGATGATGGCAGCAAGTCAATATCAGACTATGTGGAGGCGGAGGGTATTGTCACCAGGTAAACTTGTGTGTGCCACAGGCGAACATGGTTCCTCACTGCGATCATCCCTAGGCCACAGTAGGTCACAGCATGGTACTCTTCACTTATGCCACTACTTGACCCTCCTCCCGTGTCCCCATTCAGTGCCGAAGACCTCAGGCTGCTTCCACCTATAGGTCTTCCCCAGTGGCACAAAACAATAGTCCCTCTACCAGGACCACATGGTCTGTGTGTGGGGGGTGGATGACACTACTCCCTGGGGCTCCTTCTGGGCCAGGCTTGCACCTACAGTATGGTGGTCATGGAAATAGTCTCCTCCAGCAGCTCCTCAACCCCATCCTCTAACTAATTCTCCTCCTTTTCAGTAAGCTCTACCACCAACTGCTGTGGGACCTTCACAGCCTGCTCCTCCACATGTGTCTATTCCTCATGTACCTCCTCATTGTCCACAACAGCCCCCCTAGTCAGCTAAAGGTTAGATCACTTCCTCCTACATACTAACCAACCAGACAGGTGTCACCTCAATTGCTTGTTTTAGGCGTCCCCTCCTCCCACATGAGAAACACTTCCTTCTGCTCCACCACTGGTTCTACCTCTATGATGTTATGCACTAGAGGACCTGCCTCAGCCTCCATGTCTTTAGTTGGGGCAGCCATCTAAGTCCCTGTCTCCAATCCCCTTCCCCTTCTCCTGGGATCCATCTAATGCCTTAATAGCCTTCACCACCATTTGTCGTCGTCAAAAACCCATCACATTCCTGTGTTAGGGAAAATCTTCCCAAAAAGATTAATGGGGCCTGTCATGTTTTTATTTTAGCAAGTTCTTCCAGGCTGAATTTTGACCCTGCCCTGGCTTAAGAAAGGTAGACTGGGAGAGCGGTGACAGTGCACAATGAGCACAATGAAGTCTGTGATGCCACGACGTATCTCCCGAATGCCTCCATGCACAGTGTATGAGTCAATTTACCAACTCGACTATTGCTCTTCACTTCATCTTGACTTTCCAGCCTATAGCCTTTCCGTTGGACTATATCTTCAATTGCGCTATTCGTCTTTTTTTCTGATCCATACCCATTCTATCTCGTCTTCCTTCTCTCCTGTTGGATGCTTTCATTTTGCTCATCATCATCAGTTGCATTACCTCTGTAAAGTATCGCTGTATCCATACCTGGCTTCGCTCTCGGTTATCTTTGTCTACTCCCCGTATTCCACACTCTCCCATTGACAAGTTCTCTTTCCTTTCTTTTTCTCTTCTTCATCTGAACTATAACTCTCTCCCTTTCTCTCTCTGTTTTGTCTCTGGTGTTGCCTTCTTTGCTTCTTCTCTAAAAGTACATCTGATGTTGCCCAACTGTTAAGAATGCAATGTCATGTTGATTTCCTCCTGTTTTTTGTCATGCATTTTATCTTTCCTATTATTATGTACATATAATACAGAGCCTTTAGTACTTTAAAACAGTTCAAACATGAATCCGAACATAAAAACATAGTTTAATGTTTTGTGGGGAGGAGAGCATCAGTGGGAACAACTGTCGCTTATCCATTGAGAATTAATCATTTTCACTTAGCCCTACATCCAATGAAATTGCATATTGGAAAATGGAAAAGATATGGCATTCCAAACAAGGAACAATGGAGGAGCGCCCCTGTTCTCCAGTGCAGGTGATTGTGTGCGCCAACGATCAGTTGTCTGAGACGAACTGTTGAACATGGGAACCTCCACTGCATGTTTACATACAGTTGCCCTTCTGTGAGGGAAGCATTCCTCTGTGCTCTCTACACAGAGCACCTAGAAACTGACCCACATGCAGAGATCAGTGCATGTCAAGTTGGCATGCATCAACAGAACAGCAAAGCTCTCTCCCGCATTTTTCACCCTGCCCCCTCTTTCAAATGTGCTAGATTTTCTGGGTCCTTCAAAATGGTAATGAAGCAGGTACAGGATTGCCCACAGCCGGATAAGCAATCTCTCACATCGAACAAGTACACCATGAACCTCACTAAAGCATAGTTCACTTGCACAGTACATGTGCAGAGACGGCCACAGCAGGATTCACTTCCCTTACACAGAATATAAAAGCATGGGCTCAGCAGGGCAAGCGTCATTCACACTGAACAGGGATGGCATGGCCACAGGAGTGCAGGATTCACTTACAATGTGGTACAGGATGAGCCTCAACAGGAGCCAGCTTCACTTGCACAGAACAGGCAGCACAGAGGCTACATCATGGCACGCTTCCCTCAAACAGAATGGGTACAACAAGGGTCACAGTCCAAGCATTACTCGCACAGAAGAGTTACAATATCAGCCAAAGCAGTGGAAGCTTTACTCACACAGAACTGATGAAACATGGGCCACATCAGGCAAGATTCTCTCACACAAAACAAGTGCAGCATTGGCCACAGCAGGGCAAGCGTCACTCACACAGAACCGGTACAGCATGTGCCACAGTAGAGCAAACTTGAATTGCAAAGATCAGGGCAAAGGTCTGTCACCCAGAACAGGTACAGAAAGGTCCACAGCAATGCGCGCGTCCCTCATATAGAACAGGTACAGCAGAGGCTGAGAAGGGCAAACTTTGCTCTCACAGAATGTGTACAGCATGGGCCACAGCAGGGCATGATTCACTCATACAGAACAAGTACTGCATGGTCCACACTAGGGCAAGCATCATTCACACAGAAAGGGTATAGCCTGGGCAAGAGTAGTGGAGCTGCACTAACAGCAGATATGGTTCACATAGCAGCATGATTCCCCGACATTACACCTATTGGACCCTCTAGGGTCAGGCAAATTGCAAATACTAGAGACCCTGAAGGGTACACATTCAAAGGAAAGGCAGAGCATGGAGATACTGAAGGCCATGTTATAAGAAAAAACATCATATCCAGACAAAATGGGGAAAGGTAATAGGCAAGGGTATGTATGGAGACCACGTTAGGCTGGTCTGTCAAAAGAAGGCAGGATATATGCAGAGCATGTGGGCCAGTAATAGTCAGGTAAGGGCAAACTGGGAGTCTGTGTGTCTTAAGAAGGCAGACATGTACCAGGCACCCCAAAGGAGCCCACGTGCACAAAACATGCAATTTGTACATTTTGGAACTAGTTTTCCAATGATGCAAGCTCAATTCTTTTTTTAAACTCATCCGAGAAATCATTGCAAATAAATATTTCAGTCAGTCAAAACGTCCTTGCTCCTGAAAATCAGATCCCCACCACCACCCAGGCCTCATATGAAGTGCAAATAGCTCTAGATGCTTGACATGGCTCCTTCCTGGATCCATGAGGCCACCAGTTGGACAGATCACACCTTCTGTGAGTGATAATGCCTGACAGCCCTTCACTATGTGGAAGGACAGCCCCTTACGATAAATACTGCATACTAGCCCTTTCCTTGTATCACTACTTAACTCTGGTACAACGATTAGCAAGGAGCTCATGCAAGGAACACTACCTAACACAGAGCTGGGGCTACTGCACATTTTGAGAATGCAGTGTTACAGGACTTCCCATCCTATACCCCCTCTCTGCACCCTCGCTTTCACTGTCTACATTATTCTCTTCACCTTCCTTCAGCTGCAGCAATCGTTTAGCCTAATGGATGGTGAACTCAGCTTTCTGGGGGAGTTTGAGGAGTCCAGACTCCACCTTTATTTTTTTCTTGCTCTTTGCCTCTCATCAAAGAACTGCCTTCTGAATTTGAAGTTACTGAAAGACTGCATAACCAGGTGAGGCATGGTGGGTATGGTAAGAGGAGTTATTTAATTTTGGCCTGTGGCTGTGCAAAAGGGTTGAGGCTGATGGAAGACATTCAGGTAGACTTCTCTGAGAAATTACTTGTGATTTTAGTTCCTTCACTGATGACCTGTAGAACCCCTGAACATTGCGATTTGATTCAATGACCGGCGTTGCCTCACAGGGCAAATGTCCCAGCTGGCCACTGAGCACATCAAGTTTGAAATGGCACTCAGCCTGCCATTATACAAATTAAGATATTTGAAATTGGTGCCTTGACTATTCATATCTCAAGCAGCCATTTCTCTGACTGCTCCCCACGGCAACTAACTCACATTTTACATTCCAACACACTAATGCAAACCAACGAAAGCCAACCCAACATGGCAATTTCACACACCCCTGCTAACAGACATCAAGTCTCTGAACACTTCACCTCTACAACCAACGTACATACCACATTCCCAACTAATTCATCATAACACCATGGACAAATACGCTGATTCTTCAGACACAAATCCCTCTAGACTTTTGATACAGAACACCTGCAAACTACCCTGCACACAGAGCTCAGGGTACTTCACACTGCAACGCTATTTTACATTTCCCCGGTCTCCCCATTAGGCTCACCCACTCCTCCACTCCTTGAGATCCGCCAGAGAACCTGGAGAGCATGAACATGGCGCATGGCAGTGGAATATTGTATTAATCTCTTTAACATAAAATACAATGTGGTATTTTACATGCTTGACCCGAATGTTTAGTCCCAAATATCTCTGAGTCAAACCTTGCCCTTTGCACCCTCATTTGCAGTAATGGATCAGAACTCGATGGCAAAGGGAACGTGATGTTTTACGTCAAAAGGGACCCACCACATGGATAACAATGCATCGAAATGCATTGAACATGTGTCCCACATCCAAAGCTTACTATAAGACATCTTACCATATCTGATATCGTATTTACCATGTGTTGAATGTGCCAGGCCTCCGGAATTTCTTGGAGGACTAGGTGATTATTTTAGAGCCAAACATATACTTTCAAAAAATAAATTCAAAGCAGGGGTGCCCAACATACAGCGGAACCAAATGAATGTAATCTCAAATCAAGTTATAGATGATGTATGGCCTCACCCATGGGGTGCGGTCAGACAAAGGAGCACACACTCACTCACATACCATTAACAACCCATTCACAACAGTGACACCATTGTCCCTATAACCACTTGTGTGCAGGCACGTTATAAATGTCACATCATATATATGCACTGCCGGCTCCCTTTGAATACTCTCATATTATTGCCTACACAGCTGTCATGTTCTGCCCTGTGTTTATGTCCTGGTGAGTCCCAGCATCGACAGGATTTCTCCTATTTTACCATTGCTCATTTTCCATTGTAAGACACCTGCTCACAGGACCTGCACAGGGATGTCATGTGGGGATCGCTAGCGCATCTCCCGTACTACCCCTGGAATCTTCTCATAGGGCAAGTAGGTCTGCACTAGGCTTTTGATGCAGATCATTCCTTTTTTTGCTTGTAGTCCTCCTGTGACCTTGGAAGTGTTGTCAAAAGAGAGGAGTGAGCAAAATAAGGGTCCCAGTCCTCTGCTCCTGTTAGCTGAGTTTTAATGGAGGACCAATGTGGAAATCGCTGCTCAGCACCAGTAAGATGAATGAAGCAATGCAAGGGGGATAAGTATGGTCGCTTCATTTCAGGAATTGAGAAAAACAAAAAAAAAACAGCAGCCTGGGAGTTCTGAATGGCGAAAGTGAGTGTTTATAGCAGTCAAGAGCACGCCTCTGCGTACAGGGTAAATAAAGACATGGGGCACAATTCATGGAAATGTGCACAGAAATCCCGCAGTGGCCGTGCACCGAGAAGGACACTGTGCGAGCATGCTTGCAGATTAAAAAATGCGCGTCCCGCATATTCATGGAATTTAGTGCACAAAGTAACCGTATTCGCAAGTCGTGCCTGGAACGCCCTCACATGCCTTGTCAATAACCAAATAGGAAGAGAGTATCGCCACTCTTCCCCCGAAAACAAATGAATCCGAATGGATTGGCCCTCCCACCGTGGTTGACTACAAAAGTGATGGGTGGAAGGTTTCGAATGAATCTAAACCACTGGCAATTGCTCTGGGCAACCTTCCACACCACCGTTTTTAGTCCCGTCTGCGCCATTGCAAAAGGGGACCAGCCATGTGCAAATCAGTCAGCAGCTGCCACCACCGAAGGTAGCAGCCCAGCCCGAACTGCTAGGCCAGGTCCCCTCTGCACAGAAAACCAAGCAACCCCAGACATGTTTCGGCCTTGTTGGACCTCCTCAGTGAGGAGCAGCCTGGTTCCCTGCGGCGCAGCGAGCAAGGGACCCACGTCTGGGCATACCCTCTCTCACAAGGAGAAACAAACTGGCCACAAAAGTGATGGGTGGAAGGTTTCGAATGAATCTAAACCACTGGCAATTGCTCTGGGCAACCTTCCACACCACTGTTATTTATCCCGTCTGTGCCATTGAAAAAGGGGACCAGCCATTTGCAAATCAGTCAGCAGCTGCCACCACCGAAAGGCAGCCTTGTTGGACCTCCTCACATTTGTGGCCAGTTTGTTTCTCCTTGTGAGAGAGGGTGTGCCCAGACGTGGGTCCCTTGCTCGCTGCGCCACAGGGAACCAAGCTGCACCTCACTGAGGAGGTCCAACAAGGCCGAAACATGTCTGGGGTTGCTTGGTTTTCTGTGCAGAGGGGACCTGGCCTAGCAGTTCGGGCTGGGCTGCTACCTTCGGCTGCTGACTGATTTGCACATGGCTGCTCCTCTTTTGCAATGGCGCAGACGGGCTAAAAAACGGTGGTGTGGGAAGGTTGCCTAGAGCAGTTGCCAGTGGTTTAGATCCATTCGAAAACTTCCACCCATCACTTTTGTGGCCTCCCACTGTGGTTGGCACAGGCGCCTGATGTCTGAAATCACAGGAAACACGAGGTAGCCAATGGGAGGAAAAGGGATTAGGGAGAGGCTGTGGATAGGGAAGGGGAAGTAAAGAAAACCGGAAAAAGGTGATGGGTGAACATGATTGGCTAGGTATGGGGGAGTATAGGGGAAAACACACATGTACCAGTAATCCTGTTGTCAGCCTAACCCTGACCTGACTTGCCTCCTGAACCTAACACCCTGCTAACTTGTACTCATTCACATCATCCTCTGAAACATGATAATGAAACAGTGAACACATGAAACATAATGAAACATTGAAGACACATGATGACACTCGAGCAAGCAATATGGAACATACAAGGGAATTTTCCCATATGAATGCACAAACTCATAGCCCTTCGGGCAAAGCGAGACAGAATGTAACACAACATAACATGAACACTCATTAACGTGTAACTTAGATTGCCGTCGACGATGCCCCATGAAAACTATGTGTGTTAAATGATCAAGTGGAGCTGTCTGGAGTTTAGAGGAAAGGTAGACCTCTGTGCTATCAATTGGTTTGGTTGGTTGGTCTGATGTGTCCTGCAGCCCATAACATGGTTTGCCTGGGGACCAAAACTCTAAAGATCCCAATGGAATGAAGTATAAGTGGGTATGCAGACCTTGTTTGTTAGTGGCGCTGGAGCTTGGTTGGAGCCATTTGCTTCCTTGATTGTAAGTTGAAAGAAGTTTGCAACACTTGGTTTGTGTTCACAGATACAGTTTTATTGCTGGTTATTGTAGAGAATCAGTTGGCCTAGCATGATGTGCTAGGTGCATGTGAGAAAGAGCCAACACATGTTTCGACCAAAGTCTTTGTCAAGGCAGAGGGCAAGTAGTAGATGGTCCTTTTTAAGAATGTCATGGGCTTGGTAGTTCGAGCAGTGGCGGTTCCTGCTAGGCGGCTGATTAGCAAATCTGTTCAAAAGCTGGATAGCGGTCCTTAGTTCGGTGAAGTGTAATCTAATGAGGGAGTGCAGCGAGTGGTATTGCATACATTCTTAACTCTTGCGGGACCTCTGCTTTGTGCAGCGGACCTCTAACTTCGCCCCTTCAACACAAATGCTGCTCTTTAACATTGAGTCCAAAACCACCCCCGAAATCATTCCCCTCTAGTGGCCAGCTTAACCAGAACCTGTTATCTAAACACGACAGGTATTGCTCACATCAGGCGAGCAAGCCTAGTTCATACACGCGTGATATTTGGCAAGTTCATACACACGAGCTGCTGAGCGAGATTCAAACATTTGGGCTACTTAGCTTAGTGTCCGGGAGCCCCACAGGACTACCCAGACCTGAATATGAGAGCCAAAATCACTGGGAAGCATCCCATCACCACCGTCCCATCACCACAGTTGCCTGAGTTACTTGAATTACACCATTCCTTCGGCATCCCAGCTTCTCCTTGGTTTCTCCTCCAGCACCGCCGCATCCGCTCCTGTTGATGCTCAATAGTTCACACCTGAGCATGGGCGGGCAGTGTCTAAATAGAACAGGCTAATTACGCACAGCTACACATGTGCGTACATGAAACTACAGAACCTTGCTGATCCTGCTGAGAAAACTAGTTCCTTATACCTGCTCCAGACATTAACATCTTCTATGCCTAAAGCATCTTCTTTTGTCCCAGCCCCTAATTCTGTTATGCCCCCACGCAAAGCAAAAACAGCCAGAACAGCTACCTTTGCATGCTCCCCCACATGCAAATACATGCACCCTTCAAACAGTGCGTGGTGTCCCCGCAAGCAAGCCTGAATCTCGAGGACCCTGCGCAGGGTCCATGGTACATGTATCCGGCACCACAACAACATGCGTATGATAAATCGGAACTCGGTTGAAATTTAGAAAATCTGCGTGTAAACTCCTGTGAACCATTCCTGCACCTTGCTACACTGCATACGCACACCCCTAAGTAGGCTAAGAACCTGGGTTGTGTACACGCACCCTGAAATCCGACAAGCAAATCCACCTCTTCATTGCAATTCCTATGCGCAAGTGTACTTACACCTGCCTTGGGGTGGCCATTTCCCACCCGAGAGGTTGCGCGATTGAATACAAGAATATGTCTCATGCTGGGCAATTGTGTCCATGAGAGGGATTGCCTGCAGGCCGTCCCTCGGAACACCCACTTTTTTAGCAAATCTTTCTCATGGCCCTCAGCGGGTTGCAGAGACCAGGAAAAGTACTGGCCATTCGATACCATCAATTGACATACATAGATGTCAATAAGTTCTCATTAAGTCCTAGGCTACTCCTCTGCTAGTTGCCTGAGGAGCAAAGAGTCACAATGTATTCTGCATATGCAAGCTCCTGTCTGCTTGACCCTCACCACCAATCACCCTCTTCTAGGGCCCTGAGCTCAAACCATTCAGCACCATGTCTAGGTGTTCTATGATGACATAGACTTTGGTCCAGATTTGTGTGCGATGACCCTACTTCACCCTCATTGGCTGAAACAGATCTTATATCCACTACACCTGCAAATATACACTCCTCCAAGCGATGACCAGTGCCAACTAACCCTGCCAGTAGCCCTGCTACCACGCTACCTCCAATCTCTCTCAATTGCACCCTGATCAATGCTAGATCCCTTGACGCACATGTGGTAGAAATCCATGACCTCATCCTAGAACAACTAGAGCAACAGTTAGACTTCCTAGCCATCACATAGTCCTGGCCCCATCCATTCCATCGTCCTGGCCCCATGAGGCCTCTGGACCACTACTGTCCCTGTCCATGCCTCCGGACTACATCATTCACAGAGCCAACTGTACTGAGGCACCTGGAGGTGGAGTTGCCCTCATCTCTGAAACTGCATTCCAATCTGGAACCTGCCCCCCGCCCCCCAACCCTGGATATGAGACGCTTCTCCTAAAACTGACCACCGATCCTCAGACAACATACAATTTACTGCTTATCTTCAGACAGCCTAATGGCCCCAGTTCCTACTACCTGGATATACAACTTCTAATCACACCTTTCATGAAACCGGCAACTACTTGCATCATCCTAGGAGATTTCAACCTCAGTTTTAATGATGTCTCTGACACCAAAGCCACAGTACTATCAGCCCCCCTAAGTGACATGTGTTTTACCCAAAACGTCTAATCTCTGACCCATATCAAAGGGTGAATCGTGGACTGAATTCCTATGGTCAATGTCCTCATGAATATCTTAGCCATTTACCCAGTTCCTTGGACTGACCACTCGGTCGTCTACTTCACCATAACCCTCTCCAAGCCCATCAAAATCGTGCCTGAGCTCCCTAGCAGTATTGTGTCCCGCAACACACGTAAGCTAAAATATAATGACCTAAAACCTACACTCCTTGCAGCTCTCAGCAACCATGTTCCAGGTTCCAACCAGTCACTCGACGATATAGCAGTGCTATATCAAACTTGTTTTCCTCAAACCCTTAACACTCATGCCCGACTCAAATATAATGTCCCCAAACTTCTACAAAGCTAATATCTCCTGGTTTTCAGAGGATCTGGTGGAATTAAGTAGAGAAATGAGAGTCCTCGAACATCTCTGAAAGAAAAAAGCCTCCTCCAAAATGTGCCAGGCCCTCTCAAATCTGCCCCAAAAATGTACACAAATGCACAAATCCAAAAGCCTTAACGACAGATTTTGCAAAGCCAGCTCTTTGCTATACTGTCTTTGTCTATGGACTGGAAACTCCTGTCCTCCCCACAGTAACTATAGGAGGCAATAAAGATTGGTGCAATACTTTACAAAATGCCCTTTCTTATAGACACCCTGTTATCCAAAATCAATGCCAAAAAGTCCCGCTCGCAGGCAAGCCACAAGGGACTGACCTCAACACCTTGCCCTTGAAAGATCACGTCCATAACACTCCCCTTTTCACTTTCAGCCCAGTTTCTCCAGAGCAAGTCGCTGCTACCATCAACACCCTCAAGCCATCTAATTTTACAGGAGACTCCTGCCCCGCACACATTACAAAACTCTGTGCCCCCACCCTCTCTCCCATTATCACCGATTTTGCTAACATTTCCTTTGCCACTAGCACAGTACAGTTTCCTTGATCAAATCTGCATGGATCACCCCATCCCAAATAAACCCTTCCGTGACCACGCTACACCCACTAACTACCATGTCATCATGACTATCGCATTCTTTCTAAAAATTCTGGACTGCCTGGCCTACCTGCAAATACAAACATTCCTTGAAAGTACCCACCTGCTCGGTAGAAGACAATCAGGTTTTCGCCCAACACACAGTACTGAAACTGCCCTGCTTGACCTGAAAATACAAACAGACTCTATCTGAGACTCAGGCAACCTAGCGATCTTTATTCTTCTCGATCTCCCTGCGGCCTCGACTTGATTTACCACAACCTCCTCAGCCAACAACTCCAACAACTCTTCCACTTCTTCCCAGGAGCCACTGCTTGGATCAATTCCTTCCTTAGCAGTCGCACCACTCAAGTGCTCATAGGAGATTCAGTGGCCAATGCCATCCCAGCTCTACTAGGTGTTCCACAAGGCTCCTGCCTATTGTCAACCCTCTACAGCACCTATACAAAGCCCCTTTTTGATCAGCTGGATGCCAATGACATCATCTACACCAATCTTGAGGATGACACTCAGGTCCTCATCCCGCTCTCTGGTGACCATGATAGTGACTCCATTAAAATTGATGAAGTCTATAGCAGCATCCAAAACTGGATGGCCACTTACAACCTATGTCTGAATGATGAGAAAATGGAGCCCCTCATCATTGGCTCTCCCTGCATGCTCAGACTCTTGGACCCTGCTTTTTCATCCGTCCGCATTGATGGTACACCCATACCAGTCTCTAAGCAGATAAAAACCCTGGGGTCAACCTTGAAGCTGACCGAAGCATGAACAGACAGGTTAATGCCCTTGTCTCATTTACTGCCTACACAGCTAGACTCATATCTTTGTGCAGACAGTTCTGTAGAAGAGGAGCCAAGGACCTCTACCGGAAGTCCCACCCCCATTCTGCCTATATGTTGGCAGCCGGAAATTGCGACATGCGCAAAGCCAGTAATGATACCTATACTGCAAAGAGTCCTTGAAACAAGGTATCCATTGAGCAAACCCTATTTGGATCCGCAAAGAAATGATGGTCTTCTGAAGGAAGTTCTGGAAGAAGTGTGAAAATGAATGAACGAGAAGACTGGTGATGTCACATGAATCATAAATGACGCACCTAGAAGAGATGCCAATCAAGAAAGAATATAGACCTTATAGACCTCTGATGACAAAGTAGCAAATTAAGCAACATTTTGGGAGCAAAATGAAGATTGCCTGGGTGGAGAAGCACTGAAGAAAATGCAAAACCATTTCACAAATGTACAGACGCAGTAACACAAGTAGACAAAGTATTCATGAGGCTAGCTATGTAGTGAATAGACTGCAGGCAGTGCTACCAATATATATAGGAATGAATCTAATCTGGATGTTCCATGGCACATTTTAGCAAACTTGGATCCCGTGAATGAAAGGGCTGGAAGTGTGGTTCAGCAGAATAAAACAATCTGAAGGCGAAGGAAGATTCAAGAAGGCTTGCCTGGCCCAGTTTCAAGGGTGGGGTCCGCCAAGAGCCTGGTTATCTACTCGAGAAGATACAATGAGCATGAGAAGCGATCAGAGCTTCTGTTTGAGGTGTAACGGAAAATCACTAGAAGCGCCAAGGTTTCTTAATTTAATAGTATTAAATACAATGAAGCAGCTCAAAACATGCTCTCTAGTCACATGGTCAGATGACAATAGACTTTGGGGCGAGCTACACCGAGACCAGAAGAGAAGGCCATGCCTTCACTCCCTTTTATTCTCAGGCACAGTGAGCCTTTGCAAGGCCGAGTTCAAACACATTAATTGAATGGCAGACTGCAAGAGTGATGATGGATGTTGGGCTCATTGGATGGGGAGGCATGACCAGACCAACCCCCCAGCACCTGGTGTACCAGCTTGCATGCTGCTATCAAGTGGAATATTCCAGAAGGGTACAAGCATGCCAACCAATAGAAGAGGACCACATAGCAAGGAACCCTATAGTTTGAGAAGCCAATATAAAATCCTGATTAGTCTAACACGGAATATGACTTGCACTTGGGGTGGGCTTAGTGGTGCACCTGACCTTAGAGACTCAATCACAATCCTCATTCCTACAGAAAGTATACTTATATCTTCCCTTTAAGCCTATCACATCCCCTAGCAGGTTTTCTTATTTTGCCATGTAGTATGATGTCACTTATGACAGATTTTTAGTATAAAGTTGTGTTTTTTCATGTAAATCTTTGAGAGACTTGAGCGAACATCCGTTGACGTCCGTTGTGCTCCCTGATTTAGATAATTGTTAATGAAACAGCAGTGATTTTGCCAAACTTCCTGAGTCGGTCTGATTTTTGATGTATGAGTAAGATGTGCATGCCCATCCATCTCAGATGCTGTTACCTCGTCTTTAAGGGCCTACCGGTTCAGTTCCTCTTGCCGAGCAAATGCATCACCATAGCACAAGCCTTAATCCTCTCCAAACTTGATTATTGCAATATCCTGCTCATGAACACTTCCAAATCTAACTTGCAAAAACAACAACTATTCCAGAACAAAGCCCAGGGTGCTGCCTTTGGCCTCAAACGATCTGACCATATCTCCACAGCTAGACGTGAAGCCCACCATCAAAGCCTGGGTATCTCCATCACACATCACTGTGTGCACCAAGATGTTCCCCAGTACCTCACCAATTGCATCACTGTAAAGACTCTGACATGCTCAATCAGATCAAACTCAAGTATCTTACTGTTTAGCCCACGCTTTAAGAAAAGAAAAGCTGGAGGAGTCAGCTTCAGTGTTACCGCTCCCACCCTATGGAACACATCCCCTGCCCATATCTGGAATGAGCTATGCTTCATTACATTAAAAAAAAAACGAATCAAAACATGGCTGTTTGACAAGTATGAATAGTGTGATCTCTGTTCCCACTTCCTATTGTAGCTTCCTTTCCACTTTTATGCTGTGCTGACACTGTGATACCCCTAGGTTTGGGCGTTGTCAAAAATGTACAAATAAATAAATCCATGCTGCTGCATGGTGGTCCCAATGGATAAACAGTTCTGGAGGCGCTCAAGAAACTTATTTTAGCTAATGACTTGCTCCTTTATAGCAGAGGGATTTTTGGAAATGGAGACCAAACCTGGCCCCTCACTTATTAGCTGACCCTCTTCAGTGAAATCAACCTTTTCAAGAAAAGGGTGTGTATAAGCCTATCAAGCACTCCTTAGGCATAATAATGTGCATACATTTTGCATGTAAGAAAACGTTGTACTGGCATTGAACATCACGTAATGCATGCAAAGGAAGCTTGCTGTAGTGCTGCCCATGCCGGAGATATATTTTTACATGGAAGGCAAGCTTGCACTTGCCCTGTATGTGATGCGTATAAATATGTTGCATATGCGGGGAGCTTGCACCGTGCCTGCCTTGGCTGCACATATCTTATGCATGTGAAGGAAGGCTTCACTAGCCCTGATTGTGATGTTAATTAATTCTCTATATCAGGCAAATATGCTTTGGCCTGATCCATGCTGTCCATATATATGTGTTCAAAGCTTGCACAGCCCTTGACCTGCCCTTGTTCTGTTTATGTTCTTCATGTGAAGGAAGGCTGCACAGTTGAGCCTATATTCAGCTTTTTAGCAAAGCTTGTACTGGGCCTGCTCATGCATTACATATTTTGTGTGTGAGGCACGTTTTCACCCGCCTTGATCAGGCTATATTTTTTTATTTTTAATTTACGAATTTTTAAAGTGATTTTTACCAGATAGATGAAAGAACTTCAAGCTTGTTAGAAGTGTTGCAAATGCATGCTATAAATAGAATGTTGCTGTGCAGTAACTTTGCATTAAATATACCCGTGGGTGGCATGCATAGGATTGGAGTATGTCTGCCATTGCTTCACATTTATGATGCATGTAAGAGTCACTTGCACTCCCCTGGCCTTGCTGTGAATGGTCTATGTGTGAAGAAGTCCTACATTGCCCTGTAATTGCTGTGCCTGCTCTGCACTGTGACTGCTAAACATGTAGCTGTTGTGTGTACAGGAGAAGTGTACTGGTGGCCCTGGCTAGTGTTGTAATTGTTATGTTTGCGAAGAACGATGGCGCGCTGCTACCTGAGGAAGTTCTCCTCAAAATCCCCCACGCGGGTTACTTTTCCATGTTGATCCCAGGTGAGCAAAATGTCGGACTACACCCGCTGTAAATGTTTATTTTTGGGGCCCATAAATCACTGCTCTTTATACACCTGGGCATTAACCGCTAGCTGCCGCTTGAAGTGCATTAATGAATTGCAATCTCTCGCCATTTTGCAGCCATTACATTTCACTAATGGACACTTCCTGTGATGTTACTTGGGGCAAGGGTCAAATGTCATCACTGCCGGTGTCAATTGGGGTGGGGTCAATGTCATTAGGGAGGATAAGGGACATGTGATATACCACCAGTTGAGTTGGATGTCATTGCAAGATGGATCTTCCAGTATGGCAGACTTAAACCTGTCACAAGCGCAGCGGTCCAGCGCGGATTGCTAGCAAATATTTTCTTTAATGAAATGATACGCCACCACGACAAGCAACTTGCTTTTTAGTTATCACTAATCACTAATGATGTGAAGCGCGAGTTGATAGGCAATGCAAAAAAGTGTGGTACATCTAGACTCCCATCATGGAAATACCAGAATATGTGCCTTTTGCTGTGCGTCTTTACAAGTCGACCAACCATAAGCTCCGGCCACATCTCAGCCTTAACGCTTCTACGCTGACCTCTGAGAAGAGAAATGATCTACGTCTCAACTCTCTGCCTAGTGCACAGGTCTCTTCATGTCAAGATGCCAGACTACCTCTTTAAGGTAATCTGTACTTAAGCCCACCAGACGCATATGCTCAATTTTGCTGACCTGCTAGCCACTCAACCAGCTAAGTACACAAGCTTCAGTGGTAAATATGTTCACTTATAAGCCTCCTTCCTCTGGAATCCACTCCCGCTGCACCTACCACTTGAAGCTAGCTTCCTTGGATTGTGGAGTGTCTAGAAGCTCATAACTTCCAGAAAGCTTTCCTTATCAGCTATACACTTCTATTAACCCGTGCGTGTCCGGCTACCTATGAAATAGTACTTGTTCACTACAACAAAGTAGACTTCAAATATTCTAAACAGCTCTACCCAACCTGTACCATTACTCACTCACCGAGATCTTCAAATTTGCATTGGTAATTGCTTGTGTTATCTCTTTGGTCAGGCCTGAGCATAGCGAGGGCTCTTAATGAGGGTCTCCGGCACCATTATCACCCGTTCCAGCCGTTGAATTGAGTGATTATTCCCATTAGCACCCCGGGATCCAAATACAATAACCTGGGGTGCTGAGAGCAAAGTATTCTGTTTGAATGAACAGGACACAGCAAAAGAAATACTCACTAAAGATGGCCACCATGGAACAGGAAGATGGGACTTGTACGGAGCTCGTCTTCCACTTCCATGGCGGCCAGCAAGGAGGACACCGGGAGGAGGCAGTAGTAGTATTCAGGTAAGTGAGGCTGGGGGAAATTACAATTAAGAAGGGAAGGTAAGGAAGTGTGGTGGGTAGATGTCGGGTATTGGGAAGCAGTCATCAGGCTGCTCAGAGCACGAGCTTGGATCGGAAGATTCAGCCCACGATCCGGGCAACTTGATTGGCTGCCTCCCGCCCCCCACCCTGTGTGCTGGGTGGGAATAACCCTTCATCCAGGTTAAAGACCTAAGGGAAGCACAAACGTTTAACGAGGCCCAAAGGACATTACCACCTAATAATGACCAGACGTGGGAGGCTTTATTAATGTTATAACATTCCACTCAATGAGGGAAGAATGTTCTGTTTAACAGTAAGAGAGACACACGGGAAACAGTGGAATGTTAGGATAAAAAAATGATACCAGCAATTATTGCCCTCTGCCAGTACAATGTCTACAATGGAATTGCCAATATACCAGTCTTCTAAGCGCAAATTAATCTGTTCTTGTGTTGCCTGCTTTAAACAATGCACACAATCAGCAGTAAAGAAGACATTCTAAAAGGGGTGACTGCCGAAGCTACTGAGCAGGCCCATTCATTTCCATTTTGACCAATTTTGAAGTGAAGTGGTGAATAGTGTTGATTATGAAGAGATTGCACGAGATATGATCTTTTCGGGGTCCTATTTCCAGCTCCCGACCATGATAGGTTAATACGGTTTACGCGCAAAGCAGCAGCAGTGAGCAGAGTCTCCTGTTAGCGAGAGTTTCCTCTCCCCCACCCCCCTCCCCACTCCACCCCGGGCAGAGTAATAAGGTGCAATTATAGCGCGAGGTGGACAGTTATGGATGAACCAAGAGAAACACCCCCTGGCTTTGTAATGTTCCTGTCAGGGAGAATTCATGCTTAACGCCAACCACTGGCTCTGGAAAGTGCGCAGAAACTGGAGGCGGAGAGGAAGGAAGGGCACGCGTTCATACCATTCCTATGTGTTAATAACCATTTGCTGGCAGGGCTGGGTCAACGCTGCCTTGCGTTCTAGATAAAGTGGCCCCCACGCTCATTGTGACCTGACGCCCTCTGACCTCCAAACCCACCACACACCTACCCACCACACCCTCCCCCGCCCCACCGAAATCAGAGCAAATGCTTTTACGGGTTTATTGAGTGAAGGGACGAGTCACATTTTATGCGCACTGCTTGACTGGTGCGGTGTTGTCTATCAAGCATTAAAGGTTTAGGCGGGAATTTGGCTACAGAGTCAAGGCTCGATTAAACGAGAGGCAGGGCTTTGCGCAGGCTGATCAATGATGGGACACAGTACGAAAAAGTTGAAGAGATCATGCATTCAAACAGGGTTTGTTTTTGGTAGGAAAGTACCATAGGAAATAAAACTACTGGCACCCAGTGCATTAAGTGGCGTGGGGCCAGTTGGGGCATAGCCCTGGTAGGCTCCAAAAGTTGTGTCTGTGATGGGTCCAGTCGGGGGTCTGTAAATTCCCCTGCTAACCCTAAACCACTATAACCCAAGGGTTTTTTTTTCTGAAGCCTGAAGCTCTCGTGTATATATGCAAGTGCTTCAGGCTTTAGAAATAAAAAAGCCTTGCCTGCCTTTTCATTGTGCCATTGACCACCACCAGACACCCCTTTCATTGGCAATGAAGGGATCCTCACCCTGGCGCCCCAGGTACAAGGCTGATGATCGATGCACAGTGGTGCCTGGCAGGGGTCGTTGCCACAGGCTGCAACAGATACCTGATCTGAATGTTGCCTGTAGATCAAGGGCCTTTTGCAAAATCGAGCAAGAGCTCTTACGGGGGCGTGGCCTGAGAGGCTTCTTTCAGGTGAGGCAAGTGTTGCCTATTAAATGACGCGCTGCCTGCCAGGCCAGCCACCTTTTCAGTCCGCACTGCCTCAGGGGCCCCGGCTCCGGCTCCTCGATTTTAGAGGCTTTTTAAGGCACTGCTGGCAACCCTCTCCTTTCAGAAAAATCCAGGATCTTCTCAAAGCATATGCAGATCTTTCCACTTATGCTTTGATTGAAACTCACGCTTTTTGACTCCCAAACACACACCACCTGATTCTGCAATTCAAGGTTCATCGAATGGAAGCTACTATTCACATTGCCACACGAGGTTGGTCTCGTGCTCACGCTTGCTTGGTCCAGCAGTCTGGCCTCCTATTTGACAGTCCTGGATTTCAAACCAAAACACGGATGGACTATTTCAGAATGGCTGATAGCAATGGGAGTAAAACAGCCTAGACATGATTGGATATCAAACTGACCACATAATAACTGTGCTTTGTAAATATCCCATCAGTGGGTGGTATGCACCAGCAACAAGGAAACAGGGCGTCTAAAATATGCAGTACTCGGGTGTACAAGTAGCGGCTCGAGCTGCAATGGGGCTACTAATGGGACTGGTTCAGGGGGAAGTTAGTGATGCATAGAGGTTGGTAATGGGGAATCTGGGTGAGGTATGGTGGGTTTCCTTGAAGCGTGCAAAGAGGGGACGTATACTAATGGGAGTGTGTGCATGAGGCGTGATAGTGTCAGGATAGCACTGGACTGAGAAAGGGATGTACACAAACCGTTTGAGAACTTGTACAGTGGACAGTGTGAGAGTGCAATGAGGATGTCAATATGTGTATTACTAAGTGAGCGAGTGAAGGGTTGCATTGCCTTGGTATTAGGTCTGGTGCTGCAGAGGTGACAGTGATAGAGTCTGCTGTTTTACGTCGGTTAATTTGCAGGTGTTTGTTGGCGCAGACATGGTCGATGGCTATTCAGTCAATGGCTGGTTGCTGGAATTGTGTTGCCCGGGGGTTTTTGTTGTGGGGAAGACCCTGGGAAAGGGCATTATGTAGGAAGGATTGTAAGGAGGTGCCAGCATTACCTAATATATACCTGTGTAGGTCTGTTGAGTAGCAGCTGCGAATGATCTGGGATCGTATCGATTTGTGTTGTGTAAATCCTGCATGATAGCAGTCAATGGATTCACCATGTGATTGTCTCATTGTCAAGCACCCTGTAACTCGAATCCAACTTAGTTGGGGACCTAACATTTCTTGGGAGGTTTGGGGGAGGGGAGGGGCATTGTAGTAGATTGTGTGCACCCTATCTGATAGACCGAGTATGTAATGAGAAGAAATAGGTCAGGCCCTGCAAAATGAAGAAAACTTATAAAAGAGTATCATTTTAGGATAAGGTTAGTTTAGTATGAAGTCATTTCCGAGGCGTGCCAATTATAGAACACCCGTTTGGCTATCTGTCCACTAAATTCTAATCTGTACATTTCCACAATCTGATAAACAATAAAAACACCAAACACATTTGCTTATTTACTAATTCAAAAGTGGTGGACTACAAAGAGGTCAATAGATGTTAAATTGCATTAGCTCATTTTTTCTAACGATTGCTGATGACAAGCCACAGTTATTTATTTATTTTTTTTTGGGGGGGGGGGGGGGGCAATTAAGTAGTTCACATTTATTGGACCCACCAAGTGACCTGCACATATTCTAGGGTAAACATTTTCAGACATCACCTGCGAACCCTTACAAGTCACATTTCATGATATTCCAGATGGCCCAGCATCATTCATCTGACTTCTGGGGGGGGGAGCACCGTGTTCGATAATAGTAGAAGGATCAATTTATATTCTGTCACTCTTGCTTGCACAGTCTTCCCTCTTCCTGGAAATAACCACATTCCCAAAGCACACATGTTTCATAATATGAAAAAAAAATGAATTTGCTTCCCCGGGAGCAACCTACCTCTACTGCCCAATATTTCATTTTCAGGAAAATACTTTAAAGAAGGAGGGTCACATTCTCAAAGCACTATTCTGAAAGAGGCTATGAGTGTGTCCATCACAGATAGGCACACGTGGGTACCCTTTTCACCCCTTTTCACATTTCCGCTAATTAACCTTGCTATGCGATGTTCTTGTTTAAGGGGGGGAGCTGCGGTATTGACCTCTGCTCTCCCACACGCATTTCTATCCTTTTGCCACTTGCTTTTTTGGTTGTATAGCATTTCAGAGTTAGACGGGCTGCCACTGTGAAATGCACATTCAGCACCCACGTGTGTGAGCTTGTACGGCCATAACACTGATGTATATAACACGGGGCCGAACAATGCATGTTTTGTCCTACTGTCTAGGGTCCCTGAAATGTGCACGTCACCTTTGAGGATAAACTGAAATTGGGAATTGTAAAGTGAATACAAATTAAAAAAGCACCCCCTCTGCACTTTTTTCATTTGTGTTCATTTTGGTGAATTTGCTCCAAAGTGTTTTTTCACGAACCACGTCTATGGCTATATGATTAGGTTAAACAATCAAGTTCTCACACACGCTTATATTGACTTACGTTTGTGCCAATTTTTATTTTTCCAATTTTAGGGAAAATGTTTTATTATTTTTATATGTGCATAGCTTTCTTTCCAGAAGAGCTTGGGAATGTTTTAAAATGGTTGTGTTATATCTGGGATACAACAAACTGGGATCTACTTCAATGCAAATTGGTAAGTTGCACATAACAAGGACTATTGCAACAGGAACCGGGAAACGCACTGACTAAAGTGTTTCGAAAGGACTACACTTCAATGCCAAGCAACACTTGAATCCGTTCACACTTGGGTCCCATCCCCTAATACACTTTTCAGGGTTTTGCCCTTCCTGGGTTTGGTTCCCTCTTCACTTCCATTTGTATTTCTTGGAAAGCTCCAGGGTATACTGTGAGCCCATTGGAGCGTTTTCCTATTCCTTTTCGGACCCTGTCACCCATCATGGATGAGCCACTGAGGTAGCCAAAGCAAAAAGCAGGGACACGAGTTTTCCCTTTATATTTTTCAGTTCTCCAGCACAGATAATCAAAAGTCCATACAAGTCGAGATTTATTTTGCGTATCCAGTTTCGCACGGCCCATTGCGCAGCAAAGCTTGTGAATTGCGGTGCTTAAACGCATAAGGGGCTTCCCTGCACAATGAGATGTCCCTTAGGGTGAAAGCTTCTTAGCGCTCTGACTCCATCGCACATGCCATAAACCAACAAGGACACATTTTCCTGGTCCAATCTATGTGGTTACCCAGGGGGGCTCGGAGGAGTGACGAGGTGGCGGTGAGTCAAAAGCTGGAGCAGGTAAGAAAAAAAAAACGCATGTGTGTTTCTTTGTGTATGTATGCATATGAACGTGTGCATGTATGTATTATGAGTGCAGGCAGGTGTTTATATCTGTGCACATTTTGCACATGAATGAGAGTACAGTGAATGTGTGCACATGTGAATGAGAGTGCAATGCAAATGTCAGATATGGTTTAGAATGTGAATGTGAGAGAAGTGTGTTTGTTGTATGAGTGCTTTGGTGAATGGGAATGCATGTGTGTGTGTGTGTGTGTGCATGTGAGGGTGTGGGCCAGGGAGCCTTAAAGATGGCTGCTCGCCTTTCACCATGTGGTGGCTCCTTCATGTGTCTGCACCCTGTGCTCTTCTGATTGGAACAGACTTCCTTTAATGCCCAATCAGGGACACTGTGAGGCGGGAGCTGGTATCAGTAACAAAGGCCCATAAATAAGGCCCCTGTATACTCCCTGTCCACTACCAGAATGCTACTCTGGTTCATTTCTGCACCCCAGCACCTGAACGTCCATGAGGCTGCTACCTCACTCTGCAAAGAAATCAGGACTACCTTGACATTCAAACCTCCTCAACTATTGGTTAGTTCCCTCCTTCTGGACTCACTCCTATTCTCTTTTGACTTTTCATTGTCCTTCTCTGCCTGCATCTCCCATGTTTGCATTCTAAATTGTGTGAAGGGTTTTGACCCATGCTGAATCAATAGACTGGGTAGATGTGGGGATGAGCTGCCACCGCCCATCATTCCATCCCAGAGTCCAGGAGAAATGCGCAGTTGGCACAAGACCACTCCAAAGATACAACCTTCTTGTGGGGGGTGCCACATCACCACTCTACTGTAAGGATGCCATTAAAAAACAATGTTAAGCAAGGGTCCTATTCTATCAAACAAAAGACCACTCTATTGAAATGCAGTAATTCAAGACAGATCCCAAAAATGGATGCAGTACCGACAAATTCCACAAGGTGGCGCTAGCGGTCTAAACTCTGACAGGAGAACTGGCTGACAAAGGGACCTGAGTCAACTGGACTTCAAAGCCTGTTGGTTAATTAAAAAATCTTAGCCACCTGCTGTTCCCAGAGGCCAAGAGGCTGAGAACTCTTAACACCCCAGAGACTCACAACAGGAGGCAGGATATCACGTGGCCCTTCTGAGTGAGAGGGAGGGGGTTTCCCCTTCAGCCTGTAGGAGAGAGACAATAGCCCCTTTCAGTTGAATGGGGTATGTTAATTTTGAGTGTTTCCTGTCAACAGCCCTCTGCCAGCAAGGAGAGACATGTGATCAGTGACCCACCCAGACTTCTGGAGGCGGACCCAAACACTTTGGGGAGTTGAATTGCAACAAATATATATTTTATAGAAACATTGGTAACTTATTGTAACCAAATGACAGGAATGTACAACTTTGAGAGTCTTAGTATGAAAAATGCCCTCACGATTTGAGTCCAAACTCCAATTTGTACCATGTTCTGGGGCAAAACCCCGCTAATTATGAATATTGTAGACACTGTATTTAATCTAGAGACCTGGGAATTTACTGGGATATTTGGAGAAGGGGGGTGTACCTTTGTATAATTTTTGATGAAAAACAAATGTTGCAAAACCCACTAAAATCAAAAATAGTTGGCATTTTTGAATGCAAGCTCCTAGAAATGCCAGAGTCGGAACAGAAACTACCAGAAGCAATGTGTAATATGTACATGTAATGTCAACCACTTGTGTACCTGGGAAATATGTATTTGGATCAGAAATAGATTTGTGTGCACATTGACCAGGGGAGTGTCATTTCTGTAGGCAATAAAAATGACATCACTCTGACACACCATCCCTTCCCAAATCAGGGACCAAAGAATCTATTGACCTATCAAATCAAGAGAGGGGCAGGCTTAGTGATGCTACGCACACACCCACTTTCAAAACACATAAAAGGAACATTGAAACCCAGGTAGAGACATTAATTTTCCATTTCTGCAGAGCATTTTGACGGCCGACATCCCATCCAGACAGAGACCAGAACCAGGGACCCATAGACTACAGAACTTTGAACCTAGAACGCCCACTGCAAGCAAAAGTATTCTCAGCAGGCCTTCAGAATCCAGCAAACCTAACCAAACTATTCAACAGCCGGGTGAGCTGTTTGAATTCTTTGCCAAGAACATTTGCCAGAACCGGTAGCAGTTTCCAGGAGCCGTGCTGTGTCCAGAGAAAGCAGAACCCGATCCAGAGAACTTTGGCGAGTACCAGAGACCAGACCAGAGATCCAGAGAACCACAGGCCGCTGTATCCAGAGAGCTGACCCAGATCGCTGTGAAGTGCCGAGACCAGAACCGGAGTCCAGTCCAAAACCAGACCAGATCCGTGGCGAGGCCCATTCCTGTCCAAAATATATTGTGAGTACTGCCAGAACTGTGCAAAACCCAATCTATTAGTTTAAAATAATCTAATTCAAACTATTTTAACTTAATTAGAACTGCCTCCTAGAAAGCTGTCATCTGTCATTCTAAAGCTGCACAACTGTCACCTGTCATTTTAAAGCTGAAAGCTGTCAACTGTCATTCTGAAACTGTGATTAATTTCTAAAAAACTACCTTCACAAAATCGTCTGTATCTCCGGAACCGTTTGTCCTAGGAACGTGGTTTAACTTTCATTTTAAAGCTGTGATTCAAGGCTTTCCAACAAACCGACTTCCTACTCCCTATACTTTTTCCACAATCGCGTATTAGGCACTCACAAAATTTACTGCGATTTGCAATTTGGCTCAATTTCTCCACTTGTCAAAATAGCAGCTCCATTCTTTCCTTTGTTAAAATCCATTTGCAACCAGGTAATAACTCATAGAGCATTGCTAAAGTGAGCCTGAACTAATACCAACAAGCGTCTCTCACTCACCCTGAATCTCTAGAGGGAATTAAAATCAGTTAGCACATTTTCCCATCCATTGCCATCACATTTCAATGCATTTTGGGCCTGTGTTTCAAACTTCTACCTGTTTCCTCTAAGCTTGCTGGGGGGGAACTGAATTTGTATTGTATTTGATTGCATTCCTGAGAACTGTGTGCTCCTCTTTCCATCTCCTTCCATTTCCTACATTGCATAGGGCGGGGGGGGGGGAGGTGAATTGCCAGAGAAAAAGTGATTATCTTATCTTTTGCTGAAATCATATCAAGTATTTCTGTACTGCATTTTATTCCTCATTGCTTTTCCCTTGAAACCATAAAAGTATTTTTGCTACCTTATCCATCCTATACCAACTCCTCATTGATTGTAAAGAAGTGTGCTAGTGCCAGATTACCCATTGTTGATCACGGTCATATTCTGAAGTGTGATATCAGTTATCAATTTATTTATAAAGTGTGATATATATATATATATATATATTGTTGAATTGTCCAAATAAACCTTTTAAATTTGCAAAAAAAACCTACTTCTTGGCTCAGTGGGGTCAGGGGGATTCTAAGAGGGGGTGTTATACAAGGGTTGTCATCCAGAGTACTGAACTGGACATAAAAATACATCAATAAGGGTTTTCCTCAGCATCCCAGACTAGGCATTGACTTAGCTGTGGTGTTGATTGAATTTCGCTTACAATGGCATTGCATTGTTACAACCTTTGCTATCATCTGAACCCAAATTTTAAATTATAAATATTTCTGTTTTTTGCATTTTGGTTAAAAGTCAAATTTTGCTGTTTTTGCATTTTGGTTAAAAGTCAGATATTGCTGTTTTGACTTTTTGGTTAAGAGTCACATCTTTCTGTTTTTGCTAACTTGCTCTACACTTTGCTTGTATTGTTGTTTCTCTGTAACTCGCTGGCCCAGTGATTTCACCATTCTCTCTGTTCCACTCTTACCTGCCCCCCCGCTCCATCTCCTCCTTTTTCTTTCCACCACACCATGGCGCTTTCTGTTTCTCGTATCTTCTCCAACTGCTTCTCCATTGACTATCCTCCCCTTCTCACTAAGTCTGGTAGGAAGAAGTTCAAAAAGGATATCTTGGCCTCCAACCCTGGTCTCCCTATCGCTGACACCTATTCCAGTGCTTCCTCCAGACAGACCCTCACTGACATCCTCTTTGTCATTCCTTTGCCAGATCTGTCAACTCTTAATATGATCTATGTGCCCTGTCCTGTCTCCTCCTCTCCCATTAATGGTGGCACCCACTGGGAAGCTCTCATGGCTCCCTTCAACTCCTCTAAAGTCATCATGAATGTCTACCTTAAGGGCACGGTCATGGTGCAAGGCCCTCAGGCCAATCTCCTCTTCTCTGATAGGCATTACCCTCACCTCATCAATTTCCTTTCATTTCCTTCTGTCCCCCCAACCCCCTTGGCTGCCTTGCCGTCTCTTCCCTACTCTTCTGCCCCACCTTGGGCTCCTTCTTCACCTCTGCAGGGTGTACCTCTTATTTGTACCTGTCCGTGGAAGGCCTTTAAGACTGACAACCTTCTTCATCATGCCACTCCCAACACTTGCTCTGCTGTCAAACACTCATCTGACATCTGCCACCTATGGGAAGAACTTGACCTCGATGTCCTCGGTCTTACTGATACATGGTTCAGAGCCAGCTCTGTCACGAGCTTTGACACTGTTCTTCCTGATGGCTACAAGATCACCTCAGCACCCAGATCTACCCATTCCCGAGGGGGGTGTAGCCCTGATCTTTCCTGAGTGGATTCCTTCCACTATCATTCCTCTTTCGAATGTCTTGTCTGCAGGCTTTCTTTCTCTCCTAGGCACTCTCTTACCGTGGCTACTATCTACCGACCTCCTGATCAGATCACCGCATTTCTCTCTGAGTGGGCAAACCTTTCCTCCTCCCTCCTGAGCTCCTGGCCTCTGTATCCCTACAATCCCCTACCAGCACTTGACACTTGATGTCTGCACTTATCCTTGCACTTGCCACCAGATGGCCCTGCTTTTTACTTATTGTTTTATTTATTTTTTATTTATTACTAGCTGTCCCCGGCCACGCATTGCTGTGGCTCAGTCTGGTTAAAAGGTAAAGAAAGAAAAGAGAAAGAGCACGTTTCTAATATGTTTAATTTCACACTGCTTGTGGGAAGTTGTTAATGGCTCTGGTGGTTCTCCAAGTTGAGGCAGTTTAAGTTTCCTGGCAGCGCAACACATTCCTTTTGTTTCTCCATAACATTTCAGAGCATTGCAATAAGGACACACTTCAGCCATGGAGCCGATGAGAACATGCCGGCTCAAACTATAATCATCAGCTGGGTAGTACCGGAATGCAAGGCGATTGTAATTGCATGATTGCTGAGTACAGAGTCGTGTTTGATGCTGATCTGCTGTTTCTCGTTGAAGTCTTTCAGCCACTCTCAGCCTGTCGCATTCATTCTGTTGAGAAGGAAGCAGATATCAAGCTGCAGAATGCAGTCGCCGTGCTCGCAACCGTGCATCCTGAAGTCTGGCTGCACGTCGCTCTGTGGCTTCCGCGGCACATACTTGAGCCATTCTAAAACAGAAACATTGAAATGGAATCGTTAAATATTTATTATAGCGTGTGTTGCTTTTAATTCCAACGGATGGCACCGTTTTTCAGTAAAATATTTATTATAGCGTGTGTTGCTTTTACGTCCAATAGATGGCGCAGTTTTTCAGAAAAAGCATGTTTTTACCTGTCACAGGTGTAACATCTATTTATAGTAGGTATATATAAACATGCGCCTATTCAAATGCAACATTGTGTCAAAATTTCAAAGCATTCGGTGAAGAACTTTCAGAGATTTAAGATTATGAACAAACAACATTTACATTTTTATTTACATAGATTTACTGTTAATGCCATGTACTGCACTGCCCCCTCCCCTTTCCCTGACACTTTCCCCTGCCCTCTCCCCTGCACTTGCGTGATCTCAATGTCACATGGCCTAGTAAGATCCTTGTCTCTGTCTTCCCTTTGTTCCCCCTCCCTTGCCTCATCGCGCCTTGAGACACTTTTGTATAGGCACGTTATAAATGCCATATTATGTCATGTAATATATCATATCATAACCTCTCAACTCCTCCTTGGTGACCTCAATATCCATTTATACTCTCCTTGTTCCTCCACAGTACTCTTCCGTGACCTCTGTGATTCCCTCTCCCTTTCTACCCATGCCTCTGGCCTGACTCACTATGCATGTCACACACTTGACATCTTGATCTCCTCTGACCTCCCCCTCTCCATATCTTTAACCACTCCTCTCTCCTGGAGCGATCACTCCCTCCTCTCCTCTCTCCCTCTCTTCCCCCCAGGCTAAGCCTACCCCAACACTGTCCCCTACCTTCTCGGACATCCAGCCCATGAAGTGTGTGTCAGTTGAGGCTTTCAATGCCACCCCCCTCCACCTTTGGCTGACTCACATGATGACACAGCCCTGTCTATGCTCTACTCTTCTATTTCCGATACTCTTGATGCTCTTTCCCCTGTCAAGAGGATCCATTTGAAGCCCAAAGTCAAGTGCAATTCTTGGTATGACTCTGACTTAGCTACACTTAAACGGAAGCGTTGGGAGGCATCGAGGGCTTCTTGTGCATCCTCTCACAAACTGGCCTGTCGCCTGCTCCAAAGGTAATCGGCATCTAACAACTTGGGGGAACTCTTTGAAATCTGAAAGTAGCTTGCCAACCCTGCTGCAGTCTCTACATCTCCTATCACCTCCCAGGCTCTTTGCACAGTCCTTGCCTCTCACTCCTTCTCAAAAACCCAGGATATACTGTCCACATTCCCGTCCCTTCCCCCTATTCTTCCCTCTCCATCTGTGAACTCTGGCCCTATTACAGCCACCCCCACCCTATTTCTCATCCTTTTCTCTTTTCTCCCTTGCTGAGGTCTCTAGACAAGTCCAATCTATGAAAGTCTTGTCAAAACAGGTTCCACCATGTTCCTCCAAAACCATCAAGGACCACATTGACACCCTCACTCCTGCCCTGACAGATTTCTGCAACCTCTCCTTTGCCTCTGGAGCCTTGCCCTCCCTTCAAAAGCACTCTCTTGTGCACACTCTTCTCTGGAAACCCACAGCTGACCCTACTTGCCTGGCTAACTATCAGCCAATCTCCATCTCCCCTTTTCCTTGGCAAACTCCTGGATAAGCTGGCCATCTCACAGCGTAACCTTCAATCTGATTCTGTTGGTTGACTCTACAACCATCAGTCTGGCTTTAGAGCTGCCAGAAGTATGGAAACTGCTCTCCTGAACATCCACGGAGATTTGCTCTCCGACCTTGACTCTAACATCCCCTCTGTCCTCATGCTACTCGATCTCTCTTCTGCCTTGGACATGGTCAACCATACCATCCCGCTCAACCATCTCTGTGAACCTAGGTATCACCAATCAGGCTCTGGCCTGGCTGACCTCTTTGCTCTCTGATCAACGCTCTCAGGTCCAACTTGGGTTCTTCCGTCCATCTTTCTCCCTTTCTACCTGTGGTGTTTCCCAGGGTTCTAACATCTCACCCTGGCTTTTAAACCAATACCTGGTAACTATTGCCCACCACATTGCCATTTTCAACTCCGATTTTCAGTGCTATTCTGATGACACCCAACTCATTTTCAGGCTTCCCTCGGCCACCTCTTCTCGTTTTTTCTCATCTCTGATTGCCTATCTGCAATTCAGGATTGGTGTGCCACCAACAATCTCTGCTTGAATGCCAGCAAGACAGAGATCCATCATATCATCCATCATATCAGCACACCATCACCCTCCTTTCCTCTCACTTTCCGGCCATCCTCCATTGGACCTCCTCCAACCCCCACCTACGAGGCTAAGAACCTCAGGGTCATCTTCGACTTCACACTTTTCCTTCTCTGCCCACATCTCCGATGTCTCCAAAATGTCAAACTTCCTACTGCACCTCCTTAGAGGTAATCTACCTTCCCCCAGAAGCTCACAGTCTCTCGAGCCCTGGTTCTCACTATGTTGGATCATTGCAAAAGCCTCTTTCCAAATGTACAAGCTTCTACTCTCCGCCCTCTGCAACTAACCCAGAACAGGCCTATGAGACTTGTCCTTGGCCTCAAGCCCTGGGATTGTATCTCCAGCCCTGAAATCTCTCCACTGGCTCCCAGTGGCTGAAAGGATTTCATTCAAGACCCTTTGCATTGTCCACAAGTCTTTCTGGGGCCTGGGTCCAAATTACCTTCAGCTGTCCCTCCTTAAATACATTCCTCTACCTCTAACTCCCTCAGGGTCAGTTGTTTTTCAAAGAAACAAGATGGGGGTAGATCTCTGTCTTCGGCTGGACCTCCTTCTGGAACAACCTCCCTGCCACTCTGAAACTTGAGGAGAACCATCTGTGATTCTGGAAGCACCTCAACACCTTCCTCTTTGCTTCTGCATTTGCTCCTTCTTTCCCCTGCTTATCAGTTCTGTCTCAACATCATGCACCTGGTTACCCTCTGACTTTCAGGCCCAGGTTCCTGCTCTTCCTGCAACCCACCTGCACTGCCTCCTGGCAATCCCTTCTACTGGGGTCTGTATACGTAACCCTACAGCCCCCACCCCTTTTTCTGCACTTATCAGACATTCCCTATCTGTTGCTTTAAACCTAGCACTTCCCACTTGCTGGCTGCACGACCATTGTTTGTTGCTTGTTTATTATTCATTAATTAATTAATTTATTTATTAAATATTTTATTTTTATTCTTAGCTCAGTACTTTCAACTTTCTCCCCCCTCCCTTGCACTTTTCCATACACTTGCATGTTCTCAATGTCACTGGGACTAGTACGATTGTTGTTTTGTTTCTCCCTTCTTCCTTTCCCTTGCCTCATTGCGCTCTAAAACACTTGTGTATAAGGCAAAACTGATAAAATAGCAATGCAATCAATAGGGAGCGATGCTCAGAAGTGGCCATTGGAGTAGCTAGTGTGGACGTTTTCTCACAGTGACATAACATGTTTTAGTGATATTAAGGACAAAGCCATCTTGATGAGGGTTCTTACTAGCAACATTGGCCTATATTGGTGAAGCTAATAGCAGGGCATGTTTTACTAGTTATTGGTCGAAGCCATCTTGATGAGTATTCATGAACATGATTGGTGCAGTCAGTGGCATGGCATACTTTACTGGCACTGTGGGCAAAACCAACTTGATGAGTATTTCAAAACTCTCCTATATTAATGCAGCCAGTGCCATGACATGGTTTGCTGGCATTATGGGCAAAGCCAACATGATGGGTTTCCTTACGTGGGGTTTTAGGTGATTACACAGGAGCAGCCAGCTCACAGTGGCATGGCATATTTTAATGGTATTATGGACAAAGACAATATGATGAGAATTCCTGCACTGGTGAGTTGGGGGTACTGCACTGGTGCAGTTGTTATGGACTTTTTTCCTGACAGTGGCACAACATGTTTTACTAGCATTGTGTGAAAATCCAAATTGATGAGTTTTCTAAAATATGGCTTGCTAGAGGGCCTACATTGGCGAGGCCAGCATCAATGTTTTCTTGCAGTAGCATTTCATATTTAACTGGCATTATTGGTAAAGCTAACTTGAAGAGTGTTCATAACTGGGGGTGTGACAGGATACTGTATTTGTGCAGCCAGCATGGACATGTTTCTTACAGTGCCATGGCATGTTTTACTGGCATTACAGGCAAAGTCAACTTGATACATGTTCTTATGTCGTGGAGACTAAATTAGAACTGCCAGTATGGATGATTTCTTACAGTAGAACACCATATTTTAGTGGCCATATGGACAGAGTCAACTCGATGATTGATATTTTGTAGGTTTTTGGGGCTACATTGCGGCAACCAGCATGGCTGTGTACTTACAGTGGCATGGCATGTTGTAAGGGATTTACAGGCACAGCCAAAATTATTAAAGCTCTTAAATGGGATATGTGCATACATTGGCAGCTTATACAGATGTTTTTTTTTTCTACAGTGGCATGCATTACTGGCATAATGATGACAGCGAACATGAGTCTTCTTCTGTGTGGGTGACTCAAATTTACTGGCACACACACATACTTGTATGGGCACAGCCATGGGCACAGCCACCATTACAATATCTGTTATAATGGCATACATATTGCACAGAAGCATCATGAAAATGCTTCTGTGCACTGTTGGTGACCAGGCATCTATTGTTTTATTCATGTGTTACCCTACATAACGGATTATAACCTGGTGGAGTGAGTTTGTTGTGTCTTTCTCAGTAGTCTGTCTGCTACCTCTACTTTTCTGTTCCTGGCTCACTCCTCAAAACCATAGCCCCACACGGAGCGTGCTACAGAGTGTGGTGGAATGTGTTTGCTGTGGCTGATTCGGTAGTCTGTCTGCTACTTCTACTGTTCTGTTCCAGGCTTACTACTCAAAAACCATAGCCTCACACAGAGCGTGTTGCGGAGTGTGGTGGAGTGTGTTTTCTGTGGCTGACTCGGTAGGCTGTCTGCTACCTCTACTGTTCTGTTCCTGGCTCACTCTTCAAAAACCATAGTCCAACGTGGAGCGTGTCGTGGAGTGTGGTGAAATATGTTTGCTGTGTTCTGCGTGTTTTCGTGATTCGTGCTCAGGACCACTGCAGGATCCTGGACCAGTGGATTCTTGGACCTTTTATAGAGTGAGCCCTGTTTACTGTCCTGCTTACTGCTTACTGCCTTACTGCCTGTTGCCAGCTCGCTGCTCCTTGTCAGTTTGTATCAAATTGTGGCATTCCTATTGTCATCCCTCAGTAAACCTTAAAGCTGCTTTGTAAGGGGAGTGAAATGGGAGAAGCGGACTAAGGGGTTTACCTGTTATCCCATGGGGACTCGAAGTGCCAGCTCGGCTGAGGCAGCTGCCGCCTTCTCACTTAATCTGACCTCTGCTGCTCTGCTTCCTTCTGCCGATGGCCCTAAACGTGATACTGGGCGTCGTGCAGCTGACGACAGGAACGGAGTAGCTTCCAGCGCAATACCATGTACAGCTGAACTGGAAGGGCTAAAATCATTCTGCACAGTTGCATGTCCCTTGCCTTGTCTAGATGAGCCTCCTGCCCCAATCCCTATCCCTGATCCAACTCTTGTTCTTGTGTCTCCGTCCCTGCTCCCTGTACAAGTTATTAAATCCTGCCAGCGAAAAATTTTCCACGTTGGTGTCAACCAAAACCAACAAAACTGCTAAATCTTCACTTTGCTATAAATCGCCACCTAAAATCAGTGACTACTACCACCCTAAATCACTGGCTCCTCCTGCTCCAATTTCGGCTATTGATTCCACATCTAGACTGGCTACCTTGGACCCACCCCCCACGATTTAGCCAGTCTGTAGGAGACAAAGCTGCCTGCATCTGTTTCCTGCCTGGGCTCTCAATTGATTGAGTCCATATTCAGTATTGGGGGTTGGTATCGGATCTGGTCTAGGTTCTGGAACTGATCTCCCCCCTCCTTTGTTGTCATGAGCAGCAGACATATAGTCGGGCAAGCTGGGTGGAGGCTTGGCAGGCCTGGCATAGGCACTCAAATACCCATAGCTAATAGCTTCCCCTTGTCAGCTTGGCATGGTTTCTTCCTGGTATTTTTAATCACTTCCTGTTCTTTGTTTCCACTTCCTGTTGCCAAAAAGGAAGTGTATGGGAATTCATGTGCTCTCTAGTGTTTGGGTGTGGCTGGCTATATAAGCCATGCCTCAGGTTCCTCCAGTGCTTCGTATTGCTTTCTGTAAGTTGCATTAGCAACACACTCACCATGCTCCTGGTCTGTCCGCGTGCTTCAGCTTCTGCTGACCTTCTCCGGATCTTCCTCCGTGCATTCGCCAAGCAGCAATCTTCGTCCGGACACGAGGTTAAACCTGCATCGGCATCTGCAAGAGAAAGGAAGAACATTACTCGTAGCGCATGAACCAGAACGCTGTGCATACTCGCCAGACCTCTGAGGTTCTTCAGTTGTGCTGAATCCCGGCTCGTAGCATGAGCGCTCATCAGTCTACTCCTGCAAAGGAAAGGAGGATCATTACTTAGTGCGCTTGAGCCAGTAATGCCGCGCATACTCACCGGACCTGCAAATCAGCAATGCCGCGCATGCTCACCGGCCCTTCAGAGTTCATCACACTGCGCATACTTACCCAAGGTACCTTTGGCATCAGAAAGACAATCTAAACAGTACCAAAACCTGAACTCTCCGAAATACCTGCGCAACGTCCTCTGTTTGGCAAACTCCTTGCTAGTGAAGCAACTAGCACTTAGAACACTACTGCACTCGCTGTGAAGTCTGAAAAGCATGTGGCCCCTGAACGTGGCAAACTGACATTGGCCATCATACCTACGTGTGTAGGACTACGGATCCTCCCAATAGAATTGCGCCCATGCGAAAGGCAGGATGGAGTGCGCACCTGACTAAAAACTAAGGTAAGTCTTTTCTTTTGGGGATATCACAGCACATTTCTAGGGAGAAGGGAGGAAGCTCCAGGGCATCAGGATAACCCAGATCTTAGTGTGGATCTTTTATTTGACAGGAATTCCTCCGGGTTGGAACAAGGGAAGTGTGCACTCAGGGTCAAAGGAGATGTTCCATAGCTCCTGCAGAGACATTGTGGTAGTGACATTTGTCATCAGTGCTCTATCATGCAGGTGCTAATGGTGAAGAAGTGGAAGTTGCTTATAGTGGTGCAGAATGTGAACTCATAGCTCAATTGCTTACCCTTTCTGTTAGACCTGCCACTACTCCATCTCCTACCTTGGATGTTGTTATGCACAATAAGGTGATTGTCTCTGTGGTTGTTCACCCTTCTACCTACTTGTTGGATTTAAACTTGTATTTTCCAACTTATGAGTCTTCTGACATTCCTATTGATCCTCCTGATGATCCTGTCGATTCATTTGATACCCAGGAAGGTAATCCCTCACATGATCTGCCCTCCAACCCTCATACTTCATCAATCCATTCATGGTTGGGCAGAAAAAGCACTAATAGCTGCAACTCTGTATCAATGTCTGCTGCCTTGGAAAATCTGCTGTCTACTCTTCTCATATGATCAGATTCAACTCTGTCTCAACTTATCTTAAGTCACAGGATATTGCCATAACTGTCCATGCTGTTGCCCTCAAATCATTGGACATTCAGTCTTGGCACTAGCCGGCTTAGTAAAAATCAAATCAGCCAACAACTGATTCCAGCTCCCTCTGCTATACTCAAGCCTCTGGTACTGGCTAATGCAGCAATGGACAAACTAGTGGCACCCAAGGAACCAATATAAGTCCTGAAAGCTAACAAAGCCAACATTAGTCCACCCAGGAACAAAAGGAAAGTCACATTTCAAGCAATGAAACAAGCTAACAAAAGAGCTACTACATCAAAATCTGAGACAGCCATGAACTTTAGCCACAATATCAGCATGGTAGCTGGAAAGGCTTCTTCAACACGATTCGCTGTTGCCCCTATTGACACCAATTTTTCTGCAGATCCCAGGACTTAACATTGTTCCCATTAATACTATGCTGGGCTAAAAGTCATACTCTCTCGGATGATTCCCTGTAATCGCGATTTGTCTTGTCTGGTCAACCTCTGGATCCTCCTGTTGACACTATTGGGCTTCTCTCACCATGTCTTGTTAAACCCATGGGAAGGCATAACTGCACTGTTCAGACCAATTTTTATATCTGGGATCTGAAATCTCCATGGAGAGATCCCACTGCAGTGCTTGCTGCTGTTGGCACGGTAGTCCATAAGCCTTTGCTGGACGTTCCCCCTGCCTCGTTGTCCATTTTACCTATTGTTGTCCTTAAGTAAAAGGTGGGGGCACCAAATCCTCCTAAGCATGTAGGGGGTGACAACGTCTGGTGAAAGACTTCACTGCTGTGCATAACTAAAACACTTGTTTGCTGTTCCTACAACTACACCTCTTTCTAACGCCCCTGCTGGTCTAGCAGTCGGCTCTGTATTTACATCAGCGTTCAGCGTACCCATCTTTAGTGACATGTACTAGGCCTGATGCAGGGCCAAATCCCTGAGCTCCATTAAGGGGCATACCGAAAGGGCACTGCAGATCAGGAGCCTTTTTCGCATATATCAATTTGACTTCTTGAATAGGGCCCAAACACTGGAGTGGTTTCATTCAATTATCCCACTACGTTCTACCTGCAGCAATGACATCAGGGCCGTACCTCAATATGAGGATGCCAATTATGTCACCTCATTTGACTATCTATCTCTGGATTCCATGGTTGACTATGCCATTGATCACTCACAATTGTTTTTCAGATTTGGCTATGAATGTGTTTCCTTGAGCTGTAATATCCTCCAACCTTTGATGTATGGGTTGGTCCGGTGGTTGGGCCTAAACCTGTATTCAGCAAATGCATAACTGAAGCCGTGCCTTTCTATCTAGTGGGTGTCCCCTGTGCTCTAGCCAAGCCCTACTCTGTGATAACTAACACTCCCAATACAGACATGGGGGAGGTAGCCTTTTACACTGCCAACCAGGATACCCATTGGGAGTGGCTCACAGGGAAGGACCGACAGAGAAGCTTGAGGGGGGCACACACATCAGTCATAAAATGAGGGTCTGTTTGGGCATGTGGATTGCTTTAGTGTACTGGCTCTGCAGGAGACCTGAATGGTTGACCCGCTGGTGTTAGATGGGTTGGCAATACCCCACAAGCTTGCAATCAAAATCAACTGATCTTGGGTGTCAAAAAACCCTTGCAATTAACCAAATCCACTGTGGTTCACCAAATATCCTGATTGGACGGCTGTCTGGGATTAACTTGCCTGGGGCACGGGATATTCTGCTTGTTAACATATATGACCCAACATATGCTCTCCCCCACAATGCTGTTATAAAAGACCTGGTGGGGTGGCTTTATTCTGAGGCTAATGTTCTTACAATTATCCTGTTTGGGGATTTCAAATCTAGGATTCCAAGCAATCAAGACTCTGAGACTGGGAACATGGAAGCACATTATAATGGCCCGAGTCGCGTGTCGAGACTTGATCGTAGCTGTTCCAGAGGTTGGTGTTGGGCAACTGACCTCTATTCACAGGCTTTGTTATGGTGAATGGGGCCTGTCGTTCTGGCTGTCCACCACAGTACACGGAGTGCTCTCCTTCCAGCTCCAGCATCATTGATTACGAATTTGTGGCCAATGATCCATCTGTCGTAATTGATATGGGCAAACACTATTGTTTAGAAAGTGACCTTTTCCTTCCATTTCATCTTTAGACATGGCGTGTTCCAGCTATGGTGATCTTAATACAGGGTCTGTAATCCTCAATTTAGCAATGACTAGAGTGGGTTGGAATCCCACTAGAATAGAAGCCGAAACTGCAACTGCACGCAGGGTCTTCTCTGATTTTCCATTGATGGGGCCCATTTCTACACTGGGTGAAGATGTAGCAGCAGGCCTCGCGACAGTAAAACAATTTGAGGGCCTCCTTGCACAGGTTTCCCAGAGATTCCCAATGGTTAACAAAGGGACTAATCATAGGGCCGCTGGCACGCTGGCCCTGTTCAGCTACACAGATACTGCTATGATCGAATCATACACAACAAAAAGAGATTGCTCCGCAAAGAACTGTGGAAACCGTTGCAGGAGGTGGCTGAGCCAGAGGCTCACGCTGGGTCAGCTACCACACATACATTTCACAAAATAGCATTAACAGCCTAGGCGGCAGAGCAGAAGCACAATAGGCAAAGGAATGTAATGACATACCATATGTAGCAATACCTTGGTAGAGAGGGATCCGTCATGGGAATACCTTTCAATAAACAGCGGACGGATACATATCTACCTTTAAACTACCTACAAAGTATGAGGGGTAGAGATAGGCACAAATATAAACGCTAACCATGCTTTAAGCAATCAAGCATTTCCACCTAAAGGCTTTCTATACAAGGGCAGGATCTATTTGATTCTGTTTGGGCATTAAGGGACCCCACTCTCTAGACGCTTTGTTCTAAAATCTGCAATCTGAGGAAAACATATGAGTCCCATTTGTCTACTAAACGTGTGTAAATGTAGTTTCTTTTTAGTCAACTTTAATCGTCCATGGTACCCTTGGTCTAAAACCCCCACCTATGGGTGCCACTCTTTAATCACCCCTATCACTGCCTTTCCTTTGTCACCTTTTACCACGGATTATCCTCTTCCTTTTCTCTTCCCTCTCCAACTTCAACTCTTCATCTTTTGGGCTGACCTGCTTATTTGTACACATGATGTTAAAGGTTTCTCGCTCTTCAGTATAATAAGCTTCTGGTGCATTAGGCTTGTAAATTGTACTTTGGCACTCAGCTATTGAAATGGCACATCACTCTCCACATTTTTCGGACCCTCTCTTCCCTGCTTAAAGGCACTCCTAATGGTAATTCCAAATTGCACGCTGCTGCTGCGACCTGAAAAACAATCCTAATGACGTGGTGTAGAGAGGTAGCACTTGGCATTCCGCTTGAAGTGTATCTGGTTATCTTCTTTCTCCTGCACTATGTCCATTCCGGTCCTATCACGAATGCTGTCGTAATGTCATGTCATGTTAGGAATGTGTCTCAAAGTGAAACCTAGCTGCCTTACATCCTGTTTATCAGTGTTAGATGTGCTCCCTCAGTGATCTAGGTAGCTCCTCACATGTTTTCTAACCTGGTGTTGAACAAATGAAACGGTCCTGCCCATCCACCACTGTTAGATTATTGTGCTCTATACAACAGTACTCTGATCCAATTGCCCATTGCACTACACCGTCAAGTTTGGAAGAGTTCAGGACTATGGGCCTCATTACACGTTGTGCGGTAAAAAACTCAAATTACCGGAATGGCGCTTTTAACATGTCCGCCCTCGCAAGAGGGCGCTAATAGCGTACCATTACGAGTACGCGGACACGAGCATAGCGCCATGCCGTTAAAGACCCTACCGCCATGCCGTTAAAGACCCAAAAAAGTGACTTACCGCCCTCGACGAAAGTGCAGATTGCACCTCCGCCCTCATGCTGCCTGCAAATAGCGGTCACCGCAATTAGCGGTGACCGTTAAATTGCGGAACCGGAAATAGCGTCATCGCACAGGAACGGGAAAGAGCAAGGCGGCCATCTTCAAAAACACAATCCATTGCCATCCTCTGCCCCCTAGACCTGTTTGGAGTAGGTTGCAGTTGCAAATCATCAGGGACACCTTCAACATGCCCAAGGCATTTAAAAAAAGCACTGACAGGCAGCGCAAAGAAAAATTTACATCAGAGGAGTTGAACATGCTGACCCAGACCCTGGCTGACAATGCCGAGGTTGTCTTTGCCAACGACATGCGGCGGCCGACACTACTAAAAAAAAAGGCCAACTGGGATGAAGTTGCGGTGAAAGTCAGTGCAGTGGGCACCAGCACCCCCACTGTGCGTGAGTGCAGGAAAAGGTGGGACGACCTCAGACTGCGGGTGAGGGGCATCCTTGCCGAAAACCACCGAATAGCCACTGCAGGTGGAGCCGGTTCACCCATCAAACTAAAGGAATGGGAGGAGACCTGTGGAAACCTAATCGCAGTGGAATCCATTGAGGGAGTAGGCACTATGGAGCAAGGCGTGGGAACCACTTCGGATGGAGGTGGGTGTACACATGACAGGATGCTATGTGAATGTACTGTTCCCCCGAAATGTGAGCCCAGAATCCTCTCATGCCTGGACACACATCCACCCATGCATCCATCCCTGCTCATGTCAGTGTCAGACCCAAAAACACACACATGCACACATCACCAGAGGCAAGTGCCAAACACAACCATGCATGGATGAGGCACTAAACTGACACATCAACTGCATCCACAACTATTAAGTCCCAATGGCCACAAGTGCATTATTGATGTATTCTGCATGAAGTACATAGAAACGTAACCAATGCCATCCCCCTTCATGTCCCTGACAGGCTCACATACAGACGGTGAGGATGCCGCAAATGCATCCCATGCACCGCCTACAAGTAATAGATCAAGGGCACAGGACTCTGAGGACACCCCCACGACATCAAGGGCAAGGGGGGAAGGTTACACCTGATGAGTGTCAAGCATCGGAGGAGTGCCACTGCCAGGATAGAAGTAGCCACACCACTAACTACAGCCCCACCACCGGAGGTGAACCCACAACCACCAATACCAACCATGGAAGGCTCACCATCAGCTGCGCCAAGCTCCGCAGGAGAGGCAGCCGCCACTGTCCCCCTATCTGATCTTGAGGACACATCAGTTGGCACAATGGAGATGCACACCCCAAGCCCCCCTAGACCCCCTGAGCCAGCACCATTCCAGACACCTGGGTCTGATGTTACTGGTGAGGACAACATTCTAGCCATAATGTCCCCCATGGTGGCTTCACCTGCTGTCATGGATGCATCTGAGGGCACAGCAGCCACTACACCATCACCCAGCACTGCCCTCAAGCTGGCCACCTTCCGGCAGCGTCAACAGGAACTAACTTGCTCTATATAGGAGGCTGCCCATCTCACGGAGGATATTGTGGAGACGGCAAGGCACTCCAGTGAGAGGATGGAGGCCTGTACTGACAGGCTGTGTGAGGAGATAGCCAGACTTAGGGAGGTCCTCACTCGAATAGCTGACACAATGGACCGCCACTTCACACCACCAGGACAGTCTGCCACGTCGTCATCCGCCGGTTCAACGCAGACAAGCCCCCTCCGCCGCTGAACACGCACCACCAGGCGCATGTCTGGACATCCTCCAAATGCTGCTGCAGACAATGGCCAATAGGGGGTTAATGGCGATTCTTCTGCGTGCATGGGCCAAAGCAAACATGGCAGACACATGAGGAACTGTTGTGGGGGGTGGGTGGAAGGGTGTTATGGGTCTGTTGTGGGGGGTGGGTGGAAGGGTCTTATGGGTCTGTTGTGGGGGGTGGGTGGAAGGGTCTTATGGGTCTGTTGTGGGGGGTGGGTGGAAGGGTCTTATGGGTCTGTTGTGGGGGGTGGGTGGAAGGGTGTGATGGGTCTGTTGTGGGGGGTGGGTGGAAGGGTGTTATGGATCTGTTGTGGGGGGTGGGTGGAAGGGTGGTGGGATGTTTGGGGACATGCACTTTTTCATCTTTCTGTTACTTAATACACTGGTGTCTGATCAAAACACAGGCTTGGACATCTTCATTGTGTTTGTGTAATTTATTGGAGACAGGGTTCATTGCGTGCTTCTAAACATACACCAGTGCATTACTACTCATATCCATGTGACAGTACCAAAACATGTTCCTCAGAATATTTGGTTGATCAGATGCTGTCTCACGGCATGTCCCTCCTGCCCATCCCCTCTTGCAAGACCTGCATCCCCTTCACCTCCGTCCTCATCACCATCATCATCTTCATCAGGTACTTCTATTTTAACGTCAGGGGGCAGTGGCACATTCCGTCTGATACACATATTGTACAGCATGACACATGCCATGGTGATCTTGGCCACCTTCTCATTGCCATACAGGAGAGCGCCACCAGACCTGCTAATGCATCTAAACCGTGACTTCAAAAGGCCAAAAGTCTGCTCGATCACGATGCGGGTATGGGTATGTGCACGATTGTATTCCTCTTCGTGCCTGTTCTGTGGGTTCCGTACAGGTGTGAGGAGCCAGCTCTTCAGGGGATAGCCCGCATCACCTGTATGGGGGAACAAATGGGGTCCTGTTACTGTTCACCTCAAGAGCGGCCTGTTCATATCACACAAATTGACGTTGCATTGTGATTCAAGTACACAGTCAACAGCAGACATGCAGATGGTCCGTGTGACAGCAATGTGCAAGGGTGAGCTCGACCCTGCAAGTTGACATGCCCCATTATTGCCTACAGCAGTAATTGACATGTCCTAGGTGAGGTAAGGTCTTAGGTGTCCCTGGGCCCAGGCAGATTTGGTTCCTCACTGTTGTTGTACTGCCATTCCAACATAGATGTTGCCATGCAGTGAGGCATCACTTCAGTGGTGGTAAAGGTGCGTGGTGAAATGCTATGTCTATGGCTAGGGCTTATCCCTTTGCATGCATCATAGGGCACATTGCATTATTGATGTTGTGCTGGACTGATTCCGGATGACTATCTTGATGGCACGTATGAAATCTGGGTATTTTGTGGCATGGAATGTTGTGCAATGTGTATGTGGATGGATGTTTGATGTTACTAGACCTGAAATGTCATCTGTGTTGTGTAGCTCATACTTGCATGTCGGTTCATCTCAAGTACGTTGCGGCCTTCCCAGATGGACATTGGCGTACATCTGTATGTGCATTTTGCAGACAGACGACAAGCTATACCCAGTTGGAGTATGTATCTCCCCCCGCCCCAATCACACCCAGTTGGAGTATGTATGCCCCCCCAATCACACACAGTTGGAGTATGTATCTCTCCCGCCCCCCCAATCACATCCAGTTGGAGTATGTATCTCCCCCTCAATCACACCCAGTTGGAGTATGTATCTCCCCCCCCAATCACACCCAGTTGGAGTATGTATCTCTCCCCCCCCAATCACACCCAGTTGGAGTATGTATCCCCCCCAATCACACCCAGTGGAGTATGTATCCACCCCCAATCGCACCCAGTTGGAGTATGTATCTCTCCCCCCCCCCAATCACACTGCCATGTGCTTGCCCTGCTACTCATCAAGTAGTCACAAACGTTGTGCGGTTTGTCGCTCCATGTAGCGTGGGATAGTTGAGTTCTGCAGGACCATGGAATCATGGGTTGATCCGGGAAATCGGGCACAGCAATGTGTGATTATCTTGTTGGCATCACATACCATTTGGACATTGATGGAGTGGAATTGCCTCCTGTTTCGGTAGACCACTTCATTGCGATGTGGGACCACCAATTCCACATGTGTACAGTCGATGGCCCCGATGCCTGCCAGTGAATAGAAGCAAACTTTGGTGTTTGCAATCTCCTGGGTAGTCCGTGGCATGGATATGTGTTTCAGGTGCATGCTTCAGGAGGGCATCGAGTACCTGATTCAGCATGCGTGAGAATACTGGTTGGAAGATGCCATGCATCTGGCCCACTGTATGCTGGTAGGTGCCTGTGGCCAGGAAGTGGAGCACAGTCACCACCTTGAGTAGAGTGGTGATGGCAGTTCTGATGTCTATGAGGCTCACAATGTCATCGTGTATCATGTCCACGATGCTGGTGATGGTATCCCGGTCCAGGGTGTGTATCTGCTCAGGGGTTAGGTTAAATGGACTGGCTCTGATCCTGGGGATTGGTGGGTGCCTCTGTGGTATGATTAGGTGCCGTGGTGGTGCTTGCTGTGCCTGTCTTGCCCTCCTCCTCCTCCCCCTGCGTCTCCTTTGTGCTGCCTGTTGTTGTTGCAGCTGTGCTGCAATCATGTACTCCAGCCCATGTAATGCTGCTAGTATTGGAACCATCTTGGTGTGGGAAGGAGTGTGTGAAGGGGTGTGGTGTTCTCCTTTTGAGCTGCCACAGTCTCCATTGCCTCCACCTGTGCTGATTGTGTTCACCTGTGGCAGGTGGGAACACTGCTCAGTTCTCTTAACGTGTGGTTCGCGATGCCGGTATTTGCGCCATGGCGGTAAGGGGTTTTGGGGGCTTTACCATGCCGCTATTGGCATGTCCGCTTGCCTTGTGATGCTGCGCTAATAGCGGCATGGCGTAATTTATGGGATGGTGGGTCACGCGCACGCGGACTGGCCGCTATTAGTGGCACCGTACTTAGCGGTGCCGCTAATAGCGGTGAGTCAGGTCGTAATTCACATGGGGATTTAACGTTACCAGTATTCCATTACCGGTAATGTTAAATCCCTACCGCCTACCGTGTAATGAGGCCCTATGACTTCTGATGACTGCTTTGCCTTCTCCACATTCTTAAATTGGTTCCAGCCTAAACCTGAATCTACCATAAGCACTTTCATGTTTCCCTTTTCCAAAACTCTTGCACCCTAAACTACCCCACCAACTGCACTGCCAAGGGGGCACAGCAGAAAACAATTGCAATAATAACATGTAATCCTGGTTTGCCAATTACTGACAGCTACCTGCACTTTAGGTCTTATCAAACAAGTACAGTCATCCTGTTATGTTCTTATCACACAAACGATTTAATCTTTATCCTCCAAAAAGGTAATTTGTCTTTGGTTAAAGTTCTACAAATATAGTGGCTCCTGATGTCTGTTTCACTGTGACACTAGATGTGCTATTACATCATCACAGTACAATTATGATTCTGAGAAACAACAACAAATCTGCTATCTTTCGATGCTATCATCCGAACTGTTATTATGTCCCTGCTCTCAACTCTGCCACACTACTGCTTTCCCTTATGGCTCTGCCTGTGTAATGCTCCTCACTATAGGAACAACCATGCATCAAGACGGCAGTGCTCTTCTCCAAGCCCGTTTGCCTAACACCATTCAGGCCCCCTCGATTGGGCCTCCTCACTCTCTTTATATGGAATGCCTGTCTCTGTTCCCACCAGTTTCTCTTGATAAGCAGCTCAAACCAAAGCCTGAGCATAATTTAAATACCAGATCTGCTTCCAGGCACGCCTCTAATGATCATGAGCTTCTTCAAGATTGTGACATTGCCCATTACATAAACCTGGTTCCCTGGCGACTTTCTTACTATCATTGACATTTTTATCTCTCTTTATAGCTACAAAATTACCTAAAAAAGTGACCCAAAAGCCCAGATGGTGGTATCACCTGGATCCACCCTGCATACCTCAATTTAGTGGAGATTGGTACTATGCCCATCTGCTCTCTTGAAGAACTTTTATGCAAATGCTGCCTTAACTCTGATCCCCATTGAAATGCACCAATTGTTAGGCAGAATTATATGCAGTTCCCTTTGGGAACACCACACGCAATTAAGATTACAAGTGACAGTACAAATTCACCTTTGGTACAAGCCTGTACTACACAGTAAAGTGATAGCGATGACTGAGCAGCCAGACTTATCTCAAGAGTAAGTGAGCAGTATCAATAATTACACAAAGGACAGCATTTACTATGATTCAAACCAACTAACTCAAGGTTTCTGAGTAAAAGAATATACATTTATTTACACATCAGTTGTAAAACATTTCACTAAAGTAAAGCAGTTGAAAAATCACACTCTTAATACACTACACCAAACCCAATAGATTCTGGACAAGTTAGGCTCAAAATGAAGTGTGTGCAAAATGGCACTCCAGCAATTTAAAAGGGAGGGAAAGACACAGTTATCAAAAACAGTAGCAGTACCAATAAGTAATAGGCAGAGCAATCTAAAAAAAGGAACTACTGTGAGGAAATCAATTTGATAGGCCTGGGCCAATGTTAATGGGTCACAGTCTATTGCTCAAGATCACAGAGTTCAGGGTAGTTTGCGGTTAAGTCTTTGCCAAGAGTTCAGGACGAAGTTGGTCAACAGAAAAGTTAGTTTAAAGAATGGAGAAGGACAAGACCTTGGATTGGCAAAAGGTTTCACACACTTTCACTGCGGCTGAATACAACAGACAACCGGATTTCAACAGTACTTTAAATGTAGACGAAGGCTCTAGCTGAGGCGGACGTTCCTGGCAGGTCTTGAAGGCTCACGGTTCCTGCAGTGATAGTCGGATTGACACGAAGTAGGAAGACTGGCGGGTCCTGCACTGCTCAGGGAAGAAACCAGCAGCAGAGCAAAGCAATAAATTAAAGGTGCGCTCCTTAAAACACAAGCAGGGTCAGTTCCTCCTGGCTATCCGGTTTACTGTAGCTCTGTACATCAAATTCGACCAGAGAAAGGAGAATTGGCAAGCAGTTTGGTAAACTGGTTGTTCCCACGAGCTCAAGGGGAAAAGATTCCTTGAAGATCTTCCCTGCCGTTGGAGTATGAAGATTCAGACCCGCAGCAGGGCTTCACCGGGCGGTTCAGTCGTTGTAGGGCTCCTCTTCTGTCTTCTTCTCTTCGGTCTTTTGTTCCAGTGGCGACTCTGCCTTTCCAGCCCCAGAGACCTGCTTTTTATTCAGTTTTCCCCCATTCACACAGCCTGGCTGTCAATCACACAGCAGAGTGGCTGTCCCTCCAGGACAGTCACCACAACCAATCAGATCAGAGTGCGACATGGGTCTTCAAGGAGACCCTGTGCAGGGAGTCCTAAACCCCTCCCTCACATCCTGTCCCCCCCAGACATACAGGCGCCTAAGGAGGGCTTCTGTGTATAAGCCCGCAAAAGGACGGTGAAAAAATGAACCTAACCTGGTTTGGCACGCAGAGAAAAACACGAGAAAGCCTTTTACAAAAAGAAATGGCGACTAAACCCAGGTGGAAGCATATAAAACTGTATATAGTCTAGCGGGTTTAAGTTTGAGGCTACCAAGACAGCCTAAAACAATACCAGGGCTATTTAAGATAACCACAGTAGGAAAATAGGGTAGTTACTACTGCCACCAGCCAAGTCTTAATGAAAAGGGAGTGAAACAATTCTCCAAGAGAAACAGACAAAAAGGGAAAAGTATTAACCCTTTCCAGAACTCTATTTAAGATAGTTTGTACTGGGTCTGTGAGTTTTAAAAGAGACAAATAAAGTCAATGGCAACTTTACATGTTCAGGAAGACAGTAGTCATCCCAGAAAATGGAGTTGGAATTAGGAAGCCAAAAAGACAACCCTGTGTCACTGCACTGGAGGTGCTGTGAAAGACAAAGTAAAAAGTGAGGCTCCACAGTCTATGAACACAAGAAAATGATAAACACACACAGCAAAACACATGTAAGAGTGGGAAAAACGCTCACACGCTTATCAGGTGAAAAAAATAAATCCTAGAAATCCAGCAAAGCGGCTGAGGGACTCAATAGGTAAGGGAAATTAGCCATTTTGGAGAATTCTCCCTAACACTCGCCACCCACCCCCCCAGACTAAGGGACAGGAGGATTTAATCCACTCCTGGACAAATCTCTACCTCTTGTCGGTTAAAAACATCCTAGAGAGACCATCAGCATTTTGGTGGTGGCATCCTGCTCTGTGTTCAATGGTGAAAACAAACCCTTGCAGGCAGATTGACCATCTCAGAAGCTCTGGGTTCTCCCCTTTCAGTGCATTAACCATCTCAAGGGTTGGTGGTCAGTTTGAATCACATAAATAGATCCATACAAGTATGGTCTAAACTTCTACAAAGACCACACAATGGAAAAACGTTCACACTCTATGGTTGCCCACCTTGTTTCTGGTTCCTTCAGTTTCCTACTGATGAAGCAAATGGGGTGCTCCCTACCTTTCTCATCCAGTTGACTAAGGACTGAGCCTATACCTGTATTGGAGGCATTTGTCTGCACAATGAAGGGTTGGTGATAATCAGGAGCTCTTAGGACTGGATCTTGACAAAGGGCTTTCTTCAGGTTTTCAAACGCTTGAGTGCACTCCTCATTCCATCTAACCTTTTTAGGGAATTTTGGAGAGGAGGTCACATTAAAGGGATAAGCTATGGTCCCATAGATCTCTATGAAATTCCTGTAGTACCGAGTGAGACCTAGGAAAGCTCTCACTTGTTTTTGAGTAGTAGAGGTGGCCCAGATTTGTACAGCTTGTACTTTGCTAGGCAATGGCCTTATTTCACCTCCTCCTACCTCATGACCAAGGTAGACCATTTTGCTCTGACCAATTTGACATTTACTTGCCTTTATGGTCAGATGGGCCTGCTCAAGAGCCTGCAAAACATATCCTAAGTGATCAATATGTTATTTCCATGTAGGGCTGAACACTGCAATGTCATCCAAGTATGCCATGCAGAAGTCCTCCATCCCAATCATAACTTGATTGACCATCCTTTGGAATGTAGCAGGTGCATTCTTTAGTCCAAAAGGCATAACCTAAAACTGGCAGAGGCCTGCTTGGGTTGAGAATTCAGTTTTCTCCTTGGCATGGTCAGTCAGGGCTATTTGGCAATAGCCTGACGTTAGATCAAATGTACTGAGGTACTTGGATGAACCAAGTCTATCCACCAGTTCATCTGTCCTTGGCAAAGGATGGGCATCAGTCTTAGTGACTGTATTTAGAGCTCTATAGTCCACACAGAATCTCAACTCCTTGGATCCTGCCTTTGGTACTAGAACAACTGGACTAGACCATGAACCTGTAGAGGGCTCTATAACCCTGAGATAAAGCATCTTGTTGACTTCTTCTTTGATGTGGGATCTCACATGTTCTGACATTCTGTAACCTCTGCTTTTCACAGGTAGACAGTCACCAGTGAGAATATCATGCTGGCCCCAAGGAGTCAGGCCTGGTGAAAGTGAAAACAGGGAGGCAAACTGATTTAACAGAACTTTGCACTCCTCCTGTTGTTTAGATGTCAGTTGAGAAAAGGGATTGACTCCTTCTATTTTCTCATCTAAAGGTTGGACTCTGAGGAGGTCAGGTAGAGGTTCACTCTCCTCCTCCTCTTGAGCTGAAGATAGAAGCAAAGCTCCCACGTCTGGTCTCGAGACATACGCCTTCAAATGGTTGGTGTGAAAGACTCTGGGAGCTTCCTTGGGTCTGCCTAAATCCACCAAATAGTTCACCTCTCCAAGTTTGCCCACAACCTTGAAGGGTCATATCCATTTGTCCTGCAAGGCCCTCTGCCTTGTTGGCACCATAACTAATATGAGCTGGTCTTGAGGAAACTCAACCATGCTGGCCTTCTGGTCATGCCAATGTCTAACCAGAGCCTGACAGCTTTTAAGTTATCACTAGCTTCTGCCATCATGTGTGACATTCTCCTCTGGAGACCTATCACATAGTCAGTCACTCTGACTGGCTTGGGAGAAGGAGCACTCTCCAACCCCTCCTTAATCAGGGCCAATGGACCTCTGACTGGATGGTCATAGAGAAGTTCAAAGGGACTAAAACCAACTCCCTCCTGAGGGACTTCTCTATAGGCAAAGAGAAGGCATAGCAGTAGAAGGTCCCACTTTCTTTTAAGGGGTTCCGCTAAAGCAACTATCATGCTCTTCATAGTTTGATTAAACCTCTCTACCAGTCCATTTGTCTGTGGATGGTAGGCTATAGATAACTTGTAAGTGACACCACAGTTTTTCCACATGGCTTGCATGTAGTGGAACATAAAATTGGATCCCCTGTCGGATATCACTTCCTTAGGAAACCCTACTGTGGTAAAAATACCAAGTAGATCCTTAGCCACAGCCTGAGCCATACCAGTCCTCATAGGTATTGTTCTGGGCATCTTGTAGCATGGTCTACTACAACCAGCATAAACCTGTTCCCTGAAATGTGTGAGGGTCAAGGGACCAACAATGTCAATGCCATCCTCTCAAAAGGAACTCCCACCACTGGGAGAGGCACCAGGGGTGCACCATTCTTGGCTCCACTCTTGCCAGAGGTTTGGCAAGTGTGACAGTTCCTAAAGAATTTGTCAACTTGTGAGCCCATCTCAGGCCAGTAGAAGTATAAGGAGAGCCTTTCCTTGGTCTTTTTGAAACTCAAATGACTAGCCAAAGGTATGTCATGGGCCAACTGTAGGAACTGGAGTCTGTTAGCACGGGACACTACAATTCTTTTGCAGTCCCCAGGCATAGACTCAGTCGGTTCACTGTAGAAGAGGCCATCTTCCCAGCTTAACATATGCTTTCCAACTTCTTGCCCATCAAGTTGGATAGCAGCATGTTGTCGAAGAACTTCGAGAGTAGGAAACTCTCTTTGTTCTCTGCTGAAGTTTGCCCTGTTGGGTCCACCTTCTGCCAGTAAAGACTGCAGCTCAGGATGGTCAACAGGGTCAAGATCTCCAACCAAAACAGTGTCCTCCTCCAGATCTGATTCCTCAGAAACTGGATCAACCACACATGGCAGCACCTCTCACTCTGCCTCAGCAGGTGGGAAGAGTCACAGGTGTGACTTTGGACAACCTTGGGGATGTCCTTGTTCATAGAACAGCGGTGCTGTCTGACTTTTTCCTTGAGGTTTTGGGTTTCCCCTTTGCATCTTTCTTTCCAGAAATAGCAGTGATCAACTCCTGTGGAATGGGAGTGATAGTTTTCTCTATCAACTCCTCTGGAGATCCTCTTAAGGCCCCCTTCCTTGCAGGCATAGTGAGCACCTGTTTCCTTTTACTGGGAGGCCAGGGGGTACTTGACACAACTCCAAGAGTTTCCAGGTCATTACCCAACAGGACTCTCCCAGGCACTTCACTCTGCACACTAACATGTATCTTGACAATCATATCATTACACTGGATGAGAGTTGGTAACTGGGGAAGCATTTGCAGAGGGCCTCCAGCTAACTTGGTGAGGCATTTGAGTGCCTTAGCAACATCCTCCACCTTGAAAAATGATTCATCCACCACAGTTATGCTGGCTCCAGTGTCTTTGATGGCAGGAGTCTCCTGGCCATTCATAAGAACACTAGCTTTATAATATTCTTTAGTATTATCTGGGCTGGAATTATAGACATCTAAATTCTGTTGTTCCCACAAGCCCAGAGATACTAAAGAAACACTAGCTGAGACTCTCATAGGTTCATCAGCCAGTAGGTGAAAGCTTCCACTTGCCATAGGTACTTCTTCCTCTGGGGAGAAGGCTAAGGAGACAGTGTGGACCCTTGAAGGTTTACCCTTACATCTGTGATCCCCTTTCAGATGGTCAGTTGCCCCACAAACATAAAAATGTTTTGATGAATGGAGGAATGTTCTGACCTCCATCTGGTTTGGGTCCAGATGGTGCATTAGCCTGATTTGGTTTCCCTTGTGGTCTACCCTTATGTTGTTGTTTGTGGCCCTCATTTGGAGTGGAGGTCTTAGAATTGGCATGGAGGTCTTAGAATTCTCCTTGTTATCTATCTTTGGCTGCTTTACCTCATCCTTCTTCTGAGTTGCTCCGAATCCTTGTGAGTAGCCCTGTTGGTAACCCTACAAGTCAGATGCCTCATAATCCATCCTATCCACCTCCCCCAACTCCATCACAACATCAGATGCAACAGTGGGTAGCCTAGAGAAGAGCCAGGTAAGCAACTGATTCCATGTAAGACCTTGAATCCCTTGGTTATATTCAAACACTGCCAACCAATCCAAAATATCAAGCTTAATTTCATACATACCCACAATTTCTTTAGGCCTACGGGGTCTCTTAGGGCTGGAAGACCTAGAAGAATCTGGGAGAGAAGCATTTTCAATAGACAACCTTTTCATTTCTAAGGCATGGTTCATCTCCATTTCTCTGAGCTTAAGCTCTTGATGCTTTTGTTCATTTTGAGCATTTAAATGTTTAAATTCCAATTCAAGCCTCATCTTTTCTATAGCAATGAATTCAGGAATGAGTGTAGGACCTGTAGGGGTTCCAGTGGACAAAGGTTGAGGTGGCTGAGCAGGTAGGGAGAAGTGAGACCTATATTTTGAGACACATCTACTTCCTCTAACTCATCAATAATAGACATATTATCATCCTCATTATTTTCCACATTTTCTGAGGGGTCAGGTATTACAGACCTACCCTCCAGACTTTGTTTCTCTAACAACGTTTCAATCAATTCAGACTTTTTGCCTTTGGCAGAGAGATTCCTTTCTCTACACATATTTTTCTGATAATCCACAGTGTAACTCTGGAGGGTCTCCTGACTGTAGCTTTCCATATCAGGCATGATTAATATTGCATTTTAGTTATGTTTAGCTTTGTGGTTAGTCGATCCAAGGTAATAGCAGCACTCTAAGTGTAATCACTATACTTGATCCTCACCGCTCTACACCAGTGTTAGGCAGAATTTTATTCAGTACCCTTTGGGAACACCACACACAATTAAGACTACACATGGCAGTACAAATTCACCTTTGGTACAAGTCTGTACTACACAGTAAAGTGGTAGCGATGGTTGAGCAGCCAGACATATCTCAAGAGTAAGTGTGCAGTGTCAATAGTTACACAAAGGACAGCAATTACTATGATTCAAACAAACACTGACTCAAGGTTTCTGAGTAAAAGAATATACAGTTATTTTCACAGCAGTTGTAAAACATTGCACTAAAGTAAAGCAGTTGAAACATCACACGCTTAATACCACACCGAATAGATTCTGGACAAGTTAGGCTCAAAATGAAGTGTGAGCAAAATGGCACTCCAGCAATTTAAAAGGGAGGGAAAGCCAAAGTTATCAAAAACAGTAGCAGCACCAACATATGATCGGTTTCAACTCTGTCTCATCTTAAGTCACAGGATATTGCCATGACTGCCCATGCTGTTGCCCTCAAATCATTGAACATTCAGTCTTGGCACTAGCCGGCTTAGTATAAAACATCGACCAACAACTTGATTGCTTAACTCCGATTCCAACTCCCTCTGCTATACTCAAGCCTCTCGTATGGGCTACTGCAGAAATATACCAACTAGTGGTGCCCAAGGAACCTATCGAAGTCCTGAAAGCCAACATTAGTCCATCCCAGATCAAAAGGAAAGTCACATGTCAAGCAATGAAATATGCTAACAAAAGAGCTACTACATGGACATCTGGGCCAGCCATGAACTCTAGCCGCAATATCAGCATGGTGGCTGGAAAAGCTTCTTCAACACCCCTGGCTGTTGCCCCTATGGACACCAATTTTTCTGTGGATGCCAGGACCTAACATTGTTCCCATTAATACTACACTATGCCAAAAGTTGTACTCTCTCGGTTGATTCCCTGTAATTGTGATTCTTCTTGTCTGGTCAACCTCTGGTTCCACCTGTTGACACTAGTGGGCTTCTCACACCATGTCTTGTCAAACCCATGGGAAGGAATAACGGCACTGTTCAGACCTATTTTTGTATCTGGAATCTGAAATCTCCACAGAGAGATCCCTCTGCAGTGCTTGCTGGTGTTGGCACGGTAGTCCATAAGCTTTTGGTGGACGTTCCCTCTGCCTCTTTGTCCATTTTTCCTATTGTTGTCCCTAAGTAAAGGGGTGGGCACCAAATCCTCCTAAGTATGTGGTGGGGAGACAACATCTGGCGAAAGACTTCACTGAACTTAAAGCTGATAGCTGGAAAGTAGTATATTAATCAAAACTACTGACATTACTCTAAAACACGTTAGAACATTATTGTTCAGAGTCTGGAAAGTTTTGAAATAATCACAACCTCTGGCATTGCCCTGGACAACCCTTCAGACAAAGGTTTTTCAGCCTCCTTTCCAATTAGCAAAGGGGAAAATACAATAAGCAAATTAGGTCTGGCCTCGCCAAAAAGGTAGTCCAACCTTGACTGTTAGCTCCCATTCATTCTAAACATGACTGAAGCAACCCCAGAATGTATCCGCTTCACTTGGTATTATCAGTGAAGTATAGTTTATCTCTTTAGGCAAATCAGGCTCATGACCCACATCTGTGCAAAAATGTGCCACATAGCTGCTCAGGAAGTAAAACCCCCGTGAGGGGTGGGCCCAACCCTAACTTTCTTATGGCCTCCCTCTTATATAATGGCATACCCTGCTGAAAGATGATGGTCTGGGGTTTTGCCCAGGGATATGCCAAACGTTGTGATTCATTCTAAACGTTCCCTCTTCAGACCACACTCTAGAAAATGTCCCCTCCCAGTGGGACAGATATGCCAAGACATGCGTCCATGGACTGCTGTAAATTGAGACCCAAGGTACACCTACCTCATTGATGACACCCAAATAGGCTGAAACATGTCTGTGACTGCTTGTGGTCTCGTGCAAAAGGAATGTTCCTGCTGGACTGCCTCTTTTGAGGTTGGGACCAAGTCTGATTTATGTCCCTCCTCTAATGGTTTGATATGTTGAAAAGCGTTGGTCTGGAGGGTTGCCCAGAGCAATGCCAGAGGTTGTAATTAATGTAGAACCTTCCAATAATCACCTTCAGATGATCACATATCTAGCACTGTGTGTTCCACAGTTGCAACAATGTTTCAAAAACTCATTTCAGAGGTGAATTTCATCCCTGTGAAGAAGCTGCCCAATGGAGCCAAATTGACTACATGTTATATCAATGAAATAGTATGTCTAGATGGCTTGCCTTCGGTAATTGCCTCTTATTTTGGCACCCCAATCTATTGCCAAATCCTAGTCATCATTGTACACCAGATTGGGGATTGGGACACACAAGTCGTTAGCATTCCTTTCATAATCCAATGGGCATAGGTCGTTTACGTCCCAGCACAACAAGATTGGATCCGATTTCTTTGTTCAATTTTCAATGGACATGATTTTTTGTTTTCTCCGTATTGATTTCCAGATTATTACTTTTGATGTACTTTGCTAGGCTATCAAGTTGACGTTGCAGACCGATGGCCGTCTGATCCACCAAGATTAGATCTTCTGCGTACAGGAGTCTCTGTTATTTTTACTCCTATTGAATTCGGGAAAGAGCGCAGGTCCATCTCGTGACATTGAATGTCTGCTAGATTGGCATTGAAAAGGGCAGGGGCAAGCGGACACCCCTGCTTCACCCCTCTAGTTGTTGTAATTTTGGTGGTAATTTATTTGGAAGACACATTTGCAGAGAAAAAAGGTTTATCAACTAATTTGGTGTTGGTCTACCTTTGTCTATTCTATAGCAGTTTTACCTTGCCCGTGTTTCAAGTCTCTTTATTACAACCTACCATGCCCACTGCAGTTCAGAGCCTGGCACAGCAGATAGGAAGCCACGATTTCTGGATCTAGACCTCGTGGATACGTGATTGTGTCAAAAATCACTACAATATTTGTGACTGTTTTCGACTGGCAGTCTCTTTAATTTGTTGGTGTATTGTCCTCCTGGGGTTTGGTTCACTCCTTTCCTCCCTTCTCCTCTCTGGAATCATCCAACACCTCTGTGCACCTGTGTGCCTTTGGCTGCGTATTTTTGTTTTATATTCCTTTCCCTCGTGGGACTCCCTCTGCAGCTCCTGAAACTTTGTCAAGTTCCAGGGAGAGCCAAGCATTACTTTTTTCATTCTCTGTTTGATGTGAGACAAAGATCAGGGGCTCACGGGCAAGGTGAGTCCTTTACGTTAAGATGGTAAGATAGCTCAGCAGGCAAATTGCTTGCTGCTGTAATCTGTATTTGATCTGCAAGTAGGACTCCCGGTAAGGTTGATTCGACCTTTCATCCCTCCATCCTTCCAAGGTTGATCAAATGAGTACCATTTTCGATTGGGTAATCATAATTGTGCATAAAAAGGTTCAATGTAAAGTGCTTTGAATAAAAGCACTTCATAGATGACAAGTTATTATTTCTTCTGCCCAGGAAGGTTTGTAAAAGGCCCATTCATGCAGTCCGTAAACTCCAGTGGTAGGGCCCTGATTACTAGTGCCCCAGGTACAGCTGGCACTGTCTGGATGCTTTTGGCGCTGGAATGTGGTCAAGTTAGAGAGTGGTGGTGATGGGTTCCCATGATGCAGTGCTGTTGAGCAGCAGTGACAGCTTCTGGTTCAAAGATGCTGGTAAAAACTCAAGTGATGTCAGACCAGTGGCGCTGGAAAGATGCAGAGAGAAAGAAAACTGCCCTTTGGCACCTGTGACACTTGGAGTTCAAAGAGGCTGGTATCAAGGAAGGTGGTGTGAAGTTGGGGATGCTAGAAGACTTGATATATCTCCAATGGGGAGAGGTTGGACCTTTGGTGTCTCCTTCAAGCCGAATTCAGAGATGTGGAGGCATTCGAGCATCGAGGTGAGATGGCATCAAAAGATCACAATCAGCATCAAGATGGTTGGGAGTTGCAGGGAGGGCAAGGCATTACTTCTTCTGGGCTGTGTTTGCTAGGAGGCACAGTTCAGTGTATCAGGGGCAAGGTGAATCCTTTCTTCTGCCTTTGCAAACCAATACGTTTTGTAGAGTTCGCATGCATTCTCTAACCTGCAGTGGCCCTGTTCTTGGTGTCACTGCCTCAGTTGCAGTATGCCCCTCTCTTCCTTGGAGCCATCTGTCTGCACCTATATGGCAGAGGACTTTGGAATAGACTCTATACCTAACACAGTTCCATGTGAATCCTTTTTTTCAAGTATAAAGATGAATCAAATAAGAGGAGCATGTTCCCCTTTATGAAGGCAAAATGCTAGTGTGCATTGGTCCAAATCAAAATCACGGGTCCAATCCATCTTGCTATAAAAAGTGTCCATTCTCTTCTGTTGTCAAACAGAGTTCAATGACTTCAGAAAGTTTGGAAGTGGCATACATTAAAAGCAGCCCACGCAGAATCTAAAATGGTGGAACCTCTCTCAGAGCTAAACGTTTGGTCTTCTCTCACTCCACCCAATTCCTGGTTTATACTACTTAGAAAGTACTTTGGTAATCAGAAACCTATTAAGAGAGGGCCATTGTCAGTCAGAACTGGTTTTGAAGCACCTGTTCACAGGGGTCCTCATGGAGAGTGTTTCAATCTCCTGGAGGAAGTGACGCTTCCTGGGCAGTGATCAACATGGTTATTGTGGGTACCCCCCAGGCCATGAAGCTAAAACACACCCAGCCCTGTCATGAATGACTCCACTAATCAAGCTGACAAACATATGACATCCTAATGCTTGCGGCTTTGTAATTATGTAATTTCATTATCCACCATATCATGCCCAAACATAGCAAATATCTAGATATTGACATGTCACCAATTTTACCCAGAATTGCAGATGATTAAAAAGCTACCTCTGCCTGTTGAAACTTTGTGTTACAGCACTTCTGTCCGGGAATGCACTTGTGACCTATGAGCTGGCCCAGCTGCCACTGCAGGGCAGGCGCTGGAGATGAAAGAAGATGACCACAGCAAAAGGTACATGGTGTTTTCTTGTTTGAATGGGCTGCTAGGAAAATGGCGTCGGATTAGTAGGCCTTCCTTGCAGAAACAGAATTAGCAGCATTCGTTTTTTGCTTAAAATAAAAATATGTGTCAGGGTATCCCACCTCACCAAATGACATTCAGCCAAAGGTATGTTATGTTTAGTAGGGAACAAAAGAGCAGTTCTGATTAGTCATTGCGTAAATGTATAGTTTAGTGTAATTATGGGTAGAATGAGAGGATTGCTGGCTTCACAACAGTTTTTGTTTTTTAGGAAAATGGCATGGTAAGGTTAGGGCTGGCTTGGCTAATTCTGCTTGGGCAGACAGACTGCACTGAATAATATAAAGGAGAGTGAGCAGACAGTGCGACAAGGACAAGGGTGATATTAATGGAAAACTGATTTAGCAGATTTGGCAAAGGGTTATATATTTTGCAAAATGATTGGGATATAGACTGCTCTGTTGTGGGGTATGTGGGGGCGTATGCAAAAGGGATGAAAGCTAGTAGTGGGGTTGCATTAAGGAAATGTTCATTATGTGTAACAGCTGCTATGTGTAGTCTACAAGTTGCAAGTTCCAGAACCAGGTGACAAATGAACAAATTCATGTGATTTTGGATCTGTCACATCAAACAGCCTTTTCCACATACAAAGTTGTTTGTGATTACTTGTGCTATACATGTGAATTGTCTATGTTGAAGAACATGGAGAGTTGATCTGTATTTATAATGTTTGCTCACCTATATTTCGCGTGATCATGATGGTCCTATTTTAAGTGTGCTATCCTATCGACACTGCCATTTTGATTAAATTCCCCAAACTACGTTAAATATAAAGCAGTAATTGCCAAATAACCTTTAATGAGAGGGAAAATGTGGCACTTGTCCTAGGTGCCCAAAATGGAAGGCGCTTCACCTAGTTGCCTGATGCAAATAAATGAGCTATTTTGTTATGTTATTGTGATTTTTACCATGTAACACTCCCCTTTATTTTGTCTTCATATGCTCTGGCGGATCAGAAAATGAAGGAGGGATGAGGAGGGATAATTAGTGATAACTTTAGTTAGGAAAGAATTGTTGCTGTGTGTTGGGTTTGCTTTTAGTTAGCGTGGGTTTGGTGGTGTTTTGGTATGTGCGTCTGTATGCGGTTGTTTGCATGTCTGTGATTTAATTTTCTGTCTTGTGTTGGATTGAATTGGGTGTTGCAGAGTGTGTGCAGTTTGTCGTGATTTCAAGTTATGGCTGTGGCAAAGGTATGTGTGTGTTTTGTTTGGTGGTTAAGGGTGAGTTTGTAGGAGGCTTGAGGTTTTTAGTAGGGTTAGTGATGAGAGTGGCCTGTGTGCTTCTATGCGTGGGTTATGTTGGTTTGGCTAGTTTCACAACCTTGTATAGTGGTGTGCCTTAATATTCCTAATCTCATTAATCCAGCCCAGTTTTGGTTAATTTGGTTTTGGTTGTTTTTGGTTGTATGTGTCTCTCCTTGTGTTATGGTTGGGTGCATATCTCCAATGGTTTTTCCCATTTAGCTTGATGAGTTAAAGAGCCATGTTTGTATTAATTGTCTGAATTTCACATGTTCTTCTGTTATTTGTATTTCCTTTGATAGTGAGTTCCAAGGTTTTGCTGAGATGCAGGAGATTGCTAAAATGTCACATTTCCACTTTGAGTATTGATTTGTTTCGAGGTGAATTTCATTGCTGGACCTCAATCTTCTCTTTGTTTTGTCAGTGGAGATTTTTTCCTGTATGAATTCCACACCTTGGCCGGGAATTGCTCTGTGGGTTTTGCAGAGCGTTTTGAAGAAAATAATAGTTTTGTTGGTAGCCATTGTAGCGTACTCAGTGCTTGTGTGTGTGTTCTCTCTTAGTGAGGTTGAGATTAGTTTTGGTGCTGCGTTATGTATTCTCTGTAGTTTTTGGAGAGGTAATCCGGCATTCCAAGATAGATTGTGTTGGCTTAGTCTATGCTTGACATGTCCAGGGAGATGATGGCGAGTGGGAAGGTAAGGAAAGGTATTATCCGCTTGCTTGTTGCGTAGTTGGAAGAATCCCTTCTTTACTACCGCACTGACTTGTGGTTCGACAGTTAAGTCGTGGTCCATTAATATTCCAATGTTTCAAACTACTTTGGAAGGTTCTAATCCATTTGCCATTTCGGTGGGCCATGGAATGTGATATTGGTTCAATGGGTTATTTGCCGTGACATGATTTCTGTTTCATCCAGGTTGAGTTTAAGGCTGTCGGTGCTCACCCATTTTTTTTAATTATGTGAGACAGTTGATAAGGGTTTTGTCTGGTTACCCAGTAGCATCGGTTTTATAGATGATGTGTGTGTAGTCTGCATAGTTGTAGAAGGTGAGAACATGTCTTTTGATCAGATTGATGGTGGGATCATGCAGCTATCGAAAAGTAGTGGCAAGAGCGTGGAGCCATGTGGAACTCTGCAGGTTGTTCGGCCTTGTACTGAGTTGGAGGGGGTTAGTCAGGCAATGTTGGTTCTTTTTTTAGGAAGGATTTTAATCATAGCAAAGCCTATTTCTCAGATTCTTTTGATGATTGTTTTGTGGTGGATTGTGTCGAAGATTGGTTATAGCTCTTGTAGTATTGTAGTATTAGCGCTGATGTGATGTTGGAGTCAGCATTACTTTTAGGTAATCCCAGATGGATAGTAGTCCTATTTCTGTTTGTCTCATTGATCTGAAGACCACTTGCATTTGACATGTTCCAGTAGTATTCTAGGAGTTTGGCTGGGCACAGGATGTTTGATATTGGTCGTTAGTTGATTAAGTCTTTTGTGTTTACTGAGTCGCCTTTGAGGAGAGGTTTAATACATGCCATTTTGAAGCTTTATGGTACATTTCCTATTGCCAGTGAATGGTTAGAGAAATTCCAGAAGTATTCTGTAGTAGTTTTTTGGGTTAGTATACTCGTGAAAATGTCCGATGAGCAATGGTCTGCTGGTGAGCCTACTCTGTTGTTTTGATTCATTAGGCTTGTGTATTTCTCTGTCAAAACTGTCAAGCAGTAGTTTAGTCTTGTGGTTGGTTCCAAAGTTGGCTGTTTAGAGGTGTTGTTGGTGTTCTAAGGCTGAGGCATACTCTTCATGACTTGTTGATTGTGATTTTGTTTTTGAAATAATTTTCAAGGTCACCACACAATTTCTGTATAGGCGTGGCTGTGTTCTTGCAGAGTGTCTGGTTGCTTGGATCTTTGATGATCCTGAATATTTCTTTCTGGGTGTAGTTTCAGTTTCTATACGTTTGGTGTAGTCGATTTTTTTTTTTTTGCTTTGAGGATTTCTGATTTGTATAGTTATATCTGCCTTCGGTATGTGCATTGTTTCTTCCTGATCATAGTTTTCTTGTTGCAGTTTCATGTTGGTTCTCTTCAGTGCTAAGCGGGGAGGAGTGGCACAATCTTGATGTTGTTGTATTTAGCGAAGAGGTTAGCATTTTTTCAGGTGCAATATTTTCTAGTGTCAATCACAAAATAGCCTGGCCACCTGCACTCAAACTCCCTCTAACAGTATTCCTCAGGGAAAGTCATATTCATATATTCATTTAGAAATTCAAACACCTTCACAATGATGTTCCAATGTCACTCTCCCTTACACGCTGGCTCAAAATGATTATCCAGACTTGAAAAAAACAGTTCACTACAGTATTATGGGGTAGATGGCCTCTGCTGCCAGTTTGTAGTTAGCAAATGACATATGCTAGGATAGTTGGACCCAGTTCCTTTATGGACTAGCAGCGTTCCGCGTGGCATGAATGGTCTTTTTGCCATATGGAACACTGCTAACCCATCAGGGACCTGGGACCAACTGTCCCAGAATATGTGTTTGAATTGCTAAATGAATACATGCATAGGACGTGCCCTGAGGTAGACTGTGAAAGGGTCAAAACACTTGTTGGCTGTTTATGAACATTAAAGATGAAAAGAAAATGACATGAATTAATAGAATATCGTTTTGTGTTGTTGCAATTAACCTTGCTTTGTGAAGTTGAGAAGAAGTTTTGGCGCAGATGACAAGGATATGTTGCGATTAGGATTATATTGTAAGAACTTGGGCTGAGGTCACAGGCTTATTGGACCCTGCTTGCACATTCCAATCATTCTATTGATGGGACCACTATTCTACTCTTTTTAAAGGTTAGAACATCTTGGTAGTTAGATCAACTCAAAAGAAGCCCAAGTTAGTTGTCTGTTTAGTGTTTTTGTAATACATTTTTGGATTGTCTCTAGTCCATCCTATGATAGCAATGTTCTAATAACAGGAAGGTGAGCTAGACCAACAGACACTCTAAAATGGCTTTGAACACTCTAAAATGGCTTTGAACTGTGGCTCCATGTAGGAGCAATGCCCCAGATGTTCTTGGGTCCTACTAGGTGCTTTATGGGTATTCCCATATTGGTGTGGGGTGGGGTGGGGGGTGCAATCCCTTGCGTACTCTTTCACTGGTTGCTTCTGCTATCTGAGCAAGCCAGCCCATATTCTACCTTTCATGGCCTGGTCTTCAGTTATCTTATCCTTTTAAGAGACCATCATGGTGCTCTTGGATCCAAACATGGTGTAGAATCATATATAAGTACCAATGCCATTTTGATGGACAGAGTGCCACTTTGTGTTATTATTTATGTGATTACTGTCAGCGCCATAAAAGCACTCACAGGCCTTGTGGATGCCACTGAAGTGGAACGTTTGAATCTCATATTGATAGGAGGCCCTGATGCTCTTATTGCTGATGGGTTAATGTGGCTGCTGACAAGGCTGAGCAACCACATGTCCACAGATTGCTTGGGAGCGAGGCTTCGCTCCATGGCCTTTGCAATGTGTCACATTTACTTCATGCCACATACATTTCACAAAATAGCATTAACATCCTAGGTGACATAGCTTGGAAGCACAATAGGCAAAGGAATGTATTGACATACCATATGTAGGAATACCTTGGTAGAGAGGGATCCGTCATGTGAATACCTTTCAATGAACAGCATGCAGATTAATATCTACCTTTAAACTACCTGCAAAGTATAAGGGGTAGAGATAGGCACACATGTAAAAGTTAGCCATGCTTTAAGCAATCAGGCATTTCCACCTGAAGACTTTCTGTACAAGGGCAGGATCTGCTTGATTCTGTCTGGGCCTTAAGGGCCCCTACTGTCCAGATGCTCCGTTCTAAATTCTGCCATCTGAGGAGAACACATGAGTACCAACTGTCTACTAAAGTTGTGTATATGTAATTTCTTTTGAGACAACTTTAATCGTCTTCACTCTTTCTTTCATGCTTTGCTGCTGCGTCCATGGTACCCTTGGTCTAAAACCCCCACCTATGGGTGCCACTCTTTAATCACCCCTAACGCTGCCTTTCCTTTGTCACCTTTCACCACGGATTTATCCTCTTCCTTTTTTCTTCCCTCTCCAACTTCAACTCTTCATCTTTTGGGCTGACCTGCTTATTTGTACACATGATGTTAAAGGTTTCTCGCTCTTCAGTATAATAAGCTTCTGGTGCATTAGGCTTGTAAATTGTACTTTGGCACTCAGCTATTGAAATGGCACATCACTCTCCACATTTTTCGGACCCTCTCTTCCCTGCTTAAAGGCACTCCTAATGGTAGTTCCAAATTGCACGCTGCTGCTGCGACCTGAAAAACAATCCTAATGACGTGGTGTAGAGAGGTAGCACTTGGCATTCCGCTTGAAGTGTATCTGGTTATCTTCTTTCTCCTGCACTATGTCCATGCCGGTGCTATCACGAATGCTGTCGTAACGTCATGTCATGTTAGGAATGTGTCTCAAAGTGAAACCTAGCTGCCTTACATCCTGTTCATCAGTGGTAGATGTGCTCCCTCAGTGATCTAGGTAGCGCCTCACATGCTTTCTATCCTGGTGCTGAACAACTGAAACGGTCCTGCCCAGTTCAGGACTATGACCTCTGATGACTGGTTTGCCTTCGACAAATGCGTAAATTGTTTCCATCCTAAACCTGAATCTACAATAAGCACTTTCATATTTCCCATCTTCCACAACTCTTGCACCCTAAACTACCCCACCAACTGCACTGCCAAGGGGGCGGAGCAGAGCACATTTGAAATAATGTAATTTAAAATGTAATCCTGGTTTGCCAATTGCTGACAGCTACCTGAACCTTAGGTCTTATGAAACAATTACAGTCATCCTGCTATATTCTTATCACACAAACGATTTGATCTTTGTCCTCCAAAAAGGTAATTGTCTTTGGTTAATTTTCTACAAATATAGTGGCTCACAATGTCTGTTTCTCTCTGACACTAGACGTGCTATTGCATCATCACAATGCAATTATGATTCTGAGAAACAGCAACATATCTGCTATCTGTTGATGCTATCATGCCAACCATTATTATATCCCTGTTCTCAACCCTGCAGACTACTGCGTTCCCTTATGGCTCTGCCCGTGTAATGCTCCTCACCACAGGAACAACCAAGCGTCAAGATGGTAGTGCTCTTTCCCAAGCCTGTTTGCCTAACACCATTCAGTCCCCCTCGATTGGGCCTCCTCACTCTCTTTATATGGAATGCGTGTCTCTGTTCCCACCAGTTTCTCTTGATAAGCAGCACAAACCAAACCCTGACCATAAATTAAATACCAGATCTGCTTCCAGGCACGCCTCCAATGATCATGAGCTTCTTCAGGATTGTGACATTGGCCATTACAGAAACCTGGTTCCCTGGTGACTTTCTTACTATCATGGACATTATTCTCTCTCTTTATAGCTACACAATCACCTAAAAAAGTGACCCAAAAGCCCAGATGGTGGTATCACCTGGATCCAACCCGCATACCTAAATTTAGTGGAAATTGGTGCTATGCCCATCTGCTCTCTTGAAGGACTTTTATGCAAATGCTGCCTTAACTCTGATCCCCATCGAAATGCACCAATCACCTACAGGATACCTGGATACCTGGATATGTGCCTGCCTTCTTGAAGGATTGGCCATATTTTATTAAGGAATTCCAATACAGGTCTGAACAGCTTCTTATTATGGGTGACCGTACAATCTGACATGGCACACCCGACAAGTAAGGCCACTTCAACCTTGCTGGAATACATTGACAGCCTGAATATCCCTTTTCAGTGACACATGAGGAAGCTCACACTCTAGTTGCAATGAAAACTGTCCGTCTATCACTACCAAACCCAAGCATAACTCACCTTCCCTGGATGGATCATCACCTCCCACGGTCCAGCCTCCACTGGGTTTAAGTACATTTGACTCCACCACCTGCCTCTCCAGGTGTCTGTATCCCCATCTTCCTAATGAAGAGGGTCACCACTGAAACCCTTTCTTAAGCCTTCTCTGCCTTCTCATTAGATACCTCTGCCTCCCTTCAACTCATGCACTGGTCATTTGATGCTTACATCACCAGAACCTTGCATTTTCTAGCCACTTTTCTGCACAAAAGAAGGCGATCACAGGGGGGCAAACCAACAACAAATTGATGGACTATGAATTGGCATTACTGTAAGGAGAAAAAAGATAACTTGAGTGCAAAAGGTGCAGAACTAATGATAAAGGTGACACAAATGAACAAGGCTAGCACTGAGCAGTAACAAAAAATAAGGCTTTCCTCCTCATCCAACCCAAACACATTATTCAAGCAGATAGTAAATCAGCACAAGTCTTCAAAATCCACAAAGAGCTTATAAATACCTAAGTATGTAGTACACCAGCAAACCAGGCTTTGCCACCCCGGAGCAAGTTCAAAGAAATCTCTGACAACATCGACATAAAGACAAAATCTAATTCACAGTTGTAGCTGCCCCTTCTTGTGCCAACTCTTTTGCATCTTAACATCCCATCACCCCTGAAGATTTAATCAAACCTGTACCCAAAATGAATGTTTTGTCATTGCAGATGCACCCTTGCACAGATACCAGAGTCCAACTAGGTGATACTATATTGACTCTTGCCAAAACCACGAACCCTTATCAAAAGCTCCTTCTATCATGGAGAATCACACCCTGATATTAAAAACCCATCCTCCGACCCCACCTCAAAAAACTATAATTTGCCCTTTTAGTGCAGAAACACTATCACCCACTCACAGACATTCCATTCATGGACACAATGTTGTAAAACATGGCCGCTAAACAACTTATGAGCTCCTGTGAAAAAGGGAAATCCCCCATATACCCTCCAATTGTGGTACCACCCAAACACATAATGGAGCCCCCCCTGTTATACACAAAGGAGTCTTTCATTGACGTTGACAAGCAAACACATTGGTGTTTTTTCTTTTCAATCTACTGCTGTTACGCTCACCTGGTTCCCATGGGGGTGTCGACCGGAACTGGGCCGCTGTTATTTCCACCAGCGTGACGTGTAGCGCCGAGATAACTGACTGGACTGGCCCGCTCAGCCTAGTTTGTCTGGCTCACAAGAATATTCTTCTGCAAAGGAGAAGATGAATTAACCACCCGTGGAATTGAGTGTCAACCCACCTTCCCCACTCCGTTGTCTTCCCACAGATCACTCTTGATGTCCCCTCCTTAGTCTCACCTGATGGTTTGGAAGGATGAGCTCTCCATCCTGCGTCGACCGCAGGGGCGCGTTGATGACCAGTTACTTCACTGGCGTAGAGGAATTGGTGAGTTCCAGTATCAAATGTCTGCTCTTCACTCTGTCCGATTCCTTGCAGGTTGCCGATTAATCCACTCGAAGATTTCCAAATGGCACTCGGTAAGATTCAGGTAAGTCTATTGTTGTTTTCCCCTTAGGGGCCGGGGTACGGCGATGAAGCAGAGTTGACTGTGCCAACCCGAGGTGAGGTGAGACCCCCGTGGTAAATCAGGTAAGTTTTGTGGGGGGTAACTGGTATTGTCTTTGGTTTCTCCCCTTAGGGGCCAGGGTATGGCGATGAAGCAGAGTTAACTGTGCCAACCCGAGATGAGGTGAGTACCTCCCGTGGTAAATCAGGTAAGTCCTTGGGGGTAGCTTGTATAGCCTTAGAGAGTCCCCTTGCTCACCTTGCTGTCTTTGTCTCCTTAGGTGTCGGAGGGTGGCCGCGAGATGGAGAGAGCGTGATGGAATGCTGAAGTACCGCCAAGCAGGTGAGTTCAGCGCAGCGCCGTAGGAATGCGAAGCAATGCTTCAAAGACTTCTGTCTTTCAGTTCCGTGGCGAAATGGATCAGGATTCAGGTAAGGATTAAAGTTAAAACTCCTGTTCTAACCTTTATCCTTCTTGTCTTCTTGTTTCAGGAGTCCCAGGACTGAAGCGGGCGTGGCTGAAGACTGGAGCTGCTGAAAACACGGTGAGCGTTACGCTGCAGCAAGCAGAATAACGCGAAGCAAGTGTGGCTGTCCGGGCGTGGTTTAAATAGCCTTGGAAGAAGATCCAGGTAAGTATTCTTCCACAGCCCCACCCAAGTAACAAAATAGTCCCTTCAGTAAAATAGTCCCTCCTAAGCCTCATTTGGCTTGAGTCTTCATGCAGCATGGTCTGCCTCAGGTGAGTATGCAGCATGGTCTGCTTCAGGTAAGTTATCAATAATGAGCCTGGCGCCCATGGCGCCAGGATTGATTTTATCTTTATGAGCCTGGCGCCATAGGCGCCAGGACTGTACCCAAACAGCCCCTAACTGGGGCTTTTGGGCATGCTCCAAGTGGCATGATGGCTGCTTCCGGGGCTGCTGGTCCTGGTCTGGTCTTCCAGGGGCAGGCATCATGACAGCACTCCCCCTCAAGGCCCCTCCTAAAGTCGTTCTCCCCCTTGGCCGTGGTTTGTCTGGAAATTCCCGATGGAACCTCTTCACTAAACGAGGTGCATGCACGTGGTCACTAGGTTCCCAAGACCTTTCCTGCGGACCATAACCTTTCCAGTCAATTAGGTAAAAGAGTTTTGATCTCACTCTTTTTGACTCCAAAATATTCTTGACTTCGAACTCGGGCTCCCCGTCTATGAGGATAGGTTCAGGTGGAGTGGTTAGCCTAGTTCCTGGTTGCACTGGCTTCAAAAGAGGCACGTGGAAGACGGGATGGATTCGCATATGAGCAGGTAGGTCCAACTTGACGGCCACTGGGTTAATAATTGCCTTGACAGAAAAAGGTCCCAAATACCTGGGGTTAAAGGTCCGAGTCCCCTTGAGTGGTAAGTGCTTAGTGGCTAACCATACTTGGTCCTCTATTTGGTATTGAGTAGCTTTACTTCTGTGCTGATCCGCATCCTTTTTGTATTTTTCCTTAGCCTTTTGCAAATGATGGTTGCTTCTTTAAAGGCTTGTGTAATAACAGCGTGGAGATGGTCCACTGCGGGCATCTCTAATTGCTGGGGTGAGTCCAAATCGGAGGTTCGAGGAAGGTGCCCATAATTGGTAAAAAAAGGACTTTGTCCAGTTCCTGAGTGTACGGAATTATTGTATGCATACTCTGCGATCCACAGAATGTCTTTCCAATTCCCCTCAGACTGATGTAGCATACAACGGAGGTACTGTTCAAGAGTCTGGTTGGTCCTCTCCGTTTGACCGTTGGTCTGAGGGTGGTGACTGGTCGAAAGCCTAACATAAATTTGTGCCAGTCAGCAGCATTTCCTCCAAAAATGTGAAATGAATTGACTGCCCCAATCTGAAATTAACACTGAAGGAAAGCCATGCAGGCGGACAACATTTTCAAGGAATTCCTTGGCCAGGATTGAAGCTGAAGGTATCCCTTTTAAAGGAATGAAGTGGGCCATTTTAGAAAAAAAGATCTACAATAACTAGAATGGTATTGTAACCTTGGTACGGGGGTAAATCCGTGATGAAGTCTAATGACAAGGTATGCAAAGGGGTAGGTGGTATGTCTAATGGTTGCAATAATCCAGCAGGTGTTTTCTTTTGCCCTTTATTTTGTGCGCAAATGCCACAAGACATGACAAATGACTTGACATCCTTTCGCCAGGTGGGCCACCAAAATTGCTTCCTAATTTTAGCTTCGGTTTTTGCAATACCCGGATGCCCTTCTATTAAGGTGTCATGGTAATGGGAAATGACAAGTTCCTGTAGTTCCTTTTGCGGTAAAAATAGCCGGCCTTGGTAATAAGGTAAATCATCGATGACAGAGTACTCTGGACCTTTCTTTGCCCAGTCCTGTAGGGCAACGGAATCAAAGAGTTGGTGGATCTTGTTTTGAATGTCCTCCAGTGTCTGTATGGATGTCAGGCCGAGGATTCTCTGTTCCAGAATTATGGGTACGGGTTCTAAAGTTATTTCTGCTTCTCCCATTCCAATCCGGGACAAGGTGTCTGCTTTACCATTCTTACAACCTGGTCGATAGGTGATTACAAAATCAAACTTGGCGAAGAACAATGCCCAACGGAGTTGGCACGAAGATTGGGCTTTGGCTGTCTTTAGGTATTGTAAATTGCGGTGATCGGTGATGACCGTGATGGTATGTCTGGCACCCAGTAGATAGTGCCGCCAAGCCTTGAAGGCGGACTTGATGGCCAGCAGCTCCTTGTCGGTTATGGCATAGTTTAATTCGGGGGCTGAACATTTTCTTGACCAAAACGCCACTGGGTGAAGCTGGTTAGTTTCGGGATCCTTTTGGGAAAGGACTGCTCCCATGGCTAAACTGGATGCATCTGTTTCCACTATGTAGGGAAGCTCGGGGCGCGGATGTCTTAATATGGGAGCAGATGTGAATTTAGCTTTTAACTCTTGGAAGGCGTTCTTGGCTTCCTCTGTCCACACAAAGCGTTTGTTTTTTCGCAATAGCGTTGTAATGGGATGTACAATGTGCGAGAAGTCCGGGATAAACCTGCGGTAGAAATTGGCAAAACCAAGCATGCTTTGAACTCCTTTGATTGAACTTGGCTAAGGCCAATTAAGAATGGCATCCACTTTTCGTGTATCCATCCGGATTCCTCTCGGGGTCAGAATAAATCCAAGGAATTCCACTTCCGTAGTGTGGAAGATGCATTTTTCCAGTTAAGCATATAATTTATGCTGGCGTAACTTCTCTAGGACTGCTCGGACGTGTTTTATATGCTCAGATTCAGATAAAGAGTATACTAAGATGTCGTCGATGTAAACGACCACACAAACGTCGATAAGCTCTCGGAGGACATCGTTCATGAAGAACTGGAAGGCTGCTGGTGCATTGCATAGTCCGAAGGGCATCACCTGGTACTCAAATAGTCCGTACTTGGTGCGAAAAGCAGTCTTCCATTCGTCACCCTCTTTGACACGTACCAGATGATATGCCCCCCGAAGGTCTAGTTTCGTGTATATACAAGCGTCCTTCACCTGGTCTAGTAGTTCTGGGATCAAAGGCAGTAGGTATCGATTCTTGATGGTTATCTGATTCAGTGCGCAGTAGTCTATACATGTTCTAAGGTCGCCTTCCTTTTTCGGTACAAAGAACAAAGCTGAAGATGCAGGGGTTTTGGACGGGCGAATGAAGCCATTAGCAAGGTACTGGTCTAGGTACTGGCGCAAATGAAGATTTTCAGGTTCCGTAAGGGCATAGATTCTGCTGCAAGGTGTTTGTAGTCCAGGTACAAGATCTATTTGACAATCATACGATCTGTGAGGTGGTAAGGTGTTTGCTTGTTCCTTTTGGAAGACATCCTGAAAGTCTTGGTATTCACTAGGTAATTGTATGGCTACTGGAATCACTGGGGCCATGACTGAGTTTTGAGTTTTCCTTGGGTAGCAGGTGTGAGCACATTCTGGGAAGGTTAGTCTCTTCTCTCGCCAATCAATACAGGGATTATGTTTTTCCAACCAAGGTATCCCCAGTATCAGCTGAAACTGTGGGGCCTTGATTAAGTCAAACATCATAGCCTCTCGATGCCCATCTTGACTCAGCAATGTCATCTCTGCAGTGGAATGAGTTACGGGTCCAGAGGCAATTTCCGTTCCATCTACAGTGGTGACAACATCGGCCGTGGTCTTGCGGGTCAGAGATAGATTCATCCTGGTAGCCAATTCCCAGTCCAAGTAATTTCCTATGGCTCCACTGTATACATACGCCTTTACTGCGTGCATGCGTGATGGCTGCTCTGGATCTACAAGGACCATGGGTATGGTGAAATGCGAGGTCAGAGTGTCCTTCTTTAAGCTCGGCAAGCGGACCTCTACGCTTGCCGGGCGTGTTCGTTTCCCGAGTCAGATTTCACATGGTTTTCGTCTGCTGCTCCTATAACTTTCTTGGGTGGTTTTACAGGGCAGTTCCGAAGAAAATGACCATTAGTTCCACAATATAAACATAATTGCTGTTGCCGTCTTCTATCTCTCTCCTTTTGGGTTAAGGGTCCTTTAACCCCCCCGATTTGCATAGGTTCTGAGACATCTACTCCCTTGGAGCTTACGTGGGTTTTAACCAACACCCTGTTCTCAAACTTGGTTCGGTCAGCCTTCCTGGTTTGAAGTCTGTGATCCAGCTGGACCACTAGATCTATATATTCAGCACAGTCTTGAGGAGGGTTCACGATTTGGGCCAAAACATCTTTGAGTTCTCCTCGAAGTCCTCGATGGAATAATGTGATTCGCTTGGCTTCAGGCCATTCGGTTTCCACTACTAATCTATTGAAAGTTGCAATGTAAGATAAAAGATCCTGGTTACCTTGACGTAAGGATAAACGTTTGTTGTCCAAAGCCTGTCCTCGGGAGTGTCGGGCGAATAGTCTTTCCATGCTTGTTCGAAAACCCTGGAAATCTTGAAGAATCTGGTCATCCTGGTTAACTAGTGGAATGGACCAATCCGCCGCACTGCCGCTGAGATCTGACAGTACAAAGGCTACCTTGGCCTGATCGTTTGGGAAAGCTCCAGGTCTACATAAAAAGTGCAAGCAGCATTGATTCATGAATGTTGCAAACCCTTTTGGGTCTCCGGCAAAGCGTTCAGGCGGAGCCAAAGGAACGGCTCCAGGTAAATTTATCTGCACCGGGTTACTCGATGGTACAGGAGCTGGACTTGCCCCAAGTCCTGGTAGAAGTGTTTGTCCAGCCTGGCTCTGTAATAGTTGTCTGGCCAACTCATCAGTTTGTTCTTTTGACGCTATCAGTTCCCTCCTGAGGGCATTGGTTTCTTGGCGGGCGGAATGCACTTCGGCCCTTAATTCCCCTAATAATTGGGCCAACTGATCAGTTTCCGAGGTCTCCATGACGCTCCATGTCGACCGGAACTGGGCCGCTGTTATTTCCACCAGCGTGACGTGTAGCGCCGAGATAACTGGCTGGACTGGCCCGCTCAGCCTAGTTTGTCTGGCTCGCAAGAATATTCTTCTGCAAAGGAGAAGAGGAATTAACCACCCATGGAACAAAATAGTCCCTTCAGTAAAATAGTCCCTCCTAAGCCTCATTTGGCTTGAGTCTTCATGCAGCATGGTCTGCCTCAGGTGAGTATGCAGCATGGTCTGCTTCAGGTAAGTTACCAATAATGAGCCTGGCGCCCATGGCGCCAGGACTGACTTTATCTTTATGAGCCTGGCGCCATAGGCACCAGGACTGTACCCAAACAGCCCCTAACTGGGGCTTTTGGGCATGCTCCAAGTGGCATGATGCCTGCTTCCGGGGCTGCTGGGCCTGGTCTTCCGGGGGCAGGCATCATGACAACTGCTTTCTTGACTGTCAATCTCACTACTGTGTTCCTTGGACTACGGCACTTCCTCAGCATATAAGCAGTGGTGTTGTAATGTATAGCCTTCTACCTGCAGGACTGGACTTTCCAAGTGAAGTCGTATGGGACTCCATGGAATGAGTAGAGACTGCAATTTTTGCCATATTTCATATCCCTGTAGTACCAGGATATCAGGCGGTGGAACCGCTCGGTCAGCTTGCTGGTATCCCAGCGGAATTACCGGCAGAATACCAGCAAACCTTTAAATGAGGGTCATACTTACTTGAGAACTACAGTCCTCCTTTTCAATTGTACTTTGAGGACACTAAGGTTGCCTTCAATTTGCAAAGCTCAACCTATTCAGGGGAGGACATTACTGAGTGCCTGATAACCCAACAAGTTTGGAAAATTGACAACCACCTCTGCTTAAATGCTGAGAAAATAGAGATCATTTTCCTAGGCATGAACTCTCCTTAACGGCCACCATTTGCTTTTCCTCCCTTCACAGGTCCTACTCCTACTGCTGCCCCTGAAGCAAAAACATTTGACATCTTCTTCAACTACACATTTTCCAATATCAGGCATATGTGGATGCAGACTCTCGAGTGGTCACCTTCCCATCAAACAGTTCATTAAGCTGTGTTTGTTCTCACAGAAGAAGTGTTTTTTCTTTCTTGTTGTTTCAGGTAGCGTTAGAATCCTAGCCTCCTTCCAAAGCTACCACCTTGCAGTTCGGAACACTCCTTATGCTGTGTGTAGGTTTGTATCTCCATCCAAAGATCCTACTGCTTCTTCAGAGAGAGACCGACAATCGGGTTGCATTGGTATTCCCCATTTGTTCTGTTTCCTGTGAAAATACTTCCGGGTTAATGTGTCAATTTAAGCCACTTCCTCTAGGAGTCCAACCACATGGATATCCTTAGCAAAGAGTGGATTGAGCTAAGCGTAGGATTAAATATTGCTCTGAATATCATTATGTTCTCCCTTTCAGCACCTGGTTGCCACTGAATGTTACAAAAGGACACTCACACAACAAAACAAACAACATAGAAATCTAACTCTAATACACATCTCTCCTAAAACAACAGTTTGCATACACATGCATCCTTCTCAACTGCCACTGTGCCCCACTCACCAGCCATACACATCCCTTGAAGCCTCTCTCCCAGCTGCTCCCCTCCATAATAACTGCAACCTAAATTCATCCACCTCATATACCACCACCATCACACAATCCCAACTTTCACACTGACTCGCTTGGCTTCATTACTAACGCCAGCAGCTCCCCCTTGCACACAAATCTACCTCAGGGATATTCACATACAGGCAACAACCCCATATTGAATAATATTCTCACTCCACTCTCCCCATTCAAATCACCCAACTCATCACCTACCCAAAATACGTAGCTGACAACACCATTGATCCAAATCAAATATTGGTACCAGGGTTAGACCACTTTGCCATCCCTTTCACACCAGAAAACATCCCCCCACCTTCCACCGCCTGCAACTTTAAAAATAAAATATATTACAAACACAGCTTTTGCTCCACTCAAGGAATCCCCCTAATCCCCAAACACCTACACCAACTCATGGCTCAGCAATTACAACACCACAATAACCCAAACACAACCAAATAGCGCCCTCAAAAATAGACACCCTAAATCTGCCACCATTAGCCATGGTTCAATGACACTTCCTTCACTATGCCAAATGCCTGGGAAAAACCTGACAAAAGAACCCACACCCCTCCGCTAGACCAACTATCAAGCTTGAGGTACTCCAGCCTCTTCAAATGTCAATCATTGACCTTCCTGAGCTTCTAATAACCTCCCATATAGACGTGAGGTTGAACCTCTTATCTCAAACATCAGGAAAAAAAAACATGTGAAATGTTACCAGGCTAAACTTCTAGAAAAGCTATGGGTTTGAAGTTTGCTCACACCATGCCACCCATGCTTATTGTCCCAAAGCGCTGAGAACTCAACATGCATTGTGTGGAAAGAGGAGACGGCCAACACACCGAGGAACCCACAACTATTTGGTATGCATAAGAGAAGGATAAATTACTGAGACCACTAGTGCTTTTTCTAGGCATTGAAGGCCAAAGCAGTGAGAACCCCTTGTCCGTTCAGCAGGCTTCAGAGAAAACCAAAGCACTGTGAATCCATGTACATTTAGTAAGCCAAAGAGAGGGCCATATTATCGAGGACCTTGAAAGCAATTACATGGTGTAGGAGATGGCCAAGCACTAACAAGTGCATGTGCATTTAGTATGTGGCGTAGAAGGAGAAAGCAATGCAAACACTACAAACATTTACTATATGGAGAAGGTCAAAGCACAGAGAACCCCACATGCATTTCATAGGCACAGGTGAAAAACAAAGCACTGAACAACCCACGTACTGTTAGTAGATGTAGAAGAAAGCCAAAGCACAGAGAACATGTTTGCAGTTAGTAGGCAGACGAGTCGGGCAAATCATTGATCACACATGTGTATTTACTAGGCGTAGAAGGGTATAGCACTTAAAAACCCACATGCATGTTGTAGGTGGATGAGAAGCCCAAAGCACTGACAAACTGATATGCAGTTGTTTAAGGGAAATTGTGAATTACATTCACCTGTCTAAATTTACGGTTGTACCCAAATGTGGTGGTGGACAGGGTTAGGCCCTGGCAAGCAAAGTATCTATTGTGTATGTATCACCTACTATAGCAACAGCTATTTCCATTGCAGACATGCGGGCAGTATGTGGATGTGTACACCAGCCACACCAATTAGTTGCTGTAGTTCTCGTTCTCTTCAAATAACAGTGTGTCAATCTCAAAATAATGTGGTGTGTTTTGAAAAAAATGAAATTAGGCATGCAGAACCTTCACACATGCATCAAGTACCAGAGAATGGAGTGCAGGAAGGGGAGAAGGAGGCATTTGAGCCACCACCAACCAAGGCACATGAGAGAAAGACATGACATCAGTTCGGCAACAAAGAGAGAAATACACAAAATGAGGAAGACACAGAGATTCCTGAATAATCTCCATCCCTGCTTCCCTTGCAAACAGAAGACAACGACTAATGTAACACATTTTAGTCTGCATCCACCGATCCATGAGTGAGACTCAGGTGCATCTTCATTAATTGTACCACATATAGGGCCTCATTACAAGTTTGGTGGTAGCCTTGTCAGTAAAACGGGCAGGCTGTCTCCAAACTTGCACATTTTTCCAGCCCCTGGCAATGCAAAACTATAGGGCCATTACAACCCTGGCGGACCCTGTATTTCCCCATTGCCAGGGGCCGGAAACTTTCACTCCCCATTCCCATTTGAGCCCGATAGGGCTCACTGGGAATGGGGTTGTCAGATGCACCATCACCATTCAGAATGGTGCTGGTGCATCCACCATGCTCTGCTCACAGGTGCTGTTCGGCCCGCCAGGTCTGACCTGGCGGGTGAAAAGGCACCCGCGAGCAGTACTCATAGTTTGCCGGTCCAGTAACTATGGTACTAGCAAGCTTACCGGTACCGTAGTTACCGGACTGACAAACTTGTAATGAGGCCCATAGTGTGGGAGATCAGGCAGAATAAGAGGGTGCAGGCAATGCTAAACCTATACTTGCAATTGTTAAATGCAAGCACTGTGCACAGGAAGCAAGCTTCACACTCCTGTGCCGATTTTGCAGTCTTTCCCAAAACAAGGCCTTGAAAATCACATATTAGTGGTAGAACAACATTGAAGTCAATCACTGGCCACTCACTCAACAGACACAACACAGTATCCTCTGCAAAATAAATAAATCCACACCCCAAGAAGGAGGAGAGGGAAGAGCCCATCTCAGCCATCTAAACAAAATCAGGACTTTGAAATGATATGGCTTTATGAAAGCAGCACACTCATTTTCGCACTTGCCATATATCGACACACATGTGTCCTGCGAGTTGATGTGAGCACCATTTTTGTCATCCCCTCCTTATGTGGCCCCATTAGATGGCATAATCTGCACGCTTGGCAAAAGGAAAATTGAGATAGGGCAGCTTCCAACATCTTGAATACAGGATGGTTTGTGTAATGCATAGGGAAGACCACGAGAATTCAGTGGGACCACTGAAGACAATGTAGTTCATGCCAATATTCGTTTTGTTTATGTAAAATAATTTGTATTATGATTTTGAAGTATAATGCATTGGTAATTATACAGGTTAGTTTCACTAGTAACCCAAACAAACATAATGCGGTAGATCCATATATGAATACCTGAGTAACAAACTAGAATAATGAATAAATATATATCATATAATTATTGAGACTAAATAATTCATATTAAACATAATAGTAGCACGTAATAGGACTCACAAAGGGAGACAGACAAAAAGAAACTCTAGGGAGGTGGGAGTGAACAGGATCTTAAACAAATTATTTTATCCCAAATAAGTTGTAAATGCATCCCATTGCTAATACATTTGGAATGGTTTCCATTAGATAACACATAGATTTCTTTTTATTCTATGAAAAGAACAGATGGAGCTCCACCACAAATTGCAGGACACATGTTTTACATATTTCCAATTAGAAGCATTAAAATGAAATCCTATATATACAACAGGAATTAATTAAATAGACTTGGGCACGGTCCAGAGATCCTATAAGCATTAACCAAAATACCAATCCTAATTTTATGCTACGTTAATGGCTCTTGAAAAGTAAACATAAGCTACAAAAATGGCCACATGTTTTCCCAGAATGAAAAAAAACACTTACATCTGAATATGGAGTGTACAAAATCAGCATATGGTGAGTGACAACACCAGCATGGATGCAGTATTAGAAAAGGGTACTATTTTAACTGGTGTACAATAGGCTCTGTGTAGGATAAAAACATGTGATTTTGTGAGATTAGCGGCTACATAAATTGTAAAGTATCACTTCAAAATGTTCACTCATCCCTCATGGCAGGGTTGAAAATTCCAGTCCAATTCCTTGTGGTTAATAGTATTAACATTAATAAGGTTTCTATCATTAGATTCATAAAAAAGAATGTAGTACAATTTGTCTGCCTTAGTAGATGGAGAGTGTATTAGTAAATCTACATATTTAAGAGCAATTTCGATAACTGATAGGTACAGTTTTGTCAATGAGGTTAACAAGAGTGGTAAACAATCTACAATCAGATAGCAATACAATTGAGAAATAAATGGTTAACTTGATAAATACCAGTAGAGTACCATCTTTGAAGTAAGGTAGCTTTTGGTTGAAGAGGAAGTAATCTGTTAAACCAAAGTAATGTGTTGATTAACTCCACTCTAATGTGTGACCTGTATAATAAATAAAAAAAAGGTAGCAGGACACCCCCTCTAGAAATACATGGCATGATAACCTGTTCTATGGTTTGTTCCCACTTTGAGATTCTGCAGCCATCACTTTTTGCTCACTATACTTTTCACAAAGGAGTTCTCACCATTTGTAGATCAGTCTCTGTCCTGCCCACAAGGGCAGTCCAGCACCGGAGTACCTGGCAAACCTCCTTTGAACAAGGGTACCAACAGCAGAGAGGCACAGCTCCACCCAGTGCTTTAAGTGGGGTAAGAAACTGAGGGGGGGCCCTCATTTGGGGGTGTGGCCTAAGACATGATGGGCGTGGCCCAATTGGTGGGCGGGGCCTAAATGCAACATGGTAAAACTGGTCGGGCCTACATTACGAAGTACATATTGTGTAGCAGACTGCTTGCTACATGGCTTAAGCCTTAAAGTATAACAAATCAAAGCTCAAGGTGATTATTTATTGGACCCTTAACTGGGCCGTTGACAAAAGGATAGGTGTTGAGGTACATTAACAGGTGCATTCAAATGTGTAGACAATTGACAATTTCCCAACTGGTCGGGCCTAAATTACTAAGTACATATTGTGTAGCAGACTGCTTGCTACGTGGCTTAAAGTATAACAAATCAAAGCTCAAGGTGATTATGTATTGGACCCTTAACTGGGCCGTTGACAAAAGGATAGGTGTTGAAGTACATTAACAGGTGCATTCAAATGTGTAAACAATTAATTGACGATTTCCCAGAACCCCACATAATAATCTTCAAGGGAGTCCTTCTTTGCATGAGCTTGCTCGCAGTGTGTTTCCTCAGCTGTTCGTCTCCCTTTTGCCAGCCAGCTTTTTACAAAGGACAATGGCTTAAATGCTTTTACTGGAGGGCCATTAAGTTTCAGCCATAAACATGAGGAAATAGTGGCCACATGGAGGGATGCTCGGCTTGGCGAAGCAATTAAATTCATGGCGCTGAAGCCCCTTTCGCAATCTGCATTACTTGCGGGCAATGTTTCCATGCAAGCAACCAAAGCCCTAAATGCTTCAGGGCACCTTTTGCCACCAAAGTCCTTAAAATCCCTGAAGGCATGGATGGTGTCTCTGATTGGGAGTTGAAATTTCGTACACAGTCTCTGAATCTCATTTTCACCATAAAGTACAATGTCTTCATCATTCGGTAAATTCTTTGCATCCAAGACACTGAAACTGGCTACAAGTTCTTTATCCAAGTCTGGAGCACACCTTTTGGCAAGGTTAACTGAAAGGCTTTGATAAAATTGCCTTTCATTCAGAGACACAGAGTTTGCCCTTCCCTGGGAAATATGAACGCCCTTGAAGTGTCCACAATCAACTGCACTCTGAGCAGTAGAAGCAAACTCCCCCGGAGATTCTTTCATCGCAAAGAATCTCCGTACTTGCCCCACCAAGAGTCTGTGTGCATCCACAATTGTGATATCCCGGCTCTGAAGAGCCAGAGACAAGTCTTTCAGTTCTTGAAGGGCATCGCACATAAGCCCTAAATCTTTCACAAAAGAGTTGGAGGTAAGCTTCTTAAGCAGACCGTCATATTTGCTTCTGTCCCTTGTGGGTCTTGAGAGATCCTTAGCAGCTTCTCCGAAATGCTTACACAAAGCAGGGAAGCAGTTCCAAACAGCTTGAACTGTCCTATAACTTGATGCAACCCATCGTGTGTCCAGCATCTTCCCTATCTTCTGCAGCTGCAAACCCAGATCACTGGCAGCCATTTGTAGCTGTCTTGTGTTTTTTGGTGACATGCTGTATGTGGCATATAAAGAGTCCATGAACATTTTAAAATGATTGGCCCCACCAACATCATCAATAGTGTCTCCAACGGCCAGTTCAAGGCGGTGAGCTAGACAATGCCATGATAACACAAGATTTGGGAATTCCGCTCGCAATAATGTTATCACCCCCCCTTTGCTACCAAACATTACAGCTGCACCATCCGAACAAATAGCAATCCAGATCTCATGCAACAGGGTCTTTGTGATGCCAACATTCTCAAAATACCCCAGCAGAGCTTCCTTTATGGCCAAGGCATTTGTCTCTTGGAGCTCCACTAGACCAAAGAAAATGGTGACTGGTTTACAATGAGCCCCGAAAAGACCCCCCAGATAAATAATCAAAGTTGATTTGTTGCTGACAGTGGTGCTCTCGTCCACAAACACAGAAATCTTTGGCTTGTGTTCTCTGATATAACACACTAACTTCTTTTGCATTTCTGATGCAATATGTCTCACTATCTCTGTTGCAGTAACATTACTGCGCAACACACGACCCATTTCAACACCATTCACCTCCTGGAGGTCCACCAAATCAGGGTGATCTGTGAATGGCCGATTCTTTTTGGTCAAGTAGAAAACAGTGTGAAACACTCTGCATGTGCTTTCCAAATGTTTGCACTGCTTTGCTGCATGACTTCTGTCAAGTGGTTATTTTTTCACGCTGTTAGAATGTCTTGTGATGCCTTATGAGCACCACTTGACTTGTGCTCCATAATCTTCTTTCGGAGCTGCTTCTGCCTAGCATGTTTGCCAAAACCTGAAGGACCCACCTTTCCATCGGCCCATTCCATGCTTATGCGCAAACCTTGCCCACAGGAGTGCACGGATAAGCCACCTGTTGCTTTCACGTCCCTACACACAGAGCATCCAATGTGGCCTGAAGCCAGAAAAATCCATTCATATTCCCCCTTAAAATAGCACCATTGCTGCACGCTCCAGCAATCAGGGGTTAGAAGAGGCTCTTCTGGCACAGGCTGCAGTGTAGCAGGAGATGCACTGGAGCTACTGGCCTCCTTAGCGCAAGAATCCTGGCATATTTCTGGTGCCTCACTTCTCGAATTGACTGGGCTAGCTTCCTCATCCCCACTCAGAATGGTGGCAGCCTCCTCCACCTTACATCTTTTCGCTGATGGCAAGTAGTCAAACAATGAAGTCTGCACAGACTTGCGCTTGGGAAGTACCGCAGACATCGTTAATGGCCGCTCAAAATCTTGGGTGTATCACTAGCAGATCTGTTTCTAACCTGTGCACGGCCGAAACTCTCGGCTTCCTATCTGTAAAAAAAGAAAATGTGGTTTACTGCTCTGAACCTAGTTTATATATAAATTACTACATCTTATTGCAGTGACAAAGGCAGTATTCTAATTTGGGTGGTAAATAAACCTAACAACCACTAATAAATGGATTCAAAGCCTTCCTGTAGCATGAGATGTGATATCCGACACCTTGCAATTCCTAACCTGAGATCCATCCTGTAACATGAGATGTGATATCAAGCTCCTTCCCATTCCAAACATGAGACCCTTCCCATAGCCTGAGATGTGAAATCTCAATCCTTCCTATTCCAATAATGAGACCCTTCCTATAGGATGGGATGTGATATCTTACAACACAAGAGTGTGAGTTCAGTTCACAGAGGTATGTAGTGTCCCCAACCTCGCATCTTACTTCTGGGTATCGATGTGATGATGCAAAGCACCGGAACGCACCCTGTAGCCAGGGGGCGCACACTGCAGCATCCAAGAGACAGATTTAGCGTAGAGAGTAGTGTGGTAAAAGGCCATGGCTACTGTCGGCTGCCTAACCCTTTACTGTTTTCCCTTGGACCTCTCTGCAGTTAATCATATACTTTTAGTTCTTACACTTTCCACACAATTTTACACTATAACCTATAGTTCTCACTTTGTTCTCGACTATCCTGTTGACCTTTTATCTACCTTGATGCTTGCAATATAGTCTCCCATACTGTATCATCTGTTTTGGACTCTTTGTACTCCCAATTTTGTATCTTGTGTATATATCATGCAATGTCTGTAACATGAAGCTTAAAGTAACCTTGTAACCTTTGCGCCCAGTTACCCGAGGGTTTGGTGCGCCTTATAAATGAGGAAACAAACAAACAAACACACTCACTTTCAGTGAGTTTACTTCTCACTTCCCAATACATGGTTGATTTGTGGAGCAAGCATACACAAATAAGGATTCAAAGCAAAGAGGGAGCTCCACAACTTTGCAGATACTATGAAGGGGAAGCACTTGGAATTGTCTTCAATGGCACAGGGGCATTATGTAGTGAGGTGGGACACCAGGCGCTGCCGCCAGGTGCTGACCTCACATGCCATGTAATGAAGGAGCACACCCTAGGATAGAACCATATATGCCTGAACATTCTGGCCGTGGAGACCGTTCAAAGCGGTTGGTTAAATGTGCCATAATATGAGAATGCAATGCTGAGCTCTGTATAACCAATACATCACAAGTGAACACAAATCTGAATTTGTAAGAAGTTTATTTAAATACATTAGAAGTAAGAACCCTACAAATGGCGACGAGAGACGGGACGTAAAGAAATCTGCATAAGAAGGTCCATGGAGAGACAGAAGCAGAGCCCTAATGGAAAAACACTTGACAAAGAAAATGACGACACCAGGGAAAAGCCGAGAATTCCAAGAGCTGAGATTCGCCAAGAGGGAAGACTCTCTCCTTGGAAAGAAAGCAGCTGTGTGTAATCATGAAGACAAGAGCAGGAGGCAGGGCTGTCACAAAGTGTGGCGAGGCCGGGGCAAAATGTTTGGTGAGGCCACCTAATGATTTTTTGTACTGGGCCACCAGCGGCGCCGCCGCCGCAAACAGGAGATGCGATAACTCTCCCCTGGTGTGTGTGGAGGATCCCAAATATGGTTCTTTATTATGACAGCAAATCAACTACAGCTAAGTTATGTTTCTCTACTGAAGACAAGTTCACTCCAGACTAACATTTTTATGCATAAATACATATAGGATGGCATGACGGCGGGTGGTGTGACGGCGCGCCAGTTTTAGGGAGGACTGCCCTGCCCCTTTGTGCACATTAAAACACACATCATACACAGTGACAGGTAGATGATGTTCAGTGGTGGCTGATTAATTTTTGAACTGAAGAATGTCCATGGAGACTGCAATCAATCTATTTTATTTATTTATTCAGCATATGTAAAGCGCGCCAAACCCAAAGGCATCTGGGCCAGTATTACCATATAAGGACTCACAGCCACTAAAAAAAAAAGAAACATGCCACGGAATGTATATCCAGACTAGCTGTGCACCATAAGTGTTATTACTGGCTAGACTGCCCAATATTCAATGCAGGCCAGTCTAGCCACCTGATAACACTTATGTTTTCTTTACCTAGGCATGGCTGAAGATGATTACTTAGAGCGGAAAACAGTCTGAGGCACCCGTTCGGTACATACATTATAATGCAGACAAAGAAATACAGCTAGGAGTTAATAGCTGCTGATTATCACAAGACGGCCAGCCAGCAGGGAGCTGAAACACAATGCCCACTGAAAATATTTAAATCCTCCTTTGTCTGCAAGTGGTTGATGTGGAGGAACCAGTGTCAAAAGGCAACTTATAAGGCAAGCATTTCAAAGCACTAATTTCAAGCCCCAGTGAAGGCCCTGCATAAGTCTTGGTACAGAAAGGTGCAACGTTGCAAGTTATGGTATTGGCACTAGGGCTAACATTCATACTTTCAATGCCTTTTCGCATCAGGGCAATTAATTGCCCAGGGAAAACGCCATGCCTTATTATCAATAGGACAAATATGGCCCTGGGGGCCACAATGCATTAAAAGAACACTTTTATTGTACTGGGGCGGATTTTGCCGTAGTGCATAACTGCACTTGCACCAGTGTAAGTTTAATGAATCCCACTGTGCCTGTCTAGATTTCTATGTTAAGCGCGTACGTGTAGCGTAAATGAGGTGCAACAACTTGCATTTTTGACACTCAGTGCAAACAATATATTACAGGCGTTGAAAGGCAAAAACGAAGGGTAAGGCTCATGATTGCCATGATCATTTCTGCTCTAGGCATGGCCATGCAAGCCGGGGTATGAAAAGACCCGTTTCTGAATCGTGCTTTCTGCTGGGCCTGGCCTCCACCAGGTCAGACCATATCCAGTAGGAGCCGCAGATGTAGGGTATCCCATGCAACATCATTTTATGAATAAGGGATGCACTCAGGATGGAATATGTTTCCCACTCCGCTCGCACACCACATTCATGTGTATGTTTTAGTGTGAACAACAGGGCATGTGCCAAAGTATTGTCCGCCCCGCTCCCCAACCATTTATTCATTAACTTATTATTTACCTTGTTTCTCTCCTATGCTCTGCACTTTCCACTTTCTCCCCCCTCCCATGTACTGTCCCCATTTTTCCCTTCCCCATGCACTTGGCGTTCTCAATGTCACTGGGCCTAGTAAGATCGTTTGTTTTTGTTTTCTTCCCTGTTTGTTCCCCTTCCCTTTGCCTGGTCACGCTCTGAAACACCTGTGCATGAGCGCGACATAAATAAAATAAATCCTACATCATATATCATGTATCCATGTTGCTGTGTTTAACTTTTTTTTTTTAAAAGGCACGAGGCCTGGGGCAGTTTTCCCCCCCATCCCCCCACCCGCCCTTCGTGAAGGCCCTGGCAGGAGGTATAGAGAAACTATGATGGGAACACAGGCTGTTCCCTCGCATGTATTTTCTTTAGTTTCTTTTCCGCATTCCAAATGTTTGAAAACGGGAAAGAAACTAAAAAAAATGCAGAAAGTGCATGCGAGGGAACAGAAAAGTAAAACATGTAAAGGGGAACATCATTGATTTGAAAAATAAATAACGTTTATTTTTAAACGTACGTAACAGAATTGTCTGTTGCAGTTTCAGCTGTCCAAGGCGAACACGTACATTTTGAAGTGCGAAGTTCGCCTTGACCAGCTGAAACTGCAACAGCAGCAAGGAACATTAAATCAGGCAGCCAGTGGCAGACTTACAGTGCCAAGAAGAAGCAAGCAGGTAAGGCAACCGACGGACGGTCCACTGTCCACCACTCCCAAACACATCTAATGGCGCACTTTCACTCCTCGTGAGTGAGCCTGAGGAAGTCACGTCACCGAGGCTCAAGAGGAGCGAAAATGCGCCATTTCCAACGACATTCCACGCAGCTGTGACTGGCAGAAGTGTCAGCCAGTCACAGCGTCGCTCAAGCTGTGACTGGCTGGCAAATCTGTCAGTCACAGCTTTGTCTGCAGTGTTGCCTGACTCTGCTGTGCGGCGCCGGCGCCTGACTTCTTGATGGGCGACCGGCGCCGACCGGCGGGCTCATCTCCCGTCGCGCGTCTGTGGCAGGAGATGCACCCGCCGTGGCTTGGAGGCATCGGGGGGCCCCGGCAGGGCCCCGGCTCAGTCTCACTTTTTGGAGACTGCCGGGGCCCAGCCCCGGCAGGCCCCGGCCCACTTAAAGCCCTGGCTCCACCTCACTGATGAGGCCCAACTAGGTCGAAACACGTGCCTGTGGTTGCTGTTGGCACACTTGTTTAAATGCGGTTTTCCCGCCGTTTAGGTGCTAAACTGCCCTTGTGGCTGGGACAAAGACTGATATGCAAATGGATATTCCTCCTTTGGGAACAGTACAGTGAGCAAAACGCGATGGCTGCAGACTCTCAAAGTGAGTAAAAAACACAGAACAAGTTATCATGCCATGTTCTTTCTAGCGATGCGTGTTGTCTACCGTTTTGGTCTAACAAATATGTCCATGCACTTTTGAGAGAACTTAAGAGGGGATATTTTTAGATTCCCGGCCAATATGTAGTAAGTAAGCTATTAAGGCAGCTTCTAGTTTGACCCATGAAGGCACACACATCAATTGTGATTATTTTCTTTTTTTAAAGGAACAATTTGAAGTAGTATGAAGACTTTCTGGTGTGTTGGAAAATCTGGACAATTCAGTCCCCCATTTTGTTTGGTAAATGTAAGTGTATTTAAAGCAATGTTTGCAGTGTTATAATTCCAAAGAAATTGAGATGGCACTTTATGAAGCTTCCAAAGGAAGGAACATTAAAAAGAAATCTGGTATTCAAAGTTGTCTCGTTTAGGAAATAGAATTAGTAATGCTTCTCCAAAATTGCCTGTACTATGACCTTTGGTAGGGAAATATTTCTAGGAGTTTAGGAGAATGAAGGAATGATAAAAATCAATATGATATCCATCTGGACCAGGAGTTTTACCCACCTTAAGATAAATACTACATTTTTAGAATTTCTTGCAAAGTGAGGGGAGTATCCAATGAATAAAAATCAATTGGTTAATCAGTTGTTTTTGCAGTGTTACGTAGAAAGATGATACAAATATCCGTATCTATGGTAGAATCTGATGAATAAAGCTGAGAATAGAATTTAACCCCTTAACCTGTATCTGCTGAGGGATTTTCCTCTCAGTGCCGAGCCCTTTTTTGAACATTTCTGAAAGTCAGCATTCAATTACTTGTAACATTTTTGTTACAAGTGCCAAATCTGCACCCTTTTCTTCCCGCCTCTATGCAGTGGTAACACCACCAACGATGTGTGGTTTGCTGTTGTGTGGTGTGAGAAAATATCAAAAAAGTGTTGTGTTTATTCCAGAAATGCCAATAAAAGGATGTACAAAGAAGCCTGTGTTTTTTTTTCTTGTAAGAGCTAGCATCAAAAGGTTTGGAGTTCTGAAATTGCCATTTTCCAAGCTTTCAAGAACAGGTTGAGTGAAGACAAACACAATTATTTTTCATAAGTATAACTTCTGTTGTGTGAGATGTAGACAATGTTCCTTTTTTTAATTGGACATGCTTGCCCAGAATGGAAGAGGATGGTAGAACAGCGCAATGGGAACTCAACAAGGCATAAACCTTTGAAAAGTAGGTAAAATTCCAAGTTCAGAAAGGGATCGTTTAAACAAATCGGGCAAGAGCTATTTATTGATAATTCACAGTATTTGCTATCAAATTACAAAAATGTGCTGGATATGTTTCCAATTGTAAGGTAATGGCTTCCATGAATATTCAGAAAAGCAATGCACTGCTGTGTTGCCTTACCCCTTATAGTTAGAAATCACAAATTTCTCATAATGTTTCACATAACAAGTAAATACCATGTAAATACCATGAGCCAAAAATGAAGCCATGTAACACTGTATTTTATGCTGATGGCCTAAAGTGGCCTGCTTAGCATTTGGAAATAATGAAAACCAATGTGGTGAAGAATGCCATGCATACATTGTTTGAATAAACACAGGCTGACCTTTTGAAGGATAGATGACGTGCACAGGTCACAAATGTTTGCAGTGTCTGAAGCAGCATCTGAATGTAGGGAACATTTGTGAAATTAAAGGGTTGTGTAACTAGGTGCAGTAGGAAATGTATGATATGTTATCACAACCAATAGAAACCAACAAATGTCCTACCTTCCCATATTCCCACAGGTGTTCTGATAAAAATGGCACCTCACATGTCCTGGGTGCACTTTCTCTGGCCTAAAAGAAAAGGACTAAACCACAGGTACGGCAAACACTCTGTGAAGGGTGCATTGTGCCTTGTGGGCAGTTCATAGATATAGTGTTGGGACGTTACTCACACAAAAGAAAACAAGGAACCACATACATATTTGAAAAGAAGCTACATGTGCAAATTCGGATATACACAGTGTGCATTGTTGGTGCAATAATTTCATACACAGAATGCACAGAAATTTCCAAAAAGTGGATGACATACAGTATTTTGTGATATTTGATACTGGAAAAACACTGACATGCTCAGAAAACTGTGCAGGACCTACCTTCTCACGTTGCCACAGGTGTCCTGATACAAATGGTGTGGGTACAATGACCTAGGCCAAAGGGAAAGGGCTGAACTTCCATCATGGAAATGCTCAGTGGAGAGCATATTTGGGCTTGCGGCAAGCACATGTTTTGAGGGCTCTGGCATCACAACCACCAAGAAAAAGTGGCAACCCCATGCAATTTTGAAAAGGATAAACCCAGGGCAATCCAAAAACATTGTGTTTTTGTTGAATAATTTTTTACCTACAATGCACATTAGATAGGAAAGGTTGGGAAAGGACAATAGTTTGCATTAGTCATTTGGAAGTCAAAGAAATGGATGGGGAACAAAAACATGTTCATCTTCACACATTGCCACAGGTCTCACCTGTGTGGGTGCACTGACCTGGGCACAAAGGGAAAAGGCTAAACCAATGGTACACCAAACAGCCTCCTTGAAGAACAATTCCATTCTGTATTTGGCTTGGGGTGTCACAGCCACCAAGAAATACAGGGAAGCCATGCTTTTCTGAAAAGAAGACACCTGTGGGAATCCAAAGAGGTCTCACTTGTGTGAATTACACTAGAATGTATTACCCAGAATGCCAATCAAATTCCAAAATGTAGGGGGAAAAAACACAGCACTGAGATATTTGTCACCAGGAAACCACCGATCAAAACACATCAGCAACAACACATGTCCCACTTTCCCATATTTCAACAGGTGTCCTGATGAACACCTAACATGTGTGGGTGCACTGACCTGGGTGCAAAGGGAAAAGGCTAAACCACTGGCACACCAAATGCACTGGGAAGACCAAATCCATACTAGATTTGACCTTGTGAACACCCACAGATTTGGGTCTGGTGTATCGCAGTCACCATGGAAAACAGAGAACCCCAGGCATTACTGAAAAGAAGACACCAGTGGGGACCAATGATATGTCAACTGTTCTGAAAACACAAGATTCATCCTGCCTCACAGATTTGGGGATGGGGTGTCACAGCCACCAGGGAAATCAGGGAACTCCCTGCATTTATGAAAAGAAGACATCCAAGGGAATCGAAAGATGTATCACTTGCATGAATCTCGCAAGAATGTCATACCCAGAATGCACTGCGACTTTGGCAAAGTGACTACAATACACTTTTTTCAAACATTTCCCACTAGGAAATCACTGACACACTTGCAAAGCACCACATGTCCCACCTTCAAACATTAACGCCGATCTCCCAACAAAACCCGACCTCACATGCGTGGGCACGCTTACCTGGGCGGATAAGGTAAGGTAAACCATTGGTATGTCAACTGTTCAGAAAATGCAAGGTTCATCCTGCCCCCCAGATTTGCCATGGGATGTCACAGCCACCAAGGAAATCAGGGACCCCCTACCTTTCTGAAAAGAAGAGACACACGGGAATCCAAAGAGGTATCAGTTGTGTGAACTGCGCTAGAATTTCATACCCTAAATGCACCGCATAGTTGTAAATGTGACAAAGAATACACTATTTTCACACATTTCCCACTGGAAAATGACTGAAATGCTTGCAAAACAATTCATGTCCCACCTTCCCACATATGTTCCAATGAAAACCAGACCTCACATGCATGGGTGCACTTACCTGGATGGAAAAGAAAAAGGTTACACAATAGGTGTTTCGACGGTTCTGAAAATGAAAGATTCAGTCATGCCCACAGATTTGGGCTGGGGTGTCACAGCCACCAAAGAAACGAGGAAACCCCCTGCATTTCTGAAAAGAAGACACCAGGGGGAATACAAAGAGGCATCCCTTGGGTGAATCGTGCTAGAATTTCTTACCCAGAAAGCACTGCAAATTTGTAAACATTTCACTCTGAGAAATGACCAAACCGCTCGCCAAACACCATATATCCAAACTTGCCAATTTCACACAGATGCCCTGATGAAAACCTGACAAAAAACTTAAATCAAGTGCATGGGTGCACTTACCTGGCCGGAAGAGAAAACGGTTTGACCCTCCCCAATCCCAGCAGCTGTCCCGTGGATTCCCGGTTGGGGCTCCTTACACTCCCCGAAGGGAAAAGGTTTAACGTGGCCCAGGAATCTGCTGTGTGGTCTCCATCTCACCCTAGTGGGAAAAGCTCTAACATGGCCTGGCCAAACCCCGGCCTTGGGTGTGTTTCTCGCACTTGGGTCGACCGGCCCCCAGACCAGTGGTGGTCCCCACTCCCCTGAGGGAAAAGCTTTAACATATCCCGGCAAGAGTGCCAGGACAGCCAGGTTTGCTGTCCCCATCTTTGTGCCTCTGCTTCCCATGTGGTTCGACCATCCCCAAACACAGCGGCGGTCCTGGGGATCCCCATAGGGACCCTGTCCATCCCCAGAAGAAAAAGCTTTAACAAGGTCTGGCAGAGCTCCAGGATGGTCGAGGTCGGCCCCCCGCCTTGGGCATCTTCCTTGCACATAGGACGACCAGCCCCCAGCCCCCAGCCCATTGGCTGTTCATGGAGACCCGGCGGTGTCCGTGTCACTCCCTTGAGGAAAACCTCCCTGGAGTGGGGAGCATTAACATTGCCTGTCCAGAGCTCCAAGATGGCTGGGGGTGCTGCTCCTGTCTTTGGGCACCTCTCTCCCATGTTGGACGACCATCCCCAAGCCCAGCAGCAGTCCAGGGAAGGCCCAGCAGGGTCCACATCCCTCAATGTAAGGACAAGCTCAAACAGAGCCTGGCCAGAGCTCCAGCAAGGCCAGGGGTGCTGCCCCGGGCCTTGAGAGCATGTCTCCCATGTGGGTTGACCATCCCCAATCCCAGTAGTGTCCCAGGAAATGGATATCTCTAATGCAGCCCGGCCAGAACTGACAGCTAACTGTGCACCCCTGGTCTGGGCGTCTGCATCACATGTGCGTCGACCACCTCCCAGCCGAGAAGCAGTCCACCCTGGAAGCAAACGCTCTATCGTGGCCCGGACAGATCTCTAGGGTGCCTCGGGGTGCTGCCCTAGGAATTGGGATCTGTCTTATATCTGGGTAGACTGTCCCCCAGCCCAGCAGCAGGAAAAGCTGTAACGCGGCCCAGCCAGAGCTCCAGGGTGGCCATATGAAATGTAACCCTCCCTAGAGACAGATCAGCAGATTACACTGACAATCTGCCACTAGGGAGGTGAAAGATGTCCGCTCTATTCATTGTGGGTACAGATGGAAAGAGTGCCTTCCCAGGGGTGGCAATGAGGCTGGTCCCTCAATTGTGCACCCCCAGGGAAGCAGCCACGATCTGCCTTACTTGTAGCAATACCTGAGAGGGCTGGCCCACAAGATTAGGGCCAGCCCCATGATGCCCCCATGTTTGACACTCTAAATCGAGTGGTATATTGCTTTGCCTTCCATGGGGGAAAATCTGTGCAAAACAGCACCAATTTTCCCCCAAAGAAAGCAAAAAACATTATGTAATGTTGTGACGATTTTCAGTGTTGCTGTGGGAATGAGGGATCTGTATCCCGTGGGACACACCCAAATTAATTTTCACTGTGGCCTAGTGGTCCTTTCTGCTTCCTAGGGGTGGCAATACAGGACCAGACCGTCAATTGTGCACCCCCAGGGAAGCAGTAAGGATCTGCCCCTCCTTTGGGGATTCATGAGAGGGCTGGCCCACAGGCACAGGACCAGTCCCCTTATGCCCCCAAGTGTGCCACTCTGTATAAAGTCCTATGTTGTTTTGCATTCCTTGGGGGAAAATAAGTATGAAAAAGCACAAATTTGCCCCCAAATAAGGCAAAAAAATATAATGCCACTTCATGGAATTTCTGAGGCTGGGGGCTGTTTGGCCTGAGGGGGTCCCTCAACCCCAAAATGCATTCCCTGGCTGCCCAGTGGTATTTGCTGCTTCCAGCGGCAGCAAAATTGGGCATAAACCCCAGTTCAGCCCCCCTCCCCAAGGAAGCAGCAAGGGTGTTCAGCTGTGTGGGGGGAGTAGTAGGAGGGCTGGCCCCTTTTGCCCCCAATTTTACCGTTCTATCCCAGAGTTGAATATTGCTTTGTCTTCCTTGGGGGCAAAGCTTTGCAAAACAGCACCACTTTGACCCAAGTGAAGGTAAAACTAAATGTTGCCATCTTTGTGGCAATTTTGAGGGTTGGGGTGAGGGGCTGTTTGCCTGTTGGAGCCCCCACCCTAAAATCAATTCCCTCTTTTTTCAGTGTGATTGTTGGTCGATAATCGAACTACCATCAACCAGCAGTCTGCTTGGTGGAACACACGCTGAAAAGGGGAGGGCACAATGTTAGGAATGTGGAGGATGAGGTAGCTCATCCTCTGCATTTAAGGGGTTAATAAATGAATTATTTATTTGATTATTACTTGTAACTTATAGGCCCTGATGATCAATAATGGATGTGATAATAGGGTTTTCGTTTTTTTTTCTTTTTGAAGTATGAGGCTAGTAATTTACTGGCTTTATTGGAGCCACCATAATATTAAGCTTTACTTCTGAATATTTGTCAGCATTCCTTATTTGTGATCATTTTATTAAACTGTTCTATGTGTTTGGCTAACAGAAGTTCAAAATAATTTTCTGTGGGTTGATTAAAATAACATGTTCCAATTTAATTGAATGAAGTAAGTCATTTGAAATGTTTTCATTTTCTTTGTTTTGATGCAACAAATTGTATATTAACACTCTTAACATCACAGTAGATGCTTACCAAATAGTAGGTTAGGAAGTACCATGCACAAGGTTATTATTAAGGAATACAGCACACACATTTTCAACTTGTTTAATAAAAGGGGGATCTTTTAAAAGGAACATGTTAAATCTTTATCTGGAAGAAAAGCTAGATTTTAGATTCCATTCAATAACTGAAATAGATGGAGCATGATCAGAGATAAAAATGTGGCCAATTTCTAAAAGCAGAAAAGAAGTTGCTAGTGGTGCATTCACAAAAATATAATATAATCTGGACAAGGATTTATGTGGAGGTGTCATGATTCCTGCACCTCATGTCCCCAGCCCTCCAAGATGTCAGGCTGGAGCCAGGCCACGATCACCTACATGGCCCTCAAGGGCCTCTCCATCCCTCCAAAGACCCACTTGGAGTCAGACTTGGCGCTTGTGGCACCAGACACACTCACTCCCATAGGATAACATTGGGGATTGGACTTGTAATGCATTGATGGGGACAAGATGGATGCCCCCACATATTTCGGTTCCCAGAACTGCATGTGCAGTCTAGTCTTTTGGGTGTGGTTCAGCCCAGAGATACCTGGGATACTCAGAGACTATTTAAGCCACGCCCAGGCTGAGAAACATGCTTTGTGTTTTCTGCACCTGCAGCAGGACACTCACTGTGTTCGGATCGGTCTCCAGTAGGCCTGCATCTTTCTTCTGCGCTCAGATCCTGCAAGAACAAGAACACTGTTAGGAACAGCCTTACCTTGCTGCGCTTCTGCCCATCATTCATCGCTTCTACTGTTCTGCGGGCATCTTCGGCAGTGTCATTCCCATCCCGGCACGCCGCTTCCTAAGGAAAAGGGAAAAGAACAGGAAAAAGGAATTAGTAACCATTCAGCCAATCTTCGCTTATTTTTAAAGACTGTACGAGCTTCAAACGCTTACCTGAATCCCAGCCGCTCTGGGGGAACTCTGTCTCCAGAACTTCTCATCCATCTGCAAGAGTGAAAAGACACTCCAGGTTAGCGTGGAAACATCTAGAGGCGCTGCATAACGCACTTACTCACCGCATTTCTTCTTCATAACCGACATCCACGCTGAAAACGTTGCGGCACCTAAAAGACACAGAAAAAGAACTCCGTTCAATACTAATACGAAAGGGTCACATCGCGCATCGCGCTCTCACTCACCTTCAGCGCTACTCATCTCAGCAGCACTTCGCCATCTCCGGACGCGGGCCATCATTTAAGGAAGTAAAGGAACAAAGTTAGAGAACTGTTCAAAAGACTCATTATACTTACCTGTCGGACTCTTGCCAGTGAAGTAACTAGGCAGCAACGAGCCCGCATAAATCAACGCGCCCCTGCGCTGAAAGCAGGACGGAGAGCACACTTTCCAAGAAAACAAGGTGAGCTGTGGATCAAAGGGAAGGGTTGGACCCCGGGGAAGAATTGGTTCAAGCACACAGAGACAATAGGGAGATAAATTCTACCAATCCTGTGTTTCAGGCCCAGTCTCCAGTCGAGTAGACTCCAGGGAAGGGTTTGAGGTTGTAAGAGGTCAGAACAGGCTGAGTGAAGTCCCCGTGGATACCAGGTGAGCGTTACAGAACACAACAAAGTCTCACATCAAAATCCACCTGGGCATCATGGAAACGTCAGAAACCGACCAGTTACCCCACATGTTGGGGCAGCTACGTTCCAAAGTACATGCAGCCAGGCAGGAGACCAACACCCTGAGGAGAGAGCTGATAGTAGCCAAAGAACGCACTGATGATTTAAGCAGGCAACTTCTCCAGTCACAAGCAGGGCATGCACCATTGACGGGAAGTGTGCCCCCAATGCCAGCACCATCAGCCAATCCCGTTCAGATAACCCTTCCTTGGGCAGCTCCCTTGGCCCCGCCCGAACGATTTACGGGGGATCCCAAGAGGTTTGCAATGTTCATGAACCAGTGCCACCTGCACTTCCTTTGTAGACCAGGGGCCTTTTCGAATGACCAATCACGGGTCGCTTTTGTGCTATCCTACCTGAGTGGTAGCGCCGCAGACTGGTCTGTACCCTTTGTGGCCCAAGACAATCCTTTGCTGCATGACTTCAGGGGCTTTCAGGAGGAGATGGAAAAGCTTTTCGCCCGTCGTACTCATGGGCAGGCATTAGACAACGAACTTCTGTCCCTACGCCAAGGGAATCAAGACCTATTAACATACATAGCCACGTTCAATAGACTCGTAGTTGAAGCAGAATGGCCAGTGGAGAAGAGAACCAATTTATTTCATTGGGGGTTGCGGGGGGAGCTCAAGGATGTTCTCGCACAAGTAGTGAACCCCCAGAAAGACTGCTCAGAATTCATTGACCTTGTTGTTCAACTGAATCATAGGTTGCAGGACCGAAGAGCAGATCGAACCAGACCGGACCCTCGCCCTATGTATGTTCGTTCAAACGACAATATTGCCCGCACAAAGGAAGGTTCAGGAGAACCAATGCAAATCGGGGGGGGTCAGATCCCCCTTGACTAAAGCAAAAAGAGATAAAAGGAGACAGCAGAAGTTATGTCTGTACGGTGGAAGGTCAGGTCATTTCCTTAAAGAGTACCCTGTGAAGCCACCAAGGAGGACGGTAGGGACCACAGACAAGGAAGATACCATTAAGGAATCGGAAAACTCCCCAGCCCGGCAAGTGTAGGGGTCCACTTGTCAAGCGAAGAAAGTGAACTACAGACCTCCCATTGTGCACTATCTGTGGTCTTGATCAATCGCCAACAACCATCTCGGATGCACGCAGTAAGAGCATACATTGACAGTGGATCCGTTGGGAATTACATCGACCAGGATCTTGCGGCAAAGATGGGGCTTCCGTTACGCCCTAAATCAACCACCGAAACTGTTACCACTGTCGACGGCACGGAAATAGATTCTGGTCCAGTACCCCAATTCACTGCAGCTTTAACCCTTCTGTGCCAGGATGGACAGTGAGAATCTATCTTTTTCGACCTCATTAAGGCACCACAGTTCCGGTTGATTTTGGGAATGCCATGGTTGGTAGCTCACAATCCTCGAATCGATTGGCGAGCAAAAGTATTGGCCTTTCCTGAGACTTGCGCCCACACATGTTATCGCCAAGAGAAACAATCAATAGACACCAGATCCTCCACGCTTGCGACTGTGGCAATCGGCACCCTACCAAGTGAATACCAGGACTTTCAAGATGTCTTTCAGAAAGAACAGGCTAATACCCTGCCACCGCATAGACCATACGATTGCCAAATCGACCTGATACCAGGCGCACAAATCCCTTGTGGGTGAATTTACGCACTCACGGAACCAGAAAACCAGCACCTGAAGGCCTATCTTGACCAATACCTGGCCAACGGGTTCATCCGTCCCTCGAAGTCTCCAGCAGCCAGTCCTCTATTCTTCGTACCAAAAAAGGAGGGGGACTTGAGAACGTGCATCGACTATCACGCACTGAACCAGATTACCGTAAAAAAACACTACCCCCTGCCACTGATCCCTGAATTGCTTGATCAAGTCAAAGATGCCCAAATCTACACAAGACCTGAGGGGGGCATATCACCTTGTTCGTGTAAAACAGGAGGACGAATGGAAAACCGCTTTTCGCACCAAATATGGCTTGTACGAATATCAAGTAATGCCCTTTGGCCTTTGCAACGCGCCTGCAGCATTTCAATACTTCATGAACGATGTCCTACGGGAATTGATTGATGTCTGTGCTCTAGTGTACATCAACGATATTCTAGTATATTCCGCATCAAAGCAGGACCACCTTAAACATGTCTGATCCATATTGGAGAAACTCTGTCAACACCAGCTCTACGCTAAACTCGAAAAGTGCTCATTCCACATCTCCGAGGTGGAATTCCTGGGCTTTATTCTCATCCCGAATGGAATCAGAATGGATGAACACAAGGTAGATGCTATCCTGAACTGGCCATCCCCAAATTAATTCAAGGGGCTTCAAAGTATGCTGGGTTTTGCAAACTTCTACCGCCGTTTCATCCCAGGATTTTCACAAATCGTGCATCCCATCACGTCATTGCTAAGGAAAAGCAACAAAAAGTTCCATTGGACAACAGAAGCCGAGGAAGCTTTCCAGGAAGTCAAAACAAGATTCACATCTGCCCCAATCTTATGCCACCCTCGCCCTGATCTGCCATACCTGGTGGAAACGGATGCCTCAAGCATGGCTATTGGAGCCGTCCTCTCACAAAAGGACCCGAAAAGGGCCAGTTACACCCTGGTCGCATAAATTCTCACCCCCTGAACTCAATTACGCTATCACAGACAAAGAACTTCTGGCCATTAAGTCAGCCTTTAAGGCATGGCGATACTATCTCTTGGGCGCCAGACACACAATCACCGTAATAACTAACCACTGGAACCTCCAGTACCTAAAAATGGCAAAGGCCCAATCCTCACGACAACTACGTTGGGCTCTTTTTTTTGCTGAATATGACTACGTGATTACATTTCGACCAGGGGTGAAAAACGGGAAGGCCGATGCCCTTTCCCGTATGGGGGTGGAAGAGCATGGGTATTAGACCACTGAACCAATAGCAATCATCCCGAGTGACAAGCTCCTAGGAATCACAGCAACCATAACTCAAAAAGAATTACATGAAGAAATCGAAAACCTGATGAGTCCGGAGCAATTACAAGCGTGGAGTGCACAAGGAGAACATTACATGATAAAAGATCAGTTGCCCTACTTCAGTAATTGTTTATTCTTACCAAACCAAGAACTACGAGAACAAGTAATGTCCGGTTATCATGATTCCTTGATCGAGGGCCACCCTCGAATCGCTAAAACCCTAGCCAAGGTAAAATGAAATTATTGGTGGCCCACGTGGCGTAAAGACATTGTCCAATTCATCCTATCTTGTGGAGTGTGTGCTCAAAACAAGTCATCCAAGCAGAAACCGCCTGGGCTATTGCAACCATTGGAAATCCCACCAGCACCCTGGCACACGTTGTCCCTCGATTTTATTACTGACTTGCTACACAGTCAAGGGTTTAACACTATTCTTGTGGTCGTGGACATATTTTCAAAAATGGCACATGTCATTCCTCTTAAGGGGCTCACAAATGCTTCCACTCTGGCAAAGGTATTTCTTGAAGGCATCGTACGGCTCCTGGGGTTTCCTTTAGTTTTAGTCTCAGTCCGAGGTACTCAATTCGTATCTAATTTCTGGAGAAAATGCTGCTATATTGCCCAGATCGAAATCCAGCTATCCACCAGTCACCATCCCCAAACGGATGGTCAAACTGAGAGGACAAATCAGACGCTCGAGCAGTTTCTGCGTTGCATGTTACACCAAGCTGAAGGAAACTGGTTCGACCTATTATGGATAGCTGAAAATGCCTATAATAATTCCCTACACACCAGCACTGGGCAGACAACCTTTTATACCATGCATGGCAGGCACCGACGTACTTCTGAGTTGGACGTTCCTACAACCCTGGAAATGCCAGCAGTCAAAACCTTGCACACAACCATTTCTCAAACCTTTAAAAGGGCGCTGAACACCTACTTCAAGCTAAGAATCGCCAAAAGAAGTTTGCTGATCAACACTGAGCAAAGGCCCCCAACTACCAAATGGGAGACAAAGTCTGGCTGGCGTCTAAACACGTGTCCATTAAAGGAACCCAAACTTTCCGTCCAAGATACCTGGGTCCATTCACCGTCACCTCTGTGATAAATCCGGTGGCGGTCAGACTAGCTTTGCCGTCAAACATGCAGATTCATCCTGTGTTCCACGTGTATCTCCTTAAACCTGTTCAACCTGGGACCCGGGTAGCAACGCCACCGCAGCCAGTAGTAGTCGCCGGGGAGCCAGAATTCGAAGTCAAGGACATCTTGGATTCAAAGTATGTCAGATCCAATTATACTTCTTAGTAGACTGGAAGGGGTATGGTCCACAAGACAGGACATGGGAGCCTTGTGAGTACATCCATGCACCTCGCTTGCTTAGACGATTTAATCAAAACCATCTAAACAAACCAGGACCAGACAGAAGAGCCACCTTGAGAGGGGCCTTGGGGGGGAGTGCTGTCATGATTCCTGCCCCTCATTTCCCCAGCCCTCCAAGATGTCAGGCTGGAGCCAGGCCACGATCACCCACATGTCCCTCAAAGGCCTCTCCATCCCTCCAAAGACCCACTTGGAGTTAGACTTGGCGCTTGTGGCACCAGTCTGAATCACTCCCATAGGATAACATTGAGGATTGGACTTGTAGTGCATTGATGGGGACAACATGGATGCCCCCACATATTTCGGTTCCCAGAACTGCATGTGCAGTCTAGTCTTTTGGGTGTGGTTCAGCCCAGAGACACCTGGGATACTCAGAGACTATTTAAGCCACGCCCAGGCTGAGAAACATGCTTTGTGTTTTCTGCACCTGCAGCATGACACTCACTGTGTTCGGATCGGTCTCCAGTAGGCCTGCATCTTTCTTCTGCGCTCAGATCCTGCAAGAACAAGAACACTGTTAGGAACAGCCTTACCTTGCTGCGCTTCTGCCCATCATTCATTGCTTCTTCTGTTCTGCGGGCATCTTCGGCAGTGTCATTCCCACCCTGGCACGCCGCTTCCTAAGGAAAAGGGAAAAGAACAGGAAATAGGTATTAGTAAGCATTCAGCAAATCTTTGCTTATTTTTAAAGACTGTACAAGCTTCAAGCGCTTACCTGAATCCCAGCCGCTCTGGGGGAACTCTGTCTCTGGAATTTCTCATCCATCTGCAAGTGGGAAAAGACACTACAGGTTAGCGTGGAAACATCTAGAGGTGCAGCATACCGCGCTTGCTCACCGCATTTCTTCTTCATAACCAGCATCCATGCTGAAAACGTTGCGGCACCTAAAAGACACAGAAAAAGAACTCAGTTCAATACAAATACGAAAGGGTCGCATCGCGCATCGTGCTCTCACTCACCTTCAGTGCTACTCATCTCAGCAGCACGTCGCCATCCCCGGACGCCGGCCATCATCTAAGGAAGGAAAGGAACAAAGTTAGAGAACTGTTCAAAAGACTCATTATACTTACCTGTCAGACTCTTGCCAGTGAAGTAACTAGGCAGCAACGAGCCCGCATCAATCAATGTGCCCCTGAGCTGAAAGCAGGACAGAGAGCACACTTTCCAAGAAAACAAGGTGAGCTGTGGATCAAAGGGAAGGGTTGGACCCCATGGAAGAAGGGGTTCAAGCACACAGAGACAATAGGGAGTTAAACTCTACCAATCCTGTGTTTCAGGCCCAGTCTCCAGTCGAGTAGACTCCAGGGAAGGGTTTGAGGTCGTAAGAGGTCAGAACAGGCTGAGTGACGTCCCTGTGGATACCAGGTGAGCATTACAGGAGGAGTGTAAAAAGTAAACTCTTTAGAATCTGGATGGCAGAAACCCCAGGTGTCAACATTGTCTAGTCTTCTTTAAAGTTTAAAAGATGTTTGTGTGCCTTAGAATTAATACATGTAGTTCTAGATTTTTGGCCAAGGGTGAAGTCAAACATGTAATTAGAGTCATCATTAATAATAAGATGCTCACAATCTTTTTGAACAATCTTTTAAATGAATCCAAATGTCTGGGTTGGGAGTCGTGGGACCATATATATTGACAATAGTAACTGGTAATCTATAAATAGTGGCTTCAATAATAGACCAACAACCTAAAGAATCATGTTATTCATTATCTAAATTAAAGGACAACAGTATATTGATAATTATGGTAACTCCTCCTTTCTTCCCTAGAATTGAAGAAAGGAAGACTTCGCCTAGCCATAATCTTCTTAGTTGATTATTCCCCTCTTCTGAATTTAAGTGAGTCTCTTGGATAAAAGCTATATCCCCTTAATATTTTCACAAAGACACAATGCTCTTTGTATTTTAACAGGGTGATTTAGAACTTTGACATTCCAAGTGACAATTGTTATACTCATCACTTAGACTGGATAAATATGATACATAATCATAATGCACAAATCATAAAATAACATACTATATGAAAGCTAAGAACATGTTGAGTGTACCATATTCATACTGATTTAAATAATAACCAAAGGACTTGTAAAAACTTAAAAAAACAGTTATTTTAGGTAGGGCACACAAAAGAGTGTGATGAAAGGTATGTGGTAATTGTGTAATATAAGTAAATAGATAAAGGTTATATGTTGACAGCAATGATCAAGGACAAGGAATACATATTTATTGGGGTAGTCATAAGCTAGAACATGCCGGACGACAACATCCCCAAGAACCCCTGACAATGAGGAACCAGTTAGATATAAGTAAAAAAGGACCATAAGGGCTAAATGAACACATTAGATTAAAAAAAAGTATCATAAAAGTGTAGAACAACCATGCCAATTCAGAAAATGCCATTAACTCGGTTGAGGACATGAATGGGATCAACATGTTTGATAGGAGATCTGGATTTCTCTCTGGGTTTATCAAAGACATCTAAAACATTGGGGGGTGCACCAAGATAAGATGTACGTCTGGACAGATAAAACGTTCCTGGTTTATACTTATTACGTTTGGAAGGTTTATGGACTCCATAAGCATTTCCTTGATTAGAGTGCATCATTGTACACAAAGTAGAAATGGATGAAGTGTCCATAGTCACAAATTAAAGGGACCTAACAACTCTATGAAGATTTTCAGGATCAGAATGTTCCTTATTAGAGCCATGTGGTGGGTTAATTAACATTCTAGCAGGATCCAACAAACCATACCTAATGCCAACATTTTTCCAAGCATCGCTTCCTTTTATCTTGCATGGCTTTTGAACAATCTGGTGAAATATAGATTTTATTGCAACGAAATAATAAAGGAGAATGTTTTTTGGTTGCTGACAGAATTTGACAAGCCTGCTGGTGTCATAATAGCAAAGCAAATAAAGGTTGTGGGGAGGAACTGTTAGTGAAAAAACGAGGTTTAATCCTATGTGCTCTTTGAAATTCATGAGATGGTAAGAAAGAAATGCCTAGGGCTACAGGTAACCAATCATATAGAAATGTAATGGTGTCTTCCTGCTCAGTATTCTGAGGGAATCCGTAGATTTGAATGTTGTCCCTTCTAGTTCTATTTTCCAAATGTATTATTTCAGCCTCCTTCTGAAAAACATTTTGCTGCATATGTTCCAATCCTTCCAGTCTGTCTTCCCCCCAAAAAATGCACTCTCTGCTTCATTCATCCTTAAAGTGATCACTTTCATTGTCTTCTTGAATGATCGAAAGTCTACTTGAATTGTAAGAGAGCGAGTATCCAACATTATAATGGAAGCTTGAGTATTGGATAGTTCACTTAAAATCTTTTTCATGCCTTTATTAAATGAAAACATTTCAATTGTTGATAGAGGTATACTCAGCTTCAACCTTAGCTGTGTCGATAACTTAATATTAAAGCACTCCTTAAAATAAGTGCAGAATTAATAAAGGAGTATAAATCACATTTTTTCCCACATGCAATTACACAACTGAGCATTGGATGTCAGTCATGAGTAGGCCGCATCATGTATGGTACGAGCTACATCCTCCCGTAGCATGCTATGCCATTTAATTTCCTCACAGAGGTGGACACGACTAGCATCATCAGGGCAAAGAGAGGTGCCTTCCTGTAGTCAACCGCGGGTCTGGATCCTCACCACAATCAAAGCCGTGAACAATCAAACCCTGGCAGTTTCACCATCAGGGTCCGGTCCACGTTCGGGAATATGATGAATCTCATCTCAAAGTAGCTCAGCTCCTCACCACTCGCCACATGCATCCTCATGCACAGGAAACAGGCGATGAGGCTGCAGCAGAGTGCAACCAAAACATCAAGCAGGACAGATTGGAAGGTAAACATTAAGTTGTGTGCGCTTTAAAGCAATACATTTAAAAAATATAGTTCCAAAGAAATAGTTAATTTGTTATGTTAGTAGGATCAAAGAAACTAAGCAGCCTTCTTGTCGGCCGATTAGCACACACCCCTATACCAATATTCCTGATACATAACAACTGGGTATACAGTTCAATCTGCTGAAATACTGGCTTCACATGTGGTCAGGTTTTCCATCTGTACTTGTTCAATTAGCTGTGGAAAGCCTATGCTGCCCCCAACTAGCATGCTGTGAGAAGGGGAGTTTTAGCACTGCTGGGACTATTGTCTAAGACCTCAGGGGACGCCGCAATGGCACAACAATGTGAAAACTTACTTTCACAAAAATACAAGCATTGTATCACCAAAAGCTTTGATAGGAGAAAACAAAAGTTCCATTTCTTTGAAGACCACATGACATATTCAACAGAGGAAGAAGATTTGCGTGGAGCCAGCTACAGTCACACAAATTGACGGACAGCAATACATGTTGCAGAGATTTATACTTTGACAATAGTGGTTGAATGCAATATAAAACAAATAGTCTTTATTTTCCATTGCAGTGGATAGTCCAGCCCCATTGATGAGCAGCAATTACCCTCGAGATGGATGGGGATGTAGAACTTACTCATACATCAATAAGAGAGCCATCTTAGGAAGTTGAGAAAAGGAAGACTGTTTTAATATCAATTATCTAAAACAGGGAGCATGACGAACATCAACGCAAATGCTCGAACTTCAAATCAAAATCCTTTAAGAAAAAAACTGCACTTTTGTAAGCAAAATGTGTCATCAATTACCTGTGTACTAATGTCATCCTATGTGGCAAACTACAAAAATGTATAAGCATGAGTGATTGGCTCTGAGTAAACATCTAAATATATGATCCATACTAGTCTAAAAAAGCTTAACTATGTGATTGGTTACTTTTTGATAAAACATTTTATTGTGTTTTATGACATAAACAAAACAACCACAAGCCAAGGGGGGTGGTAACAGAACACCCATAAGGTAAAGTACACAAAATTAAACGTTTAGAAGCACTCCATGCCAGCACCATCAACTGCAGGTTCACATAATGTTTTCAATAACACAATCCACCATGGCCCGCCCGCCCTCGTTTCCCCCAACCAACCACTTCCACTGTGATCACCATTGAGTCAGGTTGTCAAGGTCCAGTCTCTTCCCATTTCCCCCATATCTTGGATGCCTCGGCCGGGCATCCCTGTGTGCCGTAAACCTGGTGCTCCATCATGGCACATGAATCCATGTCAAGAATCCATTGCTCAAGTGTCGGGGGGTCGGGCACACCCCATTTTTGCGCAATGTTGCACTTCATCAGGGCCGCTGCAGTGTTCAATAACAGTTTTTCCCATTTATTAGAGTCAGATGTGTCAGGTACGCCCAGGATTAGAACTTTCGGATCAAGCTCAATGGAGCAGGTGAGTGCCCTGGACAGTTCAGCGCAACAGGCAATCCAGTAGGTGCGTATCCGGGGGCATGACCATAGGATATGGTAGAAGGTGCCCTCCTCCTCCTCCTCCCACAGCGGAGACAGTTTGGATTTGTTGCCCTCTTCCAACCATATAGTGCAGTTCCAGGGTAATATACTCTATGGAGGATTTTGAGCTGTACAAGTCTGAGCCTAGAGGAGATGGCCACCTCTCGCGGATGCATTAGGACCTGGATCCAATCCCCTGGATCTATCTCCCCCACATCTCTTTCCCACCTGGTTTTTAGTCTTGATAACTCAGCGGTAGCGAAGGATGTTATGGCGTTGTATAGAATGGATGTGCATTTACTAGGGATGTGCGCGGGGATCATATTGCGTTCTATCGGTGTATAGTCAGGGACCGTGCCATCTAAAGGTATATAGGTCCGCACGGCATGGGTCAGCCGCATAAAATGATATCGTTCCGTTGTGGGCAGTTGGAATTTGCACTTCATGTCCTCAAACGAGGTCAATTTCCCGTCTTTAAGGATATCTCCTACCTTCAGGATTCCATCGCGGCCATGGTTCAAGTTTTCCATTTCTTGGAGATTACTGTTTCTCCATAGAGGTTGTGCTGCAGTTATTTTATTTCCCCTCCCAACGAACATATGTGCCTGTCTCCAGATAGTGGTGATGTGAGTCTCAATTGTGGGCAGAGGCGGTCTCTTCGGGGGCTGGTATAGTATCTGCAACGGCTCTGTGCCCTGCATAGGTTCCACGTCAGCCCAGATGTGAGGTAGTGCTCTATCCCCATGAAGCAGATCATTAACTACCGCTAGTTGTGAGGCCCAGTAGTAGGTTTGGAGGCGGGGAACACCAATCCCTCCCTCCCAGACCGACCTCTGCAGAGTGCTTAATGCCACGCGTGACTGACCACCCCCCCATAGGAGTTCCCTAAGAAGGGTTTCGGTGTGGGTGAATTCGGGGGTGGGGATCATGAGTGGGGCGTTCTGCAGGACATATAAGAATCTTGGAAGTGACATCATTTTGAAGAGTGCGGCACGCCCCATGAGGGTCAGAGGGACATCAGAGGGAGGTTTCCAGTGGTGGACGTCCCTAGCGAACCTGTCTATAATCGGTTGGAGGTTGTGCATTACATATTTGGTTAGATCAGATGTTATCCATAACCCCAGGTATTTAAAGCCCTGTGTATCACCCCGGTACGGACATCTCGTGGAGTCGACCCGCTCACCCCCTTTCACCGGGAAAAGTACCGATTTCCTCGAGTTAATCCTTAACCAGCTAAATTCCCTGTAGGTGATGAAAATCTGGGTTACTGTGGGACAGCTCTGGGCCGGCTCGGCCAGGTATAGCAAGAGGTCATCAGCATAGAGCGAGAGACACGGTCCTCATGTCCCTCGGGGCATCTGAATCCCATCCATGCCCTGCTTTGGCGAAGCCACAGTGCTAGTGGTTCAATCGCAAGGGCGAAGAGGAGGGGGGAGAGGGGGCACCCTTGTCGCGTGCCTCTGCCCAGAGGGAAGGAACGGGAGGTCCACCCATTCACCCTAACTTCTGCTTGAATGTTGGTATATAACAGTTGAACCCACCCTAGAAAGCTCTCTCCGAACCCCATACGGATCATGATTTCCCAGAGGCTGTCCCATCGGATTGAATCAAATGCCTTTTCAAAATCTATAGCCAGCAGGGCGAGCGGGGCATCGAGGATAGGGGCCTGCTCGAGCGCCACATGGAGTTGGCGCAAGTTCATTCGGGTGGATTTGTGGGGCATAAAGCCACACTGATCGGGGTGTATCAGCGTGTCCGCTACCAGTTTGGCCAGGACTTTGGCTTCTCCGTTGATAAGTGAGATCGGCCTATAGGAGGCGCATTGCTCCTGGGGCTTGTCAGGTTTGGGGATGACCACTATGGTCGCTCTACACAGATCATCTGGGAGAGAACCCCTGTCTCGGGCGGCCAACAACATCTGATGCAGGGGAGGTGCTGTGTTGTTACCCCCAAGCTTCTGCCAGGTTTCAACCGGGAACCCGTTCAGGCCCGGGGTTTTCCCCGGCTGCAGTTGTCCAAGGGCTTCTAATATTTCAGCCTCCGAAAGCTCGGAGTCCAGCATCTCCCTTTGTTGAATCGACAGAGTGGGGATTTCCACGCCGTCCAGGAGGGACGGATCCAGGGGTAGAGTTGGGGCTTGGTATAGTGTAGCATAAAATTGGGCAAAGGCCTCCGCTATCTGAGCGTCCGACCGGCATGTCTCACCCTGCGGGGTGATAATCTCCCGGACACAGAGCTGCCCCTCATCTCTCGTCTCTAGCCACGCCAGCATTTTCCCCGCTTTATCCCCCAGCTCATATACCCTAGCTTTGGTTTCCCAGTGGGCCTGTTTGGCGTTATCTAACATTAGGTTTCGGAGGTATTCAATGGCACGTTTAAGGGACATGTGGGTCTGTGGGGTAGGATTAAGAGAGTGTTCGTTTTCTCGGCGAGTTACCTCCGTTTCCGCCTCAGTTATCTTCCGGAGCCTCTCCCTCCTCCTATTCGCCGTCCAAGAGATTATTTCCCCCCGCAGCACGGTCTTGTAGGCCTCCCATAATACTATCGGGTCATTATGGCCAGTATCATTAATCTCAAAGTATTCAGTCGAGACTTCCGTGAGGCGCTCAACTAGTTCCGGGAGGCCCAGATAATAGTTGTTCAGCCGCCACGTTCTAGGGGGGTTCAGTCCCTGCAATCGTGACTCCACCAACAGGGGTGAGTGATCCGAGATTCCTCGGGGGAGTAGGTCCGCCGAGAGGATCTTAAAGAGATCCGTGTGAGGTACGAATAGGTAATCAAGCCTGGAGAGGGAGGCGTGTGCCTCGGAGTGAAACGAGTAACCCCTGGTCCCGGGGTGCAGTTCCCGCCATACATCACAGAGACCCAGGGCAGACACAAAATTGGACAGTTTCGTCGGGAGGTGCGGATTGCGTTGTCTAAGGTGGGAGCGGTCTAAGGTGTTACACATGACATCGTTAAAGTCCCCACCTAGGAACCACTTATCAGGCTGATGTTTGCCCATAAGGCTGGTCAGGTCATCGAGTAGTTCCTGCCCCAGTCCAGGCGGGAAGTAGATCGAGACCAATCCAAATGTTTCACCCCAATGTGTCCCCAGAGCCATTACAAATCGTCCTCGAGGGTCTTGTTCTAGTGCCTGCAAGGCAAACGGGACACGTTTGTGTATAAGAATAAGAGTGCCTCTGGATCCCATGGAGTATCCCGCGTGGTAAGCGGTCCTATAATTGGTTCAAAGAAAAAACTTGCATTGTGTCCCAGCAAGGTGCGTTTCAGTAAGCAGGGCTACATCGGGAGAGTGCCTGGAGAGTAGTTGGTTGACCAGGCGCCTTTTAATCATGGAGCCCAGCCCATTCACATTCCAGGTGAGGACCCTAAGGGATTTGGGGCGTGTGGTCATTGGTGGGTGAGACTGGTCAGTTGGCATCTAACAGGGCTGTCGGAGGGCCGGGCAGGTGGTGTGTGCGGTGCATGGCGGTATGGTGCAAGATATACAAGGATTGGCGGTTGAGGTCTGCTTGTGTGTGGTGTGGTCCCAACTGGCCAGGATCCAAACCATCCCCTGATAAGTACCGGGGAAGGCTGAACCAGGGGTAACTAATAAATTCTTCCCAATAAACCCCTCCCACCTCCACCCTATACTCCTCCCCAACACGAAGTACCTGTCGCCCAAACATTGCTGACAATCAAAAGAAAAGAGGTAGAGCGTCAGCGTTAACATCCCTTGTTAAAGTTCAACTATAAAAACTTGAGGGGGGGTTATGGGGTTTGTTGTGTTTCCTTCCCCCTTAAAAAGCCCCGATGGGAGAGTAGTGCCCGCCCGCTTACCGCATTTTAAATATAGGAGCCGCTTTTGTTGGCGCCACAAGGCCCAGCTATGGTATCAACCATAAGAGGGTTGCACGCCTGCCAGGAGGTTGATCCCAGGACAAAAGTCACGGCGGGAGTTCGTCTCCCCCATTCATTGGTGGGTCTGCTAGTGGAGGTTGGTCCGGCCTGCGGCGACGGTCCGATGGCGACCTGGGGTTTCCATTCCTGTTGCTTCGGGGTGTGGACCAGTCCCCCTCGATGTGCTGTTCCGCCCAGCGCCATGCCTCACTGGGGACATCAAAGTGGACCGTTGTCCCTTTATGGTAAATTTTCAGTTGGGCGGGAAAGAGCAGCCGTATTTGACTCCAAGTGACTGCAGTTGCTTTTTGAGCTTCCCAAAGGATTGTCTCGCCTTCTGTACCTCCTTCGTATAGTTGGGAAAGAAGGCCAATCTAGTCCCATTAAAGGTGATCGTGCCTTTGGTTCTGGCGAGCTGTAGCAGGGCATCTTGATCCCGATAGTTCAGAAATCTCGCTATTACAGTGCGTGGAGGGGCGCCGGGTGTTGACCTGCCTGCAGGCATACGGTGTGCCCTCTCAATGGAGAAGAATTTCGAGAAAGACTGTAGGTCGAACAGGTCTGTCAGTAGTTGTTCAAGGAAGAGCTCCATGGAGGGTCCCTCTTCTTTCTCAGGGATACCAAGAATGCGGACGTTGTTCCGCCTGGACCTTCCCTCGCTCTCCTCTACCCTGGCTTCCATTGTCTTGAGTGTAGCCGAGACTCCGTGGAGTTGGTGTTGCACATTGTGGAGGCCGTCCTCCATTGTTGAAATACGCTGCTCCGCTTCCCCAGTACGTGCGGACAATTTCTGCAGATCGTGTCTGAGGAGAGAGACATCTAGGCTTATTTGGTCTATCTTTTGCTCCATGGATGAGCGGGAGTCCGCAATGGCGGCCATAACGTCCTTGAGGGAAAGCGTGTGTTCAGTGTCCGTGTCCTCGAAGTGTTGCGGTGGAGGATCCACAATCTGTGACGAAGGAACAGTGTATTGCTCAATCCTGTTCTGCATAGTAGACTTCCTTGTCTTTTCTTTGCCCATGGTCGCCGCCCGACCTGGCAGCCGTGGTTCTATGGCTGTATTCCTGTTGGGATCCCAGAGGGTGCAGGCTGGGTCGGTCCCACCACACAGCTGCGCACTGGCAGACCGGGAAAGCTAGTTACTCCTGCTTCTTTCAGTCTTAGAAATGCCAGATTCGTCCAAAGTGATACGTGTGTCTCCCGTGGGTTATGCCCGCTGTAACTGAGCACCTAGATGTACCCCGGTCCGAGGCGCAATTGAGTGCACCGCCCAGCTCATGCGGTTAGGGCCTCGTCGCATACGGGCGGCACCGCCGGACGAGAGGTGGTGTGGTCGGGGGGGCGAGTCCGCCGGTTCTACAGTTGCGCCACACATCACTGCGAATTTAGGTTGCGGCGGTCCGCAGGGGGCGGTGTGAGATTCTGGAGCTTTAAGCTGATTGCCGTGTTGTGTACAGCGAACCGTGTTCCCGCTGGAGCCTGGGCATGGGCCCACTGATCCTCCCTCTGCACCACTAGGGCCCACCCAGCGATTCACCGTCTTGCAGTCCACTTTTTGCGTGTTAGAAGGCTATAAAGACCCCCTCCATTGGGTGTTTGTTGTGATCGCAATTGTCCAAGTGCCGGTTACGGAGCAGATAATGAGGGTGTTGTGGCCCCTTTACTTCCTTCAGAGGGGGTAGGGGCTGTGACTACCAGTCTGGCATGGCGCATGAATTGCGAGGCGCTCCGGGTCAGGCAGTTCCCAGCAGGTCGACGTCTCCTCCAAGAAGGGATTTGGAGCTACGTGGGGACTCCTTGGTGGATCTGCACTGTTGTTTCAGCTATTGCAGGGCGTCGGCGGGTTCCGAGTCCCGCTGTGCCGCGGCGGTGCCCCGGACCTCGGAGGGCGCCTTCTCTGGATGAGGCCTCAAGCCCGGGCCAGCTCCAGCACCGCCGGTGGAGGCGGTGAGGCCCTTCGGGGAGGGCCGTTCGTATCACTGGCAGAGGAGGGGGGGGCTCACCTCAGTTTCTCCCGTGCCGATCAAGGCCAGTGCACAGCACCAGGGGGCTGGGGCAGGATCCCGCTTGCATGGCGACGGCCGCTCCGAGTCACACGACTCCTCTCGCTCACGCCTTCGCTCCGGGTCTCGGGCCAGCGGCCGGTCGGAGCAGCCCTCGGGGAGAAGAAACGTTCCTCCGTGCAGGATTCAGAGGGGACCCAGCAAGGGTCGAGACAGCGCCACTCCAGACCGTCGCAGCACCTAGGCGGCCATCTTGGGAGCACCCCAGTTGGCCATGCGCCAAACTTCTCCCGGGCTTTGCTTCGCACTCGGCAGCCGATTTCTTCCGTTCAACGGTCCAGATGGGCACGATGATATCCGCTGTAAGTAGGGGTTATTTTTACACCCCGTAGTTGGCTGCAACAGGCGGTTTTGACAGGATTACTGTGGCGGTTGCGGGAGCGACGGAGACCTACGTCTTTCTCATCGTGCTGTTGGCCACCTGTGATTGGTTACTTAACATCAGGTGGGCAACTAAGCCCTCCTCTAAAAATGACCACTATGAACGTCACTAAATACATGACGTCCCATTGGTTTACACACTATAGCTCCCCTGAATATGCAGGTACTCTACAATTGGTTGGCACTCTATCTATCTTCAGTACTTTTCCACCTACGTTAGCAGCCTGCAGGCTGGCTGTCCAGATGCTGGTGAGGTTGCCTTAACTTTAGCTTCCCACCAATTAGCATATCAATCCATCATCACCTCAGTGGTCTACTGTCAATTAGGCCTTTGAACTTCATCATTGAGAGTGATCTTAGCTCTGAGAAAATTAGGGAGTGAGAAGCACAGTCTGCCTTCATGTGTAGGTGTGACCATCTCGTTCATCCAACTTCATGCTTCCATTTGACTAGAGACCATACAATCAAGCCGTTTTGTGTATTTAATATTCTATTCCAATAGACCTCTGATGTCTTCCTTGTTATGTTCATTCCTTTTGAACAGGAGGTTTGTTCTTTCACACGATTTTGCATCCAAAGTCAGTTTACTCCAGTTTGATAAGACCTGGCTTCTTGGGGCTCATCCAACCTCGTCTTTCTGAGCTCCGCTTCTGTTATTCAATGTCTGCTTTTAACTGCAACATACTGAACTGAGGCCTTTTTGCTAATGTCCAACCTGCTATAATACATTTACTGGAAACATCCATAATTCTCTTATTCCTATGCATGTATACGTTGGTGCTTGCCGCAGTCTATTTACTTTAAGCGTAGAGCTAGCTTCATGATTACTTTGCTGCTTGTGTTTCTTCTGCATCTGTACACATGTAAAATGATGTGATATCTTTGTCTGTTTCTGTGGCATAAGTTTCTTCACCTTGAGCCCAAGATGTCACTTATCCATATTGCTTTCTTGATGCCTTATAGAATATCCACATTCTCTGGTCACTGCATCTTTTTTATGTACTTCATCTTCAGCTCCATGTAACATATACTTGGCAATGGCTAGTGATATTACCATTCATCCTTGCCGTTTACTGGTTCTGCTTCTTCAGGGATTTTTTTTCAGATGGCCATCATATTTCTTCGTATGCAGATAAGGTTGTCTCAATGGGTACCTTGGCTCCCAGATTCTCCTAGGTACTGGCCCTTTCACTGGCACTGGACTGAGTGCATATTCTGCACTTTGTAAATTCAGCTGTTCTGTATATGTCACATATGGTTTCCAGCATACAGGTAAAAGGGGCGGGTCGATTGAGGTGGGGGTACTTGGCTGGTAGGCTAAACCATCATCCGAAATGAGTTCCATGTGATAATGTACATGCAAAAATGTCTTCATGCAAGAAAGGCGCTGTTTTTCTGTGGCAACATTATCATATGGAACTTGCGGGGGACACATCTGTAACGCCCCAAATGTTTTTTTTTTTTTTTTTTTTATGGAGCGGGGGACACCACGCAACCCCCGCTCCCATGTACCCCATATATTTTGCCCACATATAATGTCACCTATGCCGCTTCCTGGCGCTATATGTATGGCGATATTATTTAAGGGGACAATATTACCTGATATCCCGAAATGTAGTTTATTTTAGCAGTGGAGCCTCTTTACAAGTCTTAGAACCAAACTCACATGCTGGAGGTTCTCCCTCCATGTATTTGGCTCTAAAAGCAGCAGAGCCACTGTCTGAGTCTTCAGACCATGCTCACAGACTGTAGATTCTTCCTCATTTTATTTGGCTCCAGGAACCAACGGAGCCACTCTCTGGGGCAGATTTTCAGAAAGAAGCACCAATGAGAGGAGTGCAGAGAATGTGCTAGATTCATTTGCGTTACCTTCAGAATGCTCAGGTTCACTTTATTATGAAAGGTGAACTGAGCATTTCAGAAGGGGCAGGACAGTAGCGCAAAGGGCCGCTGTCCAGTCCCCTTGAATACAGGTGTGTCAGGAGTGCGCTCCAGACACTAATGTTTGAATGGCTCCCAGCACATTTCAAAGGGACGGGCCTTGAAAGGTTTTGTCTCAGTGAAATGATTGTAAAAACATGCATTTCCATCCCTGTTTTAATCGCAGCTGTCATACTTCAATAAAAAATCATGACAGACTCAAAAAATACCCAGCCATGATTTGGATCTCACCCTTTCCCTGTTGCAAAGGGGCAGAAGGATGACCCTCATTTCTGGTATTTTAAACTTCATCCGTGAATTTGGGATGCGTTTTAAAATGGCCAGAAACACTGCCTTAGCTGCGCAAATCGGCAAAGGGAAACAAAGGAATCTGAATGAGCACATATAAGATGCTCTCATTCAGATACCCTTTGAGAATTGTGCTTCTACTTTTTTTGAGACTCTGGCCCTCTGAGTCTTAGATTTGTACTCACAAATAGGAAGTTCTGCATCAATGTATTTAGCTCTACCAATTAGCAGTCACTAATGTCTTTTTTCAGCACTCTCCCAGAGCACTATCCCACTTGTATTACCCCCTTGCCAAGTCATCTAGATGTTTATAGGATTGTGCAGGACCATGTGCTTCTCCATGGCATCCACCACTACCTCATCATGCAGCTCACACTGGCTGACAGAAATCACACAATACACGCAGTGCATGCCTGCTTTCCTCCTTGTTATTTCTAACATATTCGACCGAAATGGCACCACACCCTATATTCTGCAACCCCCTCCATAATGATGCACTTCGAGTGTTTGAATACTAGCCCTATTATTTGATGATTTGTATTTTTATATTTTTTTATTTGTAGAGAGCACCAACCCCTGAGGCATCTGGGTGCTTATCTTACATACAGATATGTTACATGGTTACATACAGGTTAGTGAAGTACAGCAGGTTCAGTGCAAAACAACAGTGCAGTCAAATAAACAAGAGGTAAACAGGTTCTAATTCTTCCGTGAGAAGTGCCACATTTTTGCATTTTTGCTGAATAAATGGTAGGAGGTTTCTGTTCTTAAGGTTATAGGTAGAGAGTTCCACATCTTGGCTGCTAGAACAAGGAAGCTACTACCTCCTGCCTTCTGTAGTTTGAACCTCGGATCTTAAGGCAATGTGATTGTTCGGATCTAGCGGGGGCAAACTGCGATGTTGCATGAGAAGTAGTTGGTCAGATATCTAGGTGCTAGGTTTGCGAGGAACTTGTGTGTTAAAGATATGTGTTTGAAGGCAATCCTTTGATTGACAGATAGCCAATTTAAATTGCGTCTCGATTCAGAGATGTGTTGTGATTGGGGATGTTTAGCACCGATCTAATGGCGTTGTTTTGTAGAACTTGCATCTTATTTATGTTCCATTGGGTGGTTCCCAAGAAGAGGATGTCTCTGGGTCAGGCTGTGTTGGGATATGCATGGTGTGTCGGCAGGATCTTGTATCTAGAGCATGGCCAGTGGCAAGTTGTAGTGTTATCTGCTGACAGTCACTTGCAGCCACTGCCATTGCTGTAGGAGGGTACTGCACTAGATGCATCTATGGCATGTGCTGTGTGCTCTATAAATACATCATCACACCACATTCTACAGTGTCTGTGAATCAAACGAGGTATCCAAGGCATTCTTACTTAGTTTACAATGAAGAACTGACTTCTGGCAGAGATTGATTATTACACTGCCTGCCAGCCCCCCTCCCTCCCCCGACCATCATAGTGTATGGGAAGCTGAAGTAGTCCCACACTCAGGTCCACATGGGAGGTCATGTCATGGCCAGTGATGTCTTGTGACTCTATTCAGTAAAGTCGGAGCCAACGATGAACCCTCCACACAGGCAGTCAATGCTTCAAGTGCCCATTTGCCTCCTCCTGAGCCATCTGCTGAGGACCATCTTTGGTTGCTCTACCTGGTGCTCTTATGTCACCTGCAGCACCACCACCTCCATATTCCAATGACCATCACCACCTGCATATCTGTGGCTATCTTTCCATTCAGCTATTGAAATACTGTCTCCTTACCAATTGCACGTTACAGGTACATGTCTACCAAGTACTCCTGGAGTGTCTGTGCCTCTAACACAACCTCCTCCAGCTTGGCACCCTCATGCTTCTCCTTAAGGTCTTTCTCCCCTTTCTCAACCACCATCTCCCTTCCTGGACCACTGCCCTCCACTTCTCAAACCACTGTCTTCTACTCCTCTGGTTTTATCTTAAACTTTGTCTGCCCCTACTCCTCAGACTCAGTCTCCAATTGCTGGCTTACTCCCTCAACCTGTGAAAGGAGCCAGAGTAGTCAAGCTTCTAATCTGGTCATCACAATCCTCCCTCCAACTAAAACACTATTTTACCTAGGGCTACAAGGTGCAATTCTCAATGCAATGGGCAAGAGTTCTCAAAATGCACAAACTATTGGGGAGTTAACTAAGCACAGCACATCAAGACTTCTTGTGTTCAAACACAGATCTTTCACTATAAACATTGGCAAGGAACAGTGTTAGGAAACATTTGTTTTTGTTTTTTTGTTTTTTAATATATTTGCAGCGGCACAAAGGCAACAGGAAAAAAAAGAACTTGTTTATTAAAAAAAGGATCACAGGTAAATAGGGAAGATTAGAGAGGGAGCCTGAAGAAGGCACACAAACTGGGATAGAAATCAAGAAACACCCAAAACAATCAACAAACTCCTCAAAAACATTCTAGAACTGCTCAAAACTCCTCCAAAGCCATCAGTATATGTGCCTGCCTGTCCAATCTTGACTTGACAGCCAACCAAAAGCCAAAAGTGAAGCAGGAGGCAAGCTGGGCCCTTTAAAAGCCTTCAATGCTATTTTGGATTAGAAACAACCCTGTCCATTCTCAGGTCATCATGTGATCTCCTTCACTATCTCTACCAGCCAGCCCACTGGGACTTCTAGCGCCATGCCCTTGCCATCTGCATTGGCCTGCAGTTGACACAACCTAACTAAAGACTGCTTCCAGCCACTGCTGGATGATCTTAAAGTTGTGTCCTGCACCAATATCAACACAGCCATTCTAGTTGTCCAATATAGCAAAGCTGTCATGCAGGCAGTTGACATGATCACCCCCCTAGCCCAGCATAAGACCAAACATTCCACACGCTACAACTTGTGGTTCTCGCCCGACATACAAGCACTCTGCTTCAAGAAGCGCATGGCTGAGGCCAAATGGAGGAAAACCTCTTCAGACGCCAACAAATCCTATTTCTCTACCACAGCTAACAAGTATAAGTAGGCTATAATCAAAGCTAAAGCGACAATATATAACACCAGAATATCCAATGCAAAACTAATACATACAAGCTTTTCACCAACCTGCACGAGCTGCAGTCCCCTACCTACCCCCTTCCCACATCATTAAGGATGTGGACTGGTGCACTAAATTCCAAGCTGCTCTCTTAGACAAAATTACAACACTACAGAAAAACATCCTACCGCTAGTATCATGCAACAACAAACCTACACCAGCAATCATTCCGCTACATCACCAGCATTTCCACTCTTCAGCTTCCATCTTCTAACAGAGGCAGATGTGAACCATTATGAAAGGCCTTAAACTGTCTGTGAAGTAGATGTATGCCCAGCCACAGTCATTAAGGACTGGACAAATGCTCTCACACTCATCACAGCCATTGTCAATGCCTCCTTCTCTGTTTGTTCGGTCCCTACCATTCTCAAAGGTCCTCCCTCTCTTCAAAAAAACCCTCTCTGGTCCCTTCCATCTTACCAACTACTATCCTATCACCACTGTCCCATTTGTCCTAAAGATACTAGACAAAGCATCCAACACTATCTTGAATCTAACCACATCCTCAGCAGCTGTCAGTCGGGATTCTGCCCCGGCCACTGCACAGAATCGGAAATCCTTGACATAAAAAAACTGCTTGAGGAAATTACGGATGCGGGTAAACCGGCCCTTCTACTACTCCTAGATCTGTCTGCAGCCTTCGACCTGATGGACCACAAAATCATCTGCCAGCACCTCACTTCTGCTGCCAACTTCTCACCAGAAGCAACTAACTATTAGATACTTCCTGGCAGACAGAACCATGACACTCTTTGCAGAAAATGCTTTGGCCCCCACATAATCCATATCCTGCGGTCTAGCCAAAGGATCATATGTCTCCCCCACTCTTTACAATATCTACACCTAACCTCTCATTGACCACCAAGATGCTCCTACAATAACTATGTGGATGGCACTGATATCCTCCTTCCCCTTACAGGACACTACACTAAAGACTCTGCCTCTCTATGCTCAAACTTTTAGACTGCCAAGTCCTGGATGGCTTCTCATCTACCCTTAATGATGACAAAACGAAAATTCTCCTCACCTTCTTGTTACCGAGAATTCTCAAAATGTGCTCATTTAACTTACTTTTTGAGACCCCCAGCAACTTTGCTGGATGTCTGGGATTTGATTTTTTTTTTGTTTTGTTTTACCTAGGAAGAGTGTGAGCCTTTTTCCCACTCTTCCATGTATTTTCTGTATGTTTTACTTATGTGTTCTTTGGTTATGGAGTTTTAAAACAACTCCAGTGGCATCATCTTTTTCTGTGTGTCACACAGCACCTTCAGAGTAGTGGCACAGGGATGTCTTTCAGATTTCCTAAGGTTTAAATACCTTCTCTGGGACTGAATACTGTCTACCAGAGCATGTAAAGTTAAATTGACTTTACTAGTCTCTTTACATTTACTGACCCAGCCCACTCTATCTTACTATAGAGTGTTGGAGGGGTTGCTCAGCTTCCCCTGAGTCAGAAAACTCATGTAACAGTAAAATGTTACCTTTTCCTACTTTAAATGACTGGTTGCAGTGGTTTAGATTGACTACAGTGACTTTTCCCGACCTCTAACAACGGTAGTTAAAAATCGGGTCAGTCATGTTTTTCAATATGGCGCCCCAGACCTGTCTGTAAAAACAGACTCTGGTAATTTATTTTGACATTTCTTTTAGGAAAAATCCTTCTTGTGTGTGTCTCTGCGCGCCAAACCAGGTTTGGTACCTTTGTTCATTGTCCTTTGGCAGGATTCAGTGCTGAAGCCCTCCTCTGGTGCCAGATTGTCTGGCGTGGACAGGATATGAGGGAGGTGCCCGAAACTTCCTGTGCTCAGTCTCCTAGGAGACCTAAATGCACTCTGCATTATTGGCCAGCTAGCTGTCCGTCAAGGACAGACACCCTGCTGTGTGAGTGACAGCCAGGCTGGAATGAATGGGGGAACACTGTTTAAAAGCAGGTCTCTGGGACTTGGAAAGCAGCAGTAGTCGAAGTGAGTGGGAGCGGTCGGGAGCGGTGCGCCTCTACTTTTTTTAATTACCGTTTACAGCTCCTATACTTTTATTTTAAAAAGAAACCGTTCCGGAATAGTTTCGTTTTAAAATAAAAGTGTAGGAAGAAGTTGAAACTTGCACTGTAAGTGCACTGCGCTAGACGTTCCCTAAACAGCAGGTGCAAGTGTTTGGGGGTGTGTATTGTGTGTGGTAGGGTACGTGGTGATGGGGTTTGTGGGGAGTGGTTGCAGGCCAGCAGGGAACATAGTTCCACTACTTCTTTTCGTACACTTCGACCAATGGAAAGCAGAGCCGACCTCTGGAACGAAAGAACCGAAGACGAGCTGAAGGAAGAGGACTGCTGCAACTCCTGGATGAATGGCAAAGCCCTGCTGCAGGTCCAAATTGCCTGAAACTCCATTGACAGAGAAACCCTTCAAGATTAACTTCTTCCCTTGAGTTTGGGGGGGAACAACCAACTCACAAGCCACATGGACACTGTCCCCATCTGGTTGAATTTTCATTCGACCAGATGGGGACGTGCTGTTGAAAACCGGATTGCCAGAGCAAAGGAAACCAGCTCGTGGACTTTAAGGCACTCACACCTTAAACCAACATCTTGCTACAGCTTTTGGCCTCTTCCCTGGGCAGTGCAGGAACCTCCAAACGTCCTCCTTCTTGTCCCCACGACTGAAGCTCAGGAACAGCGAGATCTGCTGGAACTGCCAGGAACAACTGTCTCAGCTACAGCTTTCTTCATTAACAAGGTACTGTGCAAACACAGTCCGGAAATCTTTTTGGCCATTGTGAAAGTGCGTGAAACTTTCCGCAACTTCGAAGGCTTGTCCTTCCCTAAACTTTCGTCAAACTTTTCACCTAGCCAAATTCTTCTAAACTCTCTGGCAAAGACTTAACCATTACTACCAGAACTGTGCTATCCTATACAAAGACTCTGAACCATTGACTTTGGCACAGGCCTATGAGAAAAATGGCTGGTTGTAGATAACAGAAACCCTTTGCCCTGCCTATGAATGCATATGGGCTGTCTATTCTTATAACCTTGTCTTGTTACTCCTTTAATAAGTATCTGAAGTGCCATTTTGCTCCCACTTCATAGGAGCTAAACTTGTTCATTTACGTACGGTTGTATTTTTGTAGTTTATTAGTGTGTGATATTGAGCTGCTTATGCTAGTATAATGTTTTATAACTTACTGAGTAAATAAATGTATATTCTTTTACCAAGAAACCTTGAGTAAGTGTATATGTGAATCACTGTATTGGTTGGTCTTTTGTGTAACTTGTTCTACTGCTCACTTAAACTCTTGAGATAAGTCTGGCTGCTCAGCCATCGCTACCAATTTACTGTGTAGTACAGGCTTGTACCAAAGGTAAAACTGTGCTTACACTTGTAGTCTTAATTGCCTGTAGTGTTCCCAAAGGGTACTGCAAGGGATTCTGCCTAACACTGGTGTACAGCGGTGGGATAAAGTATACTTGTTACATTTAGAGTGCTACTTTTACCTTTGTTCGAATAATCCTCCCAAGGCTAAGCAACACTAGTAAAGCAATTATTTTATCATGACTGATATGGAAAGCTACAGACAGGAGACCCTAGTGACTATAACTGTTGATCAATTGAGAGATATGTGTAAAACTAGGAATCTCACTGTAAAAGCAAAAAGGTTGAATTGATAGAAAAGTTCTTAGAATACCAAAGTCTGAGGAGTGGGTCTGAAACCCCCACACCTGCAGCAAATGTGGAAAATGTTGATGAGGATGATAATATGTCAGAGCCCAGCTCTAATATTGTGGATGAGTAAGATGAGGCAGAAGAGTCTCAGAATGAAGGCCCTGTCTTACCTCTACCTGCTCATGGGCATCAACCTTTGACCACAGGGACCCCATCAGGTACAAACCTATGTCCTGAATTTGTCTCTTTAGAAAAACTGAGACTTGAGTTAGAATTTAAAAAGATCCAAGCTCAAACTGAATGCAAACATCAAGTGCTTAGGCTCAGAGAAATGGAATTGAATCATGCACTTGAAATGAAAACGTTGTCTCTTAAAACTGGTTCTCTCCCAGAGTCATCCAGGCATTCCAGTCTTAAGAGGCCTCACATGCCCAAAGATGCTCTAAGTATGTATGAGGTTAAGCTTGATATGTTGGATTGGTTGGCTGCTTTTGAAAATAACGATTTGTGATTCAAGACATTACAGGGCATCAATTGATTCCTTGGCTTGTTTCTAGGCTACCCCCTGTTGCAACCGATGTGGTAATGGAGTTGGGGCAGATGGACAGAAAGGAGTAGGAATAGGTGAGGCTAGCTTTGATAGCTAGATTTGGGAAGACCCCTTCTCAGTATCTTAAGAGGTTTAGAACCCTCAAAAAGCATGATGGTACCTCTTGGGCTACCTGAGTGACTGAATGTTTGAAAAACCTCGATGGATTTGTTAAGGGTTACAGAGTGAACACTTATGAAGGTATGAGACATGTGTTTATGTTGGAATCTATTTATGATGCCTGCTCTCCTGAGCTGAGACAGCACTTGGCTGACTCTAAGGAAATTGTTCCCAAGAAGTTAGCAAGGGCTGCTGACTTGTGGGTTGCCAACAGGGCTACTCACAAGGATTCTGGGGTAACTCAGAAGAAGGATGAGGGGAAGAAGCACAAGAAAGATACCAAAGAGAATTATAATACCTCCAATCAAAAAGAGGGCCCCAAACAGAACATGGGTAAGCCACAAGGGAAAACAAATCAGGCTAGTACCTCCTTGTACCAAAGCAGAAAGGGGTCAGAACAAACCCCCATTCATAAAGACAGGGGGGAAACAATATGTTTGTGGGTCAACTTGCCATGTGAAAGAGGATCCCAGATGCAAGGTTAAATCTTCAGGGATCCACACTTTCTCTTTAGCCTTCTCCCCAGAAGATGAAGTACCAATGGCAAGTGGAAACTTTCACTCACTAGCTGAGGAACCCATGAAAGTCTCAGCCAGTGTTTCTTTGGTATCCCTGGGTTTGTGGGAACAACAGCATTTTGATGTGCATAACTCTATTCCAGATAATACTAAAGAGTTTTCCAAAGACAGTGTTCTTGTAAATGGTCAGGAGACCCCTGCCATCAGAGACACTGTGCCAGCATACCTGTGGTTGATGAATCATTTTTCAAGCTTGAGAATGTTTCTAAGGCACCCATATTCCTAACTAAGCTTGCTGTAGGTCCTGTCCAAATGCTTCCACAGTTACCAGCTCTCATCCTGTGCAATGACATGACTGTCAAGATACCTGTAATTGTGCAGAGTGAAGTACCTGGGAGAGTCCTGTTAGGGAAGGACCTAAAAACTCTTGGAGTTGTATCAAGCACCCCTAGGCCTCCCAGCAAAAGAAAACAGGAGCAGACTTGGAAGGCCAGAGAGAGTACCTTAAGGGGCCCTCAAGAGCAGATTATAGAAGAAAATATAACTCCCAGTCCACAGGACTTACTGACTGCAATTCTAAAGAAGAAAGAGGAAAAGGGGGAACATAAAACCTCTAGGAAAAAAACAGTCAGCACTCCTGTGCTACCAACAGGGACATCCCCGAGAGGACTGTCCAAAGTCACACCTGTGACTCCTGCACCAGCTGAGGCTGAGTGTGTGGAACAACCTTGTGTGGTTGAATCAGCTGCTGAGGAATCAGAGCTCGAATAGGACCTTGCTCCTGTTGGAGATCTGAATCCTGCAGACCATCCTGAGCTGCAGTCTTTACTGGCCGAAGGTGGACTCTGTAGGGCAGACTTCAGCAAAGATCAGAGAGAGTGTCCTAATGTTGAAGGTCTTCACCAACAGACAGCTTCCCAGCTGGAAGGGCATGAGCCAAGGAAGAATAGGTTGTACTGGGAAGATGACCTTTTCTACAGTGAACCGACTGAGTCTATCCCAGGGGACTACAGAAGACGTGTAGTGCCTCTTGAAAGCAGACTCCAGTTCCTATAATTAGCCCATGAGATAGCCTTGGCTGGTCACTTAAGATTTAAGAAGACCACGGAAAGGCTCTCTCTATACTTCTAAGTTGGGGTCTGATCTAGACAAGTATTGTAGGAGCTGTCACAATTGCCAAACCTGTGACAAGAGTGGAGCCAAGAATGTTGCACCTTTAGTGCCTCTCCCAGTAGTGGGAGTCCCTTTTGAGAGGGTAGGAATCAACAATGTTGGTCCCCTAGACCCTCCAACATCTTCAGGAAACAGGTTTATCCTGGTTGTAGTAGACCATACTACTAAGTATCCTGAAGCTATACCTGTGAGAACTGTTACAGCTCAGGCTGTTGCTAAGGGCTTACTTGGTATTTTTACCAGGGTAGGTTTTATTAAGGAAGTTATCTCTGACAGGGGATCCAATTGTATGTACCACTACATGCAGGCCATATGGAAAAACTGTGGAGTAACTTATAAGTCCTCAAGCCTACCATCCTCAGACACGTGGATTGGTAGAGAGGTTCAACCGTACAATGAAGAGCATGATAGGTGCTTTAGAGGAACCCCTTAGAAGAAGGTGGGACCTTCTACTGCATGCCTTCTTTTTGTATATAGAGAAGTCCCTCAGGAGGGTGTTGGATTTAGTCCCTTTGAACTTCTTTATGGCCATCCAGTTAGAGGCCCATTGGCCCTAATTAAGGAGGGGTTGAAGAGTGCTCATTCCCCCAAGCCAGTTGGAGTCACTGACTATGTGATAGGTATCCAGAGGAGAATGCCACTTATGATGGTGGAAGCATCAGATAACTTGAAAGCAGGTCAGGCTCTGGTAAAGCATTGGCATGACCAGAAGACCAACATGGTTGAGTTTACTCAAGACCAGCTAGTTCTAATTATGGTACATACAAGGCAAAGGGCCTTACAGGACAAATGGATAGGACCCTTCAAGCTTGTGGGTAAACTTGGAGAGGTCAACTATCTGGTGGACTTGGGCAATCCTAAGGAGGCTCCCAGAGTATTTCACACCAACCGCCGAAAAGCTTATGTCTCAAGACCAGAAGTAGGAGCTTTGCTTCTAGCTTCAGCTCAAGAGGAGGAGGAGAGTGAACCTCTACCTGACGTACTCAGAGGCCAGCCTTTAGTTGAAGAAATAGAAGGAGTTAATCTCTCTTCTAATTTGACATGTGAACAATAGGAGGAGTGTAAGTTTCTGTTAAATCAGTTTGCCTCCCTGTTTTCACCATCATCAGGGTTGACCTCTTGGGCCAGCATGATATTCAAACTGGTGACTGTTCACCTGTTAAAAGCAGAGGTTACGGGATGTCAGATCATGTAAAATCCCACATAACGGAGGAGGTCAACAAGATGCTTGATCTCGGGGTAATAGAGCCCTCTACCAGTCCATGGTCTAGTCCAGTTGTTCTAGTATGAAAGGCAGGATCCAAGGAGCTGAGATTCTGCATTGACTATAGAGCTCTTAATGCAGTCACCAAGACTGATGCCCACTCTTTACCAAGAACAGATGAACTGGTGGATAAACTTGGTTCAGCCAAGTACCTCAGTACATTTGATCTCACTTCAGGCTATTGGCAAACACCACTGACTGACCATGCCAAGGAGAAAATTGCATTCTCAACCCCAGCAGGCTGTCAGGATTAGTCAGGCGAGTACAAAGGCAGCGAATATGGCAAGGGAAATGTGCACTAAATAACACAGTGTTTAGCTTCGAATTAAACTACGTGCACACAGGAACAACGACTCATGTATGCTAGAACCCAGGAGTGTAAATAGAGTGTGACAACAAAACCAATATATGAAAAGGGATGTGGGGTAAGCACCTGACCGCGAGGAAAGTCGGCAAGCGCCTTACCCCCAATTGCTGTTACAGGTACTGACAGCGCTAAACCCACGTGGAGGGTAAGCAATGACAGGATCTGTGAACTAACACTCTTGATGGTATTAAATAAGGGAACTAAAGAACAGTACTCACGAGGACGAGATAAACCTCTTGAATGTCAGCTAGCCCACGAATCCTGTTGATGAAACTGGGACCCAGAAAGGCTATAACAGCAATGGGAGGAAAACTAAATACCTAAGTTGGAATAGTGATTACAAATTAGTGAGGAAAACATAAGCATTCACACAGGAGCTAGCTACAACCGCACACCACACCTAATAATCAAATGGGAAATAAATGCAGAAGTGCAATGGAAAACATGGAATGGATCCCAATAGAAAGTAAGGATCAGGAGCAGGGAAAAACTAAATAACCAATGCAAACTTCTCCCTACCCCTCCAAGGAAAAGACAGGAAGCTAATCTAAGAGGAAGGCTAAGGCATACGGGTTTACAGCAGCAAAGGACAGAGTGAAAGAAATATAGAACACAGACAAACTGGGCTGCATCTAAAAGGGGAAAGCACTGAGAAATGCTGCCTGCAAACAGAGGAAAACAAAAAGGGAATGAAGGGAGCAGAAATCAATTAGCGCATGAATCCGAGATTCAGGGCGGAGGAACAAGAAAACAGGAACTAGGAACTAGGTGCAAAGGCAAGGAACAAGGAACACGGGACTAGTCACAACAGGAACACTGCAAACGATGACCAGCGCTGGACTGAGTAAGACTGAGGCTTTTAAAGCTGCTTAACGAGCACACGCCTCAGGTGTGCTGATTGCTGCACCTGCAGCCACAGGTGTTGCCTATCCTCCACCCAACCTTGTCCTGCAAGGGTGGAGGTGGAGCAGTGGGCCAGGCATTCTGGGAAGCATAGTCATTTGGTTAAAGAAGCATGCTGGCTGCCAAAAACCTGGAATGGATCCGGAAGGGAAGTAGCTTGGAAAATAGGGATTTAGCGCTCCCAATTCATCACAGCACTGTAGCATAAGGTTCGGAGGAAAGGTCCAGTAGGGAATAAACCCCAAATCATGCCCCCAAGTGGTGGGAACGGGAGCGAAGGGAGCGAGTCGTGACACAAGCCTCTACCAGTTTACGTTAATGCATTTCGGACTAAAGAATACTCCTGCTACATTCCAAAGAATAGTCAACCAAGTTCTGAATGGGATGGGGGACTTCTGCATGGCATACTTGGATGACATTGCAGTGTTCAGCCCTACTTGGAAAGAACATGTTGATCACTTAGGATATGTTCTGCAGGCTCTTGAGCAGGCCAATTTGACCATAATGGCTAGTAAATGTCAAATTGGGGTTACTATAGGAACTTCATAGAGAACTATGGAACCATAGCTTCTCCCTTGAATGTGGTCTCCTCTCCCAAATTCACTAAAAAGGTCAGGTGGAAGAGGAGTGCACTCAAGCATTTGAAGGCCTAAAGAAAGCCCTTTATTAAGCTCTGGTCCTAACAGCTCCTGACTATAACCAAACCTTCATTGTGCAGACAGATGCTTCAAATACAGGTATAGGTGCAGTCCTTAGTCAACTGTATGAGAAACGTAGGGAGCACCCCATTTGCTTCATCAGCAGGAAGCTGAAGGAACCAGAAGCAAGGTCGGCAACCATTGAGTGTGAGTGCTTTGCTATTGTGTGGTCACTGAAGAAGTTTAGGTCATACTTGTATGGATCTTCATTTGTGATTTGGACTGACCACCAACCCTTGAGATGGTTGATGCAAATGAAAGGGGTGAACCCAAAACTACTGAGATGGTCAATCAGCCTGAAAGAGCTTTTATATTGCCATTGAACAGAGGTCAGGGTGTCACCACCAACATGCTGATGGTGTCTCCACGATGTTTGACCGACTGGAGTAATGGTCAGACCGACTGACCCAGCACACGCTATCTTACTATAGAGTGCTGGAGGGGTTGCTTAGCTTCCCCTGAGTCAAAACACTCATGTAACAGTAAAATGTTACCTTTTCCTACTTTAAATGGCTAGTGGCAGTGGTTTAGATCAACTACCCTGATTTTTCCCGATTGCTTACAACGGTAGCTAAAAATGGGTCAGCCATGTTTTTCAATATGGCACCCCAGACCTTTCTGTGAAAACAGACTACTGTCATCTTTTTTTGCCATTTCTTTTAAGAAAAGTCCTTCTTGTGTTTGTCTCTGTGTGCTAAACCAGGTTTGGTCCCTTTGTTTGTTGGCCTTTGACGGGCTTCAGTGCTGAAGCCCTCCTCTGGTGCCTGAGTGTCTGGGGTGGACAGGATGTGTGGGAGATGCCCGAAACTCCTACGAGACCTGAATGCACTCTGGCGTGATTGACCAGCTGGCTGTCTGGCAAGGACAGCCACCCTGCTGTGTGAGTAGCATCCAGGCTGGAATGAATGGGGAGAAACTGTTTAAAAGCAGGTCTCTGGGACATGGAAAGCAGAGTCGACCACTGGAACGAAAGAACCGAAGACAAGCTGAAGGAAGAGAACTGCTGCAACTCCTGGACGACTGGTGAACCCCTGCTGCAGGTCTGAATTGCCTGAAACTCCATCGACAGAGAAGCCCTTCAAGGTTAACTTCTTCCCTTAAGTTTGGTGGTAACAACCAACTCGCAAGCCACCTGGACACGGTCCCCATCTGGTCGAAATTTCATCAGAGTGCTGTTGAAAACCAGATAGCCAGAGGGAAGGAAACCAGCTTGTGGACTTTAAGGCACTCTCACCTTAAACCAATTTCTTGCTACAGCTTTTGGCCTCTTCCCTGGGCAGTACAGGAACCTCCCGATGTCCTCCTTCTTGTTCCCATGACTGAAGCTCAGGAACAGCGAGATCTGCTGTAACTGCCAGGAAGAACTGTCTCAGCTACAGCTTTGCACGGTCCGGAAATCTTTTCGGTCATCGTGAAAGTGCGTGAAACTTTCCTCAACTTCGAAGGCTTGTCCTTCCCTAAACATTCGTCACACTTTTTGCCTAGCCAAATTCTTCTAAACTCTGTGGCAAAGACATAACCGTTACTACCAGAATTGTGCTATCCTATACAAAGACTCTGAACCACTGACTTTGGCCCAGGCCTATGAGAAGAATTGCTGGTTATAGATAACTGAACCCCTTTGCCCTGCCTATGAATGTATTTGGGCTGTCTATTCCTATAACCTTGTATTGTTACTCCTTTAATAAGTATCTGAAGTGCCATTTTGCTCCCAATTCATTGGAGCTTAACTTGTTAATTTACTTACCGGTTGTATGTTTGTGGTTTATTAGTGTGTGATATTGAGCTGCTTATGCTAGTATAATGTTTTCTAACTGACTGAGTAAATAAATGTATATTCTTTTAGGAAGAAATCTTGAGTAAGTGTATATTTGAATCACTGTATTGGTTGGTCCTTTGTTTAACTTGTTCCATTGCTCACTTAAACTCTTGAGATAAGTCTGGCTGCTCAGCCATTGCTACCACTTTACTGTGTAGTACAGGCTTGTACCAAAGGTGAAATTGTACTTACACTCGTAGTCTGAATTGCCTGCAGTGTTCCCAAATGGTACTGCAGGTGATTCTGCCTAACACTGCTTGAAATCTCTGCTCAACAAACTTGATCCTATGTACCATTTCTTCACCATTGATGGTATCACCATCCCAGTCTCCCCAGCTCTAAAAAATCTAGGTGTATATCCAGATGCCACCCTCACCTTAACACGTCAGGTCAGCCCCATTGCTTCTTCACCTGTCCGAACCTCATCAACACAAGAAGACACTTTCTAACTACTAACAGCTTTCTTCGGAGACATCATTTGGGGGTTGCCAGGGGTCGCAGATGCGACCCGTGAGGTCTCCCTTTCTACCCCTGTGGCCTCCCTTGCTACCCCTAAAAAAAAGTTATATGTGTGTTTTTTTTTCATTGAAGCTAGTGGGCTGTGGCCAGTGCCATGTGGCTCTTTGTTTCTGGAGTGGCTGGCATTTTTGCTGAGGCCTCTTAAAAAAAACAAAAAAGAAACAGGATTGCACACGTTTAGCACTTTCAACAGTGACCCTTAATAAGAAAGAATAGGAATAGCATATAATTTGTCTTACTGGAATTCTATACAATAATTGCTAGACTCATTAAAGGGGTGAAAAGTTATGTTCTATTGATTCCCATGATGTCACTTCGGGTGTAGTCAAATGACATAACTTCCTGTGTTGACATCAGAGGTCAAGAGTCATGGGATGTCACTTCCACTACCCCTGGCATTTTGGTGAATTAACACCCTGGATGCCTCACTATAACATGAGCCATCATAGGATCCAGACTTGACTATTGCAACACATTATTTGCAAGTACCTCCTTACGCAGTATCAACAAACTACAAATTATACAGAACAAGACTCTTTGAGCAGTGCTAAAGTTGCCCAGATGTGAGCATAGCTCAGCTGCCAAACGAAATGTTCATTTGCTCACATACGCGAGCGCATCACCTTCAACACTATTATATCCATCACCCACCGTTGCCTCAGCTACACTGTCCCATTATATATTTCTCAAAAATTTGAGAAAGCTCATTCTACAAGACCGATACGTTTCTGCCTATATCCACCACCGCATCACTCCCAGATTTGGGTGTGTCAGGGTCAGTTTTCTGATCATTGCTGCCAAGCTCTGGAATTACTTTCCACCCGCCTTGGGATCTGAACAATCGTACTGGACCTTCAGAAAACAGTATGATGTGCTTTCATACGGGGATGTTTTTTCGCAGGATTTTTTGCTGCAAATCTTTTTTTAAAAAAAAAACACATTTTTTAGTGGGGGTTAGTAAATTATATATATGGGGTGTGGGTGTTAGGAAATAAACACAAATTAAACAAAATGGGGGGTTTGTGGGGGAACCCCCAAAAATTATTTTTTGAAAAATGTATGGGTTTTTTTCATAAAATAAATTGTGGTAAAAAAACCCTCGCGATTAAATGACATGGAACCCATAAAACACCTGAAAACATGCCTCTTTATCTAGGTCCATCGCTGCTTGACTGTCAATGATTTCCGCCCCAAACTCTGTCTCTGTCCTGTAATTAGTGCCTTGATTGCGGGTTTAACGCGCTGGTATAAATGTAAAAAAAATATGATAAATAAATGTCTCGGGGCTTCTGATTGTCAAGTCCATCTCCCCTCCGAGTTCAGGCCTGAACGCTGCCGTGAGACTTGTGTTTAGACCCTCGGTAATAGTTCGATAATGCTGCAGGCAGGGTCGAAAAGGGCTCAAAAGTCTTGACTTTTGCACAGGACACATTGTGAGAAATTAGAGCACACCTAGTGGTGAACACTGCTGCACTTAAGCCTATATTCACTACCCATATACTCTTAGATAGACAAATTGCTAGACAAGGGTGACACTTGTTTTTTTATTTATTTTTTTATTTGCCAAACTAATGATGCAAACTGCTGATACAAAAAAAACACACAACTTTGATGTGTATTAACATAAATAGCGACATGTATTGATTTAATCCTTATATCGGCATTTACCGAAAGCAAGCATTCCAATTCTTTCAACTTTCGTTGTGAAAATCGTTTGCTGAAAGAACATTTTGAAATAAATATCCAGTCCTCGTGAACAATTTTACGTATCTTTCTCATAAAAAAAGATGCTGGGAGGTGTGCATTTGCTCTTGAGTGCAGAATCGTGTGGGCGGATTTTTCTGGAAAAACAGCATCCAGCGCCCTCCTGTGGCCTTTAGTTGCACCTGCAGGCACCGTGTGCATTGTCGAAGATCGTGCCGCCTGGTCGCCATGGTGACATGCTGAAGGGATCGCCGCACCATCCAGAACTCATTCTCAAATAATCCTCTGTCACAGGCACTGCTCTTGCAGCTTAGTTTCAGGCGGGTGCCTTGTAGGTTGCTGGTAAGTGGGATGGATGGGTCAGTAGGATAATGTACCTGCCCCAGAACTACCACTGTTCACCAAGGGCGTGGACACCGAATTCATATTCAAATAAACTAGGGTCCGATGTGGTCAAATTCTGCAACATATGTTTTTGTTTTTTTTTGTTTTTTTTAAACGCGGTGCCTTTCGAACTTCAATATGGTTAAACGCCTAATTACTATCTTTTGTGGTCGCTTTCCCTGTTTTGGCGGCATTCCATGGGTTCTATTGCCGGTCTCATGCACTTTCTTTTTTACAAAAAACTTGGGACACGGGTATTCAAAAGACGGTCTAAACATCACAACAGTGTGTCAAGCGTGGATGTCGGTATGGGGAGGCATTTTGAAGGTCAGCAAAGCGGACCTCACCAACACATAACAGTGGGGAACATTAAAGAAAACTTAGTTTCGCAAGTGAAGACCCAAGACGGTATGGGGTTTTCTGAGTTAACTCTGCTGCGAGCTTTTGTAAGTATGCCCTTCATGGGTCAGCTTGCTTCCTCCGCCTTTTTTTGCTGTAAATATGTAAACTATGCTATATAAATGATGATTATATACTTCCAAGAAATATGTTATGAACAGGACACGTCATACGATTTGTGAGGCCTTGTGGGGCAAAGGATGTGCAAGGCCAATAATTTAAACCTGTGAAGACATCCCCAGAAATGACACCACTCGGTCTAATTACCGGCCATTTTCATTACCACGAGTCCTATTCTTCCTCCTACCAGTCCATGCATTTGGGGTGCACCCACATCACCAACAGGTCCTATTGCAAAACATGTTTGGAGATACCTGCCCCAGCTACCTGAGTGAGGTTCCTCCCCTACCATCAAGTAGGCCAAGAGGAGGCTAAACCCTCGCACTCACTGTTATATTACCAAGGCATCGTCCAGGTCCTACCCAGGGTTTAAGGGGTCAGGTAGGGGGACTGGTACGGACGAGTAGGACTCAGGGTAATGAAGATTGCAGATAGGTAATTATGCCCTTGTTCCGTTTCCTCGTCCCAGTGCATGCAATCGAGGAAACAGCAAACAGGGACTGGTTGAGCCAGATAAAGCAGACACTGAGAACAAATAAAAGTACTCCCAATACAGCAGAGCCAAATACTGAGACCTTCCCTGGGAGGCCAAGGCGAGATTGGCAGGTAATTGTGAAGCCCTTGTGGCCGCAAAACAGATGTCTCAGATGGATACACCCTGGATAGCCTCCACACTCCTGGTAGATCTACCCTGTATTACTCCAGGAGGAAAAGTGCCCGCCGGCTCGTAACACACAGGTCGCCACGGATGGTTTAGAGCCTGCAATGCCAGCACCAAAAGTTTACCACAAGAATTCACAAGAGCAAAAAGGTGCAGTGTGATACAAGTGTATCCAGGCAGCCAAGCCCACATCAAGGCGGATGCAGGAAGCCTCCTGGGCATGGACTCCTTTGCCAGCAGGGAAGAAAGGACTAGTTGTTCATTGAGATGAAAAGTCGAATCAACCTTAAGTTGAAATTCCTGCGAGAGGTACAGCACCATTCCATCTGGCAGAAAGTGGAGGTATAGAGGAACTGACGGTAGAGGCCCCTATTTCCCCAGGTGTCTGGCCGAGGTGATTGCCAGAAGCAAAGTTGTCCGCAAGGTACAGCAATTTAGGGAAACCTCTTGCAAGGGCTCAAAGAGAAGGTACCACAGGGGGCAAGATGACCTGTCGGGGGACAAGGAAGGACAAAAGGAGGGCCTCCAAGAGCAAGGAGTCAGGGGAAGGGACCATGTGTGCTAATTCTTGGAGTAATGGAAACCCTGGCGTCCTGAGCCAAGCTGGACCCACCAGGACAACTGAAACCCTCTCCCTCTTTACTCTGAGCATAAACCTGGTAGCAGGGTGATAGAGGAACGTGTAAAGGAGATCCTGGGCCAGGGAATAGAAAAAGGTATCCTGACCCTACGCCCAGGATCCCGTTCCCAAGAACAATAATATGGGAGAAAGTGAGCTTTGCAGGACACAGACAGACCTATCACTGGTCTTTGAAACCTCCTGCACAGGGCTCTGAATGCTTCTTGAGACATGGACTTCAATTGCACGTAGATCACCTCAGGTGATAGACAACAAGAGTATGCCCACTCAGTGATCTGGGTTGCAACCCAGGCTATAGAAGAGCACCTTGAACCTCTCTAATGGCTGATGCAAAATTAAGTCACCATATGTTTTGTCCACAAAAGGACTACATCGCCCTCCAACTGTTGGTGGAAATAGAGCAGAGCTCTGTGGACCGCCAACAGTTCCTTCCAGTTTGAAGATGTCCTACTCTCCACAGGAGACCACAGTGCCTGGACTGCTGCAGCATTCAGGGTAGCACCCCAACCATCTGCGCTGGCATCTGCTTCCACAACGAGAGGGTTTGGATGCCTCAAAGGAAACTCTCTCAACAGGTTGGGGAGCGATAACCACTACGGAGGGATGACCCCCTGCAATATTCATGGGGATCAGTTGGGAATAATCCTGCAAAGATGATCCAAGTGCAACACGGTGTGAGCCACGAGAGGCTGGAGATGGATCCTGGCCCAAGGGATGGCAATGGTCAAGGCGGTCACATACCCGTGGTACTGCAGTCACATACAGGCTGATGCTGATGGGCTGTAGAGAAGAATCCTCACTCAGGACTGCAAACTTGTGGAGAGGCAGAATGACCAGACTGAGCCGGTCAATGCAGTCCACCATATTGAATTCCAACACAGAGCAAGGGATCTTGAGTTGACTTGAGGGTGATTGATTGCCTTGTAGATGATGCAGCAAGACTTGAAGGCGATTTGTGCTGGCAAATAGTGTAGTTACAGGTAGTTTTAGGACTCGTAATATTGTAAATTAGATTGGTATAAAGAGACTAGGTAGAGTTGTGGAATTTGGTTAGAATATTGTGGGTGGCTGGGATAACATGATATGTGTGTGGATGGGGAGTTCACCAAACCAGTGAGGTACAGCAGTGCTAGGAACACATGTTATGGAGGCAGAGAATGCCAAGGCCTTAAACCCCCACATGGGTTTTGTAGATGGAGTAGAATGCTAAAGCAGGATTGGGCATTGTGCATTGTGTAGCCAGGAGGAAACACCAAAGCATCGAGAACTATTCAAAGGAGAATTCCAAGGAAATGTTAGGCAAACAAATTGTGTAGGCAGAGGAGAACGCCAAGGCATTAGTATATGCATGTTGCAGACAGGGAGAACTCTAATGTATGGAGAATCAGCCATGCATGTTTTGGAGAAGAACAATTCTAAAGCAGTCTTAGGCACACCTGTATATTGTACGTGGTGAGAACACCACAGTATCAAGAGCAGCACATTTGTTTTGTAGGTTTAGGAGAATGCCAAGTCAGTCTTAGCCACACGTGCATTTTGCAGTCATGGAAGCATGCTGATGAAAGGGAGAAAGCCACATTAACCTTGTAGACAATGAAAAAATGATGAACACAGTATTAGGTGTATATTTATTTTGTGATAGCAGGTGAGCGACACACATGCAGTTTGTCAGTGGCGGAAGACACCAGAGCAGTGTTATGCACACATGCATTTTGTAAGTAGAAAAGAAGGCTACGAAAGTGTTGTGCACATATGATATTTCTAGGCAAGGGAGAATGCCAAAGCATGGAATATCCCATGCGCGTTTCTTTTAGTGGATAATACATCCAAAGCATTGTTAGGCACACATGCATGTGTAGAGAGAGTACACCAATTCAGTGTTAGACACACATCAATATTGTAAGATAGAACACCAAAGCATAGGAATCCACCAGTGCTTTTAGTACGTGGAGGAGGCCTCAAAGACGGGTTAGGCGCATATGCATTGGTGAGTGAAGGAAAACAACAATTCTGTGTTAGGGCCACAAACATTGTTAAGGTGGGGCAAAGTTGTGGGGACTCCATATGCATTTTTGAGGAGGAGGAGAATAACAACACCGTGCGTTCTAGGTAGAGGAGAATCCCAAAGCACTGCTGTCCAAATAAACATTTTGGTAGTCAGGGGAGAAAGCAAAATCAGGGCTAGCCACACATGTATTTTGTAGGCAGAGTAGAACACCAAGCTAGTGTAAGATGTGCTTATAATTTTAAGGGGGAGGAGGATGCCAAGGCACTGCCAGGTATGCATGCATTGTACAGGTTGGGAGAACGCCAAAGAAGAAGAAACGTGTGCATTTTATAGGTGGAGGAGAATAGCAAGAGACGGTTAGGTGCATGCGTATTCTGTAGGTAGGGGAGATTTCTATACACTATTCATTTCAGAGGGAGGGGAGAAAATCAAAGCAGCGAGACCTACAGAGGCATTTTGTAGGCAGTGAAGAACAGCAAGGCAGTCACAACCCCGTGTGCATTTATGTAGGTGCAGGAGAATGACACAGCAGTGTTAGCCACAAATATACTGTAGTTGGGTATAATGTCAAGGCAGAGTTTGGCACACCTATACGTTTGTAGATCAGGAGAATACCAAAGCATTGTGAAACACTAATGTATTTTTTAAGCAGAGGATAATACCAAGGCAGCATTTGGCACACCTGCATTGTTGTAGGTAGAACACCAAAGAATGCAAATTCACTTATTTGTTTTGGATGTGGAGAAGAATGCCGAGGCATTCTTAGGCACTCACACATTTTATAGGTGGGGAAAAATGACAAAATAGTGAGAACCACCAATGTATATTGTAATTGTTCAAAAAAGCAGGGGCGAGTAGTGCACTCCAATTCCTGGCTAATATATTACCTGAACAAGTTTCCAATAACAATCACAGGGTGTCCAAAATATTCACAGGGTTAAATCCGAATAAAGTTCACAGGGTTAATTCCCTTCTTGCACTGGTGTACTCATCCAAGTGCTTTCTTATCTGCAACACTCATCAGGGAAGCTTAGTTGCCATTCAATTCAGGTAAAACCAATATAAATGCAGTTGCAGTCTCTAGGAATTATGGTCAATGTAGTGAACCCACCTAAACAATTCAGGTGACCAGTGAAAGACTCCCCTCCAACACACACATCATACCCTTAGCAGGGGGAGGGGGGAAAAACCATGATTATGGCTCTCCAGTGTAGGGCAAAATAACCCTGGTGCTGCAGCCTCTGGAGTCCGGATCTCCACAAGTTAATTGTTCAAAAAAGCAGGGGCGTGGCGCGCACTCCAATTCCTGGCCAATATATTACCAGAACAAGTATCCAAAAACAATCACAGGGTGTCCAAAATATTCACAGGGTTAAATCACAATAAAGTTCACAGGGTTAATTCCCTTCTTGCACTGTTGTACTCCTCCAAGCGCTTTCTTATCTGCAACACTCATTAGGGAGGCTGAGTTGCCATTCAATTCAGGTGAAACCAATATAAATGCAGTTGCAGTCTCTAGGAATTATGGTCAATGTAGTGAACCCACTTAAACAATTCAGGTGACCAGTGAAAGACTCCCCTCCAACACACACATTATACCCTTAGCAGGGGGAGGGGGAAAACCATGATTATGGCTCTCCAGTGTAGGGCAAAATAACCCTGGTGCTGCAGCCTCTGGAGTCCGGATCTCCACAAGTTAATTGTTCAAAAAAGCAGGGGCGAGGTGCGCACTCCAATTCCTGGCCAATATATTACCTGAACAAGTATCCAAAAACAATCACAGGGTGTCCAAAATATTTACATGGTTAAATCCCCATAAAGTTCACAGGGTTAATTCCCTTCTTGCACTTTTGTACTCAGTAACACCTGTTAAAGAAACACAGCCTCCCTGATGATTATTTGAGATAAGAAAGCACTTGGAGGAGAACAACTACAGACAACAGAATTGCAGCTGATGGGATCTAACCCTGTTAATACTGAGGAAATGAATTGCAAAAGAAGGGATCTAACCCTGTTAATATTTGTTCATCTTTGGGATTTGCAGCAGATGGGATTTAACCCTGGTGAATACTTGTCAATTTTGGGATTTAACCCAGATATATTTTTTTGCAACAGGATTAATTGACCAGGACCTGGAGTGCGCACCTCGCCCTCCTTCATGTTTTCACTTAATGCTAATGGAGTCTCGGGCTCTAGAGGCAGCGGCACCAGGGTTACTGTGCCCCACTTTAGAGAATCATAAAGATGGTTGTCTCCCCTCCCCCAAACTGGGAAGGACTTGTGCTTTTGGAGGGGTGTCGGTTCCTGGTCACCTGAACTGAAAAAACGTTTTCACTACAGCTACCAGAATCCTTTGAGTCTAATCAATAACACCTGTTAAAGAAACACAGCCTCCCTGATGATTATTTGAGATAAGAAAGCGTTTGGAGGAGAACAACTACAGACAACAGAACTGTAGCTGATGGGATCTAACCCTGTTAATATTTGTTCCTCTTTGGGATTTGCAGCAGCTGGGATTTAACCCTGGTGAATACTTGTCCATTTTGGGTTTTAACCCAGATATATATTTTTTGCAACAGGTTTAATTAACCAGGACCTGGAGTGCACGTCTCGCCCTACTTCATTTTTTCACTCCATGTATATTGTAGGCAGAAGAGCATGGCTAGGCAGTGTTAGGCACACTTGCATTTCTGTAATTGGGAAGAATGCCAAGGCATGGAGAAACACTCCTTTGTTTTGCAGGTGGGGGAGAATGCCAACAGTAGTGTTAGGTACACACACACATTTTGTAGGTATGGAAAGATGTCAAAACAGTAAGTACCACACACGTGTATTGTAGGAAAAAAAAGAAAGCCAGGGCATTGTTAGGCACACATGTGTTTTGTAGGTGGAATGTAAATCCAGGGAAGTGTTAGGCACAGCTTCATTTTGTACGCGTGGAGAAAGCCAAAGCATGAAGAACCAACCGTTTGTTCTTTAGGTGGAGGAGAATGACAAGGACAGGTTAGACACGCACATTTCATAAGTGCAGACAAATGCAAAAACAGTGAGAACCACACGAAAACTTTGTAGGCAATACAGAACACTAAAGCAGTGGAAACCCCAGGTGATTTTTGTTGGCAGAAGATAATCGCAAAGCAGTGTTAGGCCCACATGGATTTTGTAGGCAGTGAAAACTCAAAGCACCGCAAAGGTGGCCCAGCCTAGGTTAGGCACATGTGACAAGTGATCCTAGGTATGGGGGCTCTTTTTCAGTGCACTCAACAAACTAAGGTGTCACTAATGGAATGATAATGCACTTGGTAGTAACCGTGCAACATTCAAAATGTGAAAATAATGCATGTTTTTCCATTTCCTTAATAATGAATTTCTTAAATTCCACTTCATTTTGTGTGCAGGTAGGCAGCAAAGAATGGTAAGGCGGTGTTATGCACATGTGTGATTTATAGGTGGTGGAGAAGACCAAAGCAGTGAGAAACTCTTTTCCATTTGGTAGGCAGAAGAGAAGGCCAAACATGTGAGAATCTCACATGTATTTTGTAGGCAGCAGAGAATGCCAAATAGCAGAGAAACTCATGTTTATACATGGAGGCAGAGGGGAAAGCCACAGCAGTGTTAGGCGCACATGCTTTTTTATCGACAAAATACAACAGTGAAACAGTGTTAGATAAATATCCATTTTCTGTGCTCTAGTAAATGCCAAAGAATGGAGAGGCCCTTGTGCATTTTGTAGGCAATATTGTAGGCAATAATCATGCTGTGGGTGGGGGAGAATGCCAAAACAACGAGAGCCTCAAATGCTATTTGTAGTTGAAGAAGAATGCGTGAGAATGTGTAAGCAGTAAGACCTGGTTGAGTACTTTTTGTACACTGGAAAACACGAGGGAAGTGTTGGACAGTATGATTATATTGGGGCAGAGGAGAATACAGTTACCATATCTGAGTCTGGTGATGGGTCCAGGAAGCTAATAATGTTTCAGACCCATGACAAAGTGGGTGGTGTCATCGGTGGAGGTGACCTCTGTGCCTTTAACTTCTTAAGGAAATCAGCCTAGCTTTCCCCCTTAGAATACTGCATACAAGCAGGCATGGTGCTCCACCCAAACCAACTGTCTGGGGACAATCACTGACTGGCTCCCCCATCTAGTGCGCTTCTATTCCCTGCAGCACTACTTCTATCTTTCTCCCAGTTGTCCTGATGCACATCGATGGGGATCTCACCCTGCTGCTGGGAGAGCACCGCCAGCTTGACAACTGCAAAGACTCTATCAAGGTGTTAGTTATAAAGCAATTCCTGGAGGGTCCCTGCAGCTGCGACAACCTCCTAATTGGTAGCCACAGCATGCACATTGCCCACTTTTTCAAGCACTGAGTCTGTTTCATCCACCTGCCCCATCTCGTGTTTTTTTTTTTGGCTCCCTTGTCTTCTGAGAGAATGTTGCATTTCGTTGTAAACATGAGTATTTAAGCATGCTGACATCATTAAGTCACTTTTCCAACCCTCTAACATGCTCTTAAATTGCCAGGGTATATTCAGGAAATAAAATCACGTTTTTTCAGGCAGTGTCTTGGACGGCATTCCTGTCTCTGAAATTAAAGTTATCCACCATAGACTGGGAAGTTGTTCCAAGAAGGTTTTTAGGACAGTTCTGGTCAAAGGCATTCTGTGAAATCTTTCCTCTAAAACAATTTGACAGACAGGGTCCCCAGGTTGTAGACCCACCACCATTATTTTATTTCTGGAAAAACACTCAGACCCAATCGCCACGTAGCAGTCAACCACATGATGTTGCCCCTGCAGGAGAGCCGCCCACATTCTGACCACACCATTCTTGCTGGTGCATTAGTTTGAACACTTGTACTACTTAGTACTACACTAGTTACCAGCATATCCACTCCGCCATGTAACTCAGTGCTCACATCTGTGACTCCCCAAAGCTCTGCCCTCAGCAGTCCACTGTCTACTCCATATGAGTCAATTTTAAAGAACTGATGTGCTAGGAGGCTTACAGTGTCCCTTTCATGGTTATAGTTGTCTTCCTCCATTGACCTCAGTAGTGTGGTTGAAGATCTGTCTGCAGTTGAGGTGAACAAGCTCTTTAGGTGAACCTGCCTATATTCAACGGTTGCAGTACTCTGGTGGATGTTTTTTATTTATTTATTTTTCTCACTGTGTCTATTCTTTGTGCTCCCTTCCTTGTCAAATCATACAGGCTGTGTTGGTTCCAATACTGAATGGACGGTCACTGTTTGGGCTCTCTGCACTGTTACGCTCGAGCTGCCGTTACTGGCTCTACATTGTTATGTTGGTACATTTTCTGATTAAGACCTTATTGGCAGCTAAGCGCGCTAGTGCCGGAGCTGCCCAGAGTACTGTGTGACTGCCGATGTTGAGGATGATACACTGCCTGCTGGCACTACATTATGCTGCATATTGGCATGCAAGTGCACCCTTCCTGGGCTTTTATAACAGCCTTGTCACCTGGGTCTGGGCACACTCTCTCACAAGTGATCTGCAGGCTCCCACACATCTCCTAGCAAGGGGTGCATAGGGTTGTGGGTTCCGAGAGATGTGTCTTCCAGTCTGAATATACCTGAATCTCCTTTATGAGCCTTAAATCGACATGGAAGATTGAGAGACATTTGGAAAGGTTTGGGCTCATTCTTGGGTGAAAAAACGTGCACAAAATAGCTTAAAAGGCTTTAGGATGGGAGAGAAAGATTTAGAGGAAACACAGGGATTCAGAAAGACTTTGCACGGGGAGGGTTAGCAAGAGGAAGTGGAGTGTCATGCATATTTATTTATTTATTTATTTAGTTAGTTTTGCATATGTAGAGCGCACTACAGCCCACAGGCATCGAGACGCTATGAGAAGACGTTAGAAGGCTTCATTAAGGGTTACATACATGCGGCCCATGAGAGTATTGCTTATTACAGAATGTTTCGTTACATGCAGCATTTGAAATGGTCTTATTTGGCTGCATACTCAAAAATACATACATGTGGACGAAGAAGCCCTTTCAAACAAAGAGCCTTGTTTTGATGGCTTTGCGGAAAGCTGAGTGAGAGTCAATAGACCGGATCTGGGATGGGAGGGTGTTCCAGAAGGAGGCTGCCATGGTGGGGAAGCTAGTGCCACCCGCTCGCACTCTTTGTGTGCGAGGAACAGTAATTTGGTTAGAGTAAGCTTTTCTAGAGGGTCTAGATGGTGTGTGTCTGATGATTCTTTGCGCCAGGTAAGGGGGGGAGAGGTCATGGAGACATTTGTGTGTCAAAGCAAGGATTTTAAAGATGATCCTTTCTTTGACCGGGAGCCAGTGAACGTGCCTTCTGACCCCAGAAATGTGGTCCCTACGTGAGATGCCTGTTGCAGCCCTAAGGGCATTGTTCTGAGCTAGTTGAAGTTTTGCAAGATTTTTATGGGAGGTCCCGACAAAGAGGGCATTACAGCAGTCGAGCCTAGAACCAATAATTTCCCTAGCAATGGTGAGGCAATTCTCATGGAACAGGAAGGGTCTGGCTGCATTAATCAGTTTGGAATGATAAGCTGCGGACGAAGCAATAGCACTGACCTGTCTATCCATAGTCAAGTTAGGTCATATGTTAATTTAAAATAGGACAGAATATTTAACTATTCTGTAATCTCAGTAGGTGAATGAACCTACTTCTGTGATCAATGTGCAACTTGTAGGTCCCAGGGTTGATTTTAGGTAAGGTCTCAGCCTTTCTTCTTTCTAAAGTTGATTTAATTAGTAACAGTGTAAGATTGCATGTCAGACCAGCAGAGTCAGTCACATGTCAGGCATGCGTTGGTCTGTGTTTTAACATTTGTATATTACCACATTTAGTATTATTGAGGTTTACCCTGTAACAGTATATGGAATTCGTAACAGACATGCCCCCCCTGAAAAGCCAATAGGGCTGCTGAAGAGCCAGTCGTGTGTGAAGTTATATCCTGCTGAGCGTGCTACCATGAAGACTACTGATGTTATTTATTTAATAATAGGGAGAGTCCATGGCTGCAGATCAGTGACCCTAAAAAGTCCAGTAGGGCTGAGGCAGGGTCATTAACATGTCAAGTCTTCCTGATGTACAGGCTGATGTTCCATAAAGTAATACCATTTAGTCAGGTAGGATTGCCACATTGCAAGCTCTATACCCGGGGGAAAATAAACATACAACATATATACAATAAGAGGCAAATTCTCAAATATTTTTGGGGCAGAACTGGTGAGATGCACCAGTGCATTTCATAACCAGCACCTAAAAATTATGTGCTGTATTTACAAAGAATATTTGCACCCTAGATGATCATCTGTCCCACAGTTGAGGTTGGTCAGCATTGCAGGCAAACCTTCCTATATTCAACATTTGGGAGACCCTGTTGGATTTGTCGTTTCCTATTGTGTCTCCATTCGTGAATGGTGCCGGTGCCTCCGACATGCTCTGCTCACGGGTGCCGGTACGCCAACCAGGTCAGACCTGGCGGGCGGAAAGGCACCCGCGAGCAGAACTCGTAGTTTGCCGGTCCGGTAGTAACGGCGCCGGTAGCTTACCGGCACCGTTACTACGGGACCGGCAAACTTGTAATGAGGCCAATATGGTCTGTTTATTTTTTACACTTTTCACAATGACACGCCCTTTAGGGCCCATCATGATAAAATGCATTACCAGCATCCACGTGGGAGCAGGGAGCACCATATATGTTGCCAACGCTAATGTATGTAAGGGGGCTGGCCAGTGTATTATTTATGCGGCAGCAAAGCCCTTTGTGAATGTGTGGGACAACTTTCTGAACAAGGTGACATGTTCATATCTTAAAGTGATGCAAATAGAACCTCCATCCTTTGACCATGTTCTATTTGCATTTCTTTTTGACCCTTTGTCGAAGTGTTAAAAACAGATAACTATTTGCTGTCAGCTGCAAACAAAGTATGGATGTTATACTTCTATTAAGGAAACAGCTAGTTTCAAGCCATGTGTAATGAAGACACTTTGCTTCCTTTGAGAATCCCATGCAGGAAACCTTCTGACCTATTCCACTAATGCTATGCTTTGAACACATGCTGGCGGGGTAAGAGTTTACCTCTTCAACCCAATGTTTACCTCAACATTTCTACAGCATGCAACTGTCATGCGCTACACCCACATGTCACCCATATTTCTTAAAGGTTTGGCCAATCCTTAATCACACGGGTAATGAGAAATCCAGGGTGATTTCGGGTTTGGCCAAAGGTATGCGTGTAGGCAGATTGTCACCACATCATTCTGTACACCCGCAGGCAAACGCTGTTGTTCCACTCAAGGTCTTTCGCTCTTACCCCATTACGAACTGCACTTGTTAATCCGATCCACTTCCTTTAGCTCCCACCTGGCTACTGGGGAACCAACGGAGGATGGGAAGCCCCCTGGTACTCTCTGACATTGGGTCACTGCGTGTTGGTCCCAGGACAGTTGTATCACCCCTTAAGTACTGAGCTATTATGAATCCTAAGTGAATGGAATGAACATACATGGCCTTTGGACTTTTTACCCTTTTAAAGGACCAGGCTAGGGTTTTTTGTCCACTGTTGGAGTGGTGATGGCCACCCTCTGCCTCATAAGTTACTTACCGTGAATTTCTGAAGCCATGGACCCCACAACTTCTGTGGTCGTCACTCCCTCTTCCACTTCTTGTTCTATAAGCTGCCCATCCTGCCATATTGTGGTTTCCTGCATTTCCTGTGATTTGGGGAGTGACTTGCCTCTATCCCTGTTAGTCCATTTTTGTATGTTGTGATGTCAGGTTGCAGTTTGCCCCTTGAGTTGACTCCCTTCGTCAAGTTGGCAGGTTTGTTCACTATCACCCATACCTCGCTTCAAAGCCCACCTTTGCGGGCTCGTTCAGAGAACTAGGACCGTTAGGAAATGTTCTGCCATTTGGGACCCTCATTTGAGATCCCTGGTAAATATATCTTCTTCGGGATTGGTTGCTGCAGCCTTGCCAGCCTTAGTATGTATTGTCAATTGCAACCACTACCTGGCCGAAATATGTACCATGCTCTGCGCCCTTCTATTTCTGCCCAAGCTATGCCACTGTGCAACCCAATAGGTTTACATCAGTAGCAGGACAACCAGGTTGTGGCTTATCCCTCAATACAAAACAAAACAATTAAAACATATCTGTGCTCTATTCAAAGGACTGGTGGAACCAGTTTTCTTAAAAAATCCCCATAATCTAGCCCACATAGTGTTGTGAACGTCCAGAGCAGTGCACTGCTGCATTAATGTCATTGCTGGGGTACAGGAGGGCCCATCCATCGACACCAGGCTCTAAAATACATTGTACTCTGTAACCCTAGCCATCCCCATCCGTCCTACCAAACCGGAGACAGGCGATAGATAGTATGGGGGAAGGCAAAGGCGCTGGATTTGGTAATGAGGATGGAGAAGTCAGAAGTGGTTGAATTATGGCAGGTGGAGTTGGAGTGGGATTGTGGATTTGGGCACGAGCTCTGACAAGCTGGTGACCTTTTCACACAGTTTGTTTTTGTGAACTGCCATTCGGGAGGGAGAAAGATAAAGCTACAATGGTATAATTTTTACTGGTATTATGATTGCTTAAAATAATCCTATATATGTGTCAGGGCCGTTTATAATGTGATTTGTGTACTTGTCAAGTCATCTCTACCTCTTTAAAGCAAAATATGAACACATTTTGTTTCACCGTGAAGATGAGTACATTTATGGTAAAATCTCGGAAGCTGAACGGGCTTAACTCCTTGTTGGACTTGTCCTTGTATCTGGAGTGTGTGCGATCCTTGGACACTAATTTGATCTCATTTCACCACGTCTGCCAAAATAGAGATGCATTATGGGTCTTGTATTGTGGGAGATGGGAATTTTGGATTCCAGGTATTCGTCTTCATCCAGCTCAGCTCCCATTTCGCTCATAGTCCAGTCAGACCATTCAGCTGGACTCTCCCCGTGGTCTGCCTGGCTTACCCACCTCATATATTCCTAAATTGCCCACAAGGTACGAGTGCATGTGGTGGGGGCTGGAATGGTGGAACGGTTATTGCTATGTTTGTTGTCTGATAAGTGTGAACGTCTGATCCTAGATTGGGTCACTGTTATGAGAGGGGTGAGGAAGGAACATGGCAGACACAGTTACATGAATTCAAGATAAACAGAGAGATCGAATGCACAGTATGGGGAGAGACCCCAGACGGGAGCTATTCACAGAATACATGGTTCTACCTCCAGGGTGAGTAGTTTGATCGGCATGAGCACAGTAACCGAGGCCTACAGAAGTACGCATACCGTAAGAGAAAAGGCAGCGCTAGCGATTAGGGGATATTAAAGCCGGCAGGAAAACAGGCAAAAGACACGGCTGTAATGTTTGTTTAATAAAGATGACAGCTCTGCTGCTGCCTAGGTCTGCGTGAATGCGTGTGCGTGCATTCGCCTGTCTACGCCTGAGTGGATCGAGATAAGTGACATCCAGGTGTACTTGCGGAGTGATTTGTCGCGCGCACCTCTGTGTAGGCACATGTGTACATACATCAGCGAGTGGACACTAACTATGGAACGGCAATGCCCGTGGGAGGGAGCGCCATATGTCTGACAGGCCCGCGAGGAGGATGTGACAGCAGGAGGAGGAGGCAACGCAAAGGAAAAAACAATTATCCCTGTTCTAAATTTGGAGACATTCTGTTCCTGCAGCACTGTCATCGCCTCACTCTGACAGCTCGGGATTGGCTGCTGACACTGATTGGCACTAAAAGATGAGCAGTCTCGGGCGGCCTTCGAAGTGAAATGCCAGGGAAAAGGGAAGCGAACGCAGCGCATCGCAGTGTCTGGCCCTGCAAAGCAAATAGCCCAGGGCCAGGCCAGGGATAACCTGCCTGCGTCAGCTGACGACTTTGTCCCAACCCCATGTGCCTTGCCGAGTCATTGAGCAGTGCATGTCTTTCCAATTCTGAAACAGGACAAGGGAGCTCCATCTTATCACAAGGACCGTTGACAGCAAGGCCAGGTGAAAATGCGTTTGGGCTCATGGGGGCACATTTCAAAATGCTGCTCAGATCCCCTCTTGCCAACAGCTCGGAAAACCAGTCTGAGTCGCGTGTGGGGTGCACACATTATAATGTAGGGATAAAGGAATGGAGGGAGGGGACAATTAGCTGCAGATATAAATGTATACTATCGGCCCCTGCACTGATGAAATAATGGCAGCCAGCTAGGAACTGAAACACTTAGGGCCTCATGACGAGTGGGCGCTATACCATAAGTAAAAATCCACTGGTATACCGCCCAATGCAAATATCGTTACCGCAACTTGGTCCTGCGCTTTTAGCGCTGGATCCCAAGTTGAGGCAATGCTGTTAATCCTCATTCTCCCCCACCCCCCGAGTCCATCGGAATACATGGGGCATTTTCAGCACATTTACAGTGTTGCAAAATGTGCTGAGGTAAATGCGTCAAAAATTTGCCGAAAGCTGCATTCACCCTCAGCTCAAAGCAGGAGGTGAGTGCTACGACCTTCCCCAAAACACGGGATTGGGTGGAGCAGTTATGGGCAATGCTGCCAGGGACCAAGCGGGGCCAGGTAACCTGTGCCCCATGGCAGCCAGGCTGGGGAGAGGGACAAGCAGCAGCCCAAAAAACAGGGCTGTGTTCCCCCTCTACCCCAACACAGCCACAAGGCGACAGGCAGTCACCTGCCAGGATGACAGATGGGAAGGGCGAGGTGTTGAAGCAGCACCTTGCCCTTCCTCCCAAAGGGAGAGGAAACAGAGAAACAGGAAATAGGCGGGGTACAATCTTGTTAGGCACCATAAGGTGCAATCGCCTTCGGCATCTGCGGGCCAGGGGGCTGGCACCACAGCCCCCACACAGACACAACAAGGACCCAGGGGACTGCCACTGGGTTCTATATAAGGAGCTGCTTTTGGCAGCATAAAACAGACGATGTTGCAGTAATCTCCCAGTCTTTCAGCGAAAAGGAAGTGGCGAAGAACCTGCAAGCTTCATTGGATACCATCGCAAAGTGGTACAGCGACTGGCGGATAGAACTCAACACCAGCAAGACAACTGCAACGCTGTTCACCAGAAAGAAGATCAAGGAGCACCCACACATCAGCCTCAACGGGGAGACCATCAAATGGGAGAGCAGCAGCCGCTACCTCGGTGTGACCCTGGACAGCAAACTCAACTGGGAAAGCCACATCGAGAATACTCAGCAGAAGGCAACAGGAAAGATGGCAGCGCTGTACCCACTCCTGAAGAGCAAGTCCATGCCCCTCCGGACAAAGATCAACGTCTACAAGGCGATCATCAGACCAACCCTGACTTATGCCTCACCAGCATGGATGACCTGCCATGAGCGACACCGGAAGAGTCTTCAGATAGTCCAGAACAAGGCCCTGCGGATATCATCTGGAGCTCCAATCTTCACAAGGATAGCAGACCTTCACAGAGACCTGGACATCGAGATGTTGGATGAACATCTAGCGAAGCTGAGTAAGAACTTCTGCCAAGAACTGGATCAGAACCCGAACCCTCTGATCAGAAGACTCACTGCCACCACTGCAAACCCATTCGACCGCTACCCGCGGCCCATCACTGCGAAGACCCAGTGAAACCAGCCCTCCTGTGACAAGACCACACAGACCAAGAAGAATACAAACCCACGACTACACACTCAACCCGAGAAGATGGAGTAATGAGGCTCAAGCCTCGGTATCCAAAAAATCACCGCTGATGGATAAAAATCTATCAGCAAGAAGAAGAACAAGCGCTCAGCATAAAACAGAATCAATTTGGGTCCCTGCACGGGGACCCAAGCAAACCAGTTTGTGGACCCTGCAGAGGGACCAAAACAAAAGAGTACTCTGTGCACTCAGAGACTCTTCTTTTTTTTCTTCTTGCAAAGTTTGCTGTGTACTCACCATCATTTGCCCCTCCGTTTCCTTTTCGCCACTAATTACCCTGTTCAATCATCCTTTATCTCAGTGCAACGAGAGTGTTCGGCATTCAAAACGAAGCTGTAGACGGTAGGGAGAAGAACGCATTACAATTGCGTGCAGCACCCGAGGCCTGGGAGCAGGGAGCGGAGCATCACGAGTGAAGGCGAGCGGTCAAGATCTCCGGAGGAAAGAGCAACGTCAAAGGAACTCGGCACGGGCAGCAGAGCCCGTTACATTGTTTCCAAGTAAGTCAACCCCAGTTTCGTAAGTTACCCAGCAACAGGTCCCCGTACGAGCCCAGTATGAATACACAAAGGCAAAGCCAGAGCAGCGGGGGTTTTAAAAAATAACAAATACCGCCCAAGACAACTACAAACAGTCTAAGAATGAGGGGGCATTTTTAGTGGTCATGATTTGGAAGTAAGCCGACACAGAGCAACTGCAGAACGTCATACCGCACAATAAAACTGAAATGCATTTTGTAAAATATCGCAAGCAGCATTGGTTCAATTTTAAACAAGGGAACGCTAAAATAAAAAAACGTTAATGCGCAAATCATTTCAGGAGAGCGAATTTATTCACGTGTAAGCCGCACGTATAAAACCGAATTCTGGAGGACGCAATGGGCACGGTTACACTCCTCAGAGCATTCACACAAATAAAATCAAGGGGTTTTTCCCCGTTTTAAGCACAGGTTAAGACGCAAACGCAGCAGAACTGAGAACATACAGAAAATACGAACATTTCTAACGGCATTCTCCAATTTAAGCAGGGAAAAGATTTCCAAAGAAAGATAAGCCATGTGTCATGGTCTCAGGCACGTGACTCACAAGTTTTCAATGCACAACAATAGGTGAGCATTTTTAAGGACATTCGCAATTTAAGTGGGGAAAAGATTTCCAAAGCAAGTAAACCATGTGTTTCAATTCACAACAATAGGTGAACATTTTTTAAAGGCAAAGACTTTTTTGCAACGTGCTCACCAGCACAACAGTTGGAAGATTTTTAGGAAACATGAAAACATTTTACATTAAGGCATCCAAATAGCTTAACATATAAAGAAAGGGTCCGCAAGCGGCAATACACAGTTTTCAAGCCACCTCCCGGACATGGGCACAGCAGCACAAATTACGAGTACTTTTTAGGAAACATGAAAACATTATGACTAGGGCATAGCATGCAGGGCTCGAGTCACCTCTCAGGCAGGCGAAAACAAAGTGGATTTTCAGTTATCTCCCACGGGTGGACACCCATCATTGGTGACACCGTTAAACCCCGGAACAGGAAGAACTCAGGGTTTTTTTGTCACGCACACAACCTGCAAAACAGTATCCTTAACACGGGGCACATTTAAAAACACTTTTTTAACCTACTAGACAAGATAAAAGCATTTTACAGTTTGCACAATCTTGTGTGGTAGGGGTAACTTTGGCCCAGCCCCTCCGGTCACAGCACATTGCCTGACACCTTGACCAGAGCCACCACAGAGGGAGAAAAACCACGGCCAGCCTTGCCATGAATCCTGACAATAAATAAGGGGCAACAGGCGGAGGACAAAGGCACACAGCGGGCAGCACACAGCGACCGTCAGAGAAAAGACAGCCAAGGGACAGCTACACAACTTAATCCCGCCAGCTTCACAGAGACGGCAGCTGTCACGCATAAAGCGAAGAATTTTTAACATGGGCAAATAAATTCTGCATGATTGGAAGCAGGACAACACGGGCATAACAAGATCGTCAATACTTTTCTGTCATTTCCTGAATAAGAATAGTAGCATCAGTTACCTGATGGGTGATACATATATTTTCTTTTCATGCCTCCAAAACCAAAATCCCAACTCCTTCACTCAGTAGAAGAGGCAGCAGAGCATTCCAGCTGGGTATAGGGTCAGGGTAAATATATATGTTTTTGCCGGGGGCCGAGGGTGGAGTGGTGACAGTGGGCGAAGACAGCCAACCCCCAACTACGAAATCCGAAGCAACAGGCGATAGCAACAAAACAGTTAAAAGAATAAAACGTCTTTGAACACGAGTGTCAGAGACAAAGACAGTCAAAAACCAGAACCCTGACACGGGGCACAGCAAGGCATAGAACATGCTCACCCAACAAACAGGTTTCGACCCTGGACAGCACGCAACAAGACAAATAACCACAAACACTGCAGTTTCTCAAATCACCAAAATTATATTGCATGACAAGCAGCGCTCAAGTATCAGCAACAGCCAGAAACAGAAGGCAATGAAAAAGAAAACACGTAGAAAGAGATACCCAACTCCAAGCAGCTATCCAAACGGAGCTTGCCAAACATTTCTGTGTACGCAGAATAAACAACAGAACCCTGAAACAGGGTTTAAAACAATACCTCACAACTAAGGAAAAAAAATGTACTCGGTGGACCCAGTTGCAACAACACTACTGAGTTAGTGCAATAGAAACAGACCACAGACACATAATGGGGCGACGACAATACGGCAAAAGAACACAGAAGCATTCGGGATATCGGGTACTAGCCATGTGAAGAAGGGGAGACGGCACTAAAGAAACATCTCTGCAAGGTAAGTAAGAGAACATGCATAGGGGGACACCAGATGACACACGATTTCCAAACCTACCGAAGGTCCCACAGCCATCCAGGGCCCCAAAGAAGCACACATTCAGGCAGACAAAAAACAAGCCAATCCCAAAAACTGCTTTAAGAACAGAAACAAACAGCTAAGACAGAATAGAAAGCAAATGGTCAGGTAGCACAGCAAGCAGAGCATTGGCATTTTACATCTGCTCAGACACAGTGTTTCCAGTGTCCAGTCCGGGCTGTACCAAACACAGCCCACCAGCCTTTAAAAATCAAAAGATTAAGAACACAAGTGCGCATTCGCCGGTCAGATTCCACAGCGAGTATAGCGCTCGTTTTGACACCTGTGCAGACCCAGACCTGCCGACGCAGTTTTGAATCCCGGCAGGGCCAAACTCAGCTTTTCGTCCTTCTGAGGTCGATAAATGAGCACCACAAGCCGTGGGCAATAATAAACAGCACTCAGATGCCTGAGGGTTACCATCTCATATGGCAAACCCCCACAAACATACAGAGCCAGGCCTTTAGCACAACAAGCAGAGCGCCCCTTTTAGCATCAGCCCAGAGCCTGCCGACACAGTTTTCAAATTCTGCAGGGCCAAACTCAGCCTTTTTGACCTCTCCAAGGAGACAAATCAGCGCCACACTCAGGGGTAATATGAATACAGCACTCAGAGATGCAAGGAACACAAGGTAATGTTTAGCATCGACCAAGACCCAACAGTTGTCCAAGGTGCTCGCACCAACAGCACACATACCAAAGTGAGAGCTGACAAACGAGAAGTGTTCCAGACAGTTGGGATTTTCTGCAACAAGTAGGTAATACACAAGTCGAGGACCAGTATTTCCAGCAGTTAGAGGTAGCATACCACAGCAAGGGCAGAACAGTTTGGAGCCACCCAAAGAAGACACGGAAGCACGTTTTTCCGGGGAGCTGATACGAGCCCATCTAACCAAGACAGGGAAAGAAGCAGCAGCAACACAAGAAAGCAGGGCAAACATGCACAGACTGGGGCCTGCATAAAAACCCAGGCTTGCCACAAAAGGGAGCCAAAGTAACAGAAGGGGATATATCTCTAAACATAGTCACCACTCTCCCAAAATGTACAAAACAGAAAAGAGGGGGAAACAAAAAGGGTAGTGGAACATATAAGAGAATAAGTTGTACATCTTTAAGCACAAAGAGAGGCCATAGCACATGTGAAAAATCACAAGTTAGGCAGATAGTACATCAGGTGCTAGAGAATAGGGTGACACACCCCACAATTCAGCAATAGTACACAGAAGAAAATACGAGCAAGAAATAAAGCAAATAAAAGGCCAACAACCGAGGGGTGGTGCCAGAAAGCTGCAAGTAGCATTGAACATGAAAACGGTTTCAACAAAAATAATAAGCAGTGGGGAACAAACACAACAATAGAACAGGCCAACACTCGGGGACCGGGGCCAGAGAGCTACAAGTAGCACTGCTGAACCTGAAAACGGTTTAGACAAAAATAATATGCAGTGGGGAACAAACACCACACAGCACAATGGAACAGGCCAATGCTTGAGAGCCGGGGCCAGAGATCTACAAGTAGCGCGGAACATGAAAACGAGTTCGACAAATTAATAAGCAGTGGGGAAAAGCACCACACAGCCCAAAATAACGGGACAATGCCCGAGGGCCACGGCCAGGGAGCTACAATTTAGCATTTAACCCAAATGCGGGTACCAAAAGTTTTAACAAACATTCCAAAAACAGGGGTTGACCATCCCATATGAAAACCGGGAGATGTCACAACAGGTTACCGCACTTTGGGTCACAGGGGGGAGGCAACTCATTTGTATAGAAAAAGGTTTGTTTTGCTAGAAATATGTACTGTGGCCTTTTGAACAATTATTGCCAGGACCCATCTCACCACTCTGCAATGTGTTGCGGCCCACCCTTGGAGGTAAACACCAGGCGCACAAGACAAACAGGCCAACGCCACAAAGGGCTGGGGCCGCAAAGCATCTAATAGCTTAAAAAACAATAATAGTTTGAAAGAAATAACAGGCCAATGCCACAAGGACCGGGACCAGAAAACAGCTTAATTGATAACCAAAAACGGGTTGAAATTAGAATAAATGGGAACACAGGGGTAGCACGAGGGGACTCCCCAGGAACAGCCCAAAACACCAGCATGAGGCAGGAAGCAAATTAATAATGACAACCCAACCTGGCAGCGAATACGGTGTTTAAAAAACCTCCATGGACAGCGGACGGGCAAAAGGGCCCCCCCATGAGCTTGGCCATATGTAAGGACTGCAGCAAGGGGATGCGGTATAAGGGGGCCCAGAAGCGGTAAGACCTGGAGCATCAAGGGGTGGGAAAGGTTTAAATTATTTTGCAAACAGGCTGATTGATTTATAAAAGAAACAAGCTCAGCCAGCTGTACAAAGGCGAATAGGGGGCCAACACATGAGATTGGGTCACACATAACTACAAGCCAGCAAATGGCAGGAAAATACACTGGGGAGAAGTCTCACCCCATTACAAAACCCCTCTCCAGGTCCAGTACTAGGCACGGTCAAAGTGCAAACCCCAACTATTCGGAGCAGGCAATACAACTAGGGGGAAGCAATAAATAACAACTTTTGGGGGAACCTGGACAGCCAGCAACCCATCCAGGTCATGGCGGCAAGGGCCAGAGGGGTTAGCCTCGGGACCTGATGCCCAAATGTTCAGCATATTATGGTTACTGTAATTATGATTAGGTTTTTGTTATGATCATAATTGTGCAATAAAATCCCACAGCCTTTTATTGCCAACACTTACCCAATGTCTCTCATGTACTACCTGGGGGCGAGGGGGTTTTGGTCATGCTATCAATTGGCCTGTATATGGGTCCACTGGTTATGGGCAACGCTGACAGGTATCAAGCGACGCCAGGTAACCTGTGCCCCATGGCAGCCAGGTTGGGGAGAGGGGCGAGCAGCAGCCCAACAAACAGGGCTCTGTTCCCCCTCCCCCGCCACGGCCACAAGATGACAGGCAGTCACCGGCCAGGATGACAGATGGGAAAGGCGAGGTGTTGAAGCAGCACCTTGCCCTTCCTCCCAAAGGGAGAGGAAACAGAGAAAGAGGAAAAAGGCGGGGTACATTATTGTTAGGCACCATAAGGTGCAATCGCCGTTGGCATCTGCCAGGCAGAGGGTTGGCACCATAGCCCCCACACAGAGACAACAAGGACCCAGGGGACTGCCCCTGGGTCCTATATAAGGAGCTGCTTTTGGCAGCAGAAAACAGAATCAGTTTGGGTTCCTGCACGGAGACCCAAGCAAACCAGTTTGTGGACCCTGAACAGGGACCCACACAAAAGAGTAATCTGTGCACTCAAAGTCTCTTTTTTTCCCAGAACCCTCCCACCCTAAGAAAAAGGACGAGAAGAAAGGGAAAGAAAACAGGTCACTGTATGGTGACCACACTGTCATGGGACAAAAGTGGCGGCACGAGCCAGAGGGTTAGCCTCGGGACCTGATGCCCAAATGTACAGCATATTATGGTTACTGTAATTATGATTATGTTTTTGTTATGACCATAATTGTGCAATAAAATCCCACGGCCATTTGTCTCTTGTGTACTACCTTAGGGGGGGGGGGGGAGTTTGAACACCACCCCGGGCCATGCTAACAGTCGTCCTGCATATGGGTCCACTGGTTATGCAGCGGTAATAGCATTACTGCCACCGTTTTACTGCTCGGCCCAGCCCCTGATGAGGCCCTAAATATCCAATGAAAAGATTCTAAGCTCTCTTTGTCAGCAAGGTGCTAATGTGGTCCAAAATTGAGTAAAGTTTCAATGAACTGATAGGAACACTATTGGATACCGCATAGGCCTGAGGGAGGTGATGGCCTGAAGACACCAGCGAAGATACACAGTGGGAGTCGTTTGCTTGTTTGCACTGTAAAGGCCAAATAATGCATGCAAATCTGAGTCCTATCAGATTTCATGCTTATTTTGCACTTCTTAGTTCAATCAATAAATGCTTCGAGGAAGGAACTGCTGTGCACTTAAGTGCACACGTTGAGCACTCCTCTGTGCAATGTCCACTTTTAAAAAAATGCTCCCCCCATGAAAAGGTAACGCTGTGTTTCAAGTTCTGAAGAAGTTTCATTTTGGCCAGGAGAAAGGCTGAGAGACAGGATAAAGATTTTTCACAAAATCAGTTCTGGATATGACCAGCAGGGATGTATGCTGTTTCACCGGAGGCTGATTTAATCTGAGCCCGGTTGTCTGGGTCAGATTTCAGTGCAGGGGGGAAACATCTTTCTCTTGCTGTGCCCCCTTCCCTCTCCATTCTGACTGCAGGGGGCACCCTCTATACCCCCATTCCGTCCTCCGCCTACCTCCCCCCAGCTCAGTCATGTGTCCTGGGAGGGACAGGCCCACAACACCCGTCTGTTCACCCGCACTCTCCTGTTCTCCCATCCCCATATCCTCACACACTTAGGGCCTGATTCATGGAATAAATTGCGCTGAAAGTCGTGCCATTACTCTCTGCCACAAACACATGAACAAAACTAACACAGCCCCCCCCTCCTTACCTCGCACTCCAGTCCATTACTTGTTGGCCCTTGTGGCGCTGCCCCGTGTGGGACGCGCACGCGGTGGCGTGACGTTGCACGCCGCCGCGTGCTGCATAAATAAACCGGGCATTCCCGGCCGCAGCGGAGCGACCGGGAAGCCCGAACTGAAAGGACGTGTGAGCTGTGTGGTCCTTTCAGGGTGGGGGCTTGCGGTCATGCATGGGGCCAAGAACAAACCCCCAACAGTGGCGACGAGTGTTAACGGATGCCTGGGCCTGGCGGTGAAGGCATTCCGGAATTTTTCCTTGAAACGGAACGTTCGGATGTTTTGTTTCACGCCATGGCTGGCGATCGTACACACGGCTGGCGGCCATTTTGTCTCTGAGGCTGTGGAACTTCATCAAGCTCCGGTTTGGAGGGCGAAGGTGTTCCAGGTCTAATTTTTTGATATTCTGCTTGCAGGCAGACTAACCTGCACGCCCATGCCTGGTTTCTGAATTTTACTCCAGTTTTGGGACTCCTACGTCGAGTGAAAGCTAGGGGAAGGACTAACATGGCAGGGCCTGTCTAGTCCACTCCACAGTTGTAGCTTAATTTTTGGAACATCCACACCCCTGTGGACTGCGGCAAGGTGGAAACACAGCGTTTTTCTTTGTCCCCTTCATCATCACGAGGATGGCTGCAGTGGGTGTCTTCTTCTCCTCCATGGGTCTTGTGGCTGGAAGCTGTCCTAGGTGAGCGAGGGACAAGTCACCACCGTCTCTCCCCCAGGTTGGACTGTTGATGTGCCTGGAGGAGGGGGGAGTCGTTGTCTGCATGGTGCTGGTGGGTGGTTGAGTTGCAGCCCTCAGGACACTAGGTGGGGGTGCCTGTGCGCTCAAGCCCATGAGTGACATTGATGATCAGGAGGGTGAGGCCGCCGTAGCTGCACAGCTTCCTCAGGACGGTGGTCAAGCGGCCCAACATCAGCAGGCTTTGCAGCCCCCAGTCCTTCCAGTTCAACAACCAGCAGTGGCTCTACAGCTGCCCCCGCAAGTAGGTGTTCAGGCTCCTGTACCCCAGGTGCTGCCGGTGGCACAGCCAGGTGCTCAGCAAGGACTCCCTGTCATGGCTCAGGCACGAGCCCAGGCTGCCCTGCAGCCCATCCCCGAATTTGATGCATCAGGCCCACCTTCCAGCATGGGGCCCCGGTGGAGGAGGTGGGTTGGCCGCCTTGACATGTATTTCAGGGCTGCTCAGGTGCCAGACGATGACAGCATGGTGGCCACTATGCTGTACTCGGCGGGGCCTGCGGTCCAGGAAATTTTTGAGTCGCTTACTCTGGTGGACCAATCCTATGATGCGGCCAAGGCGGTGCTCCTTGTGCACTTTCTGCCCCTTGCCAACGTGGACTATGAGAGATTTGTTATGCTGTCGGCCAAACAAAAGGACGATGAGACACTGGACACCTTTTATGGTCGCCTGTGCCGCCTCTCCCTGGGTTGTGCATGGGGGGACGCTGAGGACATGATGCGCACAATGCTGATTCAGGCGTGTTCCTCCGGCAAGCTCAGGAGGCAGGTCCTGAGAGAGCTGGGCATCACTCTGCCCCGCATATTGGAACTGGGCCGATGTCATGAGGTGGCAGAGGTTTGCGCAAGCAAGATGGAGGCGGGGACCCGCTCAATAAAGTCGGAGGAGGTGTGTGGTGTGTGGCGAGGCGGCAGAGGAATGAGAAGGCCTGGCGGAGGACCCCGGGACAGAGCAGTAAGATCAGGGGAGTCGTGCCAGAAGTGTGGCTATGACCTTCCCCACCCGACGGAGTGCCCGGCAGCGGGAAGAACATGTGGCAGGTGTGGCCTGCCTGACCACTTCTCTAGAGTGTGCAAGGCGGCCCTGCCCGTGATGGTACCGAGAGGTCCGGCCCGGACGTGGACTCCGCGCCAGAGCAGACCACCAAATGTGGCCCAGGTAGAGCAAGGTGAAGAGGAGGCCCAAGTGGACGAGGCAGAGGAGGAAGAGAACATCTTCTTTGTTTCGAGTGTGGAAGTCCTGAAGGGGAAAAGCAGGAGGCAGCCGAGGTGTGTGGTGGAGGTTAACCACTCTCCGGTCCAGGTGCTGGTGGACACGGGGGCTTCAGTGATTATAATGGCTAGGGGACACTATGACGCCCTTGACCCGCCCCCGGACTTGGCTACGCTGAGAGCCCGCATATTCACTTTTGGAGGACTACAACCAATACCGCTGGATGGTGCCTTCGTGGTAAGTGTGGAGCATGAGGGCTCCCGGATCAGGGCTTGGTCCTATTTGACCCCTGTGAGTAACAACACTATCCTAAGCTGTGCTGCTGCCGAGGCTCTCGGAATTGTCAGTTTCGCGTACTCGGTGTACTTTGAAGACATCAATGACCTCCTTGATAAGTACGCTGCCCTCTTCAACGGCATTGGAAAGATGACCGGTGACCCGGTCAGGCTGCACATTGATGACTCCGTACAGCCCATTGCCCTGAAGCACCGCAGGGTACCGTTCCATCTGAGGGAGCAGGTGGACAAGGAGTTAGACAACCTGGTGAGTCTGGACATTATCGAGAAGGTCGAGGGCCCGACGTCCTGGGTGTCCCCTATTGTGGTGGCTAGAAAACCTAAACAACCTGACTCTGTCCGGATTTGTGTGGACATGAGGCTGCCCAACAAGGCCATTAAGAGGGAGCGGCATCTCACCCCTACCATCGATGACATTATCGCTGAAGTACAAGGGGCCCGTTTCTTCTCCAAGTTAGACCTTCGAGCAGGATATCATCAGGTTGTCCTCCACCCCGAGTCCCGGTACATAACAACGTTTACCACCCACCGTGGGCTATACAGGTACAAAAGGTTGAGTTTTGGGGTGTCATCGGCTGCCGAAGTATTTCAGACCATTATATGGGGCACCCTAGCAGATCTGGAGGGTGTCCTTAATATCAGCGATGATATTTTAGTGTTCGCTAGGACAGAGGTGGACCATCTGAGGAGGCTTGGAAAGACTTTTGAGAGGCTGCAGTCACTGGGCCTCACCCGTCATAGGGATAAATGTGAGATCCTGCACCCCTCCATCGAATTCTTCGGGTTCGTGTTCAAGGAGGGAGGTGTCGCCCGATCCGAGGAAGGTCCAGGACATTAAGAAGGCGCAGCCCCCCGAGTCGGTGTCCAATGTGAGGAGCTTCCTTGGTATGGTGACATACTGTGGGCGCTTCATTCAAAATCTCGCTTCAAGGTCCGAGCCGCTCAGGGCGTTGACGAAGAAGGAGTCGATCTGGCAGTGGGGCCCACTTGAGCAGTCGGCCTTTGTGGACATTAAGAGCGCCTTAATAGCAGAGGACACCATGGCATTTTTTGACCCGGCGCTGGCGTCTGAGATCATTGTGGATGCTAGGCCTGGGGGCTGTACTGACTCAGGTGGACCGGGACGGGAGCGTCCGCCCAGTGGCATACGCCAGCAAGGCGCTCTCGGAAACGGAGCAACGATACTCCCAGATCGAGCGGGAGGCACTGGCGGTCCTCTGAGGTTGCAGACATTTTCGACTCTATGTCTTGGGGCGTCCAGTGACCGTGGTAACAGACCACAAGCCATTGCTTCCCATTCTGGCTGGGTCATCCTCAAAGCCCCCGGCTAGGATTGAGAGGTGGATGCTTGCCTTGCTTGAGTATGGATTTACCCTGGTGTATCGGCCAGGTGCCAATAACGCAGCGGACTACCTCTCGTGGCATCCTGGAGTGCGCAGGGGAGAGGAGTACGACACCTGTGCGGAGGAGGCCGAGACCACGTTTGAATGGTGGTGGAGGGGGCCACGCCGAATACAATGCCCCTGTCGGAGCTGGAGGCTGCCGCGGCCGAGGATGAGGGCTTCCAGATCCAAAAGCACTCAATGCAGCACGGCTCCTGAAAGTCCATCTTGGAGGCTCTGGCGGGGCGGACCCAGGAGGCCAGGACAGGGCTCGAGCAATTGTGGAATGTCAAGGACGAGCTGTCCTTCTCGGAATCGGGTCTCCTGCTCCGAGGTGATCGCATAGTGGTCCCCCAATCCAAGATAACGGAGGTAATCACCTTGGCCCACCATGGACATCAGGGCGCCGTGAAGACCAAGGCGAGACTGCGGCTAAAGATCTGGTTCCCGCAACTGGAGAGAAGGGTGGATGACTTTGTTGCGGCCTGTGTGTGGTGCCAGGCGGCTTCTCCCATGCAACAAGAGCCGGCCATTGAGGCAATGCCCCGGGGGACCCGGCCCTGGGAGGTCGTCCATGCAGACATTGGGTCGACGTCCGTAGACACCCATTTTCTCGTAATCATTGATGAGTACTCACGATACCCGGAGATGGAGTTTGTGGAGTCGGTGGCCTTCGAGCATGTGGTCGTGGCCGCGGAGAAGGTGTTTGCGGCCCATAGTTTCCCCATCACTCTGCGCTCGGACAATGGGTCGCCATTCCAAAGTGAGCGGTTCTCGGTGTTCATGGAGAGCTGCGGGATTCAGCACAGGAAGATATCCCCGCTGTGGCCCCGAGCTAAAGTGCTGGGACATGTGGACAGTCTGCCCGAATAAGGGGACCCGGGTGGCTGACATTAAAGGGGCGTGGGCATAAAATGTTGCTGTTATTGTGTGGTTTGTAGTGTTTAGTAATAAAAGCAGTTGTGTGTCCTCCCGAAAAAGGAGGAGTGTGGCGCTGCCCCGTGTGGGACGCGCACGCGGCGGCGTGATGTTGCATGCCGCCGCGTGCTGCATAAATAAACGGGGCGTTCCCGGCCGCAGCGGAGCGACCGGGAAGCCCGAACTGAAAGGACGTGTGAGCTGTGTGGTCCTTTCAGGGTGGGGCCTTGCGGGCCCGCATGGGGTCAAGGACAAACCCCCAACAGCCCTGTGGTCTTACTCCACTTCTGCGTATGTCAGGTTTCCATAATCACATGTAAATTGTAGGCCCGCATTTACGCAGCTGCAGTAGAAAGGTGAGTTTGCTGCAATAAGATCAGCTAGCTCGAACCAGTAGTACTACAGCCAAGAGCTTTTGCTGATAAGTTGCTGTGACAGGTACTGAGTTGGGTGCATGGGCGCCACCTTGATTTAGATGAAAGGATGATCATTTTTATATTCAAATTCTAAACTTGCATCTTTCAACTCCAGGAGTGTATAGAAAGTCAGGCAGTCAGGGAGGCCAGGATGCTGGTAGGGAACTGTGCTGGCCGTGATCAGAGACATGTCTGCTACTGTGTAATGGATGCACTGCTGCAGTTTCAATCAGAAGTTGTAGATTGTAACATTGAGAGGCCAGCGGGGCACAGGAGGTCTGGCTTCACCTGCTCATCTCTCCGGAAACAGCCTGGCTGACACTAGCTGTCAGGCAGGGCTGGCCTTAGCGCAGGCAGCTACCTCGGTAAAACAAAATGCAGTGTCTCGTGAAGGCGGGACTGGTGACAGCATGGGAGCTTGGAGTGTTTAACTTAAATAGGGTGGCACCAACTCCTGGCTTGGGAGGGTTTAAGCCTCCCACTTTGAGCAGGATACAGGAAGAAGGCAGCACCCTGCCTTGATATCCAAGTGCTAAGGCCTGGGCACCCATGGTAAAGGAGGGGTACCAAGATTCTGTTAGGTTCCACTCCTGGGAGAGCAGACTATTTACATGTAAACATCATTACATGGCAGCAGCAGCAGCAAACATACAACAGCAGAGGCAAAGGCCCACTCAGGCTGTAGTAGTAATGTGCCCTGCATGGATGGGCTTTCAAAACTGACACCCAGCCACAACTCAGCCTCCAAAAAAATGTGGTCTGGCTCCACCACCATGCCAGCTCTGGGCAACTCTTCAAGGCGCCACGTGCTGGCCCGAGCCCTATGTGAAAGAAAAGCTCCCGGCTTACAAAGGAACTCGGAAAAAAAAACTCTATGCAGAAAGAAACAGCTTCACATTCTTGTCAAAAGATATCTAAAATTATATACATTTTTTGCAATTTGGAGATTTATTTTGTTAGAGTGAGTATTGTGACCAATAAAAAGAGCAGAGTCCAACTTCCATTAATCACACAAAAGGATTTCCTGCTGAATCACTATCACAGACATGTTTCACATTTAAAATGGTGGCATTCTCAATAAGAAGGCACACCGGTTTTAATATGAAACATGCATTTGCATAAAAACATAGGGCATGCTCTTGTGCTGGAGTGCCCGGCGCCAGGATAAGAGAGCAGGAAACTTTTAATTTAACTAGGGCGCCTCCACCAGCCCTTGAAAGGCTCCCTCAAGCTAGCGTGGCAGAGGCACCCTTAGTAATAGAAAAGTTGCTCCCCCATGCTACCACGCCAACATGGCGGAGGCTTTTTTCTCCATAGGGCACCACAGCCCCTGATGCGCCAGCACAAAGGTACTTTTAAAAGGCTCCTCCGTGTAATGTCTTACATGAGTTATATAGGTTTTGGTGCCCTGGTCAGGGCTCAAGTCGAGGGTACACGCAGGTGGACTGAGTCCACCCACTTTTTTCAGAGGGTGCACTCAGTCCCCCAGCTAAAATGAGAAACATTGAATGACCTTTTTGAATTTATGAATTAAAGCCCACCTCGGGATCGAGCCGCAGTCGTCAGGCCGGACACTTCACCACTGCACTATATAACCTGATGAAAAATAACAACTGAAGGTGAAATGTCCCATTTTGGTACTGCAAGTTCCAGGAAAAACATTTCTATTGTTTAAAACATGCACACCTTTTAACGTTTTCAAAAACATTGTTGGAAGAAAATATCCTCTCTTGGTTTTGTGTGTTGATTTTATGAAAGGCAAATGCCATTCGTCCTGTGCAATTTAGGTGGTTATGCAAAGCCAGTTTAATGAAATGTGCCTAGTTCACCTTGATATTCTGGCAACATCGCATTCCATTGCGTTTGTGCATGAGTTCCCCCACTTTCATTTTTAGGACTTGACCCCTGCCCAGGTTGACTGCCCATGGCACCCCTGCCTAAGGCCGGCCCTTCTGACAGATGATGCAGAGGCGCAGGTTGGTATTTTCATGCTAGTGTGTGATGACAAGGAGCGGAGGAGTGTGAACGCATCTAAGTAGACATGCTTTCTATGCATTTAAGTGCATATGTATGTGTGCGTACACGCAAGGAAGGGGTTGTCTGTGTCTGAGTTCAAGTGTGTGAATCTGTGCCTGCATGTGAACGAGTTTTGAAGCATGTATGTTTGTGTGCAGGTGTGATGCAAGTGTGTAAGTGCAGTGTGTGTGCCGACTGGGTGTTCATGGGGGCGCGGGGGGGGGTAGATATATTTACATGTGATGTTTCATCTGCTCCCTGCTTGGTTGCTATTTTAACTGGCCTTGGCAGGAAAATCTTTAAAATAATATATGACGTAAAACTGCGCTCAGAAAAGTCTGCCCCCTCCTGTGCCAGGAGAGCTTCAGAATGATGCAGACAATCCTCATTCAAGGCAGACAACTCACTCCTTCTAACCATAGATCACAGACCAAGACATAAAGGCAAAAACATGTTGCAAAACATTGAATGATATAGCTTTCCTTAGTGTTTCTTTTATTTGAGGGGCTCTATGAAAAGCTTTTCTCAGCTAAACTATGAATAGTCAACCCGCGGATTTCACCCAGTCTGCTTATGCTGTGTCAGTAGGTTTAATGCTGGGTGAAGCCCACTTAGCTCACAGTAGTCACAGATTGCAGACGCACTGATGCTCTGAGGAAAGCCGCTCGTCAATCACTGACATAAGATCCCACATTGCAGCCTGCCACGTGATGCATTTTGATAATTGCACAACTCAGACAGTCCCAAAAAGGACCACATGCAAACAACATTAATGCGACTCTGTTATTGGCGTCTCAGGGTGAGAAATGAATGCTTAAGCTTGCCAGAAGGGGGGAGCAAAAACGAGGCACTGGCAATGAAGCTTGGCAGCCAGCATTAGCATGTCTCCTTTCTGGTATAAGTAGATTGTGGGCAAAGCCAGCATGACCGAGGTGGGACTTCTAGCATGCTATGACAGAGCCAGTTTCTTCATGTTGTATTACAATGGCAAACATTCCTTATGAGCAAAGCCAATGTGAGGTTGTTCTTACCTGGGGATGTTGGTAAATATTGGGGCAGCCAGCCTAGACATGTTTTCTTGCAGTGGCATTACTGCATTGTGGCCAAAGTCACCAGGTGTGCGTCTACAGGTGGACATCCCGCATACATTAGCTGTGAAAGTATTGACATGTTTCCTTACGCTGGCATTACTACTGCATTGTGGGAAGATCCAACCTGAGTGTATTCTTTCATAGGAATTCTGGCATATATTGGCATAGCCAGCATAAACATTTCTTGCTACTTTTGCAGAATACTAGCAAATATTGTGTGAAAAGCCATCAAGAAAAGGTGTTGTAAAACTCCTGTGTGCTGTTGCAGAACTGGTATCTATTGGAATCCTTAATGTGTTACCCTAAAAAAATCTAATATAAGTTGTCTGGCATTTTACACAATTCTTAACAAAAAGTTATATATATAAAAAGCACAATTTGTACCCATTATTTTAAAATCTTTCTGTGGGGAAGGGACATGACCAAGGTTGTATCTTTGAACAAAGAGCTGGTCTGTTTGAGCCCTGATTTAAACATGTTTATCTCCCTGAGTGTGTTGTTTAGAATCGCATGGTCTACCATGCCAAACGCTGCAGACAGGCACAGAGGCACTAGGGTCCTGTGAGACTAGTGTCTAGCTGACGCCTGAGATCATACAGAACAGGTTCTCACCTAGTGTTGTTCGAGGATGTTATGTTAATGGATATGCCATGTTGCCGTAATTATGGCACAAGTACACAATAACAAAAGTAAACTAATATTTCTCAGAGCTGTGCCAGAAATTGAATGCTTAAGCAAGGTTCGTTGTTTGATAGATCTTATGTATCAATGTTGGCTTTCTTTAGGGATGAGATAATCACGTATCTGTGTATTTCTTCCATCATCTTTTTATTCATTATTGAACACCACAGAGAAGGCAAAAGGAAATGGTTATATCCTGAGTTGAGTGTGCTACATCTTGATATGATAAGACTGTAAACATATCGGGTGGACAGATATCCAGACTAGAATTTGCACATGTACTGCATCTGATCAGTGACATGTTCTGATGATATGATGTGATATGGTATTTGTAAAGGGAGGACAAGACAATGATCTTACTAGGCCTAGTGATATAGGGATTGCGCAAGTACAGAGGAGAGGGAAGGGGCAGAAGTGCCAGGGAAAGGGGAGGAGGAGCAAGTGCAAGACACAGGATCAACATCAAAGAACAAGTAGTGAGGTCAACAGGTATCAGTGCAAGATTAGGTGCAGACAACAAGTGTCTGATAAGTGCATGTAGGGAGGACTGTAGGGATGCAGATACAGACCCAAGTACTGGATTGCCAGGAAGCAGTGCAGGGGTGCAACGAGAGAAAGGACCTGGGTCCGTGGTGCAGAGTGTAGCCAGGTGACCAGTGCAGTATCAGACAGGAAATCAGTAGGGAAGAGGAAGAGAGAAGGCAGAAGCAAAGAGGAAAAGTCTTGAGATGCTTCCGGAACCAGAGATGGTTCTGCTCAAGTTTCAGAGAGACAGGGATGCTGTTCCAGAGGGAGGGACCAGCCGAAAAGAGAGATATGCCCCCAACTAATTGCTTGGAAAAGCCACTGACCGTCAAGGAGTTGGAGGTGGAGGAGTGAAGAGCTTGTGTAGGAAGTTACTTCCGAAGAGAAGGTTGGAGGTATTGTGGTCCCGGGCCCCAGAAGGCATTGTGGACAATGCAGAGGGTCATGCTCTTGATCTTTGCACCGATTGGAAGCCAATGGAGAGATGTCAGGGCTGGAGAGATACGATCCCTGGGCTTAAGGTCAGGGACAAGTCTTGCAGTCCTGTTCTAAATGAGTTGTAGAGGATGGATAGTAGAGGCAGGCGGATTTAAAAAGAAAAGAAAGAGGCTGTTGCAGTAGTCAAGTTTAGCGAGAACCAGAGCTCTGGAGACAGAAGAAATACTATGTAAATGATTATACCTGGTCATTCTACTTGGAGACTAGTTGGGAATGTGGGAACTGCCTTACTGGGTTGCAAGCACTGGTTGCATCAAATAATGGGGCATTAAATGGGTTGCCAATTGGTAACACAGAGTTTGGGGTGGTATAATCTGGGAGGACAAGTGTGCCAGAATGCCCATTTTCATCTTTAGTAATACAATTATGTGGACCAATCTGTCTCTGTCTCTGAAAGTGGGGTCTGATTAGCAGTTCTTAATGGCCCATGGGGAGAAGCATAGTGCACACATGTACCTCCTGCCGATCCTGTTTTCTGCCACCTCTGAGGAGCTGCCTTGTTGTTTGGCACCATAGCTTTCCAGCAACTGTTGGATCTAAGTGTCCAGCAGCCATATTCTGCTTTTAACTGTTGGCGGCCCTGTCTCTAAATTAATGTATATTATTAGACCCCCAGGTTCTGGAAGCAGAGGACACATCAAAATGTAAGCAATGTGTTGTTTTGACATGGTGACGTATAGGACTCCACGAGGTTATTGCCCAAAACCGTTTGATGTCATTTGATTATCAGCTTGGTTTCAAGCGTCCCTCCTGCTTAGGCCAACTCTGTATTCACTGCCTGGGACTGATTATTCCCAACAACAAACCCTTTTGGGGGCCTGGCCAGCAAAAGGTTTTGTCTTCCCTGGAAAATAGCAGTCACTTTCCAGGAAGACAAGAAGTGCCTTTAGGAGGTAGGGAGATGGTCAGTGTTTCAAAGACCAGGCTATGCTAGCCAAAAGTACTCACACACTGGTGGTAATTAACAGAGTCCCTTTAATGAGAGCAGAAACAGGTAGAGGCAGAGTTAGAATAGCCAATAGAGAAGTGTCAGCCCACAAAAGAGTTCCATCATCTTGAGTTTTCTTGATCTTGCAACCCAGTAAAGCAGCCTGAATGACGATAAAACCGAGATCCAGATTCTGGGTTCTGACACTAACCTCAAAAAACTCAGCTCCAGTTACGCTGCATTCAACATCGATGGCAACGTAAACAAAGTAGTACCCAAGGTAAAAACATTAGGTTTTTACCTTGATTCTACATTATCACTAAAAAAAACAAGTTAGCTCCATGGCCTCATCCACAGCTTATACATGAAAATCCTTCTTATCCAAAGCTAGCTGCATCAGGCTCGCCAATGCATTAATATTGTCTAAGCTAGACTACTGTAATGCCCCATACACAGGTGCTAACAAAAATATCATAAATAAAATGCAATTATTACAAAATAATGCCCTGAGAGTAGCCTTGAACATACCTTGTAGAGAGCATATATTCAACTTCAGAAGAGACCAGCACTCGCTAAAAATCAGCGACAGGATACGCCTCAAAATGACATCCTCACTTTCAAATGCCTTAATAGCACCACACCTCCCTATCTCTCTGCCAGACTGACCAGAAAAATGTCAACTCACCATACTAGATCATCCAACTTTCTCTGCTTAGAAATTCCTAGATTTAGACTCTCCAAAGCTGGTGAAGCTAGTTTCCCAGTCAAAGCTGCTCTTTCCTGGAATGCACTCCCTGCTGCCTTTAGATTGGAACAGCCATACTCTATATTTAGACGTAATTTGCTGAACTGGTTTCGAAACAAGGACATCTAAGAAATCACTCACCCACCTTACCTACTTGTGTATCTGACCTTCGGAAATTCCGCGTGATTGTAAGTGTATCACACTATTGACCCCTTTAATTCACCTTACTTGTATTATGTACCCTGTACCCAAATTGCATACACTATAAATGTTTATGTTTATGTACTGACCTTATGCTGTAACTAAGTCTCAGATATTCTTGTAACTGCTGCGCCCAGCTACCTTAGGGGTTGGTGTGCATTACCAAATAAAATTAAAAAAAACGGCTCCCAAATATACTGTAACCCCCTCCCCACTTCCTGCAGACAAAGCACACAAGGTATGACACCACCAGGCAGAAGATTCAGAAATGGCAGCTTGGGATGAACCCCTTACAGAAGGCTGGAAGGAAGGGAATACATCCACTATAGAAGATTGTCTATAAAAGTGGGTGGTCCCTCCCCTTATTTGAATCTGTTTTAGTCTTCAGAAGAAGGAGTTAATGAAGAAGCAAGCCCTTCCCCACACCCACTCTTGTGGAATATTTGGAGTGACCTGCTATTTGGACCAAGACCCACCTATCTGCTACAACACTACTACCAACACATATGTCTTTTGTAAGTAGCAGCCCCAAGAGTGTTGTTTCACAACCATCCTAGCTTGGAAGGGCAGAAGAAGAACTTACCTTATCCTTTGGGACTCCGGACTGGGTCTCACAGAAAACCAGGGACGAGGGAACATCTCTGAGCTCTGGTTCCCGCCGCAAACTGCTTGTGGGCTACACCGACACAGACACCACCTGCATCTACCAAGCTTTAAATGCACTGTGTGTTTGACGCAAGCATGCTGCTCACAATCCTGATGCTGAATCGCCACCTCAGAAAGCATCCAGATTCCTGGATTGATGGTGTCGAGCCCAAGGAGCAAGCCTAAAAGGTGTTTGTATTGGTTCCACCCCCCGGACCTGCCTCAAAGGTCCTTACTGAGATGTAATCCCCCACTCCATACCTTTTAAAATGTATATTGTTTCACCTCCATTATTGAGATCACTGCTGTTGTGGTAGCAGTGTGGGTCTGATCAAGAGTCATTTCCTCACAACAAGGCTTATGGAAAAATGAGTTCATGAATAATTTGGTGTGAGTCTGGTGAATCTTGTATGTATCATATTGTTATTCAGACACCATTTCCTTTCAAGGTGACTATTTTATTAAGCATTGCAAAGCCAGAGTAAAACTTTATGCATCCTCTTTTGTAGGTGCAGAGACAAAATGCATTGTTTTATTTGTATTGTTTTTGGTCTGTTGACACTATATCATAATGGGCCCAGAGTCAATTATAAGGTTCCCTGAGCACCATGTGTTGCAGTGGAATTACCCTGTAAGGCTCTCTCGAGACAGTGACATCACTGGGGAAATTGCTCCATATGTGAAGTCCATTACTGCACCTCGACCAGTGGTGCACTAAAGACAGAACAGTAGAAGCCCAGAGGGTATTGTGTCTTACTGAAACTTTGCAACGCTGCAAGTACAAAGTTTGCACGGTATTAGCACTAGGGCAAAGTTTGCCCTATTTTTAAAAAAACATTGGGGCACATTAGAAAAACATTGCAACTCGACAAGTGCAGTTTGGCATATAAAAGCACCAGGGCGAAAATTGCCCTGGTGCTAAAAAGATACATTTTTGATGCATTTTTGCATCAGGGCAAGGTTTGCCCTAGTGGTAATCCCATTCCTTATTAGCACTAAAACAAACTTTGCCCTGATGCAAAAATGAATCAAAAATGTATCTTTTTTAGCACTAGGGCAATTTTAGTCCTGGTGTGTTTATTATGCCAAACTGCACTTGTCGAGGTGCAATGTTTTTGATTATGTGTCCCAGTGTTTTTAAAAAGTGGGCAAACTTTGCCCTAGTGCTAATACCATGCAAACTTTGCACTTGCACTGGTGCAAAGTTTCTGTAATCTGGCCCCTGGTGTTAACAAGCATAATCTTGAAAATCCTGACTGCTTGTGCCCAGGAGGGGAGCCACTTACCTTAACAGAGATGTGGTTCGGGAAGTGGGATTGATCAATTTGGAAGTTATAACCGAGTTGTGAATCGATGGAAAATATAGTTTGTGAAGATGGGCAACAAGGGATAGTTCTGCATGCCCCAGCGAAAACAAGGCATTTGTTACACCAGCAGAATAGTGCAGTCATGATTAAACCAGGTAGGTGTATTTACACAGGTAGAAGTGTTAGAAAGGCATCTTCTTGGAGCCAAGGAATCTCAAAATTCTCAGCTTCAGTTTCAACACGTGGGTTCTGTGGTCGCAATGCAACAAGTCGATTTGTAAAGCTTTGAATGGCCTACTCATTACGTTACTGTAAAGGATAGCCCAGTGAGTTATTTTTCAGGCTGAAGATAACTCAGTAACCTTACAAACAGTATGTTCAATTTCTGATACTAACAAATGAACTAGTACAAATAATATTCTGTTTTTATATAGCGCCTTAATCTAAAGCGCTTTACATAGGACACATTTACAAACATTACTATTATTACACAATTGAAAATTGGTACTCATGTATCAACCTCGGAAGAATGAAAGGCTGAGTTTTCTTTGACAGGATTTGAAAGTGCGACCTGCAGATCAAACACAGATCACAGCAACAAGCGTTTAACCTGCTGAGCTATCTGACTGGCTCGACTATTATAGGATGAGTTCCTTGGAAATGGGTTGCACCTATTGGACAACCTGGAGCCAACTCTCAAAAAAAGAGTTGTCTCCACTTGCATGCGTCGAAGAGTCCACCAGCATTTTAAGGGTGTGCTTATTCGCAAAAGCGAAAACGCATGCACACATGGCCCCACACATGCATATCCACAGCTTTAATGCAGCGCACCTGCAGAATGCAGGAGAGCACGTGCTTTATTACAGTCTTTAGAGCAAGCAACCAGAAACATGTAGAGTGGTGAAACTTAGTAGTACCAGGGGCGAAGCAGGAGAGGCCCAAGACTTTCCCTGCATGGGAATTCATGATTAAGAGATCATTCCTCCTGTGGTAATATATACATGGTAAACGTTATGATTCCATGTGTGCCACACGTGTAGCCTAATAAAACATAAATGAGTTTGGCCTTTGATGTAGTGCTTGTGTAAGAGAAGCACTTCCAGGAAACCCAATGTAGGCAGCCAATTAAAACAAGGCATTGTGCAGTCCAAATGTGTTGTCCAGGATTACATTGTTTAGTTCAGTGTGAAAGCTCCTAAATGAACCTAGACTTCTGGTTCTACAGCTTGCAATTTCGGCAATAGACTGCGGGCCAATTCATGGAATATTTGCACAGTTCAAAGTGAATTTGCACTGCTGAAAAGTGACTTTGCACTGCCAACACAAACCCTGATTCGTGGAACTGTGCAAAGTGTATTTTTGCCCTGCAGTCTCTGTGGAAAGTAATGTTGCACTGTAAAAATGACTATGCACTGACTTCGCCCGGACTTTGCATGGCAAACAAACACTTTGCACGGTTCCATTAGTCAGGGTTTGTGTCGGCAGTGCCAAGTCACTTTGAATCAGGCAAATATTCCATTAATCGGGCCCTTCATCTCTTCCTATCCAATCTTTGGTACACCAACTTGCAATGCCTTCTGTATAACTGTCTTTCAAAAGCTAAAGTACCCCGTGTGTTAAATAAGTTTGACTTCCACACCACCAAACCAAGTGTTAAATCAAACTGCTATTACAAAAGGCATTGTTACAGACGCTTGTTAGGGTGTATGTGTGTGCGTGTAACTCCCACTCCAATATCTTATTTGGGACAGGCGACCTTGTATGCTCTGCTACATTATCATATGTTTGCTATGTTGTTCCACTATGATGCCCCATGATTTCTTAACTATGCTGCACAGTGGAATTTAGAGGCTATTCTCTCGTAGGCTTGGTATGTTGTGTTTTGCTATGTTAGGCTAAACAATCTCATTTTTAAACTACAGGGACATGATGAGCAATGTTGGTCTGTTGGGGTTTATGCCTTTTGACCCCAAAGGCATCTCTTCCAGAAAGGTTAACTTGACACTTCGATTTTGATGCACTCCGTCAGTTTTCTGTTAGCCAGCTGTGTACTTTCACTTCCTCCCTGGATGCATCCAAGCTTCACCTGACTACACCCAAGTGTTTTTTTCCTTGTTTCCCTTCCCAATGGCGATCTTGTAAACACATTGGGCCTCATTACGACCCAGGCGGATTTCGCGGTGCTAAATGCACCGCGAAGCATGGCGGAAAGCCGCCGATAGCGCCATGGGGGTTGGCGGATTTACCGCCCCATTCCGACCTTGGCGGGGCGGTAAATCCCCAATCCCCATTCTGCCCTTCCCCATTCCCATTTTTGCCCCATAGGGTATAATGGGAGTGGGGAAGGAGTTAATTACGCCACCGTAAAATACGGTGGCGTAATTAACAACGAGGTCCCGTAGCGCCATGGTTTTCTCCGCCTGGTAAAACCAGGCGGAAAAGGCCGCCATGGCGCTACGGGAACTCGTAGTATGGCGGAGAGGTACGCCATGCACTACGCTGGCGTAAAACCCTCTCCGCCAGGGTCCTAATGAGGCCCATTGTATGGTATTCTTTGGCTTCGAAGGGAGGTTTGGTAATATTTATTTACATTTAAAAAGAAACATTTATCTATTTGCACCTTCGTGTTCATTTTGGGGCATGGTGCAAATTCACGATACCAGCTGGAACAGTCGTGCTATGCCAAGCTGTATGATGTCATGCTTCGTTGTGTCTTTTCACATTAATGCCACATGAGATGTAAGTTGAAGCAGTCATAGGGTTGCAGATACCACTCCACAAATACCTGAATGAATAAATAAATAAGTACATAATACTGGTGAAATATACTTTGTTCATTTAAGGGCCATGGAGCCCAAAGCAGACCTGCACATGTACCTTGGTAAGCAGGACCCACACCCCCATTGGACCTAAAATCCCCATGCTGACCCACAAAGGGACAGGATAACTGCAGCCCAGCATGAGAAGAGTAGACACGGCTGGATTATGCAAATTAACTTCCAGAATATCTCAGCCTCAACCCAAGAGGAATCTTACCCCGATACATTTATAACCATCCCCATGAAATTCCTGGCAGGCCTCAATAATTCTAAGGAATGGTGGTCCCAGGCTTTGCTCTCCGAGGAGCCATAGTTAAACATCATCTCTTAATTAAAACTGCTCATAGTTCCTGCCACATTTCCTTTCCATTGAATCAAGTAATGTGTGGCGATTTAAGGTTTGGTGAGCAAGTAGAAAAAATGTGCTCTCCTTGTAAATGGGGAATAACGGTGGGAAGGGTATGGGGGATGATGCATGTATGTGGTAGTTGTTTAGAGCACACTCTAATATTTTATTTGGGACATGCTAAGGGGACATTTTGTTCAATGTGTGTTTGTTCTGGTCTATATGTTTTCTCCCGAAATGCATCCCTTCCAAAAAGTTTAACTTGAAGGTGTGATGTTGATGTACATCTTTCTTTTACTCTTAGGTCAAACATCCCTGTTTGGACTTCAACGTTCTCCTTCGCTGCATCAAAACCTAGCCTTGCTCCACCCGTGTCTTTCTTCTTATTAAATTCCCCCTTCCCGATTGCAATCTTGTAACGAAATGTGAGGGTTTCGTTTTGTTGACTTTCTTCTTTGTTATATATTTATATATATATTTATCCCTTCATTTTTTCGGGACATGATGCTGGTGTTTAAATATCATCTGGTTTGGTTGTTTAAGTCAGGTTATTTTATACCATGTTTCATTGCGGTGTTTCACATTACTATTAAAGGCAGCCATAAGAAAGCACATAAGCACTTTACACAATACCCTCATCAATAAATAATACACAAGAGCCTTAATCCGTTTGCGAAACGGCCATAATGCACTAAAAAGACCTTCAAATAAAACCTGGTAAGCAGAGTCTACACCCCTTTCGGACCTAGCCTTCTAGTATTGTTCTCTATTAACAGGAAAAGGTAACTGCAGCCCAGGCTTACAAGGGTGGACAAAGCTGTGTTTTGCAGATTAACTCACAGAAAAGCCCAGTTTCACACCAAGAGGAATCTTACCCGGAAAAGGTGTAAAACCATTCCCATGAAGTTTGCAGCAGGCCTCAAGCACACCAAGGAGGAGCTACACGTCAAACCCCATGCTTATTTGAAAGTGCCCGTAGTCCCACCCAGCTTTCCTCTCTATAGAACCTGGCTATTAATGGACCTTTGATGACTAGGAAATGGTAGAAAAAAGAGGCACTGTTCCCTTTTGCTTTGACTAAACACTTCTAGGCCCCAGCATTGTTGAAGGCTTAAACCCTGAACACCATTGACCAGTGGCATAACACAACATGTCCCCCCCCTTTGGGATGTATTGACCCACTCAGCTATACTATGCGGCCTCACTCTGCTATCTATGGTGCGAGAAACTGTAAAATGGTGGCAAAAACCTTGTGTGCGCCAAAACCTCCAAAACCATGTTTTTCAACACACAAAAAGATGGCTGCACCACCTGCCACCCATGGTGCATGTGGGGTGGAACAGAGCACAAGCTGCGGAAAAAGTGCCAGTGGGCTCCATGACAAGCAAACATAGAGTGCAGAGAGAGAGAAGCAGCAATTTGCAAGTGAAACTCCAAAATGTGCCTGTAAATGACATTTACTTTGCTGCTGAAACTTCAGAAATGCCTGTACATAACATGCCAAACCTCAAAATCGTGTTTGGTGCTAAAATTCATTTAATCTAATGAAGCACTGTGAATGTACAAGGTCCTGAAATGTTAAGAACAAAACACCTTCTCAGCAAAACTGGATTGCCTGTGAATGACAAACCATGTCAAATGAGCTCTCCTGATTAAGCTTTAAGGTAGTCTAAACTAATGGTCTGCCGGATTAGCAAATATAAAAGAACTGTTGCTGAAAGGAACACAGATCTCATCTTCTTTGATCCCACAGGTTTAAATCAAGAATGCAAATTATATATGTTATTTGATGAAATAAGTTTGTTTTATCCTGGATTTCAGGTCAAGAAATTAAGAATTAACCTGGCCTTCGAGGGGTTGAAAAACTGGTTTCCACCCAAAGGGAGGGCATTGCTCTCAGCAGATGATCACTGACACATGATAATTGTGGGGTATGCCAGACTTGTGTCTGCTGCCTGGGACTGAACAATGGCAGATTCTCCATGCCAGGAAATGGATGTGTGAAGAGGTCATAAACTAGGCTTGCAGAAGGAAATACCAAAGGTGGGGGCTGCTCCTTGCTTCCAGAAACAGACACAAGGCTGACCATTTGCTGCTAAAAAATGTGTAATGAACATTTTTAGAGATTTATATCTCACTATCAGAAGTGGTGAAAAATATAAAACGGGCAGATTTGTTAATCTAATTTTTGGCTCTACATTTGAAAAGTTGATGGAACTGTGTAGCATATTCTGAACAGGAATGGCAATATATGTGGTTTTATGGGAACTGTATTTATGCTAGAATTGTTAAACTTTGCACACACATTCCCATGGTAAACGCACATATTTGTGGAAATTTGGAGAAATTTTGGAAAATGTTTTCATGGTGAAATGGACAAAATGCTGCAGAAAGGCGAAACAAGGTCTCACAGCTGTGGGATTTTGATGAACAGATATTCCATAAAATATGTAATCCTTGAATGTGATTTTTGTAGAGGTTACAAATGTATAATTATGTATTTAGGACACAATTTGATGTTGATGCTAGTGGCTAGGGTAGGTTTCTAAGTATTGTAAAAATCAAACCATAAACCTGACATCATCTGTCTTTGATCCAATCATCCAGATGCAAAGCAGAGGTGAGGATCTGATCCAATCCCAGTTCACAGGGGCAAGTTTAGTTAAGCCGGCCCATACACCCATTTGGTGATGCCATTTGACAGGATAAATAGGGACATCTGACAACACAGTCAGGCTCCCTCTTCTGATTCCAGCAAAGCATTTTGATACAGAATTCAACATCCAGCCTTCAACATCCTTCTAGATCCAGATGCCAACCACCAGGCCATGCAGTAGCTGAACCCTTTTCAGCTAGGCCCCAATCCTCAACTAATCCTCACAACCTAGTGAATGGCTGTGGTGGGGGGAAGCATCCTGAAACTATCTGGCCTGCTACCATAAATGCTTGCCTGCTGAACTCGCCATCCCGCTGATCTGAAATATCCAGCGACAAGAAGGGCAGATCCCGTGCAGTTCTGGCAACTGGCCTAGCTGATGTGCTGTCCTTCCCTGATAGACTTGATCCAATTGACCAGAACTTTGACGGTCCAAAAATCCTAAATCCCATTGGATTGTGAGTATTAACAGAATGCTAGAGAACTATTGTATACCTTGTCTTATCTTGTTCCACCCTAATCTATGAACTATCATTACTTTCACACCCAGTAACAGTGTCAAAATCTTTAGTGCTATCCTATCCTGGCTATTCGCTATAGCATCAGTTTCATAGTCATTTTTATTTGTGTAACTCTTATCTATAAATCCCACTTCGAGTGTTTGGACTGGTTCCACCGGGGAAGGTGCTGGGGATCTGTTACTGAGTCATGAATCACTCTCAAAGCTTATTTCGTCCCAACCTGGTTATCTAGTTTGAATGCTCTAGTCTTGAGTAAAAGCATAATCCATAATTTCTGATTTTAAACGGAAGTCCTTGACCAAATTCACATCTTTATTTTAGAAAAACACCTCTCAGTAAACCCGCTAATACTCCCTCAGTTTTAAAGATAGAAACAACATTTCAACTCCCACTGATACCTAACATCCTTAGATATCTCCACGGAACAGTGTATTTGACCCATTTTTCATCAATATCGCATAGTAAAAGTTTGCTGCAAATTTGCAATTTCAGCCAAAGTACATGTGTACTTTGCCCATTTCAAAGTGCTTTTCCCATCCCATCCTGATCTGAAGTATATCTTGTGGTTAATAACATTACAGTAATAACAGTTACAGTACAGTAAAGTAGTTACAGTAAAGCAGACCAGGCCACATTTAGACACTAGACTGGTTGTACCAAAATGCCAGTGTAAGCAATAACACTCATCAAGAAGCGAGCACTCATTCAAGCCTGTGTCTCTGTGGCCTCTAACAACACAGCCCAACTCTTTAAAATCTGCAAGGAACTGGCCAATCCTGTTGCAGTCTCTGCATCTTCTGTTCCCTCAACAGGCCCTCTGTACGGGTGCTCCCCTGCTCCTCCATAACGATCAAGGACCATATTGACACCATCGCTCCAGCCTTGGCTGATTTCTGTAATCTCTCTTTTGCCACTGGAACTTTCAACTCTCCCCTTAAGCAGTCCATTTGCACCCACTCCTCAAGAAGCTGTCTGCCAATCCTACCTGTCCGGCAATGGGAATGCGGAAGCCGCATGCACCGGCACCATTCGTGAATGGTGCCGGTGCATGCAGCTTGCTGTGCTCGCGGGTGACACTCTGCCCGCCAGGTCTGACCTGGCAGGCAAAAAGGCACCCGCAAGCACAACTCGTAGTTTGCCCGTCCGGGAACTACAGTACCGGCAAGCTTACCGGTACCGTAGTTTAGGGACCGGCAAACTTGTAATGAGGCCCATGGATTGTCCCAATAGGACAATACTGTAAATATTTTGATGTAAACTTAATTTAGACAGTTCTGAAATCACCTAAAAGGTGTCGTTCTGTTGTCTGTTCAGGTTTCTTCTGGCATCAATTATGCCTGCATCTTCTAAACTGCAGTGAGATGATTTCTATCAATTGATAACACCTCTCTGTGGCAGTTCACTCCAGGAGCTGATGAAGTATGAACAGTTCTCTTCAACTCAGCAGATTTCTCTTTGACAACCTCGTGTGCCACTTGGCTAATATGAGGAACTACAGTTAGTCTAATATAAATACACACACACATACACAGACCAAACCAAAGGATATCAGGTTTTGTTTTATTCGTCTTAAATCAGGAAGCATTAATGTCAGTGTTTGGTTTAAATAGGATCTTCCCGTGTGTGGACATTGTGAGTCATGAGGTAATATGTAGATTATTATGTCATGTTTTTAGACTTTGCTGCAATCCTCTCATTAAAATATTTGGCAAACAATATTTAAACCAGGAAGTTCCATTGTTGTAATGTTTCTTATCATACATGTGTGTGAGGCTTGTTAGTAGTCTTTGGGATATGAATAGAGATTGAAGGATGCCTGTTACACAAATGCACAGACACACACACTAATACAAACATACCCGCAAACTTTATTTAGTGTTGGTGTAATAGGTTACATGCCTGCTGGAATTGTGTGTGGTATTCAAGAGAATTACAAACTGGTTATATTGTCAGCTTTATCGTGTATCACACATATTATTTATGTTTTATGCCCGTGCTCCACCTTTGTTCAATCAGAAGTAAGAGATTAATATTCCAGAATCTTAATCAAAGGTATGAAATTAGCACATCACTTTGGTGATCCGATTGGCTCCCTTTTCATTTTGCTGTCCCCTTACACCATCCCGCCTGCCACAGTGCACCACCTAAGCTCCTCCCATTTGGCAGGACACCCTTTTAGTCTCTCATAGTGTAACACTCACCTTGCATCCACAGGGGCGCCTCTCGACTGGTCTGGACAAATCTGGGTACACTGCACCTTCCCCGGGGTCCGTTCTATCGGGAATCATTTCTAGGAGACAGGAGGTGGATTTTAGTGACTTCTCCTTCCCTCGAGAGACCCACCACCCGGTGTTCCCCTTACGTTCTTTCCCCTTGGGACTTCTCGCACCTTGAATTTCGGAATGCTGCGCTCTCCGTCCTGCCACTCTGGTCAGGGGTGCGTCATTGTTGGCTTGGTCCGCCGAGTTACTTCACTGGTGACAGCCCGGAGTCCAAACCGTCTGCGACTCCACTTTTCAGGTAAGTCTTTTAGAGATTTTAGAATAATGTCTGTATTGATGAATGCTCTAATAACCTTCTTCTCTTGTCTTGTAGGGGGTAATGGAGTGAGCCGAGGCTGACGGCAGAGTTTGAGATGGTATTGATGCGCTAGATGCGGTGCTGAAAGCGTCCTTGCAAGTGATCTGACCTGTGCTGTTATTCTTTACAGGTCGAGGAGGATTCCTGGAAGCAGACATAGATAGGACAAACGCAGAGGATGATGTTCAGAGTGGCTGAGGCCTTCCAGGAGAGCTGAGTAACTAGCTTCTGATTCTTGCTTCTATTTTCCTAGGAATGTAGCAGGAGGACGATGGAGAAGTCCCGAAGGCCCCGACTGGATGGAGGAGCTGGAGTTGAACAGGTAAGGATGGCGGTGTCTTGAAGTTTCTCACCCGTGCAGGCCAGGATGCAGTGCAGGACCCGGTGAACATCACGCTGCAAGAGCAGGATAACGCGAAGCACGTGCCTCAGTTCGGGCGTGGATTAAATATCCGGCAGGTATCCCAGGTGTCTTTGGGGCAGACCCCGCCCTGATGCTATGCTGCTTGTTACAGTTCCTCAATGATCCTGGTGGGGGCAGCCGTGTTCACCCATTGTCCATTGGAACTCATGCTTGCCAAGTGAGTCTGATGCCAACGTCGCCAGGATTGCGTCCAAGGCACCCGCAACGGGCTGAAGTGGGCCTTTCTTGCCTTGTTAAAGTACTGTGGCAGGGGCCATGGTGCCCGAGTCCCATAGTCTGGGGATAAGGTTGTGACAGCACTCCCCCAAGGGCCCTCTCAAGGTGACCCACCTCTCCGGTCCTGGCTTGTCAGGGTGTTCCCGATGAAAACGGTGAAGCAGGTGTGGAGTAGGAATGTATTCACTGGGCTCCCATGTTCTGTCCTGTGGACTGTATCCCTTCCAGTCCACCAAATAGTAAAGTTTTGTCCTCACATATTTAGAGTCCAAGGTGTCCTTCACTTCGTACTAGGGTTCTCCATGAATAATTACGGGCCCTGGAGTACTGGTAAGCCAAGTTCCCAGCTTCACCGGCTTTAGAAGAGATACGTGAAACACCGGGTGTCTCCTCATGTGGACTGGTATCGTTAACTTTACTGCAGCTGAGTTAATGACAGATTCCACAGGATACGGACACAGACACCGCAGGAAAAATGTCCGCTTACCTTTTATAGGTATGTGTTTCAAGTCTAGTCATACCAGATCCCCTACTTGGTAGTCCGGGCTTTGGTGCGATGCTGGTCCGCGTATTTTTTCTGGCACGCCTTGGCTAGTTGCAGGTGTTCTTGAGCTCTCATGAAAGCCTTTGCGATGGTTCTGTGGAGGGTCATGACAGCTGGCATTTCTAGAGTCGTAGGAATGTCCAGCTCGGACGTGCGTGGATGTCTTCCATAAATTGTAAAGAATGGTGTTTGTCCAGTACTGCTGTGCAATGAGTTATTGTAGGCGTACTCGGCAATCCATAGGAGATCCTTCCAATCCCCTTCCGCCTGGTGGAGCATGCAGCGTAAGTACTGCTCGAGGGTCTGATTCATTCTCTCTGTTTGACCGTCAGTTTGGGGATGGTGGCTAGTGGACAGTCGGATGTCTATATGGGCTAGAGAGCAGCACCTTTTCCAGAAGTTGGACACAAACTGAGTCCCTCTATCTGATATTGGGGCCCAAGGGAATCCGTGCAGGCGGACTACGTGCTCGAGGAAGGTGCGAGCGAGGTTGGAGGCGTCAGGCAGACCGTTGAATGGAAACAAATGAGCCATTTTGGAAAATAAGTCCACGACTACTAGGATGGTGTCATAACCTTGACAAGAAGGAAGATCAGTAATAAAGTCTAGGGATAGTGTGTGCCATGGGGCTGGTGGAATGTCCAAAGGTTGAAGGAGTCCCGCAGGTCTTTGCTTGGAGGATTTGTTCTGGGCACAGATGCCACAAGAAGTGATGAATTCGATTTCGTCTTTGCACCATGTTGGCCACCAGTAACTCCTCTTTACCTTAGCCAAGGTATTTGCGATTCCCGGGTGCCCTTCTATGAGAGAGTCATGATACTCTGAAATTACTTGTTCTTGCAGTTCCTTCACTGGCACGAATAGCCGATTCCTGTAGTAAGGCAGCTGGTACTTAACACAATAGTGTTCACCTCTGGAACCCCATTATTGTAGTTGCTCTTGAGTTTTCACTTGCCAGACTTCGTATACGAGCTCGTCTTGGGTCATGGTGGTGCTGATACCTAGGATTCTGTCCCCTGGGATAATGGCCACGGGATCTGGAGGTACAGGTGCCATTTCTTCGGTGCCCATGCGAGAAAGGGCATCCGCCTTGCCATTTTTAGCTCCGGGCGATATGTGATTACATAATTGTACTGCGCAAAAAAAGGGCCCAATGTAGCTGCCGAGACGATTCAGCTTTCGCATCCTTCAAATATTGGGTTTTTCGGTGATACATTATCACAGTGATGGTATGTTTGGCTCCCAATAGATAGTGTCGCCTAACCTTGAATGCAGCTTTAATGGCCAGCAATTCCTTGTCTCTGATGGCATAGTTGAGCTCAGGAAGCGAGAATTTCCTTGACCAAAAGGCCACTGGATGCAGTTGACCTGTGTGCGGGTCCTTCTGTGACAAAACTGCACCCATTGCCATACTAGACGCATCTGTTTCCCCAATATAGGGAAGGTCTGGGCGTGGGTGCTGCAAGATCGTGGCGGTGGTAAACTTCACCTTGAGTTCCTGGAAGACCTTCTCTGCCTATTCTGTCCAGCGTAAGGTCTTGTTGCACTTCCATAACAATGAAGTAATCGGATGTACAATTTGAGAGAAGCAGGGAATAAAGCGGCGGTAAAAATTTGCGAAACCCAGCATACTCTGAACACCCTTGATTGAACTTGGTGCTGGCCAGTTGAGGACCGCGTTGACCTTGTGAGTATCCATACGTATCCCCTTTGGTGAAAGGATGAAACCCAGAAACTCCACTTCCGTAACATGGAACAAGCATTTTTCCAGCTTGGCGTAGGGTTGATGTTGGCAGAGCTTGGTCAGAACTGCCCGTACATGCCTGACGTGTTCTTGCTCAGATGTTGAGTACACCAGAATGTCATCGATGTACACTAGGCCGCAGACATCACTGAGTTCTCTAAGCACATCGTTCATGAAGTATTGGAACGCCGCTGGGGCATTACACAGGCCAAAAGGCATTACCTGATATTCATATAGGCCGTACTTGGTGTGGAATGCCGTTTTCCACTCGTCCCCTTCTTTAATGCGCATAAGATGATAGGCCCTTCTAAGATCCAATTTGGTATAAATCTGGGCTTCTTTAACCTGGTCTAGTAATTCCGGGATCAGCGGCAAAGTATAATGGTTATTGACAGTGATCCATTCAGAGCACGGTAGTCAATGCACGTTCTCAAATCTCCTTCTTTCTTCGGTACGAAGAATAACAGAGCCGCGGCCGACGACTTGGATGGGCAGATGAAACCGTTGGCTAGGTATTGCTTCAGACATGTCTTCAGGTGTTGGTTTTCAGGTTCTGTGAGCGCATAGATATGCCCACATGGAATCCAGGCTCCAGGCAACAGATCGATCTGGCAATCGTAGGTTCTGTGGGGTGGCAAAGTATTTGCTTGCTCTTTTTTGAAAAACATCTTGAAAGCCTTGATAGTGCACTGGCAGCGTAGCGACCCCTCCCAGGATGCTCACTGCACCCTCACGCACAGGAGGACTGGCATGCTTCCCCTTCCGACCTTTTGGGTAGCAAGTGTGCATGCAACCATGGGCGAAAACCAATTCACGAGCACGCCAGTGGATTCGTGGGTTATGTGCGACTAGCCATGGCATACCCAGGATTAGCCGAAACTGCGGTGCCTTGATCCGGTCGAAGGTGATGATTTCGCGGTGTCCATCCTCACACAAGGGGGTGAGTTCTGTGGTGCATTCGGACACAGGACACGAGGTGATCTTCGTGCCGTCAACAGTAGTGACCATTTCAGTGGTTGGCTTAGAGCAGAGAGGTAGCCCCATCTTTGCTGCGACGTCCTGATCTATATAGTTCCCCACTGCTCCACTATCGATATAAGTTTCCGTGGAATGCATGACCGATGGCTGCTTGTGGGTGATTAAGATCAAAGGTAGAGCAAAATGGGAGGTTTGTAGTTGAATCGCCTCGCTCAACAATTGGACCCCTACAATTGCCAAGCTTGGCAGTTTTCCGACTCCTCACCTGGGTTCTCTTTGTCTGTAGCTCCAACGCTCCTTCTGAGCGGCTTGACGGGACACTCTTTAAGGAAGTGGCCAGCCTTTCCACAGTACAAGCACAACTGCAGCTCCCTCCTTTTTTCCATTCGGCTTTGGTTAAGGGAGGTCTGACTCCTCCTGTTTGCATGAGTTCAATGGCACCTTCGAGCCCTCGAGGGGTTTGGTCTTTGGGTCGCACAAATACTGGGCGGGCATCCAGTTTACCACGATTGCTTTTTTGATCTTGCTGTCGCTGATCAAGTTGTTCCACTAGGCTAATGAACTCGGCACAGTTCCGAGATGGATCCGCCACTTGAGCCAAAACGTCCTTCAGCTCCCCTCGTAGACCCTGGTAGAACAGGGTGGTTTGTTTGTCCTCTGGCCAATCCGCCTCCACCATCAATCGATTGAAAGTGGTGATGTATGTCAGCAAGTCCTGGTTCCCTTTGACGAAGGGACAAAAGTTCATTATCTAGAGCCTGTCCGAGGTGGCGTCGGGCGAAGAGCTTTTCTAGCTGCTGAAGAAACCCTCCAAAGTCCTGTAACAGGGGATCATCCCGACTGATGAGTGGCACCGATCAATCTGCTGCACTTCCACTCAGGTAGGATAGAACGAAGGCCACACGTGACTGGTCGGTGGGAAATGCCCAGGCCTGCACAGGAAATGGAGGCGACACTGATTCATGAAAGTCGCAATTCGTCGAGGATCTCCAGAGAATCACTCTGGAGGGGCTAATGGTACTGTTCCAGGTAGGTTGATCTGCACTGGATTACTCGCTGGAGTTGGCGTTGAAGGGGCGATCCCTGGCAACGGGGCTTGCCCGGCTTGTGACTGAAGAAGTTGCCTGCTATGGTTGTCCGTTCTTTCTTTGGTCACAATAAGCTCTCTCCGCAAGGCGTTAGTTTCCTGCCGCGATGAGTGAACCTCTGCGCGCAACTGCCCCAACAATTGGGCCAACTGATCAGCTTCTGAGGTTTCCATACCAGGCATCCGGGTGGATTATTAAGTACGGCTGCGCGTTCTGTAACGCTCACCTTGCATCCACTGGGGCGCCTCTTGACTGGTCTGGACGCTTCTGGGTACACTGCACCATCCCCGGGGTTTGTTCTATCAGGAATCAGTTCAAGGAGACAGGAGGTGGATTTTAGTGACTTCTCCTTCCCTCGAGAGACCCACCACCCGTTGTTCCAATTACGTTCTTTCCCCTTGGGACTTCTCTCACCTTGATTTTCGGAATGATGCGCTCTCCGTCCTGCCGCGCTCGGCAGGGGTGCGTTGGGTTTGGCTTGGTCCACCGAGTTACTTCACTGGCAAAGCCTGGAGTCCAGACCGGCTTCGACTCCACTTTTCAGGTAAGTCTTTTAGAGATTTTAGAATAATGTCTGTATTGATGAATGCTCTTATAACCTTCTTCTCTTGTCTTGCAGGGGCTGATGGAGTGAGCCGAGGCTGACGGCAGAGTTTGAGAAGGTAATGATGCGCTAGATGCAGTGCTGAAAGCGTCCTTGCAAGTGATCTGACCTGTGCTGTTATACTTTACAGGTCGAGGAAGATTCCTGGAAGCAGCGATAGATGGGACAAACGCAGAGGATGATGTTCAGAGTGGCAGAGGCCTTCCAGGAGAGCTGAGTAACTAGCTTCTGATTATTGCTTCTATTTTCCTTGGAATGTAGCAGGAGGACGATGGAGAAGTCCTGAAGACCACGACTGGATGGAGGAGCTGGAGCTGAACAGGTAAGGATGGCGGTGTCTTGAAGTTTCTCACCCGTGCAGACCATGATGCAGAGCAGGACCCGGTGAACATCACGCTGCAAGAGCAGAATAACGCGAAGCACGTGCCTCAGGTCAGGCGTGGTTTAAATTCCCGGCACGTATCCCAGGTGCCTTTGGGGCAGACCCCGCCCTGATGCCAGACTGCTTGTTGCAGTTCCTCGATGATCCTGGTGGGGGCAGCGTGTTCACCCATTGTCCATTGGAACTCATGCATGCCAAGTGAGTCTGATGCCAACGGCTGCAGGATTGCGTCCAAGGCACCCGCAACGTGCCGAAGTGGGCCTTTCTTGCCTTGTTAAAGTACTGTGGCGAGGGCCATGGTGCCCGAGTCCCATAGTCTGGGGATACGGTTGTGACAGATAGATGGTGCACTGACACGAACCACATTACTACTTCAAAAAGCCTGTCTCTTTCAATCTCAGGATTGCTCAGACACAAGATGCTATAAAAAATATTATGATTAGAATAGGATGATCAAAATCCCCTGTATGATGTTTTGGCATATATTGTATCCTATAAAATTGTATCCGAGCATAGATCCAATGAAAATTCCTGGGGCCTCATTATAAGCACGGTGGTGCAGTAAAAAAGGCAGTGACAATTAGGTAACTCCATCACCACTGCATTACCACACTGATGTAATTCAACTTTGGTGGTGAGGTGGATGATTTTCCTCCAGTGAAAAGCTGGAGAAAAATCCACCACTTTGCTGGCAAAAAATCTGCAAAATCAGTGAATATACAACTGGCAGAATTAACACCGGTGGTAATTCTACCAAAATCCCTATGGAGTCCTATGGACTACAACAAATGGAGACTAACACCACTGTTGCACCTTAAAATACCTATTACTGTACAGCCGCATTGTAAATACCAAATAATAAAATAAAATACTGCCACTTGTAATCCTGTGAAGATTCTGCTGCAACAAGTGCCATTAACGGTAAATCTGTTTGGTGGCATTTTGGCAGATTTACCCCCAAAATACCACCAAACTTGAAATGAGGCCCCAGATCTTCCATGTGAGTCTATTATCCCTTTGCAGAATAATGCATAATGACAATTTGTACCCAAGGATGGAATCATTTGTAAACTGAAGTTGTTGATTTTGACACTTGGGGATTGAATACTATTATTTAATTTATTTATGCTACTCAGAAAGTATTTTTGGTTGAAAGTTATAGTTAAATAGTCAAATAACACAGATAGTATTCTGCCATGATGTTTGCATGTGCTTAGAACGCTGTATGCTTGTTAGATTTTCAGGAATCTAAAGTATATTGATGGCACAAAACATCTTTTGACACAAGGTTTGAATGTGCTATTTGTACAAGTTTTAAGTGTTCCAATTGTAATATATGCACTTATAATTACTAACAATTTATAATTGTACTGACAATTCGTTAAGCTACTAATAGTGCTTATCTTCCATGCAGCACAACACAGCATGGGAACAAGATAAGGTATGTACCTCCTGGCTTACAAATGAGCTGACACAAGTTAACTTTAATAGTAAATGACCCTGCAACTAGCTCCTAATTACGTTTCGTTTTGACTTCAAAATATTCATCTTCCATCCTCAGTGACCTTCTCCACTAGGAACATGTCACAATCTCCAGCTGCATGTCTCACTACAGTCTCACATTGGAAATTCATTTTTATATATGTGTATTTGTGTAGCCTGTCTATATTCTTTGAACACAAGCATGTCCACTAATACCGTTTGGTACCATTTGATTTGTGAACAAGATATACATTTCTTCTTCATTCTTCATTTAGCATAGAGTGATGACCGCCTTCATCATCTCTTCACTAGGCTGGATATCATCAATTTAAAGGTCCGATTAGGCTACTTTAATTATAAACTTTGGAAGTGTTCTCTGGTTTATAAGAGAAGTGTATTTTCAAATGTCAGATTTGTAATGAAAAGTATACAATTATATGTTTCTAAGTACATGTCGATGGAGTCGATTAACAAATGTTATACAAGTAATATAGGAATTCATATTGATGACCGTCTGTGCATTTTTGAAGGTTAAGCCTATAATATGCTGGTCCCACAAAATGTTAATGGTCCTGATAAAGGATTAGTACAATGGACACATAGAAATGCTGAAACACGTAATTAGACTGTTTAAAATGAAATGATGATGACACATTAATGATTGCTTTATATTGAGACATGAAAACAATTACCATTTATTGAACGATCTAAGACCATCTGTTCGGGTAGGTAGTTTTGAAGAAATCAGAATAATAACATCTGTATGATTGGATGTATATGATTGATTGAATGTATATATGAATCTTGAGGTGTATAGATGTGAGTATTGAGACTACTAGAACCAGAAACAATGTGCACCCTATTAATTTTCAGTACTTAAAACATTACATCACTCTTATTGATAAAAAATAGATTCAATAATCTTATCTCTCCTGGAATAGCATTCCTTTTAGTTCGTTGATGCTCTCTTTTAGGAGCAACAGTGGCAGATAATGTATTCCACATTTGCGTTATAAGAGGTCAATGGTTTATTTTTGGTGCGCTATATATGCATTGTCACACATTCTGTAATATGTGTAACAATTTCAGTCTTTTAACCACCAGGAAGGTTTTTTTTTATTTATTTTTTAAGAGCATACACTGTGAACTAAATCACTTCTAGGGTCCAGACAATGTTGAAAGGTAAGGCACAGTGAGATTAAATGAGCTTCCCCGAATAACACACGCTTGTGACGTGGGATTGATCCCAGCATCTGATTAAGGCACTGCCATTTCAAAATTCTAGTTGTACTGCAAGCTACCATTATTGTGAATGTTGCAATCACCAGTACTCTGTGGTACATAGCCTACTTGCAAAAGGGACATATCGCATAGTAAAACAACCAACACTTCATAGAAACGGAATATGTCTTGAAACACGTAAGGAAAATAGTGTGATTATTGCATTATTTTCTACATAATAGAGTACTAGAAATGCCATGATTTAAAGTGAACTTATCCTTACGGCTCTAAAGGTTTTACTATGGTGATGTATAGACACAGTACAAAACAAACTGTGTGAGGTGGTCACATCCTCATAGGCATTTTTTCACGTACACATGAAACATGTAATGTGAAGAATAATCAAAGTGAGACAGTTATTTTGCCAAAATAGCAGAAGTCATAGAAGTAATTTCATTTTGTAATTCAGTTTACTTTTGGTCTTCAAAGGATGCAGACCTTTGGTAGCTAATTGGCGCAGTGTAGGCATTTTGAGATCACGCACATATTGGCACGCTTACTCTGAAGACTTGGTTCCAATGATTAATTCTTGAATCTGATAGGATAGTCTGTTTGGCAAGGAAATGTGAGGACCTTCCTGACTGCAGATAAAGGGGTAGCAAATCACACAGCAACACATGTACAGACACTTATAATACCCTTGTCCACATTCTACAGATTGAATTGTATATGGTCAGTTATGGTGTGATGCTTGTGTCGCTTTGGGACCCTGGCCATCTAAGTCTTGCGCTGCTCCTGCCCTGCAATTTACAAACTTCAATGAATAAGTATATCATCACACTATAGTTTCAATGGCATTTTCACAAATGTGTTGACAGCCACCTGAGCACAGGCCCATCTGTAGGCATTGTATTCCACACTTGAACACAGCAAAAGTGGCTTATCATTTGATAATATACATGCCTTAATCATGTGTATGAAGACTAGCAGCAGTCAATGTACATACATGGCTGGATACTGGGCAACCACATCAGCTAAGGAGAAGACAAAGATGGAACATTACCACAAAACGGCTGATCGGAGCAGACCAGAAAGCAACCACCTGCCCTCAGCGCCCTGCAGCATGTAGGAATCTGGCTGGTCTGTGGACGGTCAAGAGCCAAGGCAAAGAAAGATCCAATCAGATCTAAAGGAAAGAAAGGACCTTCGCATACACATTGGACGCACAGCAGTAGCATTTGCACACAAGGAAGCAGATCACTCAGTGTGATTGGCACTAATAATGATACTACAAGTACAACCATTACTACTGATTTAGTGTCCTTGTCCAGCATCTAAATCTGCCATGGCCAGTTGTAACTGTGCATCCGCAGTGGCTGTGAAGTGCCGGGACCAGATTACCGATATGTTAGTCAGTGGAGTAGTGGCACAGCAGCTCACAGCTAAAAACGTTAAAACGTACCTTTTGTGTGGCATCTGCCAATACCAACTGGCAGCCTCCCTTAGATCCTCTAGCTATTTGACAGACCATAGACTCTAAGCAAGTGTTATTTCTCTAGCCCGGGTGTGCCAGCCCACCACAAAAAAGAGCAAGGAAGCACAAAACACACAGAGCCATGAGGGAGAGACTATGGCACTGCAGGCTTGGGATTGGCACCGGTAATCTGCTCAACACTACATATAACTCCAATGTAGGAGCTAGTTATCTCTATGTGCTTGTTTTAGAGTTTGCGGAAATGTGCTAAGTGATCCCGAGCAAAGGTCAGCTGAGGAGCAAGGAGGGTGCACTGAGGTTTAAAGGGAGTCCTGTAGGACTAGATAGCAACCTCTCCAGTGCTGCCTGTTGTGGCAGAGTTTTCTGAATCTGGCAAAACAATTCTCCCACCATCTCGGATCCGGGAAATCAATTTGAACACTTCAAGTGTTCCAGTGTTTTTGACCCGTTTAAAGGTGGCCGAGCCAGGATGCGGACCCATGACATAAGGACCAGGGTAAAGACACTTTACTACAAGACCACATGAATGCCGGGTCAGCATGTCTGTGAAACTGTGTGTTAGGAGATTACACTGCAGGAAATATTTAACTACAGTCTTTTTAGGTTTTAAAGGTGACACCTATTAAATGCTCCCATCCTGGGTTTATTTTCCAGGCGTTCATGACTAACCTCTCCTGAAAGGCACAGTATTATATTATTTTTTTGGGGTAGGATGGGTGGATGAGAAAACTCTTCCACCCTACCACTGCCCCCTTTACAGGTGGCAGGACCTAGTAAATCATTCATATTTCAACACTAATCCGCTCCCACTGCCCCATATCTGTCACTGAATAACAATTATTACCACAGCACTTAGGAGGGACAATGGAACAGAGCAATGGCTGAAACATCATGATAACCAAACAATAAAGTATGTGTGGAATTATTAATGCTTTCGACATGTTTGCCAACTTGTGACATAGCAGCACATGCTAAATCCATGAAGCACATTGATATTAATATCTAAGCCGCCATGGTTGGACTTGATAACACACCAACTCCAAAAGACAGTTCAAGGATTTTTATTGATATGATGAAACTGACTCTAAGGGCTGCCCCTCTCTCTCTAGACTAGAGGCAGTGAGTCCCTCACTACCCAATGTGTCACTACTTCCCTGGCTAGTAGTGTCTACTGTCTACGTTCAGCCTAACTAAATGTGATGGGCTAAAAGCAAATGCTTTATCCATTTACCTCCCACAGAGACTTGCTAGGTGTGACCTACTCTACTTGCTGGTTAGTTCTAGGGATTGTGGATTGCCCTTAAGGCACCCCATGCCAACTCTGTCTCTTCTGTCTTGCACCCTGGTAGTCCTCTCCCTGTCTTCTTCCGGACCGCTCTCTTTCACCTCCTCTCCTCCCTTCAATCCCACCTGTGGGATGTATTGACCACTCTGCTTTGCTATGTGGCACCACTCTGATAATTATGGCGCAAGAAACAGCAACAATGGCGGTAACACTTTTGTGCACGTTAAAAACCTACAAAAACCGTGTATTTGAACACACAAAAAGATTGATGCACAACCTGCCACCCATGGTGCATGTGTGGTGGGATAGAGCACACACTACAGAAAATGTGCCAGTGGGATCCATGACCAGCAAACAGAGTGCAGAGGGAAAAGCAGCACTTTGAAAATGAAACTCCAAAATGTGCCTATAAATGACATTTGCTTTGTTGCTAAAAACTCCAAAATGCCTATGCACAACACTTTTCAACATTTAAAATCGTGCTTGGTACTCGAATTCATGTAATCTTATGAAGAATTGTGAACATACAAAGTTCTAAAGTGTAAGGAGCAAAACATTTCTTTGGAAAAAACGATTGTCTGTAAACTGACAGCCCCTGTCAAAATCTGTGTGCAGTACCCTGGGCTACCTGTGGATGACAGCTGTCAGATGAGCTCCTGATGAAACTTCAAAGTATTTAAACTAAAAGTCTGCCGGATTAGCAAACATAAAAGGATTGTTGCCAAAAGGAATACAGATCTTTGTTGTTTTTTTGATCCCACAGATGTAAAGCTAAGAAAGTAATGTATTTATGTGATTTGATGCAACACGTTTGGTTTCTGCTGGATTTTCAATTAAGAATAAATTAGCCTGGCTGAGCTACAACCGTTTGGAAGTGGAAAAACAGGTTTCTTCCAAGGGGAGGGGAGATCCTCACAGCAGAAACTCACTGGTAGATGATAATTGTGGGTTAGACCAGACTCATGTCTACAGAAAGAGAATGAACAATAGCAGAGCCTTCAGTCCAGGAAATGGAGGTGTAAACGGGGTCATAAACTGCTGCTGGAAGAATTTCCCAAGGGGTCGTAAACTGCTCCTGGACTGCAGGGATAAACAAAGGGGCAGGACCATTTGCTTTTAAGCATGAACAATGAACATTTTTTAAAGACTCATAACTTGTGATAAAAGTGGTGAAAAATATACAAAGGGCAGATATGCTAATCTAATTTTTGGCTGCACGTTTTAAGAGGTGGTAGAACTGTGTAACATGTTCTGGATCGGAATCGCAATATATGTGGTTTTTTGTGAAACATGTTAATGCTAAAATTATGAAACTTTACACACACATCCCTATGGTAAACACACACATTTGTGGAAAGTTGCAGAAAGTTTGGAAATTGTGTTCATGGCAAAAAGGACAACATTCTGTAGAAAGATGAAACAAGATCCCACAGCTGCGGGATTTTGAAGAACAACTATTACATAACATATGGAATATTTGTGTGTGATTTGTGTAAAGGTGACCAATGTAGAAATATGTACTTAGGATAAAATCCAATTTTTAGACTAGTGGTTAAAGGGAGGTTTCTAATGACTGTAAAGCAAACCATAAATGTGACATCATCCGGTCTTCATCCAATCACTCAGATGCAAGGTGGAGATGAGGTTTTGATTCAATCCCAGCTCACGGGGCAAGCTTAGTTAAGCCGGCCCATACACCCATTTTGTGAGGTCATTTGAAAGGATAAATAGAGACATCTGACAACACATAGGGACTCACTGATTCACTCACTTTCCTGATTCCGGCGAAGCACTCTGATCCAGCATTCTACATCCAGCCTTTAACATCCTTCCAGATCCAGATGCCAAGACTCTTGCAAAGCAGGAGAGAACTATTGACTTTCATCAAGGCCTACATTTTCAAACTTATTCTCGCAACCCAGGGAAGCGCTGTGGTGTGGGAAGGCCTTTTGAACCAGTATCCTGAAACTCTCTCAGCTTGCTACCACAAGACTTGCCTGAGGAACTCGCTATCCAGCTGATTGAAATACCCACAAACAAGAAGGACAGATCCTGTGTAAATCCTTTGACCAGCCTAGCTGATCCAGTCCCGCGCCTGATGTGCTGTCCTTCCTTGACAGATCCAATCTATGACCAGAACTGACGGTCCAATTTAATAACTTATTCTGTGAGTATTAATAGGAATAACAGTGACTAATAATATATTTGCATTGTAAAGTCCCAATCTCAAACCCATCCTATCTTTAATTCAGAACCATAGTATTGCTAGAAATATCATTGTGCTGCCTCTTTTCTCATCTGTGTTATTAAACCCTAACTTCTTATTGATTAAGAAAAGTACTTTCCAAACCAAACGGAAAATAGAATATCACACATGAATTGTTATGAGTGGACGTGAATGACTGATTCCTGTGTGGCATTCTCTTTTCTGTAGTTCTTGATATAGTATAAGAAAACCTATCTGTTATTTCTAAATCCGAATTTCTGTTTTCCATTCTCGCGCCTATTTGGCAAAAATGGCTTTTACTAAAACCTCTATAAATCCCTCTGTTTTTATGATAGAAGCGAAATTTCAACTCCTACTTGTACCTAACATCCATAGCTATCCATATAACACTAAAACGCAAAACAGTGTGATTGGCCCATTATAGCAAAAATCACGCAAGGGAGGTTTGCCGCAAATTGAAATTCTGAAAGGTTTTTACACGTGTGCATTAGCTTTAAACTGTTTCCCACTTGGACTTTCAGATTTCAAATATTTTATTTTGACTAAATCATTGTTTGTGATTGTGTGCAACTGTTTAACGCAGCTCCCATAGGAATTTATAATCATTTAAGCATTATTTTTGACCATATTTGGTGTTTTTGCTCAGTCAATTCCAAAGACAATTTCAAAGCCAATTTGACAGCTGAAAAGTCAATTCTGTTTTTCTCTTGTGTTTGAAGGGGGCAGGTGGGAGTGATATTCTGTTTGATTTGTGCTATTCCTGAATACCTGCTCTCTCCTCACATCTAATTAATCGCCAATTGGGAGTTGAGGGGTGTTGCAGGGGGAACCTCTAACCATAGTGCTATCTGTTCCAAACCAACACAAAAGTATTCTTTTCTGTGCTGCATTTGTTCTTGTGCTCATTACCTGATTCATAGTGCATTAAACATATTAATAAGTGTTCTGTCACCCCATTGGTGATTGTTGTTTACCTATTAAAATATATTGTGATTCAATTCTGAATACCTAAATAAATAGTTACCTTTGCAAACTAGCCTGATTCCTGTTTCAGTGTGACCTATGTCTCAGGAGAAGGGTGTGAAATGAGTGGTATATCGTTCAGAATATTGAACTTATAGATAAAAATAAATAAGGGTTTCATTTGCACACTACATGCTGGGCGTGACTTGGGTGTGTGCCGGATTGACCATCTTCTGTTCTCTCTCACTCTCTCTCTCTCTCTCTCTCTCTCTCTCTCTCTCTCTCTCTCTCTCTCTCTCTCTCTCTCATTTTCCCAACTCCTTCCTACTCTGTCCTTCCAATGTATCTCTCAATCACCTACCTCCAACATCTGATCTTAATTCTTCCAACTATCTCTCTTGCAATTCCCTCTGGTAACACTACTACTCTCCCCAATCCACAATACCCCTTCTTGCACCTCTCACCCACCCCTCTCCACTCTACCACTCCTATCCCCTCTCTAGCCGACTACTATTCCTCGTACCTTCTCATCAGTCACCCTCCTGCCAATCTGCCAATCACTCTTCACTCATTCACTCTTCCTGTTCCTCTATCACTCATACACCTTACATGCAAAATCCAAACGCAGTATCACTTTCACTCACCAACTAATACATTACCTTTTCTGTGAACCTCATCAACACTCCTGTCCACCATCCTTCATCCATCTAATCTCTTAGTCTCTCATCTCCTTCTCCTCTGACTTCACCGAAACAACCCACAACTTCATGGTTCCCTGGCTCTTTTCTCCCCTTCCTTCTCTCCTTGGTCTTCCACCACAGGTTCGCCAGGCCAATTCCACCTGCTCTTTCCCACACGGGAGGAGTTAGAAACTAGTGAGTACGTATAAAGTGTGCTAAACACTGCCCCTATTCACCTCATGGATCAGCCAGTTTTTTTGTCAATGGCGACCCGCTCGTAATGATGTCAGGGTTCGTGTCATGAAACCTCACCATGACAAAATGAAAGGAAAGCGCATTGTTTTGCAAACTGTTAAAGTTCGTGTCAGAGAGGCACTCTGCAGATGTTCTGCAGGATCATGAGTAATTTCACTGGGCAGCACATAGCGATCTGCATTTCTGCATATTAAACACGTCACAGAGCACATCGCTCCCCCTCTGCCACGCCAGTACAGACACACTGGCAAGAGTCATCTTGATGAAGGCTCTAGTGGTCTACCTTGTTGCAGGTGATGTGTCACTGCTGATGCATGTCGTTCTCTGCAATGATAAGGACAAGTCTGGGCAGAATGTTCATCCAGAGTCATGCAATGATCCACAGTGGTACTGCCCACACACAAATAGGAACTCAAAGACTTTCAGGAACTGGAGCCTTAACCTCTCTGGGGTACAACCAGCTCTCGCTTCCACTCTGATGGGCCTCCCACCGCAGGCTGACAGGGGTCCCCATCCACCCTTGTCATGGTCAGACTACTGACCCAGTCACAAAAAAGTTATTCATCCTCCTTGACTTGGATATTTTACGGTAGATAAGTGCATAGACCCATATTCAGTACACATGTTGCTGGATTGCCTTGTCAACTTTGCTCTACATTTTCTGATGTTTTGTTTCAGAGTGAACCATACGTAGTTTATGTTTTGTTAAGTTATTTTAAGCTATGTTACACTATTAAAATGTTAAACTGTTCCCATGTACCACTTTATGGTTTTCATAGTGAATTAGCTTTTCCATAGAGTGGTTTACTGTGACCTTGACAGAAGTATCCAGACTTTCTTTTCTCCTAGAGAAGTGGCAGTTAACAAAGGGAAGAAAAGAGGGTGAGGAAGAGGAATAAGAGGGGCTACAAATACAGGAAGAGAGTGGTGCAGAGAACGAAGAATGTGTTGCAATGGGTATCAGTCCTGTTAGATGGACAGTAGTTCTGCAAAACATAGTAGTATGTTAATTCTGTGAATGCCAAGGCTGGGCCAAGGGTTAACTCGTCAAATGATACCAGGTAAATGTGAATGTTTTTGGTAAGATAAGGTAACAAAACAGAGCAGTCAAACCTTTACGTTAAATTGAAAAAAGCCTGGCATCTTGACATAGGAAAAGGGGTTTGTTAGATGTAATGTCATGTTAGACATTATTTTATTTTACTGTGAGCCACTGCAGTGACTAACTTGATTATAGGTTCAGTAATCATAGCAATATACAGACATATGTATAGTGAGAAAACGTATCATGAGCTCCCTATGCAGGCTTTGCAAATTAGACTATGAGAAAGGTGGATGTGGATTTGTGAAAAGCAGAGTAGACAAAGAGGGAGGAAAGATGTGTGTCTCCTATCGTAGTGTGATTCTGACCCCCTTTTGTGTGACGCGGTTTAATGATATATTTAATTAGGTCAGTGGCCTAGGAGGGGGGCCCACTTGCAGTTAAAACAAATGCACACAAAATGTTAAGAAATGTTTGTTTTTGAATTCACTCTGCATTCATAAAGAAATTATTTCTGTAACATAAATAATGTCTTTATGAAGGCAGAGTGAATACAAAAGAAACGTTTTTTTAAAGTGCGGGGCCTACCCCCATTTCATTACATTACATGTAAGACGCTAGGCTGGAGGCCTCCATGGGGTGGGGGAGGCTGTTGACTTCAAAAAGAAATAGTTTATTTTTGAAGTTACTCTGCCTTCATAAGGAAATGATTTCCGTTATGGTTCGGTCCTTAACGGAAATTATTTCTTTATGAAGTCAGAGTGACTTCAAAAAGAAATAAATATATATATTTTTTTTAAGTGATATGGCTCCCCTCAACCTCATGATGTGTGTGCATGTGAGTGTATGGTGAAAGGCTGCACACTCGAATGGATTGGATGGCTGCATGTGTGAGATCATGGTGAAAGGGTACACACAAATGTATGGGTGGCTGAGTTTGGGTGTGTATGTGTATGGGTAAAGGGTGAACACATACATGTATAGGTGGCTGCCTGTGTGAGTGTATGTTGAAAGGATGCACAATTAAATGCATGGGTGGGTGCCTGGGTGTGTGTGCCTTTATGGTGAAAGGGTGCACACTTAAATGTATGGGTGGCTGCCTGGGTGTGCCTCTATGGTGACAGAGTGCACACTTAAGTGCATGGATGGCTGTGTGTGCATGTGTGTATATGGTAAATGGTGTGTGTGTTTGTGTTCAGGCACGCAACAAAACCTACATTTCGGGAGGGCTAACACTTCAAATGTTGGGAGAGGCGCTAACTTCACGGGTGGTGAGGAGGGGAAAACTTATTTGTGTGGGGGCATCTAACTTATTAATGCATTTTAATGACACTATTCTAGTGCATCTTCAAAGTTACAAGCAGTTAACTCTTTCTTTTAAGTCTGAAACAACCCTCTTATGGGCTGCTGTGAGAATAAGCGCTCTACTGTTCCCTCTCTACCCTTCCAATCACTCCCCTGACATCCAAGTACTAAACCCACACCACAATTTCAATTTCCTTAGAGATTTGGTATTTGAATGCGTGTACTAAGAATTAAATGGTGTATGTTAGTAATTGCTGGTCCGGGCCCTTGTTAACAGAGAAACCCAGGTGCCGTTTAACATCTGTGTCCTTTTCTGTCCGGCAACTGCTCTCTAGGTCAGCCAGGTCGAGTAAACATAGCCCAGAATTTCAGAGTGGGGGAGGGTGAGTGCTGAAGCCCAGTCAGCTCAATGTTGTTGTGCCACTACTTGTGTTTTATGCCTTAATTACTTATTGGTAATCTTCATGACTTCTAGCGCTATTCTTCCTCATATCTGTACTTGTTTATGAGGCAGAGGGACAAGGAAAAGGGACGTGGAGGTAATTCTGGGCAAAGGAGCTGATTTTGGAGGTTGGGGAAGGGGATGGGAGGGATAGGGTATGTGTGGAGGGTGGTATTGTGTGATAAATCATAATGGTCATCCATGTCCAAGGTAAGCAGGCATGATATGTGGTATTAGTGGCTAGAGAGGCATTTTGGTGCAGCCAGTCTAGTCATTCCTCAGTTTGGTATGACTTTTTTAACTGGGCTTTTCTGATAAATCTAACTGTGGCAGTGTATATTTTTCTGGGCATCTGTGATCAAATATCATATGATAAGTCATGTATAACATGCCTGTAAATAAGTGTTTCTAGGCGCAACAAGACAAGGGTGGGAAAACAGAAGGACAAGACAAACAATCTTAACAGGCCTTGTGTCATTCAGATCATGCAAGTGTGAGAACCAGAAGTGCAAGGGGAAAGAGAGGGGGAAGTGCAAGGGGGAGGGGCAGCAATGCTCTGAGTAAGTGCAGCCAGGGCAGAACGACTCTGGGTAGTGCAAGGAGAACAAGGGACTATAAGGTTAAAGTTACAGCCCCTACATGCATGGTAGGCCCAGAATCAGTGCATGGGTGACTGATCAAGTACAAGTCTGGACTCAGTGAGATTGAGGGTAGCCAAGCAACCAGTCGGTACAGCAGACATGTAGGCCAGGTAGGTCAGCAGGGGAGGGAGAGAGAAGAGAAGAGGAACGTTTTCAGCTGCTTCCGGAACTTCAGGTGGTCCAGCTCAAGTTTGAGAGGGGCAGGGAGGCCATTCCACAGGAAGATGCCTGCAGAGGTGAGAGCTCTAACCCCCACTCTCTGCCTGCAGAAACGTCTAGCCCTTAGAGAGTTGGAAGTAGCTGAGCAAAGGAAGGTATATTGGAAGAGAGCATTGGATGTAGTGTGGGTCCCGGCCACACAAAGCCTTGCAGACAATGCAAAGGGTCATGAACTTGATCCTTGCAGCCACGGGGAGCCAGTGGAGAGATTTCATGGCTGGAGAGATACAGTCCCTGGACTTCAGGCCAAAGATAAGTCTTGCAGTCCTGTCCTGGATTAGTTGCAGAAGGCGGAGGGTAGAGGAAGGCAGATTGAAAAAGATGCTGTTGCAGTAGTCCAGCCTAGAGAGGATCAGGGATCTGGAGACCTTGAGCTTCGGGGAAAAGTGAGACAGAGAAGAGTCCCTTTGAGGAGGGGCAGCTGGTAATGGGACTTCTTGGTGACGTCCGAGATGTGAGGAGAAAAGGAGAGTGCGTAGTCGAAAATGACACCAATGTTTTTTGAATTGCAGGAAGGCGAAGGAAGAAGCCCTAAGGCGGGTGGCCAGAGTGAGAGAACGATAGCAGGGGCAGCGGTCCCAAAGAGAAGGATCTCCGACTTACTGGCATTAAGGCAGAGATCATTGGAGGTGCACCAATCCTGAATCGTGGATAGACAGTCAGGAATGAGCGAGAGAGGAGAGGAGGCTGAAGAATAGCTGAGTTTCATCCGCCTAGCACTGAAATTTGGTGGAGAAGGTAGAGATCAGGTGGGCCAAAGGGGCCTAGAAGACGTTGAAAAACAAGGGTGAGAGGATTGAGCCCTGGGGAATGCCACAGGTAGAGAGAGAGGTGGCGGAGAGAAAGGGACCATGTTGCACCTGGAAGGGGCGGACCGAGAGGAAGGGGGTCAGCCACTTTAGGGCCTGGTCTGTGATGCTCATGTTCTCATGGAGTCGATTGATCAGGATGGCGTGGCTGACCGTCTCAAAAGCAGAGGAAAGTTCAAGGAGGATGAGGACAGAAGGAATGGTGGAATCAATGTTACAGACCAGATCTTCATGGGTGTTCAGCAGAGCAGTTGCCATGCCTCTGGTAGCTCTGAATCCAGACTGATGGTCATGGAGACAACCAACAGATTCAGTGTGGAGAGTAAGCTTGGAGATAGCCAGATTTTCCAAGAGTTTGCCCAGGAAAGGAGTGAAGGAGATGGGGCTCAATGGGAATGGGGAAGAAATGTTTCTGGCGCCCTGAAATGGACAATTACCGGGTCTGCCGGGGTTGTATTACCCTGGTAACTGCCCATTCCAGGGTGCCGGAAAAAAAACAACTCCAGCGGCAGCCGTGCCTGTATTACTGGCACAGCTGTCCAGCAGGGTCGTAATGAGGCTACATGTGTATAATGTAATATTTCTTGTTAAGACAAATGTGTGATTTGATGGTTGTCTATAACATTCTCACCTTACCACTAACCAGAGAACTTTCTTCAACATTAAACTGGTCTAACCTGGCAGCATGCACAGAAATTAACATCTGAGGGAAAATGTGTTCAGGGTCTGGATTCAGACCACTCTGATTTTGGAGATAGGAACATCAGTTTACCACAATTTGGATACATCTTTTAATGCTGAATGACTATTTTGTAAAATGACTTATCCAGTCATCCAGGATCAGGATGTACACCTGTAGTGTCTTAAGATATATTTTCTCACTCAAGCTGGTGGTTAAAACATGGCTGTGCCAGAGGATTCTATTCTTGTGAGAAAGCAAAAACATAACAATATTTGTGTCTGAATTCTGTCAAGGAGGGGGGGATGCACTTAGATTGGGAAATGTGAATGTCCAGAAGAGAGATACACCACCTTCTGAATGGCCCATGTGATGTCCTTCTTCTTTTTAGCACTGTTTTGGAATATTGACTGATGTGTTTCTGGATCACCAAGAAGTCCAAAAAGAATACAGTGAAAGCATAAGAGAAATACGCATGTTTTCCATTGACTGTTGCTGTGAAAGCCTTAGCGGATCATTGTAGCTTATCCTGTAACCCGCTAGTAATTCCGATGGGATACCAGAAAAGCTACCTACCGTTTCTACTGTGTGATATTCCGGTGTTTCTGGGACATTACAGGCAGTGGAAAGGACAGTAAATCCCCACTCCATGTAGTCCCATTGGACTTCATGGCAGGGATTGCAGAAATTACTGGCACCGGTTTTACAGCAAACTTATACATGGAGCCTTTTGAGGTGTCCAAAGTGATGCGTTCCAATAACCTCTTTAGGCAAGATATCAAAACGTGGATCGGTATATCGACAACATCTTCACGATCTGGAATGGGACGAAGACGATCTTAAAAATGTTTACACCTGGCTGAATCAAAGGACCGATTTCTAAAATGTACTTTCCATCACAGTAGACGATCTTTGGAATTTCTTGACATCTCATTCATATTGGACGGTACTAATAATCAACTCTACGTGAAACCCTTCAACAAGTTCATGGATAAGAATGTGCTACTCCACTACATTAGCTTCCATCCGCGTCACGTGAGAGATAATTTGGCTCTGGGCCAATTCCTGAAACTTAAAGGGAATAGCACCAAGAGGGTGGACTTTAAAGCTGAGGCCGATAGATTGCAAACACACCTGATCAATAGAGTCTATCCTACTAAAGTAACCACCAATGCCAGGAAGCAAGCCCACAATAACACTAGAGAAGGCTTACTGGATTAAAAAAGAACAAAGAATGGGGAAGAAATAAAGAAACAAGCAAATTGTTTTTGTTAATACATAGAGCAACATGTCCAATATGATCAAAAAAATCATTGGTAAACATTGGCATATTATGGAAAAAAGCGACCAGCCCATCTCTAGACCCATTATCGCCTTTAAAAGAAGTAGGAACATTAAAGACCTGACTACTCAAAATGATGTTAGTCTTAGACCCATTAAACAACCAACATTACCACAGCAATGGGGTTTACCAGACATGGTAGGACATCATCTGGGTGGTCACTGTTCATGCTGCTCAGGAACCAAAAAGAGCCTCACTATAGATCTTGGACTACCCCAAGCATGGCAACAGAAAACCTTCACCAATTGCAATTCACCAATGGTGATCTATGCAATTTGGTGCCTGTGTAGAAAATTCTACATAGGCAAAATAGAACGTAAAATAAAAACAAGGATTAGCGAACACAAAAGCTGTTTAAAAAATCGCACATGCAATGCACCTCTCGTTGACCATTGGACAGAATTCCAACATAGGATTGAAGACATCAGTTGGTCAGTTGTATATAAACTGAAACAAAGTGTGGACAGCAATAAAGATATAAAAAACTATTGCTAAAAAAAGAACAAGAAATTATTTTTCTTTCCAAAAGCATACTGACGGGACTCAATGAAAAAATTGAATGGAATACTTAAAGGATTTTCCTCCATAACCAAGATTCTTCAGCTCGTTGGAACATTGCTCTTTTCATTTCTCCAAATTTTACGATTATTGCAACTTTGCTGAATCAACTTATTCTTATGAACGGGCTCCATGGTGATCACAACGCGTTAAGCCACAGATTACGAGTTGAAACTTGTAAAAATAACTGTGTCAATCCAGTTGCAATACGTATTTCCGTCACAGCACACAACGTGCGACAGACATCAAAAACGGACTAGATACACATTACTAAAGTATTACGTTGCCATGGTAACCTAAGACTCTAAATAGGACCCACTTGGCAACACTAAACTGACGTCAGTGTGCACGCGACAGTGAAATCGAGAGGAGGAGTACGGTCGTACCAACGGGTTGTACTAACACGCAAGGTAAGCTGATTCCATGCGATTTCTATCAGCTTTCATAATGGATTCTCTACTAACGTAGTGAATGCACTTTGTGAACTCAGGAACCTGTATATTGTGTCGTCCATTTTTTAGTCTTTTCCGCGCCAGTCAAGCCTGTTAAGTGACTAGAGACACGCTGAATTTGAAGTTCCTCCTCCATGCAGGTGAACCAACAAGTCTTTTCGATACATTCAGGACGTTTTGCCTGCAACAATCCTCCAACACAATTTGACCGCGTAGGTAAGAACCCCGGGCACACGAGAAGGTCAATATGCACTACGAATGCTATGTTACCAGAAGAATCAGTTAGCAAAATCACATAGGATGATTTGCTATGTTTCATGCTTCCCGTGTTCTAAGCTAACTGTGGGAACATCTGCAACACCTCTAGCACAGTTTAAGTTAAGCTGGTACAGATCTACTTTTCAATTTAAACACTATGGGGACTTTCTGTTTTGTTTTCCTAGGCCAACAGATCATCTGGCTATTATAGTCAGTACCAGTCCTGTTGAAGCCAACAGCCACCAGCCAGAAAACTGCCAATTCGTGGCTCCTTCAAGTGGTACAGCCCCCTTTTTAGAGACCCCAGCATCGCAGCAGGCTGTCTCAGAAAACCACAGCTCTCTACCGTGCAAGGCATAAAAATAAGACCGGGCGAGGAGCTGCCAAGTGGTCTTAAAGCTCCCAACAGGAAACTGTATTCCTGACTTTGGTTCCTTTCTTTTCGCAGAGGCTAGTATACTGGTAGTAAGGAAATTCAAGGAGCTCTTGCGTGACACCTGCAGCAACTGAAGGTTTACTACTGTAATTAAAGAGCTGTTACTCGGCTCGATCCTTTCCCTACGGGTAAGATTGTGTAATCATTCTCCTTTGGGGTAGTCAGATGGTACAAATGATTTGACTGTACATAATCCACATGGAGAAACCTTTTTTTGAGCCAATTTGAGATCTGGTGGAGTAGTCAAAATGACATAAGTAGATGTAGCAACCAATATAGTAAAAGAAAATGTTGAGAGTTAAGGGGTCCTTGATGTGTTGCCCCCCTAGAGAATGGTGTGGTAGAATGTTAAATTCTCCGAATAGCATAGATTGATTTAATGAATCTAGTGGCTATGATGAGATTGATACTCACTTGACATATGGATTTTCAACATCCAATGTATTTGTTATTTGTGTTTTCCGCAGGGGAAGACACCTATGGTGGTGACATTCAGTTGAAACACTACTCTCCAGTGAATCAAAAACCGGCGCTAGTAAGTGGAAAATGACACTTGCAGTGGTGTTTCATGCAATTAAATAATGTTTGCAATTTGTTGCATCCTTTTTAAAGAGTATAATTTCTAACATTAACACACGCTCTGATGAATTTCCCAAACTAACTAACAGGGAAAGAAACATGTTGGGCAGCATGAACACAGACACGAAAGAATGAAGATGTGTGTGTAGTTTTTATGGATGTGTGTTTGAGAATGAATGCAGGAGTTTGAATGAATTTCATCAATACTAGTGCCGATGTTTGAGGCTAAATGAATATACATCATTAGACACCAAGTGGGGGTTACTAAAATATAATTCCTTCCTTTTATGTATTGTTGTGTGTTACTGTGTTTTTCACTCGCTGTTTGAAATTTATTGTGTATTATAATGAAACAGGCTCATGAATTGTGTTTGTTCTGTGCTTCTTGGAAGCTTTTTATATAGCTATTTATTATTAACATAATGTTTTTTGCAACACATACCTGTACTAGTATTAAATGTGATAGTGCAGTGCTGAATGCTGTTGCTTCCTTCCCTCGAATGGCTACAAACCTTAGCAAACCACAGGCAGTTTTTTTTTGCAAAAGTTAAGGTTAATAACCCTGTTGAATTGTTTGCCTGGTGGTAGCCCATCTTTCATACCTCTTTTGGTTGTTTTGTTACCAGTTTTACAGGTGCCAGTAATTTCTACATTTATTTTCCAGTGGGGGCCAGATTTACCTCCAGCTCTTGACTGGAGATAAATCAATAACCCTCACTGGCAAGCTTGTGTTTTCCCGGTGCTGTAGAAATTCTGGTAACAGATTTACCAGCACTTGTACAAGCATGTTTACAGCACTGGGAAAACTGTAATGACCCCCTTAGTCTCTGGGATTTGAATATTGAGTATCTGACAAAGCCATCTCACTGTGGACTACATTATAGATGATTAGTCTCCAGATATTCTACATGATTGTTAGAGATGTATAGCTGTCTGAGTTGTCCAAGAAAAACTGTTCCCAGTTGCTATAGCCTTTAATTTGTTGTAGTTGTTTTATTTTATTGTGCTTTTATTTATAAACCTTCACATTATAAACATATTGTACAAGAAAAAGGAAAGAAAAAATAATTAATACAATTTACATAAAAACAAATTGCATCAGTTTACCTAAAATTTCTTAAGACTATTCAGAAGAAAGAAAGGAGGAGGAGAAGCAAAGTACGGGTTTAAGCTCTGTTTTCTTTTCCAAGTACCCTGTTCTTCCTCCTCCCTCCCTCTTAGAACATATTGTGAATCATCCATGTACCTCTTTTCTGTGTTATGTAGGATACCAACTTCATTTTGAAGTGGAGTTATTAGTGTATCCCTCTGCCCCAGCACAGAAAAACACCGGACCACCTTGACCCAAAAAGGCTGTTGGCACTCCTAGCAATGCTTAAAGGGCCTCCAGGCTTAACATTAGAATTCTTAAAAAGGCACACAATGACAGCACTAGGAGTCACCCCACATTAGCCTTAGCCAGGTAAACTCTGACAATTGTGTTGACCCCAAGAAACACACCCTTGGCTCTCTGAGCACATAGCATGTCATAACCAGATGTTTTACTGTTTCCACAGTATCACAATTTTTACACAGTCTACATTGCAAGTCAGCTCTAGACTTGTGCCATTTCCCTGTCTTTCTGTATTGTGTTCAGGTACTGGGGCATCAAAAAAGGCCTACATATTTTATGGTAGCCTCCCCTCTTCTTGGAAACTTTGCATATTCTGTGTAGAGAGTGTTTCTGGACAGCAAGTCACACTTAAACAGCTTCTTTTTGACATTGCATTTGTTATTAGTGAACGTAAGATAGCACAGGGGCAATTTGCTGGTCTTGGAAGCAAGACCATGCAGTGCAACAGAGGTTTGAATCCTGCATCCACGCTTAAAAACCAAACTCTCGCATGGTATTAGGCGTGTTATAAAAAAAGATTCAATGAATAAATTAAGTATCTATCTCCTCCTTTGTGGAGCCGATAGACTGAGTTTGTTGGAGCATTTGATAGTCTGGCAAGTTTCCTCCATTTTGCTCTAACAGCTAAGGAGATCAGACCAAACTAATTTTTAAGGACTGCATTTGGTATTGAGTTGGCCAGCCCTAGGGTTTCTTTCCACAACTGCCCTTGTATTGTGTTAAGGTAAACCCCAATGTATGTCAAAGGGTGAGATATCTAACCAATATAGTATCGTAGATTCTACCTTTAGCAAGTAGAACCGAACCAGTGGCAACAAGCAATACCAACACAATTGAGAATACATTTTTTTCATCTTAGCCAGGAGCAGAGTCAATTCATCCTTTAGATATTGCTTCCATCCCACCATTGAATACTGTAAGCCAAGCATTAGCCCAGGTATCTTAGGGATTCCACTCTTTCCAAGGATTTATCTCCCACTCTCCAGTTAAAAATCTTTGGCCGCTTTTAGGTGGTAAATAATAGGACCTTGGATGTTTGTCCATTTACCTTCAAGTTGTTGTCAAATGCATAGCTATGAAAAAGAGAGAGCTTTCTGTGTAAGATAATTGGAGTTTTGTCAACCAGTACAATATCATCTTCAAATGCTATCCAGTCCAGTGTGACAGTACTCAGTTTTATTGGGTTTGTTGTTCCCACCTCCCATATTTTGACAATGTCAGATATGAATAAGTTGTATAGGGTTGGGACCAGGACACTCCCTGACACAACCACACATGCATGATATTCAATCTGTCAGAGCTCCTTCTTGGCTTAGCCTGACCCTCACAGTAGTGTTGGTATGGAATAAGGCCAAGAGCTACACCATCTTAACTGGAACATTCCAAGCAAGCAGCTTTGTCCAGAGGGTATGCCTGCTAGCCGTGTTGAGTGTTCTCAGAAAGATTGTTCCTTTCTTAGCAAGTAGTAGGCTGTCATACTTCAAATCATCTTCCTCAACCAATACTGTAACCACACAGCCTACTTCTGTGGGACATAAAATCCCACCAGTTACCTTGCAAGTTACCTTGCACAAAATCGTATACACTCCGTCTACATTACATTTCTCAGTAAAGTACATAGACTCAATAAGTTTTTCCAACACATCCATTAGCATTTTGTGTTATGCTAATTGGAATAATGTGGCATTCATCCCCCATTCCAGGCACTGGAACAGGGGATAATGGGCCGACAGCCAAAGTTATCGGCCAAGCAAAGTGTGTCTGTGTGTGCCCTGATGCTTGCAGGCTTCGGCACATTATAAATAAATAATAAATAAACAATGAGCGCTCCAGACCATTATCCTCCATTGCAGCCCCTGCAATGGGGGATAAAGGCCATTAGCACCCCGGATCCCAAAGCGGGAACACAATGTGCTAAAAAATAGACAACGGAAAGGGAAGGCGGGGCTCCGTACAGAGACCCTCTTCCCTTTCCATGGCAGCCTGCAGAAGGTGAAGACAGAACCCTATAATCATACAACCATGAGCACATTTTCTTTCCCTTTCAAACCTATTCCACTTTCAAATAACTTTATCATATAGCCGGTCCAAGGTGGACATGGCCACTTTAACCCCATTTTTCGTCCCTCTCTGTCATGGCTATTAGCCAGATTTTCTGTGTCATGACCTTATCCCATGACCCAGACAATCTGGCCACTGTCCATGGCCAAAGGCAATATCAGTCACCAAAGGTCTATCACAATTTTCTTATACCTACTTTATGACACTTGTCAAAAAATAGAACAAGCGCACATTTGCAAAGCCATGCTTTGGGGACCTTGCCAATGCTCCTTAAATGTGTTTGCTTGAAATCAGCCCATGTTTTATTTGTTCAAAAGTGTCACAATGTATGTACATATAATAGTTAAATAACATAGCCCCTACTTGACACATTTATTGTCAGAGCTCCATTATTTTTTAAATAGTCTACTTTTCATTGTGTTGCTCTGTTTGGTACTGTTTACTTGTTTTGAACGTAAAGAGTTATCAGGATCTGCACTCCCTACCACTCAAAATAATGTACATGGAACCACTTATATACACCAGCACTTATAAGGAATATTTGTAGATAATAAAATATTCAGTGTTTTACATAATTAAACAGAAGTAGAAGATTGAAGAAAGCTTTTTTTTGCAATTTATAGAATGTTGACTATCTGCAAAAAAAGTGTTGCCATCATTGTATATTTCAACCAAGTAAATGTCTAGCCTTTAATTTACAAAAAGCCCTATCACCTATTGTCCCCTTTTAAATGTCCACATTAGATGTATCTATTCACAAAGAATGTACAACATATTTTAAAACTTATGTTCTAACAGCATTAAGCAAGCAGACTTCAAACCTAGCTTGGTGTGTGACTACACAGTCATTGCAGACATATACTTATGTACGCACACACTTTGTGAAATATCCACAGTGAATGGATGTTCCCTCTTGAAAAATCATTGCACATGTTTTAAATGCTTTCTTGCAAATTAAAACCTGACTGTTTACAGAATTCAAAACCGTTGTTCTAATTTTCCTACCATCTATACTAAATCTCTGAAACATTATTAAAAGATACTTATTAAAAACTAGATTGTGCAATGTTCATCGTAAATTACAACCACAGTCACTGCATCACATATCAAGGTATGCTTTTGTTACAAGATCAGAGAAATTCACACTTTTCTGATCAGGGATAGGAAGATATAAAAATATGTTTCTAAGATCGCGTGACATTTGCTGTTTATAACATTGTGGACACTCATGGTTCCACTCATAAGACATCCCTACATATCTATATGCACTAATTGTTTCCTGCATTAACACCTCAAAAATAGTAATTAAAAACTCTCTTGACCATCTTCCTGTGTATTATGAGAGAAAATGTCCCTTCCAATTGCAACAGCTGCTACATTTTGGATTGACATTACCGAATGTGTGTTGTGTGGTCTTTCATCTACAGATACTTTAAGAATGGAAAGTTTCACACATAGCTGTTTCTCTACTGTTGAAGCTATTTCTTGCATCAGTGGTGTCATTTGAAACAACATACTAAAATCTGCATTTGAATAGCATTCAATTCCTGTTTGATTACTACATCTACAGTTTGGTTATGGTATATTTGTTTGCCTTTCCAGCACTGATAGATTCTCTTCTTTTGCAGAGTTAAGAGGAACCACTTTATTTGAATGTAGCTTTACCTGTTGCTTATTTGTTGTTGTTATAAGCTTAGCAGGAAGTGGTATAATTTCAAGGTGACAAGCATACAATAAACATAATCTATTATATTCTGCAATGCATGAAATGTCAACTGTCAATTTCTATTCATCAAAGTTTCTAAAAAAATATAACTTCAATATTTTGGTTATGCAGAACAAGGATACCTATTCCGGTTTATAGTCATAATGTCGAAAAAAAAATGTCGACAAACAAAAATGTCGACATCCTATACTTATAATGTAAAAAGTCATTTTTTCGAAAAAAAAATGTCGACAAAAAAATGTCACTTAAAACTATCAACACCTCACCCAACACCCCCCTGCCACCCCCCCCACACCCCCACCACCACCCTCCCACCCCTCATACTCAACACATTCAAATTATATATTTATTTATTTATTTATTTTTTCAATAAATAAATAACCAAAAAGAGTATCATTTACTAATGGGGGGGGGTCCCCCCAACCCCCCTCACCCAACACCCCCCTGCCACCCCCCCACACCCTCCCCAACCACCCTCCCACCCCTCATACTCAACACATCTTAGTTATATATATATTTATTTATTTATTCTTACAATAAATACAAAATTTCGAAAAAATATCGAAAAATGTCGAGATTTTTGTTTGTCGACATTATTGTTTTTCGACATTTATTTGTCGACATTTTGACTGTCGACATTTTGACTGTCGACATTATGACTGCCCACCACCTATTCCATCCCTTCTTTAAACACTGTATGACCAATGTCAATTGCTGCTGCTCTTAAATTCAACCCTTGTGCTTTATGTATACTAATTGCATATGCAGAGCACGATGGAAATGTTGCTCTTTTCACAAAGACATTGTTAGAAAATTATAAAGTGTGCAGAAGTCTGGGAAATCCAATGAGGTACTATAAGGCTTTGAGCTTTATGAGAATATGTTCAATATTTGTACTGTGAGGAAAAGCGTAAAATTGAACCACTCTTCCCATTGCTCCATTGACTAGAGCAGTTTCAACATTAAAGTTCCTCTTTTACATTACTTGTCCAATGATGCACAGTTTTAAAGCCGAGTCAAGATAACATTAGGTCCAGTGCAACCTGCATGCAATTTGTTGGAAATTAGTCTCCCATTTAAGACCTTTTTCATGTTCTCCTCAAGGATACCTACACATATCTTATCTATCATTACTGCACACTCTAAATCTGCAGATTGTCTCATATTAATGGTAATTTACTTGAATTCAAAATAATTCCAAATGTTGAGACTACCAATGATACCTATCATTTTTGTTTTACCATCTTTAAGACTGGTTGAACTTTCACTGGAGTTATCTGTAACAAATCTCCAAGAATAATTAAATGTTTCCCTCCTATCAAAATATCATAATCTGTCCTGAAAACCTCTTCCAAACTAGCATCAGTTAGACAACATGCACAATCTACAATCAATCAATGTATTTCATTTTCTTAGAACTTCATCACCAGCTATCACTTTATTTACAAAACAGAGATGCCTCTTTGCTTTTCAGCCTCCCTGCACTGAGTTCAATGTGGCTTTTCTCATCAGGCACATAGCTTAATGTCTTTTTAAACAGTAACTTTGGGTGATAGCTTCACCCCTGGGTCTCCCTCATTCATGCTTGTACCCTTCTCAAATCTCAATGTATTTCTAAACAGTTCCAGTGGACATCCCATGGCCGGGGTCACCTTTGTCAACACACTGTTTCTTGAGACTTTAGACTTTGCCCCCTCTTTGGCGGCACCCCTCAGTCGGGTTTACTCTTGCCCGCTTCACATTCACATTTTCTTTCAATGTTTACGAGATTCACTGCCCTTACTCTCAGTTATTAATTCAAAGGCTTTGCACTGTATGGGGATTTTGCTGGACCTCCTGTATGACCACTTCAACCTATCTTGTTGGCTCTCCTATGGCCTTCTGGTATATGTAGTTTCACTAAGACGAGTATCAACCAGATTTTCTCGGATCAGCACCCACTTGGTGCTGGCCCCCTTCTGCAGCAGGTCTCCTATTTACAATTTTACAGTTTTTGAACTTTTCTCACTTTGCAACTTTGCAACTTTCATTCATCATAGCCCTTCGACTCACTTGAATGTGAGTAACCACTTGAGTTTTCTCTTAACTGGAGTCAAGGCCGGTACCATGGAAGCAGGAGTATCCATCACTCTGGCGTATCAGCATCCACACGCTCTGTGTACCACTGACATGTGCTGCAGGACATTTGGGCTATTGTCCTCACCCTTACGATTCCTTCTGTTGAGGTTCTGCAGGGTTTTATCGAGAAGGGCAAGGTTGTGTCTCTACTTGTCAGCTTCTCAGTCTTTGCTACCTTTCTCCTCCTCTTGACTGCTGGGTCTGGATAGCTGTCTCATCATGTGGTCTGCCTTGATCATACTTTGATCTCTTGCTCTACCTTGTATCCCTGTGGGGAAGGGAAAGTGCCGTCAGGTGTGTGTGATTCAATTGCCTGACTTTGCCTGACCCTAGTATTGGGACATGTCATGTAAACGGCTCTGGTGTTAGTCCATTGTCTTTCATGTTGTGCAAAAGTGTTCATGTGAGAAAGGGGGTGGAGGAAGTGGTTTTGAATTTCCTACAAAAAGGTGATCCTCGCTCACTAGTCCACCCCTAAGAACTGGATCCAATAGTGATAGCAGTGTCCTGGCCAGCTGGATGACAGATTCCCCAGGGTTTAGCCAGGGACACTTCAGGTGTCTCACAATACTATATTTAAAAGCCAGTTCTATCTGTCAAATCCCTATATCCCTCAAGGACTGCCTTAAAACATCCTTCTCAATTTCATTGTTCTCGGACAAATCAACAAAACGTGGCTGATTGTTTCGTTAGTGGCCCTACCTAATGGGCATTCAACACTGTTGGCCGAATGCCAACATTTGGTAAAGGAGGCGATGGGTAATGTGCCCAGTCTAAACCTTATGTATAAAGATATTTAAAATGCAGGGCTGACAATATCATGGCATTCCATAAAACCAGGGAGTGTCCGAGCCTCCAGATATTCCGGGCCTAATTTCAGTTTAGCAGCATCCACTACCAAGGCCTTACTATTCTTTAATCTTAGACTGGCTTTCATAACCATTGCCTGGGCCGTTACAGGTACCAAATGAATCTCCCATATCCCTAATATATCCACATCTTGACAAGTGACCTTAACTTTTCGAGCCCATGGAGTACTTTTGCCAAACACAAGGGCTAAAAAGGATAACAGTCCATCCCTATCGGTTTCCAGGTCACGTTGCTTTCAGATCCTTGCCCAAAAAAAACCCTGGCTGGGACCATATCTGAGCTTGGGCTGAGATCAAATGAAGTTCAAGATAAACTAAAGCTGTAGGCGCACTGACTGGCAACATCAGTAGTTTCTTTAAACACTTCTGCTCATAAGTTTTGATTCTTTAAATGTCCCTATATCCCCAAAGTTTGACACTATATGAGGCTGCAGGAAGGGCTTGTTTCCATCAAGTGCGGGTGAGATAGCTCTACCACCATGTTTTATATACAAGTACAGAATGGCTCCTCCCACTTTCTCCAAGGTAATAGAAGCTTTTAAAATGTGGGATGGTCAACCACAGGTCTCCTGGCATCTGAGGCCTAAGTAATCATAGTGTTTCACTTGTTATAGCATCTCCCCACTGGCTTCCAAGCTCAGATGTTTACATTTAGTGTGGGGAGGTTTAAACACAATGAACTTCAATTTATACACATTTAATGAAAGGATCAGTTCTTCACATTTATTCAGAAAAATACAGAGGGATTTTTTTTTAAACCTTAAGGGGTTGTGGAAATAAGAACAGTGTCATCTGCATAGAATAACGCTGGGTACTTCTTAAAGGCCAATTTATGACCATCTTGAGATTCATTAATTGAAATATCAATAATTTCCTGAATATATATGATGAACAAGAGTGGGGCCAAGGCCCACCCTTGTCTGACCCCTCTCACTACATTAAATGGGTGGAATAAATCCCCTTCCAATCCAAATCTAACCCTTGCATTATTGCAAGTGTACAATTGTACAACTGGGAGATAGTATACATCAAACTCAGACATTCTAAGATCTAAGAAGGCCACATATAAATTCATTTTTCTCATGATTGTATATTTCTCAATCAAAAATGAAAACATGAAACACTGGCCGATGGTGCACCGATTTGCTGTGAACCCATCCTGAATGTTCTCTGTCTGCCCATTCTTGTAAATGCCTCAATATTACCTTGCCAAACACTTTTCCTATACTATCTGGGAGTGAGTTTGGGTGATAATTTGCTGGTTGATCTTTTCCTCCCTTCTTATAAATTGGAAAGATTAAAGCCTGTTGCCATAAGGATGGAATAACACCCTGGACAGAACAGCATTAAACGCCTTGGAGAGTGCCGGGGCCAATATAACCATCTCTTCTTTTAACACATAAATGGGAATGAGGTCGGAGCCTGCAGCCTTTCCTAACTTAAATGAGTTTACGGCCACGGCCACGCCCTCGATGGTCACCATCATGGTTCCCCCGCACTAACAAAGTCAGCAGGATATGCACTAATCCATGCCAGTGCTGTATTATAAATACTTGAGAAGTACAACCTCCAATCACCCTCACTTATGCAACACTGCATTGCACAGTCACCCTCTGGGGCTCTATCAGCCACCATCTTCCAGAATAAGACACCATCCCTTGCTTGATGGGCATTTAGGAGGGATGACCATTTCTCTCTGGAAAACCTATTCCTTTTTAAAACTGAGCATGTTCTTATATTCCTCTTGTAATGTTTGCAGTTCAGACTTATCAAACCTCCTTTCCCTTTTAATGCAAACTATAATTTTACCTTTTGCAATGTGATTGGGGGCTGCGTTTCTTGATTCATTAATTTGGACCACTTCTCTGTCCTCCTGGCACTACAACTAATTTCCACTGGATATGAATTAGCTGGATATACACAATCAAACTGGTTGATGGTATTCCCTAAGATGTTTACAGTAAAAGGGAAATGATCACTTTTGCTCCTGTCCCCAACCTTAAAATCAGCCACTCTACTCCAGTCGGGCCCAGAAACGAGGATGTAATCAATTATGGGGCTCCCTTTGTACCACTCAAAGGTCATCTTTGTTGGTTGATCCCTTACGAATCTGCCATTGCCTGGTCTTAAATTTAAGTTTAAGATTATACATGCAGATTCCAATGCCTGATGGTGTTGTGTCCTAGGCTGACTTGCTATCAGGGCCGGGACGTCCCAGGCCTTGTCCTGGTCATTCCACAGCACTGATAGATCTTTGGGGGGCTCAATCCATAGATTGAGGACCCTGTTACAACCATATAGTTAATGGAGGCTGCTAGGGGTGGGGTGTGATGTCATGTGTTTCCACCAAAGCCTCAAATGTAGCTGTGCCCCATGTATCAGCAGGTCTGTTTTAGATGTTATATAATGAGACCTTTTGTTTGGCCCCAAACCTGATTGATAATGCTTGGAGATCCCGGGACCGCGAGTGGAGCTGTTCAATCCTTCAACCGACTGATGTATTGAAGCAGGCCAATAAACCCCCACTAGGGATACCCTTAGGAACCTTAATGGCGGGAATAGCAAAGGATTGATACCCCTGGAAAAATGGGGGGTCAACTGCCCAAGTCTCCTGCAACCCAGCAATTTTTAATTTGCGGATGTAAGCAGACCAGTCAGGAATGTTCAACATCCTGTTTACACCTGCAATATTCTAGGACAGGAGCTTTATAGGGCCTTTTTTGCTCATGTTGTGCTTCCCCACACCCCCAGTCAATCGACTCCTTCTAGATCTATTTGATTTACCACCCATTGGCTACATGATGATCCCCATGCCCCTCCCAATACTCTGTGTAGGCAGGGGGCCGGTTTCCCACTGGGGTCACAGTCCCCAGTTTGGCCCTTACACCCAAAGAAATTTTCAGACAATCTCATTTGGATTTCCACTAAATTAGAGGGAAGTGATCTGCAGTCGGTACTAAACAAACCCTCCACCAACAGTCATGATGAAAGAAAGACCTGTACATAGTCCATTTTAGCACCAGGCAGTGAGCCCCAAGTTCAATACTGGATGTCATCCCTGATCACTGATAAGTATCTCTTTCTATGATGGATCCAGTGAGCAAATGTATTCTTCAAAAATTCCTGGTTCTCAAAATCATACATGGGCAGTTTAGATACATTAATCATGTCCATAGAGGGTCTAGGCTCTCCCGCCATAATGTTCAGAGGGATTTCATTTCTCCTAGATTTAAAAATGGGAAAACCTCTCATTGGCAGAACATTGGTGCCCGTTAGGGGAGGGCCCCACCCACCAGGGAAAATAAAACAGGGCAACATGCCCTGTGGATGCTGGGATCTCCCCCTGGGCGGGGTAAAGGAGGGTGCGGATAAAAGTTCAGCCCAAAGTGGTAATTTCCAGTATCCCATCTTCCCTGATTCACTGAATATTAGATTAAGCAGGAGATTTACAGGTTTAAAACAGTTACAGTATTTCCTCTTGGATGTTTTACTAGGCCCACACTCCCACCAACTTGATCCACACAGGACTGATTTCCTTCCTTCGTTAGTTGGATTATAGTGTCCACCTTTTTTTAATATTCTTAAGTTCTCGCAATAGATCTACACACCATGAGTTAATAAGGTGCATGATTGATTCTATAGAACCCAACAGGGTCTCTTCCAATGCCACACTTGTTCCTTTGTTTTCATGAGATGCCAGCCCAGAAGGACTATTGCGCAGGGGACTTGTTTGAGTTCTACTTTCTTGGAATGTCTTGACAAGTCCCAACTGAGTTGAACCCGCTCTCTTAGTAAATGTTACAAGGCCCTCCATTTGTTTTTTTTACTTGCTACTTTTGTAATCCTATTCACATTTCCCCTTCTCTTATTGCCAAAACAAAGATTTTACATTGACCGCCAATTTTATGTTCAGATGGGGTTGAAGGTAAGTGATCTGTGACAACTGTATCTTCAGATATAGGTTAAAAAACAGTTGGCCAGGGGGAGTGTAGGCAATACTGGTAGTGCTGATGTTGCTTGTGGGAGGGTGCAGGTTGACAACACATGCACCCACAGGGTATGTCCTGCATTAACTGTGACTCAGATGGTGCAACTGTACTGTTGTAACCGACCTTGCCATTTCACTCAGGGAGAGAAGTTTTACAAACACAGGGGGTTCACTGATAATAGGATCGGTCATTTCTTTCTCCAAAATATCATTTTTAATGCTGAAGGTAAAGTTTCTTCCTCCTGCTTTGCTGGTTTAAGTGTGATTTCAAAGGGGCTCAATAAATCTTCCTTTGTGATGTGCAGACCTGGCCTTTTGTGAGATGCAGGCTGCCTGGTGGTAGGCTCGTCAATATCGCAAAAAGAAATTAGGTCCTCTTTACCTGCCATGTCCACACTATTTTATTTCATGGGGAGAGTGGCCATCAAGATGGCATTTGCTGGAGGTGCAGGCCTGTTAGCTGGTTTATGGTTACACACTATTGCCCAGGTTTCCAGAGACCTCCAAAAACCTCAGTTCCATCAAGGTCACAAATTAGATTGTTGATCTTAATAATCAGATTATTAACATCACTGATTGGTCTAAGTAATTGAGTGATTTTCCATTGACACCCCCCGTTGGTGCAGCACCTTCTGCCTTCCTTTCACCATTATATGTGCAAAATATGTAAAAGCAGAAAAAGAAACCAAATGTAGGGAGTTGCAAATATACACCAATTTTCAGTAACTTAGATTCCCAGCCGATGATCAGGGGGGATAACCAACTGCCAACTCTGGCGCTATCACATCTACGTCTGAGACAATTCACCTTCCAGTAATATGCAGATTACAAATGCAGTAGCAGTTGCCACTCATATACCAGGCCGATTGTGGGCCACAACAAAAATGTGTGACGGCGGCCCTCCCCTTGGTCATGGAACTCCCAGTGGGAGTGCAACTCCTGCGCCACTGATCTCACAAGCAGTGGCCTGCAGTCTCCTGGGTGCTGCTTCCTGGACTGCATCAATCTGCTTCTCCTGGCTCCCCTACATGGGCTACCCTGTTTCTGGGCATCTCACCCACTCATATCAGTGCACTCTGGGCACCTCTCACCCCTGCTGCCGCTTATGATAGCACACAGGGCACCCTTCCACCCCGGGGCATTGCCTGCAAGTAGGGCTATGTGATCCTCACTGCTTCCTGTGCACAGGGGGCTGTGCACTCACTATTCATTGTACACGCTCTTCCCTGCTGTTCTCTGATGTACCACTGCTGGTCTGGCCACCCGGCCGCTTCATCAATTGGCACCTCGCAGTCACTGCTGTGCTCTGGAGCCTTGCCACTTACCGGCTGCTCCTCCGAAGCCGCACTGCTCTCCAGGGGCCCTTTCCACACACCACCACTGCAGGCACTGGTAAGCAACCGGACTGCCTCTGCTCTTCAATTGCTATGGCGGTCAATCCAGCATCACACTGCCCCCCACTCACTGCTTAACCATTGAAGGAGTGTAAATGTGTGAATACTTTAAAGAGGAAAGTCAACATTGCAAACAAACCTGATACACGAGGTTCATCAGGAAGCTAACTTTTTGGGTAGAGATACCTAGCAGGAGAGTAAGCCAGGGATCTATAAATACCAAGAGGGAGATATTTCTGGCAGGTGAGTAGACCAGGATATCTCTTAAATTACGCAGTTCCTGGTCGGGGATTATACCAGGATATACAAAGTTGTGTTGAAATGGAATTTTGTTTTATCAAACCTTTGTTGAAATTGTACATTTCAGCAGAGGAATACCTTGCAGGGATGCATTTCAGGAAAGCCCATGTTGTGTTGGAAAAGAGGAGTTCCTGGCAGGGGAGTACACCAGGAAATCCAAAGTTTTGTTGAAAGAGTATAGTTCTTGCTAAAAGCCAATTGGTATTGAAGGAACTTTATTATATCTAGTCTTTTGTTGAAATTGAACATTTTGCTTTGCCATCCTAAAGACCACAAAATACTGTCTTTCAGTATATTTCAACCTGTATTATAGAAAAGAACATTTTCTTTGCCGTTTTATGGAGAATACCAATAAAAGAGACATGTTCATTACCTTTAACAGAACTTTGGTGAAACGGAGCATTTAAAATACTTTTTTCCTGAAACAGTTCTGGGGAAGGGAAGCTAAACTCTGCAGACAAGTATTGTTTTGTTGCAATTGTATATAGATATATGGTTTTGCACAATTGGTTGAAATGAAAGCAGAAATGTTATTGTACCTTTTGACATTTTCATTTGGTTAGGGCAAGATAGGCCTTTTCAAACCCCATATGGCTAATGTTGAGAACATTAAAACTTTGTGTCCTCATCTCATTGCTTATCCATAACAGGTAGTTATTGTTTTTAAAGAGAGGGTGTACGGAGAGAAGAGAAAGAGCGTCCAGAGGGAGAGAGAAGGTGGACAAAAGGAGACAAATCATAACATAGGTTAAAGATATTGTTACTGTAGAGTTGGTTAATAAACAACAAACGTCTTGTCTAAATGCACTGTTTGTACCTTTTTGTAGAAGGGCACTGCGACCTTAATTAACTGTTTAAGTTTATTAAACAAGAGGATGAATAATTTTCTTTTCATATGGAAATCTGTTCTGATTATTCCTTATATTTATTTCTTTTGCAGAAAACACTTCACCACATGCCTGGAATCTAATTTCACGCTTCTCAAAAATTTGTAAAGACTTACGTTTATTCCGCTGTCTAAAAGCCTAGAGAAGTTCCAGTTTTTTATTTCTTAAAAAGCTGTTGTTTTTGACTACATATTAACAGTATGTACACACTGTTTGATGCCTGGAATCTAATTTCACACTTCTCAAAAGATTTGTAAAGACTCACGTTTATTCCTCTGTCTAACACCTAAATAATTGTTATTGATACACTGTATGCATTAGGGGGAATAGCTTAGGTGCAACACGTTTGTCTTGGAAGCAGGACAATGCAGCACAGCGCAGGTTTGAATCCCGATCCCATGCTTAGAAACCAATCTCTGGTATTAAGCGAGCTATAAAAGAGAAATTATAATTATAATTTTCACTTGAAATGTGCTTGGTTCCATTCACTTTGCGATTTTTTACATATCTTCATTTGGACATTATGAAAAATGTCATCACTAACAGGCATTTGTATATTGCCATCAGAGCACATTTGTACAAACCATGAGACATCAGCATCAACATTTCAAGACTCAAATGCTTTACTTCCCTGCAATCGATACTTTCTCTTGGCCCATTCCTGTTGATTTGTTTATGGTATTCTTCACCAATGCTATAAAAACATACATAATTAGTACATACATGTCACCACTAGATCTATAAAAATATAGAGAGGATGTGGTAGGTGGGTGACGGTAGAGAGTGTGGGTGTAGGGTGTGAGGATAGAGAGGGTGTGGGTAGGGTAGGTGAAGTAGTCTGGGTGATGTTAGAGCGGGACTGATATCATAGGTGGGCTGGAGTAGAGAAGAAGTGGATGAGGTAGGTGAGTGAGGGTGGAGATTGTGGCGGTAGGGTGGGTATTGGTAAGATGGGTGAGGCTAGAGACTGTGAGGTACAATAGGTGGGCATGGGTAAAGAGGATTGTGTAGGATGGGGGATGGGTGGTCGCAGAGAGTATGGAGTTAGGGTAGGTGGGTGGAACTAGAGATGGTGGTGGTGGTAAAAATCACATTTCTACTGCTCTGTCAGCATTTATATATTTTAATGCCTTCAACTTATCCAAAAGATCCAAAGATTTTCACAGCAGCCACAGAGACAGCATGTGCACAGTGTGATTTCTCAATCTGAATGACAAAAGTCTAAAAACGTATGCCTATAACACTTTTCAAAAATCAATGGCACGAAATCCATTTTATTTCCTAATCAAACATAACAAGCAACTATTTTCTACTCCTTTGGCAAATATTGCCACACAACTTTAAGCATGCAGAAGTACCAGTGTATTTAAAAAAAGAGAGAATAAACGACTATGCAAAGCCTCATTGATTGCACATTATAAATTATAATATTTAGCAAAGCAGCAACAAAGACGTCATGAACACAGTCAAAGTTCTGTCATAGATAACAATACCATAACATAGACTGCTCCTGTGGCAAACTCTTTAAAACATACATGTTCTGAGTCCCACTCAAACATTCTCTTTAAAACACTGAAAGTGATCAGAAAACCCTTCTTTCAAAATACACATTTAGACTGCTCTCTGAGCATTTATAGATTTTGACTGGACCTAGTCAATGATTCTACAAAATACACCTCAATATACATTATGCTTTTCCAAACTAAAATTCGTTTTTTTCATGATCAAAACCTACCTTCAACTTATCGAAAAGATCCAAAGATGTTCACACCAGCCAAAGTCAGTATGTGCACAGTATGATTTCTCAATCAGAATGGCAAACGTCTACAAAATGATGCCTATGAAATATTTAAAAAAATAAATGGCACAAAATCAGTACCATGGTTTGGATTGAGACGAAGGCTCTGGTCCTAGATTTTTCCAAATGTGTTGAGTCTGAGATGCACTTGGCAGCCGGATATTATACTCATTCATGTTGGTGGCAATGATTTGAGTAATGTACTTTCCACGTCCATTGCTCTATGATAAATACAAGATTTGGAAAAGTTGATGGACAGGTGCCTCCTTCATCGCAAACGGCTCTGAAACTTGTGTAACATGTTGTGCAATTTTCCCTCTACAATGAACAACAGTAATGTCGGCATGATTTTGTCTCACCAAAGAGTCAAAGAGAGAAACCAAAATCTGGCACTTCATTGTAGGTACTCCATAAAACTACACATGCACTTTATATCTTGCAAAATGAGTAGACACTGCACAGTGGTTTCCATTCACATTCTGTCAATGTATGTTGGAATCCCAAGAAACCCCCATGCTGTGCCTCGTGAAACACACAGCCATAACGCCTCTGCATTTCTGTAAAAAAATACACTGTGTAGCACAGTCTGTCCATACACACCACACCCACAAATGTTATTGCCCAATCCCGTAGCATCTGCAGGCCCATTTCTATGGTTGTCATCTTGAAAAGGGGCATATGTAACACGTGCCACCATGCAACTATCACAATATTTGCAGACTTTTTTCATGAAGTGCGCGTGCGGGATGGGGGGAATAACTTTCAACCAGGGGAGTGGACGTCTTTAGTTGTGGTAGCTCTTAAAAGAGACTTTGCAGGTTTTTTTCTTTTTTAACGGTGCTTCCCTAGAAACACTTTTTTGCAATTTTCATACGTAAATGTGTGTTTTCAACATCAGCTCACAATCTTACAATAGGGTCGTCAGTGCAGTTTGTAGATTGTGAAACAATGTTTCATTGCCACTGTGCGATAAAGACATGCCATTTGCCTTAAAAAAGGTATATGTATTGCAAACCAATGTTCTCACAGGAGAACATCCCAGCAGCACTCAAGAAGTCACACATGCTTCTGTTGATGAGACCCTTTCCGACCTCTGGCTGGCGACAGGAATCATTGGAATACTTCCACACTATTCTCGGGGGTATACATGAGAAAAGCACCTTGGCAGTAGGAAAAATGTGCTGCACTGCTTTCATAATAATCTTCAGTTGACTAAACACATAAGAACAAGGCATGTAACCCAAAAAGAAGGCTCCAAAGTCCATGATCACAAAATGCACAGTTGCTGAAGAGGCCACACGTCAAAATTCTACAAGCAGTCCGCTGAAAACAGCACGATTCGACACTACACCTCATAGCGTCCACTCCCTCCTAACCGAAATGGCCAGACAAGTCTTCTTGGGGGGGCATACATGCACAGATCTTCCACAAAGCCATAACCCACAACGAAAACTGTGTGTCTTGCCATGTTTGCCAGCCACAGTACACACATTATTTGAAAAAGTGAATGCCACCCTTTCCTGTGACGCCCACCCAGAGCACCTGATTGGCCAAAGGCCATAGTCCCATTCCCATTGGCAGCATTGTAAGAAGTGAAAAATGTGCCACGTGCCTTTCCCCAATGGCCATGAGGGCCACGCCCCAGGGAAGCAGGAAGACTCCTTCTTACTATTTGCGTGCTTTCTTGTGACTCACACTGAGCACCTCCTGTTAGGACAATTGCTACAGTCCCATTTCCATAAGCCAGCATGGTGAGAAGTGCTGAATGTGGCACGTGCGGGTACCCAAGTACGTTGATGGCCAGGCTGTGTAAAGTAGGAGTCCCTCTTCCTATTGCCGCACACCCTAAGCATTTGATTGGATAATCCCCACAGTTTCATTTTCATGGCCGCCACCCGCAAAATCCCTGGATATGGCTTTTGTGCTGCATGTGGGCATGCAGGAATAACTTGCAACCAGGGTAGGGGGACTTTTTGGTAAGGGGCAACTCTTAAAAAAGCCTCTTGTTTTTTTTAATGCTTGTACAGAAACACTTTGGTTTTTATTAGCTTTTGTGTTTTCTTTTGCTTACATTAGTACAGTAAACTCTTCACCGCATCCTGTGTTTCTTGGAAAAACTCCACATTTCAACAACTAATGAGGTCATTGTTGCAGAAGAGCATTCCACGAGCTAGACATGCTTCTGTTGAGGAGACACCTTCATGCGTCTGGCTCGAAACAACATCCATGAGCAGTGGGCCATACTCTTCTTGGTGTTATGGATGAGAACAGCACCTTGGTGGGGGGGAAACCATCCTTACAACATCCAGCAATTTCCTCAGTCTACGTAACAAATCTAAGTAAGCCAGTTAAGCCATATGCATGCCGCCATAATGGATGATGAAGATAACATCTACTACTGGAAAACTGGCGAAGTCTTTGGAAAGTGTATGCATGTCCCCGATATTGCACTCATACACAGCGTTCCACAATGCGTCCACTCCTTCCAAACCAAAATTGCCATCAAAATGTCTTTGCAGGGCATAGTTGTGCAGATCTATAACAAAGGGAACACCTACAGTCAACACAATGGCCCTCATTACGACCCTGGCGGAAATCGCGGTGCAAAATGCACCATGGAGCATGGCGGAAAGCTGCCGATAGCGCCATGGGGGTTGGCGGATTTTCCGCCCCATTCCGACCTTGGCGGGGCGGTAAATCCCCAATCCCCATTTTACCCTTCCCCATTCCCATTTTTGCCCCATAGGGTATAATGGGAGTGGGGAAGGCGTTAATTACGCCACCGTAAAATACGGTGGCGTAATTAACAACAAGGTCCCGTAGCGCCATGGATTTCTCCGCCCGGAAAAACCAGGCGGAGAAAGGCTCCATGGCGCTACGGGAACTCGTAGTAGGGCAGACGGGTCCGCCGCGAATAACGCTGGCGTAAACCCACTCCGCCAGGGTCGTAATGATGGCCAATGTGTTTCGCCATGTCAGCCACCCTCAGTAAGCAGAGTATAATGTACAACAGTTTCACCTCCCCTCCCTGTTAACCACACCCACACTACCTGATTGGCTAATCCCCACACTGCCATGGCAATTGGGCAAGGTGTTGTAAAGAGCAGATTTTGCCACGTGCTCCTCCCTAAGTAGCGTCAGGGCTGCACCACTGTAAAACTGGAGTAGCCCTTCCTCCCTTTGCACTATCTTCTCTGCAGCTCCACTTCATTGGGTGCGCATAAATAGGTGCACACGCACCCACCAATCGCATCAAAGCTGCCATCATCCAACACTGTCACTCCTGTACAACTGTTGAAATGTGCCGCTACACATTTACAGTACAAATGTTGTACCATTCCAAAGCACGTCCACTACAAAGTTCAATTAAAGTATGCACTATTTCTCCATCCTCACAGATCCACATAGCCACCCAGGATGTGGCACGTGTAATCCTGAAAGTACATTGTAATCAACTACCTTTTCATGATAGTGAGTGGGGGGGCGGGGGGGGTGAACAATACCAAACTCGGTAGGGAATGCAGTCTTCCAGCGTACATGTATATATTTATTTTTTTTACGTGTGTGCAAGCAATTCATTTTCTCTTTACATGTTTGCCTCTCCTCACATTTTTACCACATTCTGGTGAATGCTTCTTGCACAGTGCAAGAGAAAACGGCATTGCCAATGGCACTCAAATAAATGCCATTTCTATGGAACCACTGCATATTTTGCGACCTCATGATCTGATAGTGGGTGGAGAACATGCCAGCATTCCACATAAACTGACACATTATTCTGTTCATAGCACACCTTCCGACCTCTGGCTGGGGACAAATTACACCATCATGGACCCATACTCCTCTTGGCATTATGCATGAGAAAAGGACCTTAGCAGTAGGAAAAATACACATTACTGCGGTCAGCAACCTCTTCAGGTGACGGATTAATCGTCCACACGACATTTAACCCAAATGTAGACTTCCATAGTGCAGCACGACAAAGTCAACGTTCGTGACGGATGCCACATATCTGCACAGGTGAACCATCCCACCGAAACTGCAGGCACCATGACAGGCCCAGAAAGCTTCCACTCCTTCCAACCTGAAATTACCAGAAATGCCTCTTTGCACACAACACCTGTGCAGATAAAGCACAAAGATATCACTGACGATAAGCACTGTGCATCTCTTCATCTTGACACCCTCACGACACAGTATTGGGTGGAAATGGTACTGTCTCTTCCTGTCAAACACACCCTAAATTCCTATTGGCCTATTTCTCACAATTCCATTTGCCTCTCCACCCTGCTCATAATGGCAGGATGTGCACGTGCGCTTTGCCATCTACAATGAGGGCCACGGCCCAGTACAGCTCACACAATACTTCTTCCCATTGCACGGTCACTTTTTGCATCACCCCCCCCATTGGGTGCTGTCAAATTTGCAAACACGCATGCACCAATCACATACAAAACCTCTGCATTGCACACTGTAATTTCTCTACACCACTCCATATTTACCGTTAAACACTCTCAGTACACATTCTGTTTGATTGCAAAGCCCCTCCATCAGAAACTTCTGCTAAATAATGCACTGTAGCAGCATCCAAAAATATCATAAGACACACCCAGCACATCTTTGACCATGCACACACCATTGCAGCCATTTCCACACCCTCCACAACACTGTACATCTAAGCAAGCAACCGTGTGAGCACCTAACATTATGCACAAACGTAATGTACATAGTGGCACTTCTACCCAACTCCTGCACACCATAAACCATCCATTCACAAAAACGTGTCTCACTTAGCAGAATCCACAAACATATCACAGCCTGCACCACCCCTACACATTGAAATTCACAAAGTATTGTGTCACTGGCAACCTATGCACAACAGCTGCACAACATTGGGCCTACTTCAATAAATCTGCACAGAGCAGAGTAACCAACCACATATAAACTGCACTTCTACCATACCCACTTCCATACTCATATTAAGTACACACTGCACCCTGTGTCCACACTACACAACTACTCACTACACCATCTCCTGTCGCACATCAAATACTGTACCATGGTGCAACTATGGCCACAACCATGGAATGCACAACACATGCTTTGCAACTCACTTGTGGTGTTGTAGCACATCCACAATGTCCTCCACACACATTCTCCAAACATCATCAGCCTATGCCTCATGCACTGTCAAATCTGCATTGCTCCACTGGATTTGCTCCTTGCACACATTCCCTGCACCATAATGTAACCATGCATGTCTGCATGTCACCAACTACTATACACATATGCACCACTGCTACCAGCACTCCTAACCAACCTCCACACCGCAATGGACATGCACATCATTACATGCAACAGTTACCATAATGTATAAACATTACACTGTCTCCGGCACCCCTACGCCCTTTCATTCACATACTATTGTCTTACCATCTTCCACTCAGAAAGTGTTGTGTCACTGCCAACTTAACCACAAATTGTTTACAACATTGCCCATGCTGCAAGCACTGTGCACACAGCACACTATCCAAGCACATATAAGCTGCCCTTCAACCATACCCTCTACCATACTGCCAGTATGCAAACACTACACCCAATGCCCATACTGCATCGCCTTCTTACTGCACCATCTCCTGCCGCACATCAAATATTGTACCATGGTGCAACTATAGCCACAACCATGGAATAGACAACACACGCTTTGCAACTCACTTGTGGTGTTGTAGCACGTCCACAATGTCCTCCACACCCATTCTCCAAAAATAACCAGCCTATGCCTCATGCACTGTCAAATCTGCATTGCTCCACTGGATTTGCTCCTTGCACACATTCCCTGCACCATAATGTAACCATGCATGTCCGCATGTCACCAACTACTACTATACACATATGCACCACTGCTACCAGCACTCCTAACCAACCTCCACACCGCAATGGACATGCACATCGTTACATGCAACAGTTACCATAATGTATAAACATTACACTGTCTGTGGCACCCCACGCCCTTTCATTCACATACTATTTTCTTACCAACTTCCACTCAGAAAGTGTTGTGTCACTGCCAACTTAACCACACATTGTTTACAACATTGCCCATGCTGCAAGCATTGTGCACACAAAACACTATCCAAGCACATATAAGCTGCCCTTCAACCATACCCTCTACCATGCTGACAGTATGGAAACACTACACCCAGTGCCCACACTGCATGACTTTTCACTGCCGCATCTCCAACCACAGCACACTGCCATGGAGCTATACAGCAACAAATTGCAACAGTTACCATAATGTACAAACAAAACACCCTCTCCTGCCTCCCTGTGCACTTTCAATCACATACTATGGGCGTACTCACTTCCATTCACAAAGTATTGTGCCACTGCTAACCTACCCACATTCTGTTTTCAACACTTGCCTATAATGGCTTAAAGGTGCTCCATAAACATTCCTTATATGGCACCACCCTCTAACCCATGCACAATAAAAAATGCATTACTGCCGTGGGTGCCCTCAAGGTCTAAGCTCTTGAGTACATGGCCTAGGACCTACGGCTTTCGGCCATGCACCCAATAGTCTAGGCCTTGAACACACCCACAGCAATGTAATGCCACCATGCATGTCACTGTGTCAGCAACTACGACAATCCACATACACACACCACTGCCACCAGCACTCTTACCCAACCTGTACACCGCTATGGCGCTACACAGCAACAAATGGCAACATTTAACATAATGCCCATGTGGGCAGCTAACATAATGCAAGAATGTAATATACATAGGTAGCAGCACTTCACCCCAACTCCCCCACACCATAAAAAACCCATTCACGCAAACAGGTCGCAATTACCAGAATCCATAAACTTACCACAGCCTCCACCGACGCTACGCACTGCCATTCAAAAAGTATTGTGTCACTGGAAACCTCTGCGCAACAGCTTCACACCATTGGGCCTACTTCATTAAATCTGCACAGAGCAGAGTAACCAACCATATATAAGCTGCACTTCAACCATACCCACTTCCATACTCACATTACGTACACACTGCACCATGTGGCCACACAAAACACAACTTCACACTGCAGCATCTCCTGCCGCACACCAACTACTGTAGCATTTTGCAACTATCACCATCACAATGGAATGCACAATACACACTTAGCAACACACTTGTAGTGCTGTAGCACATTGCCAATGTGCTCCACACCCATTTTGCAAAGATCACCACCCTCTGCCTCATGCACTGTCAAACCTGCATTGCTCCACTGGGTATGCTCCTTCCACACATTCCCTGCACCATAATGCAACCATGCATGTCAGCATGTCATCAACTACCACTATACACATGCGCACCACTGGCACTCGTTGTATTGCTTCAGGAGGAGCTGGATCTCCCCCCACCCACTGGAGGAGCAGTGGCTTGCATGGAAGCACATCCCGACCACAAGGTAGGCCCCCTGCCTAACCTTGCTGCATTTATATCTCTGCAGCCTACCAGCGAGAAATGTGTCATTTTATTCCCGGAACCCCGCCACAACTCGATTTTATTACGTGGCTTTAAAAAAGGGTTTCTGTCTGCCTCTGATCTGGCACCCACTGCACAGGAGTTTAGCCAGCACTATCCGTGAGCACGAGACCTTTAGCCTCTGCAAAATGGCCGCCCGCCATTTTTGCACCGAGTCCCATGTATAAAATCACATCAGGACCAACATCCACATCTGATTGGCCTTCCGCACCTACTTTTGCACCAATTGAGAGCCAACAGGCTCAAGCCGGCCCACTTCCAAAGGCACACTTCTCAAGGCGGTGCTTCTTGTCATGAGAATGGAGACTCACTCGTTGTATTGCCTCAGGAGGAGCTCGAGCCCCCTCCTCCCCCCACTGCAGGAGCAGTGGCGTGCCTGGAGGCACATCCCGACCACAAGGTAGGCCCCCTGCCCCACCTTGCTGCATGTGTATCTCTGCAGCCTACCAGCGCGAAATTTGTAAATTTATTCCCAGAACCCCGCCACAACTTGATTTTATTACGTGGCTTTAAAAAAGGGTTTCTGTCTGCCTCTGATCTGGCACCCACTGCACAGGAGTTTAGCCAGCACTATCCGTGAGCACGAGACCTTTAGCCTCTGCAAAATGGCCGCCCGCCATTTTTGCACCGAGTCCCATGTGTAAAATCACATCAGGACCAACATCCACATCTGATTGGCCCTCGGCACCTAGTTTTGCAGCAATTGAGAGCCGGCAGGCTCAAGCCGGCCCACTTCCAAAGGCACACTTCTCAAGGCGGTTCTACCTGTCGTGAGCCTGTCTGGAGCCTTTTGAGGCCAGAGCCACAATTCCTGCACCCTCCGCATCAGATTCCATACAACGCCTTGTTCCTGCTGCTAAGCTCTCTCCTTGGACTCTACTCCGGGCCTCTATCTTCCTGCAGCCGCTCCCGACGCTGGCACGACGATCCTGTATGCATGTAAGAACGCTCATGCACGGTGCTTTTAAAATGTACCCTTTTCGCCGCACACCCGCTGCACATGCACATTCAAAGTGCACGTCTGCCTCCCAGCATCTGTAGTAGTTATAGCCTTGCCCTATGCTAATTATTGTGCATCAGTGCTCTAGCCTATTGTATAGCTATCGCATCACACTGCTCTTGTTAACCGTGTACCTAAAGCACAGCCTTGCCTTTGAATCTACGCTTTGCCTGTCTGTTAAATGCTAATTTTGCTTGTTTGTCTGCATCTGCTGCCCAGCTCCACTGTGGCCCTGACCAGTCTTATCTAGTGTTCCCAAAAACTACACTGCATGCCCGGCATTGTGCTACGCCTCCTTCACCAAATTTGCCTGCTTCTTGCACAGTACAAACTTAGCGTGTATCACACGGCCATGCGCTATGGCTGCATATTTGTTTAACGCCATTTTCTCTGCACTGCACTATGCAGGTGTACCTAATCTGCCCTATATGCAATTGACCTCTGCACCACCCTATAAACGGTCACATATGTACCTCCCGCTCTCATCTGTAGGTCTGCCGCTCTCAGGATACTGCTTGACCTTTCTTCAATCAGCCTCCTCTCTGCATCTTCCCCACTGGCCACCTACGGCACACAGTAAAGTTTAGTTGTCACCCCTCTGCAATGCTGCATTTAGCATACGCTTCCTACTAATATTTGTTGCCATAGCCCTAGGTGGCCTACTCTGTTTGATGCACTCAGACCTTCTGCTGCTACCTGTTGCTTGCTGTACCTAGCCTAAGGTGGCTCTATATTGGACTGCTGCATTTAGCCTACGCTGATTACTAATAAATGTTGCCATTACCCTAGGTGGCCTTCTCTGTTTGATGCACTCAGACCTTATGTTGCTACGTGTTGCTTGCTGTACCTAGCCCTAGGTGGTTCTATATTGGATTGCTGCATTTAGCCTACGCTGATCACTAATAATTGTTGCCATAGCCCTAGGTGGCCTGCTCTGTTTGATGCACTCAGACCTTATGCTGCTACCTGTTGCCTGCTGTACCTAGCACTAGGTGGTTCTATATTGGACTGCTGCATTTAGCTTCATGACGTTCATTAATTGACTGTTGCATCTAACTAGTCACCCTCATCACACTTAGATTTCGCCATGCTGCTGCACCTCTTTACTATTTACCATCTCCCTGCGCTGTGGGCCTTGGCTACTCCTCTGACTCGCTCCCACCCTTCACTGCCATACGCCACATTTAAAACTCACGTTTATTATCCCACTACCATGTCTCCAGTACTGAACATGGTTACCAAGCTACTGGCCCACCACACCACTGCACTCATTTCACCTCCTATACCGAAACACTGCTTCACCCAAAAACCTAACCTTCTGCACACCACTAATCCTTACCTCAATTCTCCTGCCTTATGGCTCCAACATTTTGCAAACAAACCCACACGCAATCAACCTTGCCCGCTACATCTGAGAAATCTCATATTAAGAACCAGATTCCTTCACGTACCCAAACTCCATTTTACGACCCACATGCACACAAAAACCACCCAAATACAAACTGCCCAAGTACAACCAGACAACTCTAAGACACCGCTGAAAAATTAGGTGAAGGGTGCTCTTATCAATGCTAGATCCCTCCCGGCCCACGCCCTTGACATTGCAGATCTCATTACCACACAAAACCTCAATTTTATTGCCATCACGGAAACATGGCTACACGCAGCCTCAGGTACTTTATTGGCACTTGCCATCCCTAATGGCTATTCCATTATCAGAAATGACCGCAACTCCAACCTCTCCAAAGGAGGTGGCGTCGCATTTATCCACAAAGATGACATCAATATAAGACTGATTCCCAACACACAATTCAGCTAGGCTGCGTCCCTTTCCGTCAAACTCTCTCTAGCTCCCAAAAGCACAGCTACTATGCACCTCTTATACAGACCTCCGGGTCCACTTGCTACATTTTCGAATGACATCTCAACCATCCTGGCTGACAACACCAAACCTAACTCTCAAGTCTTATTTCTTGGTGACCTTAATCTCGGATGATCAGATCCCAATGACTCCCATGCAGGAGAGATCGTCAACAATATTTCAAATCTAGGATTTTCTCATTGCATTCTCGAAACCACCCACTCCAAAGGGAGGACACTCGATTGGATTGCTGACTTAAACTGTAACGTGCATATCATCTCTAACGACCCTTGTGCCTGGTCAGACCACCACATCATCATCTTTAACATGCCAGCCAATGACCCACGCACCAAAACTAATATTGCGCCATCCATCCCTACTAGAAACAAAAAGGACATTACCAAGGACAAACTTCTCCCTCTCATCCTGCCCATACTTAATAATCAGGATCTCTCACTTGATGAACCAATGGTCTTGGTGGACATCTTCAACCAAACTTTGCTCAAAGTATTAACACCATAGCACCTCTTAAAACTAGGAAACCCAAACAGCATGCCCACCTCAACTCCTGGTTCACTCCATATCTTAGAACACTATGCAAAGAAAAGCGGAGTGCCGAAGCACTCTGGAAAAGCCACCCTTCTGAGACTAATAAACACAACCTCATTTTAGCAACACTTAATTACAAGGAAGCAATTCTACAAGCCAAAAAAGAGACGCATAACCAACACATCTCACAGGCTGAATCTAATACGAAGGAGCTATTCAAAATTCTTAAGGAATAAGAATCCCCCTCCCCATCCCCGATATTTGTAATAAGGACAGCATATGGTGTGAAAACATTCAAAAAGCTCTCCTCACTAAAATATCCACTTTACAGACTAAAAATAATACTAAGCAAAACTGTCTACAAACATCCCTCCAATCTAAATCCATCACTAATAAACCTAAAAAAAACCCTATTCATGCACATTCCTTTTAGCTTTGCTCCTCTCACTATCACTGAGGTAGAAAGCATCATTAGTAAATTGAAACCATACAACTGTCAAGGTGAGAGTCCTGTGCCGCCCCCATCATCAAGGAATCTGCACATGAACTTGCCCCTTTCATCACCGCCTTTATCAATTCCTCATTCCATTCGGGCATTGTTCCTGACAACCTCAAGGACGCATGGGTCATACCATTGCTCAAAAAACCTTTGCTGGACCCGAATATCCCCACTAATTATAGGCCCATCACCATGGTCCCATTCTTATTGAACATTTAGGACAGGGCAGCGTATTTACAGATTCAAAAATACCTAGAAAACAACAATCTTCTTTGCACAAGACAATCTGACTTCCGACCTAAGCACGGGATGGAAAAAACCTTACTAGATCTCAAAACCCAAATCGAGGACCTAAAAGACAATGGCAAAATGGCCTTACTATTACTCCTCGATCTATCGGCAGCTTTTGATCTGGTCAACCATCAAATCCTCTGTCGCCACTTGAAATCTGCGGTCCACTTCTCTGTAAAAGCCACCAAATGGATTAGCTCCTTCCTGGATAACAGACAGATGAGGGTATTCGCAGCTACCGCCTCAGCAGAGCCTACTCCGGTGCCTTGCGGGGTCCCTCAGGGTTCATGCACTTCACCAACGCTCTATAACGTTTTCACTAAACCTCTGTTTGATGTACTTGATTATCTGGATGTCACATACACCAACTATGCTGATGACACCCAGATACTCATCCCAATCACAGGTGACTACATAGTGGACTCAAAAGCCTTGAACAACATCGATCAAGTCATCCAAGCTTGGATGGCGCAGCATGAACTCTATCTTAACGATGACAAGACGGAGCTCCTTATCCCGCGCTCCCAACAACGACTGAATAGACTAGACCCTGCCTTCAAAACCTTCAACATTGATGGTAACTCTATTAAAGTCTCCTCCGACACTAAAACACTTGGAATCTACAGGGACTCCACTTTATCACTTAATAGACAAACAAACACAGTTGTCTCGGCATCCGCTTACACATGTAAGCTCATTACAGGATCCTGCCCTTTCCTCACCACACAGAATAGTACTATCTTGGCCAGGACATTGGTTATGTCCAAACTGGACTACTGCAATGCCTTCTACCTAGGGACTAACCAGTGTAACCTGAACAAACTACAGGTTACCCCAAACAACGCCATTAGAGCTGCCCTCAACATCACCAGATCCTCACACATCTCCGAAACAAGGAAAAGCCTACACTGGCTTTCAGTAACACAAAGAATTTCTCTGAAATCTCTTACCCTCACACACAAATGTCTGAACAAACAGTCCCCCACCTATCTTTCCTCCCGCTTCTCCCACTACTCGGCCACCCGGCTACTCAGATCGACTCAAGCACACTGCCTGACCATCCCCAGATACAAACTACAGAAAGCCGGGGGAGTTAGCTTCACAGTCCTCGCTTCCAAACTATGGAACTCTATTCCATTATCTATCAGATCAGAACACTCTCCTACCCTCTTCAAACAAAGAACCAAATTGTGGCTATCTACCACTCAGGCCTAAATGCCTAAATCCACCTAGGACATTTCCGGCTCGTTAATTGCCTGCCTCTGTGTTTATGTTCATGCTAATTGTAGATATTGTTGCACATCATTCTGTAAACTATGAATAATTCCACTGTAACTGTAGATATTGTTGCACATTATATTGTTTACTATGTATAACTTGACTTTATGTATATACTGCGTTCACCTTACTAAGTTATCCTAATACTTGGTACCTCCTGTACATTGTGTTATGTCTCTATCCCAATTGTACCCATTACTGTACTGTCCTTACTATGTCAAGATATGCGCCTGGTTGCCCTTGGGCCTGGCTGCGCTATATAAATGGATTAAAAAAAAAATACAAATACAAATACACCAGCACTCCAGATTTTTTTTTTTCCATAGGCTGAATGGGTAAAAACTTTGCTCATGGCTACAGCCTGAACAGCTGGACGGAATTTCACCAAATTTGCAGCAGGTGCGGGGGTTTTTGTATGTTTGGTGGAAATCCAACCAGTACTTTTGTTGCAAAGAACTGAAATGTATGTCTCAAAAAATGTGTTATATCTGGCTCTGCTCCGCAAACCCATTTCCCTGTTCACTCCGTGGACAGATGTCTCATTGGCTTGCAGTGTGCTGTGCTGTAGGCGAACTTTGGACGCGGCCGGTGGTTGGCTGGAGGGAAGTGTGCTGTGCGTCAAAGTTTTTGGGAGATGCTGCCACTGTGTATTAGAGGACAGTGCGGCACCGAAAGGGACTGACAAACATTATGTACGGCATTTGGTGGTGGGAAGAAGGGATGGAAAGGGTAGTAGAGAAAAAAGTGGTTCACCAGAGATATGTGATTATTACGTGGACGAAGACGGTGGTGTGCCTGCAGTATGCGTGCGTCCTGAGCCAATTCGCCAGTCCCTGCACAGGTGAATACCATGTGTGGTGAATGCAGGCAGCCTTTGTTACAGCATGATAGCTCCTGCCGCAACCTCTTACCGTGCTGACTGGTGGAAGCTGAATAGCAGACATGGAGGGCATTTGTAAAACGTATATTATGGCATGTGGTGGTGGGAAGAAGGGATGGAAAGGGTGGGGGAGTGAGAAGTGAATCATCTGAGATACTTCAATAGGTGGACAAAGACGTTGATGTGCTTGCAGTGTCCGTGCCTACAGCGCCAATTCATGGGTCTCTGCACAGCCGACTACCATGTGTGCTGCATGCAGGCAAACTTTGTTACTTCACGATAGCTGGTGTGGAGACCTCTTTCCGTGGTGACTGGTGGGAGCTCAATTGCAGAAGGGGAGTTCATTGCACATGACATGCACATTGTAAGATAGCGTGTACTCCGGTGTGTTGCATGGATGGAGGCCTTGCAGCAACAACTATGTGCCGTGGTTGGAATTAGGTTTCACATTGTTCCATTCTGTGCATGGTTCGTCAGCATTGCATATAGGGTTGATTCCATGGGTGCGGTGCTTCTTAGCACGTTGTACAGTGTTTACTCCATAGCTGTTGCTACTGGAGTGACCAACACGGTGAATACACTTGCACACCAAAGTAAATGTAGTTCAGTGGAGGGTAAACAGAAAAATAAGCATTATGTTGAATTGTTTAAGGTGCGGGGGAGAAGGACACAGCCTTGGTATCTAGGCTGGATACATACATAGAACAAAAGAGGAATCCAGTGAGGATGGTAACGTCCCCTGCACACTTTCTAAGAGGCCAAAGACAGCCTAATGGAAATTAATTATAACATTTTTAAGCAATTTTAATCACTTAGAGTCTCTAATGAAGGCAATTTCAATAAAGAATTCAATGATAAATTCGTGTTTATGAAAACATTTTTTTCTTTTTATTTGTATCTTGGTAGGCCCAACGCATTTAGAGTTTATGTACACTCTTCATCAGGGGCAACATATTAAACAAATTAAAGTCTACAAAAAAGAATATATACAACAATACATTCGTTTTTGTTTAAACAATGTTTTGTAAATCCATTCAACATCAAAATGAGAAATCATGTTATCCATTTAAAAGGCCGTATGCCTTATTTGTGACAAAACATCCTGTCATCCGTCTTCATTAGTGACCCAGTAGTTACTCATCATGAGAAGAGCGAATACTGATGTGGAGCGGTATTACATTGTATTAATGTTTGAATTAATGGTATGAGGTTTCTACACATTTTTTATATATATGTGCCAAATGTGGCTTAGTAGGTCCTACCCTTATGTTCAGTGCAGGGTATACTAAAATGTGATACAATTGGTGGGAAGAGTGAATATCCAAATCAGAAGAAATGGACCTCCAGGGATGATGGAAAAAAGGGTTAATATGGATAGTGCACGGATTATCGATAACGTGCATGTTAGAAAAAAGTGAGAATGAATAGTATTTATGGGAATGGAAAGTCGTCATCTTACCAAAAAGAGCCGAAATTTAGCATAAACTGATGGATGGAGACTGACGGAGAAGCTCCAGACATCGTGATTAGTACGAGATGCAGAAGTCTTAACAAGTAATCTTGTTCAAGCCAAGTATCTTCTAGTCTACAAAAGGAGATTGTAGGTCCAAATAATTAGTATACTAAAAATGTCAGAGAGTAAGCCAAATGGTGTTGGCTAAAAGAAGTACTTACTAAATAAGAACCGGCAAGGTGGGAAGCATCCAGATGCGGCCGTGAGCCGCGGCTGAATGAGCTTGTCAAAACATGACCATGTATTTATAGTAATTGTAACTATGATATCATTTGCGCATGCGTCAGCGGCGTCAGACCTAGTCGTGACGTCACTCGCGCGTGCGTGAAAAGACGTAAACAATTTCAATATCGATGTAAGTGCCGATATTTGATATTGTATAGAATGATGATAGAAGGATGTGTTCTTAAATGCAAGTTTGCGAGTCATACTGTTTAAGAGTAGCTAGAGGGCAGATGGGATAACTGCAACGTGTTGAACTGGGAGGATAGGGGTTGCTGTCTTCATCATACAAGTCACCATCCCAAACATCTGAAGGAAAATCTACCATACAGTCAGCTACTAAGGCTGAAGTGAATAACTTCAGAAACACACACACTTCATGAAGAATACAACACAATGAAGAAAAGGTTCCTTGATAGAGGATTTCCACCTGAAGTAGTTGACAGAGCGACGCACGGAAACCCAAGAAAGAAACACATTACTGGAAGGAAATCCCAAAAGAAATGAAAAAAGGGTTAATCCACACATTAAGATACTCAAGTCAAAGTTTCCAGATCAAAAGAATAATATACAAACATTGGGACTTAATAAAATCTGACAGCACGCTCACTGAATTATTCCCGGACCCACCCATGATGGCTTACAAAAGAGGAAAGAACCTGAGAGACCAATTGATAAAAAGCAGAAAAACCCAAAACATCACCCCAGACGACTCTCAGAAAACAAAAAACAGGCACCTTTGCCTGTTTACACTGCCAACATTGTAACAACGTGATAAAAGGCGACAACATCAGACATCCCCACAATGGCAAAAAGATCATGCTAAGAAATTTTGCAACATGTGACACAAAAAAATCATTCATGCCATCCGTTGCCCATGTGGCATATGCTATGTTGGTAAGATGAACAGGAAAGTTAAAGACAGGTGGACAGAGCACAAATCCTGTATCAGGACGAAAAAACTGCAAATCCCCGGTCTACAGACACTTCCGAGATAAAAAACATAATGCATCACAAATGAGATTTGTGGTATTAGTAGTTTTATGACCACTAAGCAGAGATGGTAACCTTCCAAAACTCCTGGCACAAAGAGAACTCTTTTGGATAAACAAACTGGACGCTATGACCCCCCTTGGGATCAATGAGGATTACTATTTAGGGCAATTTCTATAAACCATTTTACACTTCAGATACTTGAATCACATTAGATCCCTTTCTTTACATAACATTATGTCACCATGGGGTTCCACCACCCATACAGCAGCAATTGTTGTACCCTATCGGTCAGACTGCTAACACCAATTTTCCATTTCAGGAAAGTTTGTACATCATAGCATTTCTATGTTTCAACCTGTACAAGTACCCTCTGTTGATATGTAATGTATGCACATGCTTGCCATTTGATGCACTAGAATGTACACCCAAGATCTTGTCTGGGTTAGTTACTCTTTACATCACATTCTCTTGACTTAACACTGGACATGCCTGAGGTTTATCTGCTGTTTCATAATACTTGTATTTTATGTCCATGTTTGCCACTGGTTGGCATTAGAATGTACACCCACAATTCCTGTTGGGTCAGTAACATTTGGATAATTCGAAAACCTTTGTATGTGATGTTTAGAATTAAGGACTAGTTGAGAGTCTAAAATACCCAATTTCACTGTACCACAGTGTACTAGATACTTGTCGATACATTTCTTGTATCCACATCTCCAAGGAACCTGTCTACTTCGCAATCCATGGAACGTGTTACCCCCAAAAATTAATATGTAGCAGCCTTTGTTGTAATGGCTAGCCACATATAATTTATCCAGGTACACTAACAAGACAACACTTGTACCCCATTGCAACCCCTATCCTCCCAGTTCAACACTTTGCCATTATCCCATCTGCCCTCTAGCTACTCATAAACGGCATGACTCGCAAACTTGCATTTAAGAACACTTCCTTCTATCATCATTCTATACAATATCAAATATCATCACTTACATCGGTATTGAAATTGTTTACGTCTTTTCGCGCATGCGCGAGTGACGTCACGACATCTGCAACGCCGCTGACGCATGCGCAAATGATGTCATAGTTACAATTAGTATAAATACATGGCCGTGTTTTGACAAGCTCATTCAGCCCCGGATCCTGACCGCTTCTGGACGCTTCTCATCTTGTCGGTTTTTATTTAGTAAGTACTTCTTTTAGCCAACACCATTTGGCTTACTCTCTGACATTTTTAGTATACTTATTACTTGGACCTACAATCTCCTTTTGTAGACTAGAAGATACTTGGCTTGAAAAAGATTCTTGTTAAGACTTCTGCATCTCGTACTAATCAAGTCGTCTGGAGCTTCTCCGGCAGTCTCCATCCATCCGTTTATGCTAAATTTCGGCTCTTTTTGGTAAAATGACGACTTTCCATTCCCATAAATACTATTCATTCTCACTTTTTTCTAACATGCACGTTATCGATAATCCGTGCACTATCCATATTAACCCTTCTTTCCATCATCCCTGGAGGTCCATTTCTTCTGATTTGGATATTCACTCTTCCCACCAATTGTAACACATTTTTAGTATACCCCACACTGAACATAAGGGTAGGACCTACTAAGCCACATTTGGCACATTTATATAAAAAAATGTGTAGAAACCTCATACCATTAATTCAAACATTAATACAATGTAATACCGCTCCACATCAGTATTCGCTCTTCTCATGATGAGTAACTACTGAGTCACTAATGAAGACGGATGACAGGATGTTTTGTCACAAATAAGGCATAAGGCCTTTTAAATGGATAACATGATTTCTCACTTTGATGTTAAATGGACTTACAACAAATTGCTTTAAACAAAAACGAATGTATTGTTGTATATATTCTTTTTTGTAGACTTTAATTTGTTGAATATGCTGCCCCTGATGAAGAGTGTACATAACTCGAAACGCGTTGGGCCTACCAAGATACAAATAAAAATACACATTTATCATTGAATTCTTTATTGAAATTGCCTTCATAAGAGAATCTAAGTGATGCTTTAAAAGATTATACTTAATCTCCATTAGTCTGTCTTTGGCCTCTTAGAAAGTGTGCAAGGGACGTAGCTATAACCACTGGATTCCTGTTTTTTTCTATGTTGCTACTGGAGTAAACAGTTGTGCAGTGAGTCCACTGAGTGCAGTTTTGAAATACTGACAGTATCGAAGAGGGTATGGTTGAAGTGCACCTTCTATGTGCATGGATACTGCAGTGTGTAAAGTGGGTGCTGTTCTTCAATAATGTGTGCATAGAAGTGGATACGGGCTAAACTGCATATCGCATAGGATTGCGTAGTGTCCATTGTGTGGAGTGGTGACTACTGTACTGTAGTATGATATATTGCTTTTGTGTACTGTATAGTGTGCTGGGAGAGTACTATGTGAATGAAAGTGGGTATGGGTGCCGGAGACTGTGTTATGTTTCCATGCATAGCTGTATTACGGTGAGGAGGTTGGGTAGTAGTGGCGGTGTCTGTGGTACGTGTGTGCAGTGTGGTACGTGAGCACATGATGTAATGCATGGCTGCATTACATTGCAGTGTGTGTGGGCAAGGCCTAGACTATAGGGTGCATGGCCAAATGCCGTAGTTTAGACTGCATCTTTCAGAGACTCCTCACCTTTACAGATTGGTTGTGGAGCACATTGTAGACTTGACAGAGCACCAGAAGTCAGTTGACATGCATATACTGTTGGTTGGTTTTGTTGGCAGTAACACCATTGTATGTGAATTAAAGTGGGTAGGGGTGCCGGAGGCTGTGTTATGTTTGTAGATTCTAGTAGAAGGTCAGTCTTTCTATGCATAGCTGTACAACGGTGCAGAGCTTGGGTATGAGTGCTGGTGGCTGTGGTACGTGTGTGGATTGTTGTACTTGGTGACATGTTGCCATGCATGGCGGCATTACGTTGCTGTAACGCTCACCTGATATCCCCGGGGGCGTCTGGAAGGTTCTGGGATCTGGAACCCTGGATACATAGTTGCAAAGCACGGAAAAACGAATCTGCAATCACAGAAGGGAGGATTTGTGATAACTGTCTCTAATGGGTGAATCTCCCACCTCCCTCTGACCGATTCATCAGCCACTGAGTCTTTCTCACCTTAATTGTTTTTAGTGTGAGCTATCTATCCTGTGTCTAGTGCAGGCGCGCTTGGCTTTTGTTGGTGATCTGCCCGAGTTGCTTCACTGGTGCAGTGCGTCTTTCTTCCGGTCCAGGGCTGCTGTGACCCCGACTTTGCTGGTAGGCAGGTAGGTTTGTTAATTGTAAGTCATAGTTATTTTTTATGGTGGAAATCCTCTTAATGTCTTTATCGTCTTCTTTTCAGGTCCAAAGGTTTGATGCTGTCTTGCTGGATGAAGAGGCACGTTCTAATGTAAGAGAAAACGCGAAGCGCAGTGTTCTTTATTGTCTTTTTGAAGCTAACCTGTGTACTCTTCTTCTTCTCCTCACAGGCTGCTGCGGTGCTACGAGTGGACGAGAGCATGATGAAAACTGACCCAAGGGATCTGTTAAGGTAAGTTAAGCGATATGCAGACGTTAAATATTGAAAGCAAACCTGAATATTTCTCCTTTTCTCTTCCAGGGTGTTGCCGTGGAGTTCCAGATGAAAGCGCTGCGTAGCGCAATGGAAATTCAGGTAAGAATGATGGAATTCGATGTTTTGGAAGTGCGTGCGTTCTAATATTGTTTTTCCCTTCCTTGCTTTGCAAGTCGCAATGTTCGAATGGGAGCTGTGGCCACGGGATGCTGGAATTCCTCAAGCTAGTACTCACAGGTGATGTTTCTTCTTCTCTTGGTTTCCACAGGTTGTGGCCCGGTTGATATGCTGAGCATAGGATGGTGTTTTCTCAGGTAAAACAAGTAATCTTGTTCTTGCAGGATTACAGGAAGATGCTAAAGACCAGGAGCTGGACATGGTGAGCGTCACTCTGCTAGTTGCAGAATAACGCGAAGCGTGTTCTGCAGTCTGGGTGTGGTTTATATAGCCCATGTAAGTTGTACCAAGTAAAGTAGTTCCAGGCCCAGCCACATCCAAAACACTAGACCGCATGGCTTGGTTCATAAGAACTGAGCTCTGCGGTTGCTTCCATGTTGGATTAAAGACCCATGTACATAAATAAAAGCAAGCCTGATAAGTCTCTCCTTACTGCATATGAGCCTAGTGCCAAACGCACCAGGACTGGCTCCATGAGCCTTTTTGCAGAAGTTTTAAGGCTCTTAGGGTTCGGGTGGGAGCCTGCTTGTGGCACAGCTTGTGACCTCTAACAGTGGTAATGACAGTTGCGGTGGGTGTGGCCAAGGCCTAGACTATTGGGTGCATGGCTAAAAGCCGTAGGCCTTCACCACACCCACTGCAGCAATGCTGTTTTGACTGCATCTCTCAGAGGGTGTTCTCCTTCACAGAATGGTTGTGGAGCACATTCTACTCTTTATAGAGCACCAGCAGTGCGCTGACATACATACATTGTTGGTTCCATGGGTGCGGTCATTGTTAGAACATCCTACTGTTTTCAGTGTATGGCTGGAGAGTGTGCAGTGAAAAGTCTTGCAGTGTGCCCACTGGATGCAGTGTTGGAACACTGTCAGTATAGAAGAGGGTAGGGTTGAAGTGAATCTTCAATGTGCTTTGACATTCTGGTTTGTGTAGCTTCCTGGGAGTAGACCCAATGTTGTGAACATTGTGCAGTTGGGTTGTCAGTGACATGAATTGAACAGGGTACGGGTGATGGAGGCAGTAGTATGTTTGTGGAATCTGCTAATTGTTACATGTTTCCATGCATCGCTGTGTTAAGGTCCTGGGGTTTGGTAGAAGTGCCACTGTCTATGTTACGTTTGTGGGTTGTGGTTTATGGCCACATGTTCTCTTGCATGGCTCCATTATGTTGTGATGGGTGTCGTACAACAGTAGACTCTTGTGTGCATGGTGAAAGGTATGATGGGTGCCACTCTGGCCGATTTTGGATGCTGAAATTGTGATTCTTTTTCTACGCCTTTGTACAGGAGGTGCTTTGGAAACACATGTGACGTGTACTCGGAGTGTTGAACTGTAAAAATGGAGTGCTGTACAGAAATTACAGTGTCAGAGGCAGACTTCTTGGCTATGATTGCTGCATGCATGTGTGAATATTTCACAGTCCTCAGTGAGGGAGTGCTGGAAGAAGAACAGTGGACAGAGGAGAAGGACAGTCCCTGCTTTACTTGGGTGTAGCCTTCGCTGTATCTGAGAAAGCAGATGTGCCACATCCTGCCATTCTCAGCATGGTGGGCATGCAAATGGAACTGTGGGCATTATGGAATCAGGAGTCAAAGGTGGGGTTCACAGGAAGGGGCGGTATTACTTTCGCCAAATACTCTCTGTGTAATGAGGTTGGTAGACATCGAGAGACGCACAGTGCTTATCATGGGTGATACATGTGTACAAGATCTGCACAGGTATGCCTTACAAATAGGCGTTGCTGCTAATTTCAGGTTGGAACGAGTGGACACTTTGTGGGCTGGTCGCGATGCGTGCAGTTTTGGTGGGATGGTTTGCATTTGTAGATATGTGTTCTCTATCGTTACTGGTGAAGTTGTCGTGGTGCATTATGGAGGTCTACATTTGGGTTATATGTTGTGTGGACGTTTGCCCCGTCACCTGGCAAATTTGATGAATGCAGTGATGCATATTTTTCCCACTGCCAAGGTCGTTTTCTCACCCATTCCCCCAAGAGGAGTGTGGGACCATGCCAGTGTAATTTGTCCCCAGCCACAGCTCGGAAGGTGTTTTATGAACAGAGGCATGCCTGCATTTATGTGCACTGATGGGATGTTCTCCACCCACTATGAGAGAATGATTTTCCAAAATATACACTGCTTCCATGCAAACGGCATTTCTTTGAATGCCATTGACAATAGCATTTTCTTGTACACTGTGCACGAAGCATCATCCATAATTCGATAGAAATTGACGGAGGAGAAGCAAACAGAAAGTCATACAAAGAGAAAGCACGTAAAAAAACAAACATGTAAAAAAAACTAAGAAAAAAAAAACTTTCAGAGGGACCACTAAAAACCCAATCGCCTACCATGTTTCCGACTTTCGCACCCCACCTTCCTAGCATGAAATTCTGCAGATAACGCTGTAGTTTCAGGATTACACGTGCCACATCCAGCCATTTTCAGGATGGGAGCCATGGAAATGGGACTGTGGAGTGAAAGACACTGCCCAATAAGGTTTGTGGTTGTGGTGTGTACGCAAAAACTGTGGCAAAAGGTCTCTTTGTACAAAGAAGTGCAGAAGGCTATGGTGGAAGTGTGCAAGGTAATGGGCAGGCGTCCTGGGTGTATGCATGTACTGTATGTACTTGTTTGAAGTTCGTAACATGCATACAGTGCTGTTTTTGAGTGATCATTTTTTAAAAGTATGAAGTAAGTGGGGTACTGCAGAAAAAAAATCTGCACATTATACAAGGGTACAAGGTAAGTGGCAGGCATCCTACTGTCATGAATAAATTGTGTGTATGATATCATTTGATGTGCAATTGTATTCTATGGCATTCGTAATGCACCTATACACACGTTTAACAAAGAGCAATGAGGCAAGGAAGGGGGAGCAGAGGGGAGACAGAGACAACAAACCTTCTAGGCCAGGTGTGACTTAAATCGCCCAAGTGCATGGGTGGGGGGAGTGGTGATGTACATGGGAAGAAGAACAAATGACAATAAGTAAAAATATGGGCCGATTGTGCCAAGTGCAAAGATAAGTGTACACATCAGGTGGTGGAGGAACTGTTAGGGATACAGAAAACAGTAAGGAGACGCAAAGAGGAAGGCTTTGAGGTTCTTCCGGAACCGGCGATGGTTCTCCTCAAGTTTTAGGGAGGCAGGGAGGCTGTTGCAGAGGGAGGCCCCAGTCGAAAAAAATCATCTACCACCAACTGGAGGCTTGCAGAAGCGACTGATCCTGAGGGAGTTGGAGGCGGATGAGGGAAGAGCTCGAGCATGGAGATATATAGGAAGTGAGAGTTGAAGGTATTGAGTTCCCATGACCCAGAAGGCCTTGTGCATAATGCAGAGGGTTTTCACCTTATTCCTTGCATCCTCTGGGAGCTATTGCAGACATTTCAGTGCAGGAGAGATACCATCCCAAGTCGTGCAGTCCTTTTCTGGACATGTTGCATAGGGCAGAGAGTAGAAGCAGGCAGATTTAAAAATAACATGCTGCAATAGTGCAGTCTAGACAGAAGCACAGCTGTGCAGACAGTGACCTTTTGCAAACTTGCTTTAGGTTGGTAAGATACATGCAGTGCTGCTTTTTTTTATGGCATATTTTTACGATTTATGTAGGAGATGGGCTATAGGGGAAAACATTTTGTAGCATTGTCGGAAGGAAAGCAGAGAGTTCCTGTTTCAACATTACAATGTATGATATGGGTAAATGAAAATGATGCAAGCACATACCACTGAAGTGCCACTTAAAGGTGGGGGATGGGAAAAAAACAGTATGTTTTTAAAGAATGTAATGGACGCTCAGTGGCAGATACCATACGCAGAGGCACTTATAATGCAGTTGTTAACAAACTGCAGAAAAGGTTTCATACCTCCATTTTGTGGTGATGGGTGCTCATGTGGATGAATGTGGATGAACAAATCTTGCAATCTTTTACTGAACTTTTTACTGGACGTGCTTTTGAGTGACAGGACACTTGCAGGCTGAATCTGTAACCGTACCTATGAAGTGTTGTGCAGAACTGACAGTGTTAAATGCTAACGTCTTGGATGGCATTGGTAGAATTGTGCATGCCTATTTACCCATACCCAATGAGATAGTGGTGGACTAAAGATAGTAGAAAGGGAAGAAGGACTGCTCCTGCTTTACTGGGGTGCGGCCCTCGGGATACTTTGGGAAGCGCACGTGCCACAATCTATGCTTCTCACCATGCTGGCCAATGGACATGGGACTGTGGGGATTATCCAGTCAGGTACTGTGGGTGTGGTTCACAGGAAAGGGCGGTCATACTGTTGTGCATTACTCTGTGTAGTGAGGCTGGATGACATGGCGAAATGCATTGTGTTGACTTTGGGTGATGCCTTTGTGATAGATCTGCACAAGTATTCCCTGGAAAGACACTTTGATGTCAATTTCGGTTTAGAAGGAGTGGACACATTGTGGAGTGCTGTCTATATGCACAGTTTCACCGATTTGCATGCACTTTGCAAAGACCTGGTCACTTTTGCTACTTTCGATGTTATCGTTGACCACTACGGCGGCATGCATATGCGTTACGTGCCTTGTTTAGGTTTGTTCCGTTGACTGAAGAGGTTGCTAAATGTAGTGAAGATGCTTTTTCCCACTGTCAAGGTGCTTTTCTCATCCATTTGGATAACGGAAAGACATCCAAAGGAAACGATTCAAGAAGTATGGTATCAAGGATTTTATTGAACCTGATATTAATTTAATATATCAACCAAATCGTGATTAAATCTGCACTTGTGAAAACAATTTACATAGCAGGAAACAACTTTTATTAAAAAGAACACATCTATATAATAAAATTCGTCTTATTCACTCATCCAAGCATACAACCTCATCCATCCATTAGACAAACCACTCATACTAAACACCAATCAATATACAATGTAAAATCTATAAGGAATTCATCACAGTTAATTCATCTGAAATATTTATAGAAAAGAGTATGAAATCAGAGCCACAACAGGTAACATCAGTGGCATAAGTGATTGAGATGGGTCCCAGAATTTTTTGACCACGACCTCATCTTAGTCCAAACTCAACCGGTTTCGACGTATATACTTTAGTGTAGTGACGTCTTCATCAGGAGTACAAAAGTATATTCTAACATAAGGAAAAGAAAGAAACACAGATGGGACACATCAATATATGAAACCCCTAAACTTGGAAAGAGAACATATAACATCAATAATAAAATTGATATATATAATGAAAAAATTAAAAAATTAAATAAAACAATGGGTAATCATGTACAAGAGCCTGCTGCCACCGCGTGGTAACTCTGGGATGGGCCTGAGGTGTCTGGTAGAAAGTAGTGCTACCCTCTTATATTGGTGTCTCTGGGAGGCAGATACGATGTAAAACCAGGTCATAAGCAGAGTCACAGATATACACACAAATGACAAGGCCAATGTATAAAACCTTCACTAATCTTAAGAAAGGCATTAAATGTTGTTTTTACAATATTTTCAGCACTCATTATAATGTGCATAAACTAAAATCTTGCCCATACATGACAGAGATCGTCTTTTTCTAAATGTTTTGCCACAGTGTGCGTTATTTACATATCTGTCATGCTCTAATTACGGTCTTTTCCTCACGATCGTGTGGACATGTCGTGTAGTACACCATTTTGTTGCTCAATTTTGCGTGTCTTTCTTCTAAGATCGTATGGCCACGCAGCACGTAGATTGGTGTTTAGTATGAGTGGTTTGTCTAATGGATGGATGAGGTTGTATGCTTGGATGAGTGAATAAGATGAATTTTATTATATAGATGTGTTCTTTTTAATAAAAGTTGTTTCCTGCTATGTAAATTGTTTTCACAAGTGCAGATTTAATCACGATTTGGTTGATATATTAAATTAATATCAGGTTCAATTAAATCCTTGATACCATACTTCTTGAATCGTTTCCTTTGGATGTCTTTCCGTTATCCAAATCTAAAGTAATACTCCCATCCAAAGTGTGGGGTCCCCTGTGTCTTTCAGAGAAACACGCTTTTCTCATCCATGACACCATGAAGAATATGAGACAATACTCATGGATGTTGTTCTGAGCCAGAGGCAGGAATTTATCTTATCTACAGAAGCATGTATACTTTTTTGTCTGCTCGTGGGATGTTCTTCAGCAACAATGACCTCATTAGTTGTGGATATGCAGAGTTTTTCCAAGCAAATGGAATGTTGTTGTCATCCATTGGTAATGCTGTTTTGTTTGCCCATCTACAGGATGCAGTGAAGAGCTTACTGAAACAATGTGAGCAGAAGAAAACACAAAATCAAATTAAACCCAAAAAAAAGTGTTTTTCTCTAGAAGCATCTACAAAAAATACAAAAAGAAAAAGGCTCTTTTCAGAGTCGCCCCTTACAACAAACTCCCCCTACCCAGTTGCTATGTATTCCCACGCACCCGCATGCAGCACAAAAGCCACATCTGGGGATTTTCATGATGGCTTCCATGTAAATGGGACTGTGGAGGCAGAAGGATTGCGCAATACCTTTTCTGGGCGTGGTGTGTATGAAGAGGACTGTTGTACAGAATTGATACTGTTACTTACGGAGCTCTCCAATGTCATTGGTGAAAGTGTGTGGAACCTTTTAACAGTAAGCAATGACTGTGTGCTGGAAAGAAGAATGTGGAAAGGGAAGAAGGAATGTTTCTGCTTTATTGGGGCATGTCCCTCGCTGTCCTTGGAGAAACGCACGTTCACATACTCCCGTTTTCAGCATGCTACCCATGAGATTGGGACAGTGGGGACTATCGCACCTGCAGGTGTGGGTCACAGGAAGCTACGTTGATAATTTTCTCCATTACTCTGTGCACTGAGCTGGACTGACATGGTTGCTGTTAGGTGCAAATGCAATGTAGCACAACAGATTTGATCCAACATCACTTAAACAGCAAACCTATGTGGCCTGCTACTCTGTTCTGAAAAGCTGCAAACAGATTGCGGAGCATCTCTGAGGTGTGGCCTTTTGTAGGGCTGCTGTGGAGAACTTGCACCCAGAAAACAGGCCTACATTGTTCAAAAACATATATACATGTACAACGGCACATTGTGGTGTGTTTGTAAGCATGTACTTTCCGATAAACACTCTGTACATTGCTGAACACTGTACTTTGCCGCTGTCCAAGGGTACAGATCGTGTCCCCAAGATAAGGGTCCACGTGCAGCGTGGGTGCGGTCACATGGTGACATCGCCACTGTTCTCCTATGGGACGGCTGTCCGCAGGATGCATTTTTGGTGGAATACATTGTGTGCATGTGCATAGGTGTCGACTTCTCTACTGAATAATAGCGTGCCACTCGTGTGTAGACCATTTTTGGAGATGCTGGCTGTTTAAAGTGTATAGCAGGTATGATGCTTATCTGTGGGACGTGGGTGGGTGCCTCAACCTAATTAACGTTTGTTTGCATATGCTGCACAGTGGTGGTGTAACCAGGTCACAGAGGAACTGATACACAAGCATGTACTTGCACAACGAACATGTCCCCTCGCACATGTAATTATAGGTGGTGACAACATGCGGATATACAGAGCATGATGGTCTCGTACGGTTGCCTCCATTGTAATTGTGGATAAGCCGTGCAGCACCGGTGTCCATAAGACTCCTACCTTTTCTTTAATTGCTGTCCTTCTATTGAGGACTGTGTGCCGCTTAGTCAGAATGGCATTTCAACAAAAAAACAATACTACATATACACTCAGCAACATTTTAATGATTAACGTTTACTTGTACACATTCATACACACCATTAGGAAAGGGAATGGGTAGCAGAAGTGGATACTTAATGGGGGGAATTGGGAATTTGCACAAGTTGGTTGTGAGGGGAGGAAGAGATAGAGGTATCATCGTAATGTCACCCATCACACAGATTTTGAGGGGATGGCAGGCTCTGATATGGGGAAGGGGTACACGTGCAGGTCTGCCTAGGCTGTTTTATTTTGTCTATAATATACCCTTTTATGCAAATTTAAGGCAGCAGAATCATTCACCGTTTTTTCCACTTTGGCTTCCAGGCTGTCCCTTTTGCTATGCACAGAGTTTATTTCATTTCCTATGGACGTATGCTGTTGTGGAAGTATTGCCGCTTGTGCTGCCTTGCTTTCCTTTCCAATATGCTCTCATACAGAAAAGAAAATGTGTTTGGTGTACCTGTGGCAATATATATTACATAATTTACGCTTCACACTACCGTGAGTACCAATGGGGCTCGTATCGTAAGTCATTGCGTCATGAGGGACATTTTCTATCAGCCTCTCTAAGGTGCTTGCCATTGCTGCGTAAAAAAAGAAACATTATGCTTCTCTACTGTTTTTTTTACTGCAGCACCTGTGCAATTATTGGACAAACTTGAGTGTGCTTACTAGATTGTAGTCACGTTCTGGTCTTAGTACTTTCCAGTCCGTACTCTGGCCGTTCGTGTTTTGTTCCCATGTACCGTAGCAGTGCAGTAAGATTGTTGAAGGCAGACGTCACTTCTCTTGTTGGTGCATTCCGTTATGGTGTACTCCCTATGCCTTGTTCTGTTTGCTTCATAAGTACACAATTTGTGAACCTACTCTATTTACCGTTGATCATACTTATTTGGTTAGATTGCATTTGTGGGATACAATGTAATCTAACACAGCTCACCACCTTCTTCAGAGTACTTTTAAAATGATCAGACTTGCTACCAAGTGGTGAAATCAGATACTTTTGTAACCCCCTTAATTGACATTGTTTTTAAGAGCTGTGTATGCTAGGGCTGCAGGTTGCTTAAGCAGTCCTAAATTAGGAAGCCTCCAATCCGCCGTTTGACTTATTGAAAAATGCCTGAACTAAAGGCACAATTAGCAACTAATGAATGAGAACATAATTTTGAAGAGCTTGTCAAACTATTGCCCATTGTGTCATATAACATCACTCCATTCACAATGATTTCTCAAAAATATTGAAAAGCAGCTAATTTCTCATGTCAGATGCCATATGTTCTGCTGGTTCTACTTTTTGGTTCATGTCATTATGAATTTTATACAAATTTGAAGTGTCATTTTCCCATTACAAATGCATGGCTATGATTTCCAAAATACAGGGTTTAGCAGACCGGTCGAGGGGGAGGAGGAGGTCTTGAATTGGACTGCCACAGCATCTAATATCTGAGATCAGAGATACTGAAAGATCTTAACTAAGGGCATCAAATGCCAACAAGGCAATTATAGTTAAGTGGATCGATGAGGTTTGTGCCAGCTTTCATTCTAGGAGCCACAGTTTTGCTTTTCCCATATATTAGGTCCTAAAGATCTCCAAATATGAAATGCTATTGACTAAAATGCAAAGGCTGGGGCATTGTGTGGCACTAAGTGTTAGGCACCCGCACCCACACACCAGGAATCCACAGATGCAGGGACCGGGCTTACCTGTGCGGGGAGCTGTGAGGCTGTACATGCAATGGTGCAGATTGTGTCACGGTGCCGACTGCACCAGAGGACCAACAGGCTCTTCACTTCCTTGACGGCCCACAGGGATATGCACCGCCATCTTGCGATTTGGGCTCATGCACATGCAGCCATGGTCAGGGGTCTGCGTAATCGCATCAGGAAGCTTCCGAGCGTTCCGAGCAGTCATATGGGTTTATTTAAGCTTGACTGAGATAGCAATCCTCACGTCTTCATGTTTCTTACACTTCCCTCCCTTTACTCCAGTACTGTCTTCATCCTTTTTGCTCTGAATTCTCTTCCTTGTTGCTCTGGACCATTGGTCTTCCCTCTTTTTCTTTTGGGTTTCTCTCCTCTTCTTGTTAGTCTGTGCTTCGTCTTCGGCCCTGTGATTTCTGCTCCTTGTAGAAGGCTTCTTATGATCTTGTGGCCCTGCTCGGTGCATTGCACTATCGTGTGACACTACCATCCGGGGCATCACTCCGTTGCACAGGAAGATTCACACTGCTTCCCCCTGTGGTACTTTAATCAATGGAAGTACAGCATGGGCAGTTTTCCTGTGCCATTTTCTCCTCGCTCAGCAAGGACTTACGCAACATTGTGGCATTGCTGCCTTCTCACCAAGCCAGCATCATACATACGAGGTACCTGCATTCTGAAGTTCTTGGCACTACCCTACCAGTATCTAATTACATTCCTGCACACTAGGTTTAGTGTTAGCGGTTCTTCCTGCTTATTTACTTACATTCTTGTACCTATATTTACAGCTTTCGCCATTTTAAAAGCAGAACTAAAGGCTGTTATAACGTGAAGAATATCTGAACTAGAAGTCTCTGTTTAAACATGACATTCAAAGCACTGACCATCACAGTCAACAATGAGGCTATGGGAGTGGAACATCTGATTATTTGTAGCACGGCTAACAATGCCAATCCCCACCCTAACGTGACTCATTTGAACAGATATTGTTTGTCAGTGTCGGAAGCGGCTATTTTTAGTGTTGTTGAGAAATCAGTGTAGCTTGACACGAACTACATGTAACACATTACACCTTTGCTTGGTCCATTCCTCGAACCCATGGGACTGTTGAAGTTTGCTCGGCTTGGGCACAGGACGGCTTTTTGGTGTACACAGCGTACACGGTGGTTGCGGTGGCTGGGGGGAAGCTCAAGCCGCTACCGCAAGCTTTAAACCACAATGCATAAAGGAGCCGACGAGTTGCAGACCATGCTGCAGTCCGAGCTGCAGATGCTGCCAGAGCTGAGCTGCTGCTGATTTGCAGAGCGACCTGGTGTCAGAGGAGTGTGGTGCCGCATTGGTGCAGTGCGTGGTGAGTGGAGGGCAACTGAGATGGGTGCCAAAATTTAATGGGAAATTATACGGCGTAGCAGTGTGTGACTGTGGGATTATGTGTTTGCGGGTGCCCGGGAAGACAAACCCAAATTCCAGCGTGTGCCGCTGTGGGATCTCAGTCACACAGCTTGATTAAACAAACTAACACCACTGGTCGCATATGCTGCCACACTGTGTTACTCCACTGGGACAGAATTCTGCAAACCTATCGGGAGTGTGAAGATGTTCATAGCCCGAAGGATTTTTGCATTTTAGTACATTACGGGAGTGTGTCGCTATACATTGGCGTCATTGCCCGTACTGAGAAGTTTGGTTTCTAATGTATATTTAATCCAGTACAGAGCTTTCTGTGCATTTCAAATAAGGGAATTTAAATTATATAGTGCAGGTAAAACGTGGAATATGCTGTACAGACAGCCCGGCACTGTTTGTATTGCAAGAAATTAACCCAGCTTATCTATTGAGGGATCGCGGTGGCTCTACACATATACGGTTGTCGGGAACCAATGCCCCTTGTTGTTTGTTCTTCCATCTGTGTTCTGTCGAGTTGGACTTTTGGATTTGGTTCGTGTGGTGTGACTCTTTTGGGCAACTAACACTCTATCACATAGCACAAGTAAGTGCAAGTTGGTTACGCTTGTTAGCGCATTGCCATTGTGATTGGAGTATCTAAGCTTCCACTGAACATCTTATGACAAGCTGAGCAAATTCATTTGTTACCCAATCTGAAGGAAGTTTTTCTTGACTCTATAATGGAGTGCAATTTACAACTAAAATGTTAAAACCTATTGCACATAAAGACCACTCTTTGCAGGGCAAAGATAGCATTGCCGCCTTTACAGAAACATCGACCTAAAGCAAAAAAGAACAGACGACACAAAAAACTGCACCAAAATCCAAATGGATACACTACCTAAAACTGATATTGCTAATTTTTGTTGATCCTATTAAAGCACCACCAAGGTTAACTAATCATTCTAGTACCCAAATTTACAATTCGGATCTCTCAATATCACCAGCGATTGATAATAACAATGCTTTGTTAAATATGGTTGTGGGTCTCCAGCATGCGTCTTTGGGTGGTGAAACTGTACTTCCTTCCTATCAGGTCGATGGAAACAAAAATGAAACAAATCTTTCACAGTTTTCTGACCTCATAGCTTTGTTGTCTTCATCAGCTCATTCTTATTCTACAAGCACATCTATCAACAGCATTGAAGATTTCAGTTCTCAGAAATTGAAGGGGTGGTGTTTAGGCTTTCACAGGAACAAATAAATATGAAATAAGTGTTGGAAGCAGTGCAAACTATGATTAAAAATGGCCAAAAAGTACATGCGCTGGTTAAAAAATGATCAAACACAGAAAATCATGAACAGCTATCTCAAATATAACTAATTCCATCCCTTGCAATGAGTAACGCATCTCTTTTGGCCCCTTGCCCTTTCATACAAAATAAAAGACAAAAAGATTTTAATATAAGTTGGGATTATGAGGACGTTTTTTTACACCAAAAACACATACGGTTACAACAACTAGAAAAGACAAACAGTTGAAGGCATCTAAAACAGTAAAGTTTGATGTAGAGGAACCAAATCAAACACATGAGAGGAAAGAGAATGGAAAAGCAGTAGTATTGCAATCTGACTGGAAGTTGGTAGAATCTAAAAAAGGGGAACGAGAGAAGAAGAAAGTTATGAAAAGAACTTCAGATGGCTCTATACGCCAGGTTTTGCTCAATGGTCCCAAAATTCAGCAAACAGCAGCAAGATCAGATATACAAACAAAACTCGCTTCACAAAAGACTAGCGCAAAAATAAATCAATTCTTTTCATGTTGCTGTCTAAATCCAGCTGACTGCTTTTGGAAACAGGAAGAAAAGACAGCTGAAAAAGAATCACCTCTGAGGAAACTAACCATGCCTCAAAAGAACACTGACTGTAGTATGGTGCAAAATGCAATTTTCAGAGAAAACCAAGACTCTGTAAAAAATGAGCTACAGTCTTTGGGAAAGTGGGTTATTTTGGAATAAATAAAACCTACCGATTATAGCCCATTTATGAATCGTACACATCTGTTGGACTTACTGATTAAATTACCTCAATTGGACCTGATTCGTTCTATTCACATTATATGCATTGAACTACCTTGGGTAGGGAGTAAAACACATTGGCTGCTGATCGAGTTCCTATCTGTCCTGATTGTCTCGCTCTTAAAGGCAAGTGTAAGGGAATTGGCGAGACTGGGACTGTCTTTAATGATTTGTCAGAAAAATAAGAGTCTCACACTTCGTGATAATTCTGTGTGACCCTACAAAAAGGACAACAAAACAACCAACACGGAACAGATGGTTTAAGCCACTTTACGAGCAGTTCATGCCCAGAAAAATCTAGAGATTGTTAATGTAAATGAGAAACGGGAATCAGAAGATGACCACGAGTGTAAATTGACTCCATATAAAAGAACAACGACTAAAATGGCTTATTTGGCTTACTAAAATGGCTAACTTGGACTACCTGTCCCACCCAGCTGGATTAGAAATAATAATGGGAGTGGGCATATTCCTATTACAGGAAACTTGGTGTACTAGGCCCTTTCTAATAGAGGGCTATCAATTGGGTGTTTTGGCTGCCATTCTTGACATATTGATCATAAATATATATGACCACCTGGAGGATTGTATACAGTGTCTATGCACAGAATTATTACTCAATAATTTCGAAATGGCACAACCTCTCTCCTAAGAGGTTAATGATCATTGCTGGAGACTTTAATACTGAGAGTTTGAATGTACAATATTCCTGTGTCAAGAAAACAAAAGTCTCTTTGGACACAGTTTTTGGCCGCATCCAATCTCATGTTGCTCTATTTTTGAAAATGTGGATCATGTGGCAAAAACCTACACATTGACCAATGGCCCAGTTAGATCTCATTTAGACTATGTTAAGATGGATCCGCTATTGTCCAGCAAATGTGATGGCATTAAAATCTGTTTTAATAATGTGACTGACCATGTTTCCCTGACCTGGACCATGATCTTGGAAAATACCTATCCTATCAATTTACTTTGCCTCAGAATGACCATTAATATGCAGGGAAATCGACTATGCTGGAGTGAAAAAGACCTTCATAAATGACATTTTGAACTGTAATCTCCAAGAGCTTATGGAGAATGGTCTGTCAATCAACTGGGACCTACATTATCTTATTTGCAGTAGGCAAAGTAGCCGAAAAGAATTCACTGACAGGATGAAATAAACAAATGGTACGAAAGGAAATCTTGTTTTTGACCCAATTATCTCAGCCCAGAAACAGTTATTTCGATGCACAAAGGCTGAAATAAATTAAAATAGTTTGACTCCTCTGGTGGAGAAATCGATACAACTAACTAAACTGGCTACAAACTGCAGAAATTGGATAAAACAACTTAGGTCCTCTATGAATACAGTACATTGTATCCATTTATTTGCAGAAGTAGTGAACGCCCAACTCATATAAATCTAGTTTCAGAATCTATATGGCTACAGTATAGCTTCTGAAATGTTACGATTTGGTGGTACAAATATTTGTTATTGATGAAGATTTGATAGAGAACATCATTGTGAAATCAAAAGGTTCACGAGCACCAGGGCCAGATGGGATTCCTAACATACAAATGAAAGCAAATCCGAAACTGTGGGCCAAGATACTAACAGAATTATATCTACAGATCTTACAAAAGAGGCAATAGATCAAACCCTGCAAATTACCGGCTTCTAGCATGAATGATGCCAGCCACAAGATCTTTGCAACAGCAATATTGAAAGAACTTATAAGATGGGTGGAAAATAAGGAATTGCTAAGCCCATTTCAGACAGGTTTCCATAAAGCTCACAACTCAATCACTAACATATATGCCCTGCAATATCTCATCGCTGAGACAGCCAAAATCAGCAGACCAAATTTATACTGCTGCTACATTGATTTTACTAAAGCTTTTGACTTGGATTTACTGCTAGACTTGTGAAGAAAAACTAACTGCTTGGGGAATAAACTCGACAATCCTATACTTCATCCAGCAGCTCTACACGGACACTTCTGCAACTGTCCTTTTAAATCAGACAGGACTACATGCCAACTATGTCAGGACAAATTGTGGTTTGAAACACGGATGTGTTTTTCCCCACATACTTTACAATCTGTATATGGCCGATCTACCACAGATATTCCTGACAATAAAAATCTATCCTCCCCAGATAAATGGAACACATGTACCATGGTTGTGCTATGCAGGCAATATAATATTATTAGATCAAACACTGATAGGTCTCCAGCGATCTTTGGAAGCTCTGGTTACATATTCAGAGAGAAATGCCATGAATATTAATATATTGAAAACAGATACCATGTTCTTGGGTAAAAGCTCTAAAACATCTAAGGCACAGAGATGGAAATTAGAGGAGTCAAAGATGGAAAATGTTGAAGAATTTGTTCATATGGTTTTTCCCATTAAAGTAGAACTGGAAGAGAAATATTACAAAACTCACAAAGTTGCGAAAATCTGGAAAAAATCGTTACCTACTCAGCACTGCATAATTCATCACAGCGGTTATAATATCCAGGGCCTCATTGAAATATAGTGCACCGCAATAATACTAGGAATTATGTAAGCATTGGAAATGTTACCTTATAGGATAACAAAATGGCTAGATGGTTTTGAAGGGAAGCTACTGCGCACAGTTTTGAACCTCCCAAAAACTATTGTGGTTGAGGATCTGAGACTCGAATTTGGGGTAAAGTCACTTAGATCATTGTGGCAAATACATAAAGCACTATTATACAGGAGATTTTGTCAAATTAGTCAACATCCAAGTTACCTGTGTAAATTATTAGGCAAAGCTTACAGAAAGGTGAATAAGAATTACTTTTTGCAAGATTTGAAAAGCTCTACTGAAATACACTTGGAAGAAGTCAGCCTTGACATATCTACAGTCAAAACTGACCCTAACTTTGAAAAGAAACAGAAAATGAAGGCAAAACTGTGGGACAGGATAGAAAACATTGATACACTGCATACCAAACAAAGATATGAGGAATTTTCTTATCAAAGCTTTTCAAGATACAGAACATGCAGCTACTTGAGCAAATTATGCACCTGAATCGTTTTATAATGTAGCTGAGGTTTAATCTCTTACCTACAAGAGAATGTTGTGCTCACTGGAACAAAAGCAGCATATTGATAATAACTGTCGACTATGTCAAACTGAAAAAGGAGAACAGCAGACATATATTGACGACTTGCGAGGCCCTAAACTACTGTTATTACAAAGGTTTATGGAATAAAATAACTTTGAAGATATCATTGGCAATCAATTGGTGTGTTATGCTCACCTGGCTCCCACAGGGGCGTCGGTCGGACCCGGACAGCTGCGGTCTCCACCCACGTGATGCGTAGTGCAGCGATGACTGACTGGATCTGCCCTCCTAATCTTGTCCGCTTAACCCGTAGAAATATTCTCCTGCAAGTGGAGAGATGGATTTAGCCACTTGTGGATTCAGTGATGGCACCCCCACAGTCCTCCCCAATTAATCACCTCTGAAATGCCCTCACAGCAATCTCACCTTATATTCTTGAAAGATGAGCTCTCCATCCTGCGTGGATTTGCAGGGGCGCGTCGATTCCAGTTACTTCACTGGTTTGAAGGCTCGGGAGAGTTCCGGAGAGTATTGACTCTGAGGTTCCTGGTGAGGACCAGTAAGTATTAAGTTCATAGAGTTCAATATGTCCGATGTTCACTCTTGTTCCCCCCTTCCTTCCATGTCTTGCAGCTGGCTCGTGAAAAGATGCTCTTGCAGCTGGTGGCACTCAGGTAAGAGTCTGTATTACCCGGCGCTGTCCGGTAAATGTTGCACGAGGAAAACGTGTTGTTTTGTCTCTCTTTACAGATGTGGCACGTGAAAATATGGAGAGTCACAAAAGGATGCCTCCGGTGGTAAATCAGATAAGTCTATGGTGGTAAGAATTATATTTGTTGGTTCCCTCGGCTCACCTTGTGGTTTTCTTTTGTCTCCTAGGTGCCGAAGTTCGTCGAAGAGATGATGGAGGCAGCGCCGACCCGAAGGATGCTGTGAAGACTGGTGAGTATGGCGCGGCACTGCAGCTGGAGGTGCGGCGCATGCAGAAATGATGTTCTTTACAGGTCCGGAGACAAGATGGATCCAGAATCAGGTGTGGAATAGAAATAAGTTTGTTTTCTAACCTTGTCCCTTTCTTTCCTCTTTGTTTTAGGAGCTCCGAATTCGAGGCGGGTGTGGCAGAAGACTGGATGCAGGCTGCAGGCACGGTGAGTGTTACGCTGCTGGATGCAAAATAACACGAAGTGTGTGTTGCTGGTCGGGTGTGGTTTAAATAGCCTCAAAAGTAGTCCCAGGTAAGAAGACCCTAGAACCACACCCGAGTAAAAAATAGTCCCTGTATGCATGTTGGATTGGAGTCATTTGCAGCATGGTCTGCCTGAGGTAAGTAATGACTATGAGCCTGGCGCCTTAGGCGCCAGGACTGATTCCTACTATGAGCCTGGTTCCTAAGGTGCCAGGACTAAACCCAGATAGCACCTAGCCGGGGCTGCTGAGGTTTTACTAAATGTCTAGATGCCTGCTCCCGGGGCTGATGGACTTGGTCCGGATGCCTGGGGGTAGGCATCATGACAGCACTCCCCCCCAAGGCCCCTCCTAAAGTTGTTCTTCCCCTGGGCCCTGGTTTGTCTGAGAAGTTCCGATGGAATCTTTTTGTTATTGACTCTGTTCTTTTTCCATGTTAATAGACCAACATGTTTTCTATATCGTGTAACATCTTGAATCCTATGTTACCTAAAAAACAACCTCACTGCAAGACTGTAATGGGCGACACCGCCCGCGACGAGGTTGTGTCGTATTTTCAACCTTTGCTGATTTTATGTGATTCCATGCACTATCTTCCTTCTGATGCGAATAAATGTACAAGATTGTGTTTAACAACATAGCCACTGCAACCACGGCTCATCGTTGCGACCCATGCTGCTGTGGGCATTGCCAACTAACGTTCTCGTCTATGCAACGCCATTAAGGTAACCACAGTTTCTTACGCATCTGTCTGTTTTTGTTATTTACCACACAATTTACTTATTATTTCTATCTATTTTTTTTTTTCTCGTTTAATCCTTCTGGAAACTCTACTGATGGGTATGTTGACATCGCTATTATTTTCACAAATATATGTAATTGTTATGTTGACATTGGTGAATATGTTGTTTATGTGCAATTGACTAGACTTGCCCTGAAGAAGGAATTATTTCCAAAATGCATTGGCTTTAGTCTGTATTACATATGAGTTGCGGCAACTGCTCCCTCACTAAGAAGATATTAGTGACAGCTTTGTTTTTTCCTCAGATAAATTTCTATTTGAAAACCAACATACTTCCTCTTTATTTCTTATTTTTGTACTTTTGTTACTTGAAAAAGAATTTGAACTTTGAAAGAACACCAGCCTGTGTCTGGGCCCTATTGAGAGGTGATGTGTGACCTGGTATTTTTACTCGGTCTCTAGCTTCTGTTGTATTTTTAAGTCAGGGAGTCTCCAGACTTGTCACAGCCAGCTCCTTCTGAACTACAATTTGCATACTTCTACTTCCACATCGATCATAAGATTGGAAAAGACTCCTAATAAAGTGGTGCCCATTCTCTTCTCTGTTTGTTTTAACTAATGGAATTGAGCAATCCGCTGCGCTGCCACTAAGATATGATAATACAAAGGCTACTTTGGTTTGGTCGTTCGGAAATGCTCCAGGTCTGCATAAAAAGTGCAAGCAGCATTTGTTCATAAACACGGCGAACTTTTTTGGGTCCCCAGCAAAACGTTCGGGTGGGGCTAAAGGAATGCTCCCTGGTAGAACCACTTGCACAGGATTGCTCGATGAAACAGGAGTTGGATTCCCCCTTAGTCCAGGTAATGGTGTTTGCCCAGCTTGGTTTTGCAGTAATTGTCTAGCAAGAACATCAGTGCGCTCCTTTGACACAATCAGTTCTCTCCTGAGGGCATTAGTCCCTTGGCGCGCGAGTGCACTTCTGCCCTAAGTTCCCCTAACAATCGGCCTAGTTGGTCGGTTTCTGAGGTTTCCATAACGCCCGGGTGGGGATTTGTAGATAGGCTTCATGTTCTGTTACGCTCACCTGGCTCCCACAGGGGCGTCGGTCGGACCCGGACAGCTGCGGTCTCCACCCACGTGATGCGTAGTGCAGCGATGACTGACTGGATCTGCCCTCCTAATCTTGTCTGCTTAACCCGTAGAAATATTCTCCTGCAAGTGGAGAGATGGATTTAGCCACTTGTGGATTCAAGTGATGGCACCCCCACAGTCCTCCCCAACTAATCACCTCCGAAATGCCCTCACAGCAATCTCACCTTATATTCTTGAAAGATGAGCTCACCATCCTGCGTGGATTTTCAGGGGAGCGTTGATTCCAGTTACTTCACTGGTTTGAAGGCTCGGGAGAGTTCCGGAGAGTATTGACTCTGAGGTTCCTGGTGAGGACCAGTAAGTATTAAGTTCATAGAGTTCAATATGTCCGATGTTCACTCTTGTTCCCCCTTCCTTTCTTGTCTTGCAGCTGGCTCGTGAAAAGATGCTCTTGTGGCAGCTGGTGGCACTCAGGTAAGAGTCTGTATTACCCGGCACTGTCCTGTAAATGTTGCACGAGGAAAACGTGTTGTTTTGTCTCTCTTTACAGATGCGGCACGTGATAACATGGAGAGTCACAAAAGGATGCCTCAGGTGGTAAATCAGGTAAGTTTATGGTGGTAAGAATTATATTTGTTGGTTCCCTTGGCTCACCTTGTGGTTTTCTTTTGTCTCCTAGGTGCCGAAGTTCGGCGAAGAAATGATGAAGGCAGCACCCACCCGAAGGATGCTGTGAAGACTGGTGAGTATGGCGCGGCTCTGCAGCTGGAGGTGCGGCGTGTGCAGAAATGATGTTCTTTACAGGTCCGGAGACAAGATGGATCCAGAATCAGGTGTGGAATAGAAATAAGTTTGTTTTCTAACCTTGTCCCTTTCTTTCCTCTTTGTTTTAGGAGCTCCGGATTCTAGGCGGGTGTGGCAGAAGACTGGATGCAGGCTGCAGGTACGGACAGTGTTACGCTGCTGGATGCAGAATAACGTGAAGCGTGTGTTGCTGGTCGGGTGTGGTTTAAATCGCCTCAAAAGTAGTCCCAGGTAACATGTCCCTAGTACCACACCCGAGTAAAAAATAGTCCCTGTAGAAAAATAGTCCCTTTCATGCTTCATGTTGGATTGGAGTCATTTGCAGCATTGTCTGCCTCAGGTAAGTAATGACTATGAGCCTGGCGCCTTAGGCGCCAGGACTGATTCCTACTATGAGCCTGGCACCTAAGGCGCCAGGACTGAACCCAGATAGCCCCTATCCGGGGCTGCTGAGGTTTTACTAAATGTCTAGATGCCTACTCACGGGGCTGATGGACTTGGTCCGGATGCCTGGGGGTAGGAATCATGACATGGTGGTCCACACGTGTTGGAGCAAAATCTGCAGTTCTCTTGACTGCGGCTTAGGCAATTTGGCAGGAGACAAAAAGAGACTTGCTGAGTATCCCATTGAAATAAAAGCATAAAATTTTACTGATATTTGATTGTAATGTATATTAATATATAGGTTAATTGTACCTTTCTTATAGGATCATTCTATGAAATTATGTGAGAATCGGATGATTTGCTTATAGAAAATGTGCTAAAATTTTAAAATTAAATGTCACAATAAAAAAAAATAATAATATTTATAGCATGTTATTTCATGTTCTGCTTTGATGAATTTCTAGGTGTAACAGGATGCTGTGCATACACCAATATTGATGGGTAATTTCTCACTATATGAACCGATTTGGTGGCATTGAAGAAACCTTTTGGTGCAATGACTTAAACAATGTAAATTTGGTATGGTTATAGACCTTCTTTTGTAAAAAAAAAGCAATTTCTAGATTAGACAGCTCATACTTTTGCACTATCTCAATATTAATGGTGTGGTTGTACAATATAGCTCACTTCCGGATCGATTCCCTTCCTGTGCAATGATGACAAGGCAGAAATAGATCAGGTGGTTTTATCCATTGGTTATATGAATAGAGTGTCACTTTCCTCCCATTCCCTACCAAGCAGTTCTCATCCCCAAGCTGCCGCCCACAAAACTCAGCTCTCTGACACTGATGACTTGCACAGTTTTGTTCCAGTTAATAAATATATCCACCAGCCCCTCACAGTCCAAACCCTGAGTCAATGACCATGTAAGTCAAGGAAACATCTCTCAGACATGTACTATTTTCTCTCCTATGCACTCAACTTGGCAGGTGTTGCCGGACAAACTCACAAAACGCTCTTTTTTTTGTTTTATAAAATTGTATTTGTTTTTAGTCAAACAAAATAAAGACCTTTACAAATAATTTATGATTCATTCCAAAACAGTACCAAATGAGTTGAAAACCAACATCAAAACACACTGTTATACATAACACAATCAACATAACACTTTAAACATGAAATAACTTATCATCATGTTAGCTCCTTTTTTTTTTTCTTCTTTTTTTTAAAATTAAAAAAAAATCCATATCTATCTAAACTCATAAATCTCATAAATATATGTGATTACGGTACTCTTTCAATTTCCTTCTCAATAATATTTGCCAGTTTCGTTGTTTTAATTATTGAAGTGTCCGTTGTTCCCCACATACATTTTATCAATACCCATTCTCTGGCTGAGATCGTATTAGCTTGCACAAAAGAGTTCATAACTGTACAATGCACATTTTCAAAATGGATGCAGTACATAAACAGATGTTTTAGAGTCTCCTGCGCCTGATTACAAAAACGACATACTTCATTAATGTGTTCCAATTCATCTACCAATGTTTTGTTCTGATTCGAAAACGCATAAAGGTACGACGAACATTAGGACAATGACAAAGTGTTAAATAAGACATGCGTGGTATCTGCTTGTGAGCGAATTTACGATATTCCGCACATGAGGCCTAGCTTTCCATTTTCATGCACGTGTCCGCCCAATCACATTGCAATAATTTTTTCTTGATTTTCCCTTGAAAAGGTTCCAGATCTTCCACAGGGAGATTAATCTTATCCAACAGTGACAACATTCATTCTTTAAAATGCACCATAGAAGGAGGATTCTATTTAGCCCAATATATAGCGAGTTTCTGATAGGAAACAACATTTTTGCGAAATTCACTAATAAGCGCCAGTTATATCTGGAGGAGAGTGAGTTAAGACCCAGCTCATGTCTATCCACTGCATTAGGCAAGAATGGTGGTAAACCTAGTACGTGTTTCCAAATCTGTCCTTGTAATTGATCTAATTAGGGACCCAAATCATGTAAAACAAGCTCAACTCCATACAACAAGATAGCTTCGACTTTTTTCAGATAGAATTCCAAGAGTGGTGTCAACGAAAATTTTCACATTTTCTTTAGCAAAATTTTCATTTGGCATTTTAGTGGAAACATTTTCACAGTTAAATGTTCCTTCATACTTTTATAGGAAGTATTCTTGGACAGGATTAAACCTAAATACGGTAAAGTCAGAGAGATTGCAATGGGTGACGAACCAATTTTCCATACGAAATGTTGTACTTTTTTTTTTTTTGCAAAAATGATAATGTTAGATTTTTGTGGGTTGACCAGAAGGTTGTTATTCATGCAATATTGTATAAAACAATAGAGTTTAGATTGAAGACCTGACTTAGTCCGATCGAAAAGCAGAATGTCGTCTGCATACGCTAGCCAGGACAAGGAGAAGGCTCCAATTCGAATTGCAAAAGGTCTCTCAGTGTTCCATGACTCTTCGATGTCAGCTAAATAAAGATTGAAAAGTATCGCTGCCAAGTTGCAACCTTGCTTAACCACTTTAAATGATGGAATAACTTGTGTAAGTGAACCCTCCCGATTGATTCTTACTTTAAAATTTGTTTTGAAATGCAACATTTTGATGAGAGTAATGAGCTATTGGGGGAACTTAGCTTTTTGCAATTTTTCCCACAATTTGCCCCTTATTACCCCATCAAAAGCAGCTTTCAAATCAAGGGAAGCAACAAAAATTGGACTGTTGTTCGGGCATGTGGAATGTGCAATAATGTGAGCCAACAAATACGCGTTAAGAGAGTCCCCATCCCTTTGCGAAATCCAACTGGAGAAGGGCACAAAGAATCATTGATGCGGGCGAACCTTTCGGGCTCTTTTAAAATTAAAGTGGCAAATATTTTTGCTGCAACATCAATGATCGCCACTGGTCTATAGTTATTTGGATCTTCAATTGAACCTTTTTTATGAAGTGGGATAATGATTGATGTAAGCCATGACTCGGGGATCCTTTTAATACGGAATATTAATTGAAATGTGGTATGAAAAATAAAGGACCAGAACAGTGGGTCATCCTTAATTAAACAGGGAGGAAGGCCATCAGGACCTGCACATTTAGAACTTTTTAGTTTGTGAATGGCCTCAAGTATGTCATTCTTTCCCCATGGACAAACATTGGGAATTAGTTGGCAATCAGGTGGTATATGCCACACTCTAAAATGTTCTGGCAGTGCATATTTGGCAAGAAAAAAAGAAGTCCAGGCTGCACTATCAATTCCTGCATCAAATTCACGTGAAGGTCCTTTATCTAGAGATCTTATCATGTTCCATATATCTTTAGTTTTCCTTTTGCAAAGTAAATTTACTATTTTTTGGTTTTGATGTAATTTATTTGCATCATGAATCTCCTTTACTGCTTTTTTATATTTCAATAAGATCTTTTTTTTAGTGAAATATGTTCAGCCTTGATACTCAGCATGGACTTCTTTAACATCCGAATCTCAGAATTTTTCTTTCTTTTTAGAGCAGCTATCTCCACACAATATTCCCCTCTATTATATTTACTGGGATAATATCCAGCATTAAGCAAAGAAGTATTCCGTAGGTGTGAGGCGATCATATCACAGTTCCATTTTATTATTGCAGAATTATCCATACCATTCTCCACTTTGTCTTTCCAGAAATCTCTATTCACTGGAGATGTAAATTTCCTGCAAGTGGCAACTGACCAATTGATCGGACCACCTGGTCTATCGCATTGAATTAATGATAGCGGGACTACGGGAGGACGCCTGGTAAAGTAATTCAGAATAGATGTTGTGATCATTACATGATCGCCCAATTCGGCCTTAAGTGTGTCAATTTTGGTGCGATAACATGATAGCCCCTTCAAGGCAAATATATGATCAATCCATGATTTTGCATGACCCCTTTTCCAGGTAATCTTGCTATGAGTGTCTGAATGGTTTACTAGGTGTATGTTCCAAGCTTTAAGAAACTGACACCATGTATTTCCTTTCAGAATTGCGGCTTGACAATAGTGCGAATTAGAGCCTTTATTGATACCATAGTTTCCCATATAGGAATTTAAATCCCCTCCAATTAGGAGTTCTGCACCAGGTGGTTTAGATAGAGCCAGGTTAAGAGCATCCCCCAAGCTTTCAACCGCTTTTTCAATCTGAAGTTTGCTCGGATTCCAATATAATGAGATCAACAAGAGATTTTCATTTGTTCTAACCTTGAAGGATATGTCCAACAAGATGACCATGTCCGATTCGTACACATTATTGATAGTGAAATTTAATCGTATATCAATCAAAATCGCTAGACCACCAGTGGGTCTCCCTTCCAACCCTTTCATCGCATGATGAGAACAGACAACATAACCATCAAATTCTATATGTTTTATCGCCATAGTCTCCTGAACCAATAAAATGTTGGGCAAAACTTCAGTCTTTACCATTTCTCTCCACTTCATTAAATTCAGGAGGCCACAACAATTCCACAACACTATGGTAAGGTCATGAATTTATGATGCAACCAGATGTGAGCTTATGTTAACAGCTGACTTAATCAATGGTTCGAGCCATTTAAGTCCGTTTAGGGCATTTGTAAGGGCAGAAAGTTGTTCCACCATGTTTTTATTGGAACTATTTTGTCCCAATATGGAAACTGTAGAGTCACTATTCAGTTTCAAAGGGGGCGGTTGAAATTCAAGAAAGTCCATGGCTGATTTTATTTGAGGAAAGCCAACCATTTCCAATCCAAGGATCGATAGATGACTCTGATGATCCCAGATCAGCTTAGCAATTATAGGAGATAACATTTTTGACAACATCCTGTTATTATTCATGTTAGGCAATCTGATCCACTCTATATCATTAGTTACCAAGTTTCTGAGTTCGGAATTTTATATAAAGCGTTCATTAAGAATGATCTATTAATCCGTACCATCCCATTGATTTTGACGTCGCTAATCCATCCAATGGTGTTTTTCATTTCGCTAGGAATATTCTGAAATTGCCGGAGAATTTGGCTCAATTCAGCTTCCGCGGGGCACTCTCGTTGAAATACCTCTTCTACACCCTCATTCTTGTCTTCTCGCGCCATTCCATCTGTTTGATGTTGCATTTTTACTGGTTCGACCTTTTCTTGATTGTACATTCCCTTTTGTGAAATTAAATCTGGATCAGTGTCCTTAACCAGGGCTGATAATGAAGGCGGAATTGATGATTGAGCATGTTCCTTCATCTGTGGATTATTTTCAATCAATTGGCCTTGCATGATGTGGATATCTATGCAAGCACCTTCTTCTTTGGGGATTGATTCCAGTAATAAGGTGATTTTTTCAAACACTTCCTTACAAGGTTCAACCTTTAGATGTTTTTCCTCTTGATTCCCCGGAGTCACTGTCTCTCCAGAGACATTTGAGTTTTTCATTCTTGATAAAACCATCAGTTTCTTTTGAGGAAATATCGGTGAAAAACGAAGTTAAATGGGGTTGAACCATCAACTCAGTCTGCAATGTAACTTTCGTTTCCATACAAACTTTTCCTTTCATTTCATCCAATTCCCCAGTGGCAAAGCTCAAGTTCTGCTTCCGTTTTTTCTTCCGATTGCCCAGCTGTTGCAAAACAGTTTCCTGCATCACTGAGGGCTTCAATTGAAGGGCATTTTTGCTCTCCTCATTTAGCTCACTTAAGTTTAATTTTCGTTCAGCAGAGCCCACAAGAATTGCACCTAGATTAGAACTTATTTGTTCTTTATTTTCTCTAGAGAGTTCATTAGAAAGTTTTTGCATTATTTTCTCGCCCTGAATAGAAATTCCTTTATTTTCATGTCATCTTTTTAGGGCTTTTAGATGGTTTTTCTTAGCTCTTCGTGACGTAAAATAGAACTTTGCTTTTACATCTTCGCACTCTTGTTGAACTTCAATAGACTTGTCTTCTTCCATAAGATTAACCAACATCGTAGGACTGTCAGGGGAAGATTCTGCCACGTTTCTGCTATCGTTGGAAGTTTGATCCACATTTAGCGTATCTAGAATTTTATCTTTAGAGTTCATCCGAACCAAGATATTCTCAACTTGTGTGAGTCTTTCATGTTGCAATTTCGCAACTTCTAGATAGTCAATTTTAGCATCAACTGACGGTAACACAGTACTTTCTCCCTTCTCAACTTTGTACTGCAGTATTTGTGCAAATGTCACTGGGACACCATGTGAAAGCAGTGGCTCATCAGAGGTTAGCGATCCCATGTGCTTTTTTTCAACTTGTAGATCCTTAAGTGACATGTCATTTTTAGTTTTTGCAGTTTTAGTTACATGACAGCTAGCATGATATCCCTGCCAAGCTTCTTGCGCCAGAATATAACCTTAAGTGTTGGCTAAATGTGTGGAATTTTTTGCCAACTCCCTTTTTAACTCTTGCAGTAGAAGATGCAAGGATTCGTGCCCACGATCCAACAAGTTTAAAATTATTGTGAATATTGGCAGATCATTAATCTTATGCTCAAGTAGTTCTTCCTCAAGAATTTCTTGTATTAGCGGCAGATCGGGTACGTTGGAAAAGTTAAACACAGGTACCGAAGTATTTAATTTCTTATGTTCAGAGAAAGGGTTCTGTGGGTTTAGATTGGAAGCAGATTTCGCTGTAGGCGAGCTAGTGGAAGGAATTTCTGCAACATTTCTCTCTTTTGTGTTTTCCGCATCAGCACACTGAAAATGGGGCTCTTTAACATTTGATTTATGAAAATGAACATGTTCCATACACACTCTTTGAGTAGACACTGGAGTGGATGGACCTAGCGATAATCGCACTCTTTTGTCCAAATCTGACATAATTACAGGCGCAAGCATCGAAATGTCAGAAATTGGAAGGTATTTATTATCATGAATATCAGCAATTATATTTTGTATATTACGTGTATGGTCCTCTGTAGCAAATGGATCATTAGTAATATTGTTGTTTGCTTTTTTTAACGAGCATACTTCCTTTATCCCTGAAGCTGTATTTTGTTTTTCAGATGTAACACTCTTCTCTATAATGGGCTCTGTTTCGTCAACGTGACTTGTCATGGATAAGAAAGACTGTTTTCCATTAAGTGAGGCTACAGGGCTATTTTTTTCTTTTTGTTTACATTTTTTGGGGAATCAAAAGTGGGGAGTGTTTTGGACGGGCACTCCTTCCGCTTTTTCCCATTTCTCAGCACCAGCTCCATAACACACGAATGAAAGGCACAGAGGGCTTTACAAAATGCTTTGCACTAACCAAACAGAAAGCACCGCTATCGGCCAAGTAGCTTATTCTTTAACGAGGAGTAATTTCCTACATGGTGGGTCACCTGTTTAAAACATACTGCATACTGGCACAATAAACGTTTAAAGTAAGTTGTGCCCCGCAAACTGCACTGCGCACCGCGAACAGCCAACAGTACTTCAGTGTACTTCACGGTGTGCGGCGTGGGTGCGCCTCAGCCAGGTTATTTAGTTTGTCCCACGGGGTGGAGCCACACACCTAGAGCGGGGTCACGTAAGAGGACACACCTTCAGGAAAAAGAGATAGAAGATAGTTGACACTCAGCAATAACCACTAGAAAGATACTCTTCACAAAGCACTTTCCCACCAATCAGACATTGAATTTATGATCTGTGAGGCTTAACACAAGAGTAACACGTGCCCTAAATATCACTAAATAACACGTGCCCACAACGTAAGGCAGAGATGAAACGTGCCCACAACGTGAAATTATCCTGTGACACAACAGAAAGTGGAATTAGCAACCACGCCACAACTCTGTGCCTGGAGGAACGTCTGACCCACAGAGAGTTGGAGGTAGCTGAGTGAAGGGCTCGAGAAGAAAGGTTTTTTGGAAGAGAGAGTTGGATGTAGTGCGGGCACTGGCATAACAGGGGCACCCACAGCCCCCGCTGTGCAGGGGGCCCCGCCAGCACATGTCCTAGGCGGGGGCCCAACTTGAAAAAAATATATATATATTTTTTCAACAAAAAAAAAGTTTTGTTTTGAATTCACTCTGCATTAATAAAGACATTATTTCTGTAACAGAAATCATTTCTTTATGAAGGCAGGGTGACTACAAAAAGAAACTTTCTTTTTGAAGGCTGAGGGCTCCCAAAATCCCATGACACTAGGCTGGAGGGCTCCATGTCATGGGGTGGAGGGGTGCACTATGACTTAAATAAAGAAATGATTTCCGTTATAAATCGGTCCTTAACTGAATAATTTCTTAATGAAGTTTGAGTGACTTCAAAAAGAAACAATGGGGCTCATTCTGACCATGCCTGCCTGGAAACAACAGTGCTGGTATTCTTGCCGGCACTGATGTTTCCGGACCGGCATATTACAGGTCTACCTGCTGGGGCCGCTGTGCTCGACAGGTCTGACCCTACCGGGCACAGCGGCCACGCTAGGCAGACCCGTCATGGAAGCACCAGCACCGTTAACAACGGTGACGGTGCTTCCATGTCCCCAATCCCATGGAGTCCAATGGGACTCCACGGGAATGGGGATTACCGAAATTACCGGTGCCTGACTTCCATGCCGCTGGACTTGGAAGAACCCGGTGGCATCGGGAAGTCAGGCGCCAGTAATTTGTTACGGGCCTTGCAGCAACCCGCCGGTAGTACCAGCACAGTTACCGCCAGACCCGTAATGAGCCCCAATTTCGTTTTGAAGTAATAGGGCTCCCCTCAACCCCATGACACATGCGTGTGTGAGTCTATGGTGAAAGGGTGCACACAAATGTATGGGTGCTAGGTGAGGGTGTGTGCGTGTATGGTGAAAGGGTGTACACTTAAATTTATGGGTGGCTGCCTGGGTGTGCCTGTATGGTGAAAGGGTGCACACTTAAATGTACAGGTCGCTGCCTAAGTGTGCCTGTATGGTAAAAGGGTGCACACTTAAATGTATGGATGGCTGCTTAGGTGTGCCTGTATGGTGAAAGAGTGTACACTTAAATGTATGGATGACTGGGTGTGTGTATGGCGAATGATGTGTGTACTTGTGTACAGGGGCACAACAAAACAAACATTTCGGGGGCTAACCGTTCAAATGCTGGGAGAGGTGCTAACTTCATGGGTGGTGGGGAGAGGCAAACTTATTTGTGTGGGGGCATCTAACTTCTTTACGCGTTTTAATAAGACTATTCTAGTGCAGCTTCAATGTTACAAGCAGTTAACTCTCTCCTTTAAGTCTCGTATTCCCTCTCTACCCTTCCAATCACTCCCCTGGCATGCAAGTACTAGACTCACATCGTGGATGGACCTAGCGACAAGTACTGGGATGAGGTAGAGGTACATGGAGGTAATGCCTGACTTAGCTACCTTTAATCTTCATTACTCCTAGTCCCACTCTTCCTCATCCCAGTGCTTACCTATGAGGCAAGGAGCCTCATACGTAAGCTCTGGGACAAGGAAGAGGGATGCAGAGGTAATTCTTGCCCAATGAGCTGATTTTGGAGGTTGGGGAAGTCGGTGGGAAGGAGAGGGGATGTGTGGGGGGGTGGGATTGTGCAATAAATCATAATGGCTGTCCATGTCCAGGCCAAGCAGGCATGATATGTGGTATTAGTGGCTATTGAGGCATTTTGGTGCAGCCAGTCTAGTCATTCCTCCGTTTGGTATGATTTTATTTTAACTGGGAATTTCTGATAAAGCAGCCCTGCTAAGTGTAATTACCTGGCTAGATTGGCATTTGGGTGCTGCCAGTTTGGCCATTTCTTACTGCGGCATTGTATATTTTTCTAGGCATCTGTGATAAAATGATATGATAAAAGTAATTTATAACGCGCCTGTACACAAGTGTTTCTATGCACGACGAGACAAGCGAGGGAAGATAGAGGGAGGACAAGTCAAATGATCTCACTAGGCCTTGTGTCATTGTGAGAACGAGAGGTGCTAGAGGAAAAGGAGGGGGAAGTGCAAGGGAGAGGTGAGGGCAAAACATGGCTGCAATGCTCCGAGTAAGTGCAGCTAGGAAGCGCTGTTATGGGTAGTGCAAGGTGAACAAGGGGCTGTAGGGTTACAGTTACAGCCCCTAAGTGCATAGTAGGAAAAGAGACAGTGCAAGGGTGACTGATCAAGAAAGTTCCTGGACTCAGAGAGACTCTGAGGGTATCCAAGCAACCAGACAGTACAGCAGACAGGTAGGTCAGCAGGGGAGGGAGAGAGAGAAAGCAGAGGAAAAAAGGAAAGTTTTGAGCTGCTTCTGAAACATCATATGGTCGAGCTCAAGTTTGAAGGGGCAGGGGGGCCATTCCAGAGGGAAGCACCAGCAGAGGAGAGAGATCTACCTCACACTCTCTACCTGGAGAAGCGTCTAAGAGAGAGTTGGAGGTAGCTGAGCAAAGGGCTGGAGAGGGAAGGTCTTTTCGAAAGGGAGCGTTGGATGTAGTGCAGGCCCCGGCCCCAGAAAGCTTTGTGGCCAATGCAAAAGGTCTTGAACTTGATCCTTGTAGCCACCGGGAGAGATTTCAGGGCTGGAGAGATATGATCCCTGGGCTTGAGGTCAAGGATAATTCTTGCAGTCCTGTTCTGGATTAGTTGCTGATGACAGAGAGCAGTTGAAGGCAGTAGTCCAGCCTAGAGAGAACCAGGGCTCTGGAGAAAGTGAGCTTCTGGTGGGAAGTGAGAAAGGGAAGAGTCCCTTTGAGGAGGAGCAGCTGGTAGTGGAACTTCTTGGTGACATCCGAGATGTGAGGAGGAAAAGAGAGAGTGGCATAGAAGATCACACCAATGTTTTTTGCCTCGCAGGAAGGTGAAGGAAGAGGGCCCAAGGCAGATGGCCAGAGTGAGAGAGGGAAAGCTGGTGCCAGGGTCCCAATGAGAAGGATCACCATCTTACTGGCATTAAGGCAGAGATCGTTGGAGGCGCACCAATCCTGAATCGCAGATAGACAGTCAGGAATGAGCGAGAGGAGAAGAGGCTGAGGGGAGCCTGAACGAAAGCTGAGTCATCTGCATAACACTGAAAGTTAGAGAAGGTAGAGATCAGGCGGGCCAAAGGGGCCAAGTAGAGGTTGAAAAACCAAGGTGAGAGTATAGATCCATGATGCCCTGGTTCTCACAGTCGATAGATCAGGGTGGCATTGTTGACTGTGTCGAAAGCAGAGGAAAGAAGGAGGGTGAGGACAGAAGGAATGCTGGAATCAAGGTTAGAGAGCAGATCCTCATGGGTGTTCAGGAGAGAAGTTTCCATGCCTCTGGCATCTCTGAAGCCAGACTGATGGCCATTGAGACAACAAACAGATTCAGTGTGGAGAGTAAGCTGGGAGATGGCAAGCTTTTCCAAGAGTTTGCCCAAGAAAGGGGTGTTGGAGATTGGGAAAAGGTTGCCCCGCAGGCTCAGGTCGGATTTGCTGATCCGACCCGGGCAGGCTTTGTCGGGTCGGATCAGCAGACGGCTTCTTGAGGAGTTGGTGCACAAGGGAGTGCTTAATGGGAGAGGGGAACATTCCAGTGGCTAAAGAGTGATTACAAAAATCGGCCAAGGCTGGAGCAAGGGTGTCAATATGGTCCTTGGTGGTTCTGGAGGAGCAGGGGAGCACCTGTTTGGATGACGCTTTCATAGATCAGACTTGTCTAGAAACCTCGTCAGGTGGTGTCAGAGAGAAAGAGGAAAAAGGAGGGGTAGAGGTAGAGATGGCCAAAGGGGGCCTAGAGAGGAAGAGAGAGAGGAAGAGGAGATAGAGGACAGGATGTCCTGAGATTTAGAGAAGTGAGAGGCCAGAGCCATACAGAGGGCCTTGGAGAGAACAAGAGAGGTAGAGACCGCAATAGGATTGACCAGTTCCTTGCAGATTTTAGAGAGTATGCTGCGTTGGTAGAGTCCGCGGAGATGCAGGCTTTAATGTGTGTTCTCTTCTTGATGAGTGTTACTGCTTTGACTGGCATTTTGGTGCAACCAGTTTAAGTATGTATAAATGTGGCCTGGCATGCTTTACTGTAATGTTATTACGTGTCTACACTGGTCTACATTGTGCAGCCAGTTGGACAGGTCTTCATTGTGGCATGGCATTTTTAATAGCAAAGCATTAATGTTTGTGTGCACTGTTGGTGACTTACATGTATTGGATTGGTGTTACCCTACAAAACAATTGCAAACACTATGGCTTTATAGACAATTTTTCTCAGGAACTGTGGTGTATATTGCATTAAAATACATATGTATAGCTTTCTCCTAGTGCAGTGTGCGGCATACCCCTTCAGCAGCACGTTCGTGTATATTGCGCAATCGTGAGAATCTAGGCAGGCCCAGAGTGTAGCACGACCGGTGATTTGTTGTTGTGTTGGGGGGACCCCCTCAGCATGGATCACAGGGGAGGTCCCACATTTTATGTTACACCACTGAGTGAGGGCTCTGGCCCCAGAAAGCCTTGTGGAGGATGCAAACAGTCTTGAACTTGAACCTTGTAGCCACTGGGAGCCAGTGGAGAGATTTTGGGCTTGAGAGATAAAGTCCTGTTTTTGTTGGCATTACAGGAGGAAACCAACCATATGCAAATCTGTCCTTTTCCCTTCACCAACTAGAGCCCTCCAGTATACACTGTCAGGCTGCCTTCCATTTGCATGTACCAAGAAGCAACTCTGGGTATTGGTGGCATTGTGCTGGGAAGCACGGGGTTGGCACCCTAATTGGGATGGATATGTCCATATGTGGGTCCCATGCTTGCTGGGCCTAGATTCCCAAGTCTCACCAGATTCCAGGAGGGTGAAATATGTGCAGGTTGCTTGTGGTATTGTGTAGAAGGGATCAGAAGAAATATATCAGGCTGCACTGTGTTTTGTGTGGTCGGACGAAGCCTGAAATGTTTTTGGTTTTTACTCTTCAGTGATGGCATAGGCTGAATAACAATGGTTTGGAGAAATGTCCAGTGCAGTGGAAAAACTTAAAATGCATGCACTCTGCATGTGCTCTTTAGTTTGCTTCGACTCGGAAAGGCATTTCAAAAACCTAGCACTCAAATCCCGAGCCAAGCTGTTGAATCATTTAGTCCACTAGTACACATGCTCCTACAATTCACTGCCAGGGCCCTAGAAAGTCCTATTATTCTCCACCTACTCTGGGACCAGTTGAGAACAGATATCAGTGTACCCACACACTTCCTACTCTATGACAATCTCCCTAATCGGCACCCCTTTTATTGGGAACTTGGCATTGTTTCCATTCCTAGCTTGGCAAAAGACTAGTTTCCGACTCTCTCACGTGCACGTTGGCTGCAAACTATTTCTTATGAGTTTTGCATTTCTTCTTCGAATCAAGAGCTTCGGAAAGAACACGGAATTTCAGCCGTTTAGTTCCAGGTAGCTGATACTAAAAGTCCAGTAATGGATATTTGATGTGCTCTATTAAATGTTAATTGAATCTTTCCGTTTTTATAGTTATATGCTTAAAGACTCAACTAGGTCTCTGTGGAGTACATTAGAACGTTGTAAAATACCATGTCTCTGATGCACATATAATGCAGTTTGAGCATGGATGGCTTGGCATTTAAAGAGATTGTACTGTCATTGACAGAAGCATGCAGAAGTGCTTTGATCAATAGATCAATAGAGCTACTGAGATATGTCACAGATGATGCAAAGAATACTCCAAATCCCAGGAAGGTTTAATTGTTTTCATCAGAGGTAGAGCTGAGTGCTGGGCCCGTCCCTCCCTATCTCTCAACCTGATGTAGCGTTTTTCAACCTAATGCAGGCCTCCCAATTACCCAGGATAGTAGATAGAGAAGGTTTAACCCTACTGTCTAATTTCTAGATAGCTCATCATGGTAGACTAACGGCAGTTTCCTTCTCTTTCGAGACTGCCACAGGAACTTCCTAGAAGCACATTACGGTATCAGTTGTTTAGTGTCTATAAGAGGAGCCAGGGATGTGCCTGGAGACACTTGGCACAACTTGGTTGTCTTCTGTTCATGTCCTGCCATTCTTCTCCCTCCATGTTGTACCCTCCTTTCTCTCTCATTACTCCCCTCCTCCCAACCATTACCACATATTCACTTCATCTACTCCACGTGTCTCTCCTCCTCTGTCCCTCTGATGTCTCTCAGTCCTTCAAATACTGCCTCCTCCCTATCATGTTCATAGTCCTGTCTACACATTACTACTCCCTCCTCCACACTACTACTCACTTATCCACACTACTACTATTTCTTCCACACTACTACTGCCCTGTCCACACATTTAGTCCATCCTCCACAATACTACAATATTCTCAAAACGACTACTCCCTCCTCCATACTACTGCTCCCTCCTCCACACTACTGCTCCCTCCTCAACACTACTATTTCAACCCCACTGCATCTTCTTCTCAATGCCCCCTCCTTCACTCTCATATTCACTTTACATTCCCTCCAAGCTCACTCTCAATGCAGTACCACATGCACTCAATAAGCAATGCTTCACCTGCTCTACAATTTGCCAACTGTTCTTCTCTACTATCCTTCCTTTTTCTAGTCTCTTGATCTGCCATCTCCTCGTCCTCTAACCTGACCCAAACAATGCACAACTTCCTTTTTACTGGGCATTCTTTAAATTTCCCTCGCCCTCCTCTGTTTGGTCATTTAGCCCTGGCCAATATGGCCTTACCAGGGAGGGATCCAAATTATAGAGGTTTTCAAAAAAGCGAGTCCATCCTTTTCTCCACATGGGGCTGCTGTGCTGTTGCAACGCTAGTCCACAATGTAAAGTGTCAGTTTTTTTTTTAGAAGACTGTGGCCCGGGTATCCCTTAATGTTAGTTCAGTTCTTGTTGTTTTTTGTTGCTCTTTTTAACGTCCCTTAATGTTTACGGGGGGGACTCAGTGGTTTTGCTGCCATGTTTGCCACGGCTGGTGTTTGTTGAGTGATGTCTGCAACAACTGCTTACGAGCTCCAGCTCCTCATTAATTAGTTCTCTTTCTCCCTGTGGTTTTTGTATGAAAATAACATTGAGCTCAAGGTTTTCGCATAGGAGCTCTGTTTTTTTGTTTTCTTTTCTGCTGGCTCTCTCTCCCCTGGCGTCTGTTATTGGGGCGCTGATGGGTTGAGGTCCCTCATGGGATCGACTCTCATGATTGTGCTTTCTATGGCATGTCTGGAAAAGAAAGAGAGCAATTGGCTAGCACTCTTGTTAGGAAGCTTAGGTTGTTGCAACCGGGTACTGAACATGTATAAACTGGCACTTGGGGAGGGGACAGGAAATAGGGCCCTCTCAACGGCCACCCTTCATCTAAGGCATGGGAGGCGCTCTGGATCCCTCCATGAGAGGCCTCCCACCTTAGGCTGAGGTTCTAATACCCTATTTGGCAATGCCTGGTTACTATATTCCCTTTATAATGTTTCTTTCAGAAGGCTGACAGCGATAATGTGATTTTGTCTTTCATTATAATAAGGACATTTTTCAAGAATAAGCCTGGTGAAAACATATTAAATGGATCCACAAGTCCAGCAGATCTTTTTGTTACGATTCACCCCCTCTCACGTACAATAGGTTTTTGGGTGGGTCGTATACCAGGTAAAACTCTAGCCATGTTTCCCGGTCTCGCAAGATGATTAAAGTGCCTCTCCAATTCTCAGGTAAAATGATGGGTTTGTTAGTGAGATGTATTCAACCAAGTGAACCGCCCTTGGTCTGATTCATTAAGTTTGTGCTACCATTCTTTGCACTCAAAATTCTACTTGAAGTTTGGGATATTATAAAAGACAAATCTCATTTCCTGTTCTTTTGGGGGTTTCCTGGGATATGTGGGAGGGAATTACACAGGGGAAGTTCATGCCTGTAGGGTGTTTGGTGCTTTTTGCGATTATTCTGCATGGATAAGAGAAGTTTCACTCATTAAGCATCTGTTTTTGTGTTGTTTGGTGTTCTTAGGAGTCTATGTGTTGCCAATTGTTCTGCCCCTATGTATGATATGTGTTCGTTTGTTATTGTATTAGATTTCCCCATATAAAAACAGAAAACTATGTTGGCCTTTCCCCTTGTCCCATTTTACCAATAAAACATTTCCTGGACCAATTGCATACCCAAGAAAACACACAAAATGCGTTTGTTCTTTCCTAGTGCCGCCCTTCTCTTGTGATGGTCTGTCGATTTCTGTTAGTGTAGACCTGTGTCTTGAGTCTTGACATATCATTGGCTTGTTTCCTTGTTCCTTGGGAGTGGTTCTTGTTTCTCAGTGTTTTTTTGGTTTTCCTAATTATCTTTCATGAGGCAGGTAATGGTGTGCTTTTGATTCTGGGAAGGTAATAAAGCAGACGAGGAGAAGCCGTATCATTCCCCACAGAAGAATGCACGCTTGCGCCTGATTGGTGAGATTAATTTCATGATGTTTATTAGTGCTGGTTCCCGGCAAGTGTCATGCAGCTTCACCGGTCTTGTGAGTCAGAAGTGGAGGCTGAGTCATCTGGAGTGCCCTCAGGGGGAGCAGTGGAAACAGAGGCATGGCCATTGAAGAGGCCCCAAGTAAAGATGCAAGGGTACAGGGCCTCTAGAAACGCTTCCATGGAATCAGGGAATGCATTGACTCTGGCGGTTGCCACAATGAAGCAGAGCCTGTGATGGAGCAGAAGGGCATGCACATGGTAAAGGAGCACATGGGCAGTACAGAGGGCAAGTTCCTGTTTGTATGGGGGCCATTTCTGAGGAATCGATTGACTCCATCCAACAGGATGAGGGTGTAGTGGCGGTCTTTCAAGAATAGCCTTAGGGCAAGGAACAGCTTGTGGAGGTGTTTCAAGGGGTGGTCCATCCCGTGGGGGTGCTGCAATCGGCAGTAGAAAATACTACCAGGGAGAAAGAAGAGGAGGGGGATGACGGGGTGGTAGAGGAGGAGCCTTGCCCTGTACAGGAAATGCAAGGCAGGGGCATGACTTCCACTCCCAGTGAGCAAAGACCTCATCACAATAAACTCTCACTGTGTAGGGTGTGTAGTAATTTGACCTGAATGGGGGAGACATGAAGTGCAAAGAAGGTGATAACTTCTGCAGAGGGTAGGGCTGTGGGATGAAAGTGATGCAGAACATAGACACAAGGGCAGAGTACTGGAGATGGCATTAATGTGCAATGACATTCAGTAGTGGCATCATTTACCAGACAAATGAGACCCTTCTCTCCACTAAACCCACTAGCAACCCAGCTGCCACACTACATGTAGGGCCAGGGTGTAGCACAACATACCTGGACAAGCCATGACAAGCAGCATAAACAACTCACACGCACCAAGCCTGTCCAAGCAGTGGCACTGGCAACTGTGGCCACCAGCAGACCCTGATGATGGAACTGCCACAACAAGCTGCTGTGAGATCACGAGAACTGAAACAAACATGAAAGATTGGTATAATACTGTGGGAGAGAGCTGCAACTTTTGAAAAGTTGTTATTGTGTTTCACTCAAAAAAGTACAGGCACACAAATGAATGGTCAGGGCTTCTAAGTCACTACCACAGTTATCTGTTTCCCAAACCTATGACACATTTACACCACAAGACAATCCCAATCCAGTGCTCTGTGTTTGACATGTGATGGATTGGGTAAGAAATCATCATCATCTGAGCCCGTGTTTTGGCCAAGGGTTCATGTAGTTCCTCAGTCTTACTCACTGAATAGACTGTTATTATTTATAAATGTTTATTGTTTAGCAATTTAGCACCAAGAGACAGTGTGTGCCATTAAAGGAAATAGCCCCAGCCACACTAAAAACTCTTTCTAACTGAACACATAGATAGAAGTAACTTAACAGAAATGTGCACAAGTGCCTCTGCTCAGACCTACCACTTGTTGCACCAATATTTTACTGGTTCAACATCCCTTTCCACAGGTGAAGTATTCAGTAGATAGGTATCTAGCATCTGCCTACCTTATGGTCCACTGCCTGGTTTTCATTTTCAGAGCCATCTGTATTCAAGATGCCTCAGTCCCTGAGGAGGATGCACAACAGCTTGTACGCTTTGTCTATAGTTCTGAAAAAAGCTTTGAGCAGGTGACAGTGATATAGCGGCCATTAATGCCATCAATATTGAACTTGACATTCCTGGTGCAGTTTAAAAAATGTGATCTCTTTGATGTTCTTCCTGCTGCCTCCTTTCTTTAATTGATTTTTCAAGCAACACAGTCAATCCTCCTTGTCCATTTGCACTGTGCCTCTTCCTTCTGAGGTTTACTACAAGTCCTCCTACCCAGACACATACAAATGTGATTACCAAGTGGCCACGTTTACCTTGAAGAGTGGTCCAGCAGGTACACAATGTTACCTTTAAATCCAACTAACCGTAGATCACCATGCAAGATTACAAGCAGCGGCCTCACCAGCTGTGCCACATCAACATCATCTGCCAAGTCATGGTCCTTCGCCATGCTGGACAGTTTCAACTCAAACAGGTAAACAGTTGGATACCCACACTGAGGCGCACACTGTGATGGATGACCCACTTTAATGGCCTTCTTAAAAGGGTAAAAAACAGAGAGACATTACACAGCAGCTGCCCCTGACATATTGCAATGTTAGTGTTGCAGTAACCTGGGTTGGTATTGTACCTCTCATACAGCCTGTATAGCATGCACAAAGTAGAGTTCCAATAGATCACCACTGAGGTCTTCAAGTTGTGTAGTTGATCCTGCACATACCTGCAATGAGCGAAGAACGTTTTGGCTTTCTAAGCCTTGGCTGAAAAGTATGCTAACATTGTAGCCCACATAGAGACTCGAATCCACAGGCTGAAAACTGCTGTTAAAGTTTGTGTCCACAATTAAAGGGCATGTGCAAAGCAGTAGACTTGCATAGTCCTGATCAATTGTAAGGTTGCAAGGTCGTTTGATCTGTTGCCTGCTTCATTAAAGCTTTCAAAACCTTACCTACTGCACCTCCACCTCTTCACCTTTCTTCCAGATGTCAGCTCCTCTGTGGCTTCTACACTAAAACCATTGCATGCACAATTCTTCCTGATCCAAACTAATACACCTACTTCCCCATTGCATTATCTGTTACACCTGTCGGGTGATAGGGGAAGGAATGCATACCAGTGTTATAGGATGTGCATGTAATCAATTCTCTGATTACTGAACCATATGTCTATGTTGAAGTGGATTATTTTGGACTGTAGAACCTTCTCGGCTGTATCTATAACCTTGTTGTACTATTATGGTACTTCTTTGTGAGAGAACACATAGCAGCATGGACATTTCCAGCTTGGGTCAGCTTCTCTGATTATCTGTTGCATTCCAATTTTCTAAAGAAAATAGTGGGACAAGAGATTTATTGCCAACATGTAAGCCAGGTTATCATTGAGCAGACGCTGTCTGTTGTGTGACTTGTCATATGTTATATCATGTTCAAATGCTTCGACGGCACTGACCTGACACCAATGGGGTCACTGCCTTGTGTTGCTCGTGCACCAGAGTAGGGCTTGGAATCTGAAGCAATAATACAACTTCAGTATTTAAAAGGGTAATTGTGCAGATTGGTTGTGGCATGCTGCCTATTTGATGTTATGATGAAGGAAGAATTTGATATACTTCTTTTTTTTTGTTGTCGATGTCTATCCACATGGATGCAGTATATGGAGCTGAATATATGTGGTAGCCATTTTGATCCCTGTCTTCAGTCAGCCCATAGTTTCTGGCAGAGTGTGCAACTGGCCAGATTCAAGTGCTATTTATTATGTGTGAAGTACTGCCACACATCTGGTTTTCATTGTGGGTGAACAGCACACAGGCTGGGCTCATCTGAGCGGGATGGTGCTTATGGGTGGTGGTGGTGTTCTAGATTCCACATAATAATGTGATGTATTTATTGACCCGTGACAAAAAGGCTGCTTCTCTCAAAAACTGTAGACAGGTGGGATGCATCTTATTTTACTGCTACACCCTCTCTATATGTGGTTTCATTGTTCTTCTCCTCAGTATCGTGGCTTTTTATCAGCAACACACATTCCTCATTTGACTCTGATTGGTCATGATCTATATCCTGGTCATCACCCATAACATTGCCATCATGTGTCTTGTCTAACAAATCAGTGCCTGGGGGACAGCAACGATACAGACATGTAATATTTAGTGTTCTTCTGCTGTTCAGCAACATCTTGTATTGTTATTCCTTACCTGCAGAAGATAGGATATGTGCCAATTGAATCGAACTGAAAAGTCAACCTTCACTGGTGGTCTCTGTGGATGTTCATCGTCATGATAAAATGCCCATACAAGTATTTGTGTTGGTGAATTATTTGTGTTGGTGAATTTTATCCTGAGTGACTTGTGATGGGATTGTGGAACATGAGGTTAATGATAACTTCAATTGCCCATGTGCAGTCCTGGCAACCCCAGTGCACAAGGAAAATGCTGCTGCAGATGGGAAAATAACACAAGTAGTATTTGTACCTCTGCTTCTGACTAGTGTGTTTGTTGATATGTTGTTCCAATGTTGTAGCATAAGACATAGGAATCTCCAATTGATATTGACCCATGATTTGAACCAGGGACACAAATATGCATAGCAAAGGAAATTACAATGGGGTCAAGCTATTACTAGCAATAGTCATTAAACATGTGTGATCTGCATAAAGAAGAACATTCACAAAAGGTCCAGCGCAAAATACATCAAAAAAACAGTAAAATCAACAAAATATAGACAGCCAAATTCAAAAAAACGTTTTATAATGGCAAAACCCCATTAGAAAACTCTCTGTGAATAAAGGCCATAATGTCTTTATGCTTGACAGGAATTCCTTTTTAATCAATATATGCACTGACATTAAACACACTGACAATAATTAACCCCAAATCTTTAAAAAGACATAGAACCACAAGAACAAAAGAAAACAAAAAGAAGACATATTTGATCACGCCCTATATTTTTATTGAAGGGTGATTGTAGTCAATCATGGTCCACACAGGTTTCTGTTCTGTTGGCTAATACACACATCCCAGCCTTTGTTAAGACCACAACAAATGATATCACACATCCATGATTGATGTTCCTAAATAATGAGACAGACTGAATAATCACTCTCTTGGTGTAGATTATATTTGTGTTAATATTTATGTTAATACTTAGTTTGATATAAAGCATGTGTATGCATACCAATATGTGTTTTCACAAAATTATTTCATAATGTGGCATGCAGTCTCTGACTAGTATCTCCCACTCCACACACTGACTTGTTACTATTTCCATTCACAAAGATCATGAAAGAGTAACTCACAGAAAGGTTACCCTTATGGGTTATTTCTCCTGCCACTTCTCCAAGTGTCACACAATATCAGCTGTCTCATCCTCTCATTTGAGGTGTAGCACACGACCTGGTATCTCCCATGTCCCTGAATGTCGGTCTCTAACTCCCAGAATAATCACATGATTTTGAGTCTCGCACAAAATGCCCAAAGTGTCACCAGATGGCATCTGTCTGATCGACTAATTTTATGAAATTGACACTGACTGGTATCTCCCACCTCCCTCAATCCTTGCTACTTTCTCCCAAAATAATGCAGATGTGAGTTTCACCCAACGTGTCCTCGTTGATTCTATGCCCGTCTTCTTCTTCCAGGTGTCGCCTGATCGCATGTGGCATGGCCACTCACTTCAAGAGAAGGACAATGACTGTTATATCCCATTTCCCTGTAGTCTGTTACTCTCACTATAAGCACACAAGCACAAGTTGAACACAAGCTGCCCCATGGATACTCTTCTCCTCCAAGCTGTCAACAAATGGCTTGTGTCCCATACACTCACTTCACAAGACAGACACTTGCAGGTGACTGTTGTCGCTCACCACCTCCTTGAAACTCTGCTGTTCCACCAAAATAATCCCTTGAGTGTGAGAGACACATAAACTGCCCTCACGGATTCTCTGTTACACTCCTCCAAAGGGTATCCCATCAGCTGTTTGCTTGCAGGCTGGTTGGGGTAGGCAGCACTATCAGTCCCTTTCACCCTAGCCATCCTGCAAGCAGACATGTCTGGGTGCACTGACATCACTTTCACTAGCAGAACTTCTGTATGGCAGATGCACATTACTTGTCTTAGCAGCATTTCATTGGTACACTTTGCACTGGTCTTAGTGCTGAAGCAGTTTCTAGATATTTCCTGGTTGTATTTTCAGTGAGATGTCCAAATATGGCTGATGTGCGATCAAGAGGGGTGAGGGGTGACTGAAAGACCACAATGAGCACACAAAGCAAGGACACTTACAAATTACTCCGGACAGGTGTTATATTAAAAATATAGAAACATTTATTACAAGGCCTTTGTAACATCGACCATAGCAAAGAATCACAATAATACGAAAGTAAACCAACACATCACAATCAATACAATATATATACAAGACCGAGGGGTCTAAGGAGTTAGGAGCACGTAAAATGTAGACCACCTAGATGGGGAGGAAAACAGACAGTGCAAATAATCATTAGACCCATTTTGACATCTGAAATACACCTAACTACGAGGACGTCCGAGCCCTACGAAGAGAGGAGCCTTATGCTCAAAAGTACCTGCATGCGCTGTTGCCAATGGACAAAAGAGGGCCTCTTCAAGGATAT